>NC_084807.1:16358571-17026071 GCF_963583255.1 Pyrus communis | reverse complement strand
TATAGCTGACATGGTGTTCTGCTCGTAAGGCCTTCATTCCACCCTCTTCAACACATTCATTCCGGAGCTCGTTACCTCTTTTCTATTGATTCTTTGACTTTTTTTGTTTTTTCAGGGTCTGTGCTTGCATGCAGGTATGTACTAAATTAGTGATCAGTGCATTATATAAGTTGATATTTGAATTTTGATAAACCAATGAAATGTGAACTGTAATTCCTGAACCCTTTTGCTCTAAGATACTAAAAACCTCATCTCCAAACCTATATTAGTGGTGCACTTGATAGAACCCGAATTTCATGGCGATTAATCTCTATCGTAGCAAACAAACATTGATTTGGGGTTATGCAGACCCAGCACAAGATTGAACTGGACAAAAGGGATGGCAAGCTTGGTCAACCAAGCGTGATGGCAGTTCCTCCGATGCAGCAGATGTCACGGATTGATCAGGCAGTTTCTCCTCATGCCGGATATAAACATCCACACGCTGGATATCCACCTCCACCAACAGGATATCCAAATCAACCGGTAGGATATCCAACTCCACCGGCAGGATATCCAAATCAACCGCCAGGATATCCACCCGCGGGATATCCGAACCAACATCCAGGGTATCCAAACCAAAATGCAGGGTATCCAAATCAACATGCAGGGTATGGACATCATCAGCCAGTTGGATATATGCATCCACCGGCATATGGGCAACCAGTATATCCTCCAGGGCCTCCACCTTCTGCGCATCCTCCTCCAGAGTCGGGAGAATTTTATAACCCCGGACCTCCTCCTCCACCTCCTGGCTATACTCCAGAATCTGCATCTGCTCCTCCATATCCTCCAGGTCCTCCACCGATTTCTCATCAGGAGGCTTATCCTCAACCTTCTCCTCTTAGCCGCACCGGTACCGATCCGCCCAAGTGATCTGTTCGTACAATACAGACCGATCCGCCATAGAATAGAAAACACCTATCCAAAAAATAACACATGACTTTGAAGAGTCCTTAATATGTTGTTAATAAAGCACTAACAAGTTAGTGACAATAACAACTCTCTTTTTTAATAGTTAATTTCATAATATACTTTTACTTTCAAGGGATAGTAACAAAACAATTTATTCGAGTGACAACCTAAATTACAATAAGAAAATCCGATCCGCCATAGAATAAAAAACACCTATCCAAAAAATAAAACATGACTTTGAAGAGTCCTTAATGTGTTGTTAATAAAGCACTAACGAGTTAGTGACAATAACAACTCTCTTTTTTAATAGTTATTTTCATAATATACTTTTACTTTTAAGGGATAGTAACAAAACAATTTATTTGAATGACAACCTAAATTACAATAAGAAAATTCAAACTTGTGTGCACATATACGTACAAGCAGGGACGGATCTACAGAGGGTCCTGGGAGGTCCCAGGACCCCTCGACCATCCTAAAATGTTGCTAGAAATTTTCCGGAGGACCCCTCGTACTCGAACACGAGGCCTGTGCAGACTGTCTGTGTTGCTGCAACAGCAGGTTGCAGGTTGCAACGGAGAAGAAGAAAACAGGGGAGAAGAAAGAAAACAGGGCATTAAAAAAATTGGTCCAAAACGCAGTGTTTTGGCCCTTTTTTTTTTTTTTTTTTTTGTTAAACCAATGAAATCAACGTTTGAAATTGGTCCACCGATTACATATTCTTTTTGAAAGTCAGCCCCACATGGGCCATCTTTCCTATCGTCCCTTTCACTTCTCCTTTCCCCGTTCCTTCCACTGCTTTTCCCCCTAATCCCCCCATCTTTCTTATATTCACCCAAAACCCTAAATTTCTAATCCCACCCAATCCCATATTATAATTACATTACTCCAATATTATACCTCCACTTGTTTCAATTCTCCAAGCCACCACTATTTGGTTCCAAATTCAAGTAAGTTTTTTGGTATTTTAATCTAATCTCAATTAAATTATATTAGATATTGGTGGAGATTTTTAGTCTATTATTGATATGATTGTTGATGTGTTTTATGTTTGTATACTCATTTTATAATTGAAATTTAGATGGAATTTTTGTTTATTGGTTGATTGGTATATGTTTTGTGTTTTTGGTTAAATGTGTAGTTTAGAAATAAGAAATATGGAAAGATTTTTCAAGCCAAAGCCAATAGCACCATCTACTTGTTCGGGTAGTTCGAGCTCAAGACAAAATGAGTGTGACATTGATTTTAATAATCTTGAGAGAGACCCGGGAAAAAGAATTCGAATGAAGGACTATCCTTCTAATATTCAAGATGAGGTCCGCAGAGCATATTTGCAAATGGGACCTTGTAGGCCTACAAAGTATGAGTTCCCATACACTTTGCATGCAAAGAAAAAGCGACGATTTGTTGTTTCGTGGTTTGAAGAATATGATTGGTTGGAGTATAGTATATCTAAAGATGCGGCATTTTGTCTTCATTGCTATCTCTTTAAAATCAACTTTTCACAATTAGGAAGCGATGCCTTCACTGGGGTAGGCTTTAAGAAATGGAAGAATGCAAGAGAATGTTTTGACAAACATGTTGGTCCTATTGGTAGTTTCCACAATAAAGCTAGAGAAGCGGCTAGTTATCTAATGAACCAAAAGACACATATTGAAGCAGTTGTGATCAAACAATCAGAAGAAGAGTGTATGAAATATCATCTTTGCTTGAATGCATCAATAGATTGCACTAAGTTCTTGTTGCGACAAGGCCTTCTTTTTCGTGGCCGTGATGAAAGTGTCACTTCGAATAATAGGGGGAATTATTTAGAGCTCTTGCAATTCCTTGCAGATCATGATGAGAAAATAAAGGAAGTTGTGTTGGAAAATTCTCCGGGAAATCTCAAGCTAATAGCTCCTTCAATTCAAAAAGATATTGTCAATTCATGTGCCTTCGAAACTATTAAGGCTATTATGAAAGAAGTGAAAGAGAGTAAATTCTTTTCTATAATGGTAGATGAATCACGTGATATTTCAACAAAGGAGCAAATGGCGGTGATTTTGCGTTATGTGGACAACAAAGGTCAAGTAATTGAAAGGTTCGTGGGAGTCCAACATGTTACCGAAACAACTTCAAGTAAACTAAAGGAGTCCATTGATGAGTTCTTGAAACTACATGACTTGAGCTACTCCAACCTACGAGGTCAAGGTTATGATGGTGCGAGTAATATGAGAGGTGAGTTCAATGGCCTTAAAAAAAAAATTTGGATGAAGAAAGTTGTGCATTTTATGTTCATTGTTTTGCTCATCAACTACAATTAGCTCTTGTTGCCGTAGCAAAGAAAAACTCCGATGTTGCCGCTTTTTTCACATTGACTAATAGTTTGGTAAATGTTGTTGGATGCTCATGTAAGCGTCGTGATGCACTTAGAGAGAAACAACAAGAAAATCTCTTGAAAGCTATTGAAAATGATTGTCTTGAAACGGGGCAAGGGTTAAATCAAGAAACTAGTCTCAAACGTGCTGGGGATACACGGTGGAATTCACATTATGGTGCTTTGATTAGTTTGATTACAATGTTCTCATCTGTGGTGGATGTGCTTGACATGATTGTTGAAGATTGCTACAATGATAGTGCTGGTGAAGCAAAGAGGTTATTAAAAGATTTACAATCTTTTGAGTTTGTGTTCCTCCTCTTTTTGATGAAATCCATATTAGGAGTTACAAACGATTTTTCACAAGCATTGCAAAAAAAAGATCAAGAGATTGTGAATGCAATGGCTTTAGTCAAGACATGTAAAGAACAACTACGTTGCATGAGGAATGATGAAAATTTTGATCTTTTGGTTGATAAAGTATCATCTTTTTGTGTTGAACATGAAATTGAGGTGCCTAATATGGATGATTTATATGTCATTCAAGGGAAGTCATTGCGTAAGGCTCCAAGAAAGACCAATCATCATCATTACAAAGTGGAGCTCTTTTTCGAGGTCATTGATTTCCAACTTATAGAATTAGATGATCGCTTCGCTGAAGGTAATACCGAATTGCTTATTTGCTTGGCATGCTTGAGTCCAAATGATTCATTTGTAGCTTTTGATAAAGAGAAGCTTGTTCGCCTTGCTCACATGTATCCTAAAGATTTCACGGATCGAGATAGATCGGCACTTCAAGATCAACTTGATATTTACATTCATTTTGTGCGTTATGATAATGATTTTTCTCAATTGCGGGGAATTTATGAGCTTGCTAAGAAAATGGTGGAGAAAGGGTTGCATCGAACATTTGCATATGTATATTTGCTTGTTCAGTTGGCTTTGGTTTTACCGGTTGCAACTGCTTCAGTGGAGAGGGCATTTTCCGCTATGAATATCATTAAGGGTCCACTTCGCAACAAAATGGGAGATCAATGGTTGAGTGACAGCTTAGTTGTTTACATTGAGAAAGATGTTTTTTCATGTATTGGTAATGAAGCTATCATGGAACATTTTCAGACCATGAAACCTCGTCGTGGACGCTTGAATTAGGATTTTATAGCTTGTAATATTGTTATGCAAATGATTTTTGAATAAAATGTATTATATTTAACTTTTCAATGTTATTTTTGTCTATAAATTTTTTAACCTTTACTATTGGGACCCCCCGAGTTTAAAATCCTGGATCCGCCGCTGCGTACAAGCACAACTAATTTAACTAAACCTTTGATGGCTTATATTAAAAACATTTATTTCGTTGTTGTAAAGAGTTTCTTTTCTTTGCGGCGGACCGAGGAGGATGCTATGATGATGTCAAGGAAGAACAGATGAAATGAATATTATATTCTCGATAATGAAGGGTTATTAAACATGTGATAATCATAAATTTCACTATAAATTTCACTTTCATAAAAAATTAAAATTTTAATGGATAAGAGATGGTAAGAGGTCTTTCCTCAAGTGAGATTCTTCATAAACTTTCTGATACTCCATAATTAATGTCAATTTTCTTACCAAAATTATAAAACACCGCTAAAAACATGAGATGCCAAAAAGATCAATGAGGATCCCATTTTTAAGAAAATCTCCTTAGAATTTCTCTTAATGAATAAGCAATTTACACTAATACCAATCAACTTGTGATTAATTACTCAAAGTAGAGGAGTGCAAGTATTAGGTGAACCATCATCAGTCATGTTGCCCAAACTTTGCAAATGATATTCAAACACATCTGTAAGATTTCATGCCCATAAAAAAAGAGTATACGATGGTTGTCAACAATTAAATTCCAATGTGTTAACAAAAATATAGTTGAATCTTAGAGCATCTCCTTTGCTAAACTAGCAAGTGAAATGTGTTCAAAACTATTTTAGTTACTCAATTTAACTTTTTATCTCTAACAACACTCTATTTTTACATGATGTTTTATTATTGACAATTCACTCACTCATTATTTAAAACAACCTTTTCTCTGATGAGTAGTTGCTCTGTAAATTTAAGGAGTGATTGTTCATTTTGCTATAATAGAAGTTTTTTTATTGAGCCTGTTAAAGATGTCTTTTTTAAATTTAGCTCTTTAAAATAGAATTTTAGTTATTTTATGTCATCTGATGCTCTTATTTTACTTAATCCAAGCCATTATAGCACTGGCTTTGACAAGATCCGAATAATTCGATTGGCTGCCTTACCAGCTGCCCAACAACATCAAAAAACCTCTATACTCCCTAAATTCAACCGCGACCACGTAGTTATAAAAAGTGAAGATATTGTTTATTGACACTTTAAAAAGTTCGACTAAACTATAAAAGTGAAAATTCTATAAAATTCCCCTTATGAATGTATCTTAAGTAGGGGGCTTAGGCCGCCCGCCTACCAATCAAAGAGGCTGAGAGTAAGCGTAAGCTCACTCGTAAGCTCTTCGAGCTTCCCTTCATTCGCTACTGTTGGGGTGCTAGATCCTCACACAACTCCCTTGCATGAGTGTTAGACATTGAGTTAATTGAAGGTGTCTTGGCAAAGCCATGAATGGGCTCTTAGGTTCTCTTACACAGTTAGTTGTTGTTAAGCGTGCCATTGCTAGCCAAGATCAACAAATTGTTTAATTAGTTTAAATGTTTATAGGTCATTTGCTTGTGTCACAAGTAAATTCAGCTTTGTATCAAAAGACTATTCTATGGAAGACTTAAATCCATGTTAGGTTCTTTTCTTTGCCTTGAGAACAAGGACTTTATATTCTCCTTGTGTTGAATGTCAAAATACGACTACAGACTGATCAGAAATGGTCCAATCTAATTTGCAATCTTTGTGAAAAAGTAAAGACATAAAGTAAAGCGAGACGGAGAAAAAGTAGAATGCTTAAAGTAAAGAGTTTGCAAATACTTGTAATTGTTAGTCACAAGGACGATAAACTGCATGAAAGAACAATAATTGGAAAATAAATGACAAATACAACCAATCGGGCAATGTTTGACCTATTTAGGCAAGTTCATATACCAGTCAGGCAAGGTCTCGCAAGTATACGACATGTTTTGAAAAGGAAACTTTAATACATGAAATGGATACTACAAAGGGAAGTAGCAAAGTTATAAATATAAAGGAATGTTTGAACTACAAAGGAATATATGAAAGGTAGGTTGCATAGCTTTTAAAAGTCTTTTTTTGTATGTTGAGTTGAGTGTCCTTTCTTCAATCTCTCAGTTGCCCTTTTATAGAAACTGCCTCTTTCTTCCAAAGTAAGTTCTCAATTCTGGCTCAAGTGGTTGATGTAATTTTGTCAAAGTATGACTCCCACTTGGATACTTGAGCTTTGATCCTCTTCTATCTACAAGTTTTCCACTAAAAGTGTTTTTCCTTGCAAATCCAACTACAAATCTCTTCTTTCAGTGTGAACGAGGGTGATCTTGCCGCCCAAACATACCAAGTCAAAAGCATTTTTAAACTTTGTGCTGCTTATTGTTCATCTGTATTAAAACTAAATACCAACAAGCAAACCAACTGAATTTTAAAGAATTGGGCTTTGGCCATGCCCAATGCCTGATTTTAGTCCAAACAATTACTATCTGAATTATTAGAAGTGTGCGCAAATACCACCAAAACTTAAAATCTTGCAAATTCATCATCCATACTCATGCTCTAATGTGAATGGATAGTACGAGGGAAACCAATTTTTAGACCAAATTTTATAAATCATATGACGTGGTTGTCAATGATTGAATTATTACTTAAATGTTGATTAATGTATTTTTTTCCTATTAGTAACCCATTACATGTTTTTTTTCCAATTAATGTGAATATACAACCCCTATGACATTTCGTTAAAACTTTAGTCAAAACTTATCATCAACATATGTAAGACCTTTTTCAAAGGTATTTTTTCACCTAATGACCCTTGGTGACTGAGTAAGAATTCTGTTGACTAAAGTTTGTGAAACATTTATTCTGCCTCCTCGAAAATAAGTTGCAGTCAACGAAATTTTTATCCCAGACCACCTAAAGGTTTTTTTTTTTTTTTTCGGTTTTTGGTCAAACGATAACTTCTGTTAAATTAATTGCCGATGAGGTTTGAATCAACGTCCGATCGTAGAAGAACTCAACGCCGAGAGGACTTAGAGTGGTTAAAGTACGCATGAAAAGTTGATCAAGTGTGCAATAAATGATGAGTTTTGATAGAATTTTCAATGAAAATTGACAGAAATGACACCCCTATATTAAAATTAGAGTTTGTGTGGAAAATTGGCAAAAAAAGAAAAAAGAAAAAACCCTCTTCTAGTCCCACCATGGACAGCCCATGGATCTTCCAACAAAATCACGGTCGGAATAGAGGCCTCTAAAAGGCGTCACTGGATCGAAAGCGCCTAGAACTTATGGTTTGAAAGAAGTTGAGTGTTTTTCTTGATGTGGCTCGTGGGTCGACTATGGAAGAGGATTCTATCGCTTTGCTGTGCTTTTTGGCCGCGGTCCCGCCGGTGACAGCTGACGCGAGCGTGACGTCGGTACATGCCCGCTGATACTGGGCTTTTGGGCAGAGCAGTGCTAGGCTCACCACTTGCTCTTGCCAATTTAACGCGCTGGCGCTGGAGGAGGGTTTTTGGGCCAGAGAGCATGTTCCTTGTCCCTTGCCCTTGCCATCGATCAATGGGTAGTCGACGTCGTGCTCTAATTGGCATTGCTGCCTCCTTTGCACCCAAAAGGCCAAACACCGCACCCCACAACAATATAAAGAAAATTCAAATTCTCATGAAAATAAAAACCGGAAAATAATGAAGTTTATGGAGCACAAAGATGGAGAATCATGTAACATTTGTATTTCCAATATCAAAATATACAAACATAAAAGAGAGAAATTATCCAAAATTTTCTCTCATTTCCCTGTTTTTCTTTTTCTTCTTCAAATTTGGCATCAAATTTTATTTATTTGGCACCAAATTTTCATGTGTATATACATTACATGGTGAAATTTTCATGTGTACTCACTGTAATAATCTTGGTGAATCTCGGAGGCGGCCCAGAGCCGTTGATTAAACTCCTCGCTCATCTCATCGGGCACGAAGGCCATCCTACAAAGCGGACAGGTCTTCTGGTCGTGGTCCATCCAACCGTCCAAGCACGCCCGGTGAAAAATGTGCTTGCAATTCGTCAAGCACCTGATCTCGTCCTCCACCTCGAACTCGTACAGACAAACGGCGCATCTCTCCGGCGGGTCTCCGGCTACGTCGCGGAATTTGACGACGGGGAGAAATTCCCGGATCAGGAGGGCCGACGCGGATGGGTTTTCCGGCGGGTGGGACCGGGTCTCCGGCCAAACAACGTCGGTTTCGAGAAATTCGGAGAGACCCAGAAAGTGGAAGAGCGCGAAAATGAGGTTTCGGATGAAACCGAGGAGAGAAAGAGTGTGGAGAAAGAGGTTGGGCAAGATGAAGACCTCTGTGTATCCCACTGGGAAACCCATGGAAGCGTTTTAGAGAGAGAGAAGGGGAACGTTTCTCTAGAGAGAGAGCAACCAGGTCGTGTTTCTATTGACTAGAGAGAGAAAATGCCGGGTGGGTCGATTTATAGAGAGAGAAATGTCTTTATTGGCAAGGGCTTAGGTGGAAGCTTTCGTTTCGGCTGTGAGAAATACCGACGGGGGGTCGCCGTCTGCGACATTGTGATTACGTGGGTCCCACTGGAATCTGGGCCGTGAATGGCGGGGTGGCTAGGGATGGGCCATGTGCTTTGCTCTTGCGTGCGGGTTACTGAGCGTGCGTCACCGTCTTGCAACAGTCGCCAGAATTACACAAGTGGCACGTGCTAAAATTAGGAAAGAGAGAGGAAGCGGTGGGTGTGGCTTATGATTGTAATCCACTAGTATATTGTAATTAAGGACTAATTGACTACTAATCAGTGTGATTATCCCGGTGGGCTGTGGCCGTCATAATTGAGTCAGTGACCATGTTTATAGGCGGCATTTCACTACGTTCTTAATTCCGAATGGAAAGAATATTATTACGAGAGTTTTAACGAAAAGTCACGTTACTGTTCATTTTAACGAAAAATTATATTTTTACATTAAAAAGTTAATTCTGGTACTATTCATTTTATCATTTATTTTGTCTTTATCGTTAAAACTCAAAGTTTTCAAACATTTTTCATTAGTTTTCCTTATTATAGGTGATTGACCATATTTGCAATTAAGAATGTTTTCTAAAAACATAATTTAGAAGAATTTCGTATGATTAGTGGTGCGAAGCCAAAAATTGCTCTCAAAATGAGTCTTTTAAGACGTATAAAAGAAAGTAAACCAAATATAGCAATATAATTAATATGAGAAATATTTACGTTTTTTTTTTTTTGTTTTTTTATTGGCATGGAAATTTTATCAAACAAGAGTGATGGGACGTTAAACCTTTATTTTTTGAAAAAATCAGTATTGAGATAATTATTTCATAAGAACATAACTTGTTTACGAGTTTTAATGAAAATAAAGATTCAAACAAAAATTTAAGTTCATAACGCAAAACTATTACCATGAGATTTTTCTTTCAACATAATTGAATCTTCTTTTAAATTAGATAGACCTTGTTGATATGAACTGAACAAAAAAAAGAATTAGATTTTATATGATAAAACATAAGACTAATTATAAGGTTTACAAACTTTGTTTTATATAAACAGAAAAATAATGAAATTAGTTTTCATATCGTAGAACAAATCCTTTCAACATAATTGAATCTTCTTCTACATTAGATAGACCTTATCTTTAGGTGAACTGAACAAAAAAAAGAATTTGTTTTCATATGATGAAACAAAAGGAATCTTCTTCTACGTTAGATAGACCTTGTTCTATGTGAGCTAAAAAAAACTAGTTTTTATATGGTAAAACAAAAGGGGTTTAGTTCACAAAAAAAACAGAGGGTTGTTGGCATCAACGAATTTAGAACCCCATGGCCCCATAAAAACCCTCAAACTCCACTTCCCAATGCATTACAAGCTATTTACTATAAACATTAGCAAACTATACATATATATTTGTCAAATTTCAGGATGGCCCAAGTCTTACCTAGCCTCCATGTAACTTCGCCACTGCATATAATCATAACGTTACATGGTGTTATTACTTAGTTATGAGCGGATACATTTTCTAATTCTAGATCCTCCTGATTTTAGTTGGAAAATGTAAGGTAATGCTTTATTCTTGTATTTCTTAGGTGTATTTATGGTTTTTGTGTCTCTTTGATTTGGTTATTCAATTAAGGGACATGAAATTTACTTTCAATAGTCATCGACACTCTACTGAATCACCATCACTTATTATTTTTAAGGAAAACTAATGAAAATGGTTTGAAAATTTTGAGTTTTAATGAAAATGACAAAGTAAAGAGTAAAGTGAATAGTATCAGGATTGACTTTTTAGTGTAAAAATGTGATTTTTCGTTAAAATGAATAATACCGGGAACTTTTCATTAAAGCTTCCTTATTTTTATTGAACTCAATATACACGGTAGAATCTACATACATGAATGACTGATAATGCACGACTCTTAAAAAAAAATCATTTTCTTTTTGTGTTCCTTATCAATAATGTGTTCATAAAAAAAAAAAAATGATAACTTATGAGAATTGAATGTGTATTGCACGTGTTGATAGTTTATGTAAACGATATTTGTCGGAGTGGAATAGAGTCACAGGGTCACCAGAACAGAAAGCATCGTATACAAAGAGGTGCAAATTATTATCAATTACTGTACATAGAAGTTGATAGAGTGCTCATAAGTGGCTAATGCATAACCGATAACGTTAGCCTCCCGCCAAAAGACACTAAACAGCGAATGACACACACAGTACACGTGCAATGTAATGTCGGTTACAAGGAGAACGTATTTGATTTTAAAAACTTAAGCGTAGCAAATGAATAATTAGTATTATGAAATTTTTTGGGGCATTGGTCTTTGGGTTTTTCTACAATTAAATCTTATGTTATCGTAGTCAAAATTCATTCTTAGGATATTGATTTGATTCCTATAAATTAAATAACTGCTTGATCACCACACATAAAAAAAACAGTAAGTTTTATTAAATAATGAATTAAGACTCCTCTTATGAAATTAAGACTCTAAGGCTCTAATCTAATTTTCATTTAAAGGAAAGAAAGCATGTAGCCGAAATAACTCAAACGTCCTTGGCCAATTGGAACTTTAGTCATTGAACTAAAAATCATAAATGTTAGTCTTTGAATTTGTCTCAATATGGAGTAAAATTCAATTTGAGTAACACGGATGAAAATTTCATCCAAAATAAGGGGTATAATGGGGAAAATATGAACACACATTCTAACAGAATTAACAAAGTTACCCAAAATGACCATTGTTGTACATTAAAATAAGTTAAGTGTCCAATACTCACAAACCCCAAACCCCCAATTAGACTACAGTTCAAGAATCATTACTCTAATTAACTTTATTACTAGTTTATAAATACTCTTTCTTTCATGATGTATTTGTTTATAAATGTTCTTTGTTTCACGAAGTAGTTAGGGAGATGCAATTAGCATTTCCCAAATGATAATAATTAGGCAACTAGTCTCAAAGTAACATCACTAAATAAAGGAACGAACAACACAAGTGGCACATGGCCACCTTGATGTAGTCCATGATAGGGTATGATAGGGGGAGGAAAACACGGCCAATCGATGAACGGAGGGTCGGTGGCGGTGAGAGCCCTGGCCAACCAACAAGGCATGATGGTTGGTTTAATTAGCACTCCATCAATGTTGAAGAAATAGAAAACGGATAGCTGCATGCACCATCTCGATCGATCGAGAGGTTTTAGAACATGCAATGACTTGATGGCAACCCTAGTTTTGGTTTTGCATGGCTAACCCTAGACAAGTAATGGGCCAAACTGACCCCTTATGTTTGCCACCACTTGGTCCAAAGTTTGTCCCTTCTTTTTTTCCTGATATCTGATGGACAAGTGGTCTCTAGTCTTGCCTTATAGATCAGCAGTCGTGGTCAGGAGGAAATGAAAAGAAGAGAAAAGAAAAAGTAGTGCTATTAACGAATGTTTTTTTTACTTTTCACACATTTTTATAGTAATTTTTGTCTATTGATTTTCTTTAAAAACAAAAAAATGGTGGTGGTGATAAAAAAAGAATGTGTAGACGACAAAAATTAGGGTTAGATTATGTGAGCAGAACATACATGATAAGATGATGGCAGGGAGTGTTGAGAAAATCTGTAATGTGGCATTTTCGTATGCACTCACAATTTAATTTCACTTGAGTCCAGAAACAGAAATGAAAAATAAAAAAATAAAGCATAACTTTTTGTTGTTTTTTAGTGTGTATAAAAGTATTATTCATAAGTAACAAGAGTTGCTTTTTGGATCTTACAAATGAGAAGTGGACCTTTTAGGTTCAAAAGTTAAAAAATGATCTGATTTGTTAAAAAATTCATCTCTAACCGATGATTGGATTATAATTTTAAGGAGCTCACCAGCCATTATTTAGCCAGAGAAGCACAAGGCTAGCCAAACGTAGCTCTCTCTCATGTCATATCTAATTGAAAGGGCTAAATATAGTCTCGTCCAGAATTAAAGCCTGCAAAATATTATTTTAAATGAACAGTGTTAGGCCATACTTATATACCATTTCCAACCGAAGGGGCTAAATATAGCCCATCAATAATTTATTAGTTTTAAGTTTATACTTTAAATTTATTAATTAAGTTAGTTAAATTACCTTTGAATGTTTTTCAAATCTAGCCGTTGAATTTAAACTAATTATTGTAACTAATGAGCTCGGCCCCCAAAAAAGGCTAAGAAGAGGGCTACATTTGGCTAGCCTGATGCCCCTTTGGTTAAATAATGGTTCGGTGGACTCCATAAATCAAGTTATTTTTTGGCTTTTGGACCCTTAACCATCTCCGTTGGAGACGGCCTTAGCCTTTTTTTTTTGGGGCCCAACTAATCAATTGCAATAATTGAACCAAACTAATGACTAGATTTGAAAACATCTCACAGTAGTTTAATTAAATGAATCAATAAATTTAAAGTATAAACTAAAAACTAATAAATTATTGAGGAGGTTATGTTTAGCCCCTTCGATTGAAGATGATATATGAATATGGTCTGACACTGTTCATTTAAAAATATTTTTTTGTAGGACTATAATTATGAACGAGATATGTTTAATCCTTTCGATTGGAGATAATCAATCTTATAGAAGAGGAAATGAGTTGCTTCTTTGCCTTCCAAAATTATAATAATTTTCCCAAATAAATATACTTAAAAAGAAAGGCCCTTTAGAACAAGTCCACTGGACCTTAAAATACCTAGGCATTTGGATTGAATTGCCCTCAACTCAACGAGAAATTTTTAGTTATGATGGGAATACGAATAGTACACCACATGTTTTTATGCAAGTGGTGGAAAATTTTAATTTTTAAGTTATTAACCTTTTAACACACATAACCCACCATTTATATAGAGACATGTGATGTACCACCTTACGTGATGGTCATATTGAAAAATCTTTCCAACTCAATAAATTCATCTTCATCGATCCTAAAAAGGGGAGGGCAATTGGACCAAAGGTTGCCCGTTGGACCAGCCTTGTAATAATTGTTGGACCTTGAGCCCGCTGGTGAGCCATGACGTCATCATGCTGCAGAAAGGGGATGCCCCACATGAACACCACCGAGCCTTTGAGCTGAATTTTCTACTCTTGCAACCGTTAGAGTTCCAACATCACAAAAAATTAATAATTACAAGTTGTACCACGCAGCACAATATGATGCATCGTATTTAAATTTTTTTTTATAAATCAACTGCCAGGATTAATTCAAGGGTAAAAAAATTTCAAAAAGTTTCAAAAAATTATTTTTGAACAACACACCTAAGAAACTTACAAAGTTCAATCATCTTCTTCAGTTGCCTTTTATTTTTAATTAATTATGCTTATTGTAATTGTTGACCCTAAAAACTACCAAGCCTACGTGACACGCATGCCGAGTAATTAATGAGCTAACTACGTCCTTTGATTGATGCGGGGTGTGCCAACTAGTTGGTCGAGCTCGACCGAGGAGTAAAATTTGTTGATGTTGTGTTGAACGCACTACTGACTTCTTAATCTTGCAACTGTGACCGAGGAAGGACCACGTCTCGGCCTTTGGGTCCTCGAGCCTGAAGACAAGGCAGCTAGTTCTGCGAAGTTCACGAATCGTCAGTGTCGGGTTCGATCACGGTGATTATATTTGTAAGAGTATAAGCACGTCAAATCGGACACAAGTACTCAAAAGAGATGTATGTCTTGATGGTAAATGTGGTTCGGCCGTCAAAATGCCGAACTCTGAAACTCACTTGTGAGTATCCAACCATAAAACCACTCGACGTTCAATGTGCCGAATGTAGTAACTTGTAACACCTTACTTCGCTAGGAAGGCTAATAAGATGACCTCTGCCAATAAGGATTTGGAAACCTTTCTCGACCGAGAATTGGATAGGTAACCAGTCAGGCTCGATGCAATGTTGTTTATCCAAACTGAAGGTGCTCCTCGGTCGACTGATTTTACGGCAACAGTACTGTTTGTCCAAATTGAAGATGTTCACCGGTTGCCTTCATAATGCTGTTTATCTAAATTGAATGTGTGTTGGTGGAAAAAGAAAATAAAAAATCTTAAGATGTTTGAGAGGTTTGTGCAGGGCAATTTGTGTGTTGAATTGGAGGGTTTTGAATGATGCACACTGCTCTTTATTTATAACAACAAATCCTCCTTAAGATCGAGTTGAAACCATATTCGGATTAGGACTTCTTATTCTGATCCAACCTCATCTCGACCAATCTTACTCCTATTAGGACTTTGAACTCACCCTCTTTTCAGGCCGTATTCATTTCCAGCCAAGAATCCTCATTGCATTAGGACCTTTTATCGTACTAGGACCTCGACCCATCCGCTCTTATCCAAATCACTCCTTCTTGCAATAGGACTCGGCCACCCCAACTGAGCGGCTTAGGACCACCAGACAGCCCATAGTACATTTGAAAAAGCTTTGGGCTGAACATAAACCTACGCTCGGTCCAATAATATTATTTTGGGCCCAAACATTACCCCCTCGCTTCTCAGGTCTTCAACGTAGAATTCCTTAACCAATTTTCGACCTTGAAGAAGTGAAATTAAACCCTACAAGATAATTAAAGGAGAAAAGCCTCAAACATCCCATTTATTGAGCGCATTTATGAAGCACGATCGCACGATCCGAATTCCCTTGCACGTCTTGCCGCGTGTCAATCCTTTGGTTAACCTAGCAGCCCTTAATCATGACCCTTGAAAACGTGCATCAGCTGAAACGTCTCTTCCTCATTAATGCATTAAATCTGCCGCAACACGCAATCGTGCATCCTCAAACAATGAAAACCTTGATCCTATTCCCTGGATTCCCTAGATATCCATAATGATTAGCGATTTCCAGGTCAATTTCGCCCTAAAGTTTGAAAATCAAACGCTTAACCTTCCTCTTGAAATGCCCATAAATACCTGAATCCCTTCCATTTGCATTTTACGCTTCCAGAAACCTTGAAAATCCTCTCGCCATTTTACTTTTGAAACCCCAGAAAAACTTAAAGCTCTTGAAACCAGAAATTCTTCCTTCAAACCCCAAATCTTCATTAATGGTTTCCTTCATCTCACAACTTTCTGATGAGTGCAACAAATGCAAGGACTTCATTGACCGGAGTGCCATCAAGACTCTGAGCTTCGGAAGCGATTTAAGCACCACCCATCAAATCCTGGGGCCACTCTTCAAGGACTTAGTGCCGTCGTCCATCACCAAGCTCTTCAAGTCCCACTGCTTGACACCTTTGTTGCAAAGATTTGATTAAGCCAAATGGGACCTGACAAAACCCCAAGGAGTCTGGCCTACGACCAACGCAAATTGGGCAGCCTGGGTTGTCCAGATGGAAAAATTCTTTGGCCAAGAATGGAAAGCTCTTGGCATCTAAGATGCCATTAGACTTTCGACTGCGGAAATCGTTATGGACAAAGAACTCCTTATAGCAGTACTAAGCCTCTGGTGTTCGGCTACCAACACCATAATCCTTCATTTCGGCCTTATTGGCCCTACCATCCTCGACGTCTCAGCTATCCTTGGAACTTCTCTTTCTGGCATCCCAATAGATGCCGCCCTTTTTGGGTGCCCGTCAAATCTCGACCTCAAGGCATTATTCGATGAACGGGCCGTCGAGACGCTGAGTCAAGACGGTTAAGAGCTTTCAAAAGAAGAAGTTCAGAAGCTGCACAAGAACTTCTTCAACTACAACACCTTCATCCTCCACTTTGCTGGCTGAGGGGAGGCGAGTCTTTGGAAGGGAGAACACGAAGTCTTCCTATTTTACTGGTACAACAAGTTTATCTATTGTACCAAGTTAAACAAATGCTTGGTCGGAAATATGCCAATGGCTGAAGCCCTAGTTAGTGGTCACACTCTAGCACTCAGCTCAGCCGTTCTCGCCAATCTTTTGCGTTGCTTGGCCGAAGCGACCATCAACAAAATTGACCTAAACCAGAACGGTCTTTTCTGGTTCTTCCAACTCTGGCTACAAGTCTAATTTGCCACATTTCGGCCAGAGATCCCCAACTTCCAATCCACAAAAACGTTCGGCCTTCAGTTGGCATCCCAACTGGCGTCTCCTCATTGGGCCGAAGAAGTCTTCAAATATTTCTTCTACCTAGATGTCCTCTCTGACGACGAATTTTTAATATGTCATCGTTAAGAGTACCCCTCTCCCATCAAGCTTCCAACATCAGCATGGAGTGAAAGTGCAGATGTTGATCTTCGTCAAAATTAGGGGTCGTGCGTGTTAACACATGACCTTCCTCTTGGCTGCGACACTCGCCGAGCGAGCTGGGAGATTTACCACCCCCACTTTAGCACCCGACAACTCGGTTACCTCCAAGGTTGTCCAGTGTCTCTGCTTACTTCCCGTTCCCTCCTAAGTCTATGACGCCTATATGGTTCTTCAGAGAGGGAGTGCAGAGATACTGAAAAAGAGTTTCAGGAACGGTGCAAAGCATTCCGCCTCTAACCAGCTGTTCCTGAATCTCTCGGCACTGACACCTTTGGCGACTGGTGGGAAAAGTACACTCAGGACTTTTTTGGGGCTTCGATCAAAAATGTCATCAACAGAATTTTCGACGATCGAACCAAAAAAAACTTCTGCCCCTTAATCCAAAAAGACAACCCAAGGTATACGGTTATCTATACCTTTATTATTATTATTATATATATATATATATATATATTTTTTACTAATTTAATTTCGATTTCTTAGGCTGTCGAGTGCTGAAAAAAGCAGACATGATCGCTGCGGTTGTGGCTAGGAAAAAATCGGTTCCCTCCAAGAGAACTAAAGTTTCCATGCAAACCTCACCGAGCAAACGGCCTCACCAGGAAACTGAGATGGCAGGTGAAGCCCTTCGCCCCACAAAATGCATTAAAAAATTGGCGAAAAAAGGAGAACGGGAGATTCACGTTATCTTCAGCCAGACTACGAGAGCGACCGCTTCTAGTGTCTTTCCTCCTGCTTCTATCATTCAAGCCTTGATGGAGAAACAGCCAATGCCACCTAGCTAAGCGGCCCAAATTCAACCGGCCCCTAGGGTCATGGCTGAACCAGTTGCTGCTCCGCTGGTTGAAGAACCTGCAGCTCCGGGGCCAACCATTGTGCTTGTTTTGGAAGAAGTGGCTCCATCTGTCGGGAAAAATCTCCCAAAAAACAATCAACGATCATTTTGGAAAAGGTATGATTATGTTGTTGGTAACTCCTTTCATCTTATTAAATTCAAAAGTATTAATAGCTTTTTATTTCAGGATGACGAAAGCGACAAGATTCTGTTGGCGAGTCGCCCTTGACCAACCAAAACCCCTACCATTAATCCTCATCTTATGGTTGAGGTGGCCGACTATGTCGACCCTCCCATAGCAGATCGTGGGAAAAGGCCTCTTGCCGAGCCTGAAGCAACGGTAGAGACACCGATCCATCCGCAGGATCAAAACCTTGGAGTTCTTCCTCAAAAAGTCACTTCGGCTTTTGTAAGGCTTGATTCCTTTCTCTTGTTAGTTTTACTATAAACAATTTGAGCTGAGAAAATATTAAATGTCAGGTGCTCGACCATTTATTTCATCGATAATTCTATGCGCTGAAGGGTGTTATCTATATTTCCTGGCCACCTTAGTGGCCATTGAACGTGGATAACCTCCATCAACCACGTGAATTGAGAAGCAATCTTAAACACTGGGCTCAGCCATTAAGCTCTTTAGGTTTGACCAATGAACCAGGGGACATGGCCGAAGTTTCCTCTCGGCAGGTTTAAAACAGATTCCCTTTGCTATGTTCCTTATAATTTTCCCTCTGCTTAAAATCTTTTCTTGTGCAGCCTTCATGGGAGGTCGAGCTTGATGCTATACTCTTGAGTACTTTCGGGGCAGCTGGATTTTTTGCCGTTTCGACCGAGCCTTCGGAAAACGTGGCCGAATCCAATGCTTTTGCCAAGTTGTAAGAAATCCTATCCCTTTCTGCCTCATAGGTCCTCCAATGCAAAGGTCTAGACTCCGTAGAAGAGTGCCTGAACGACCTTGTGGACGACGGCTTCTTGAGCACTGAAAATGTCGTTTATTTATCTGACCTCATAGAGCGGACCCGGCATAACTTTGTTACTTTTGAACAAGCTCTTCCGGCTGAGGATGACCTAAAGGCTGTAAAGATTGCTCATAAGGCTAGCTCGTCGAAGGTTGAGGCTATAAAAGCAAAGAAGCCGCAGCTGACCGGATTTGGTCGCCAAATTTCTGAGCTTTAACGTCAAATTGTTGAGCTTTAACCACAAAGGTCGGTTGTTGCTTTAGAACTCGAGAGGGATTTCGAGATGAATAAGGCTAGAATGACGGATTTCACGGCTAGCATAAAGTAGATCCAGCAACTTCAACTTAACGAGAAGACGAGGCAGGCCGAAATCTTACTGAGTGAAGTAAGGTGGATGGAGTTGAAAGCCGCTCTTGAAACCTTTCTTCCTTCGACCCCTTAGAATTTTAGGAATCTTTTATAATTTTATTTGTACGTCCTTCTATAAATTTAATGAAATGATATTTTATTCTCGCATCTCCCAAGTGACTGGGTAGTATTTTTTAAAAATTTCCCGTTGATTGGCAACTTGTGGACTAAACCAGTCCGATCATGGAGGTGGTATGCCCCCTTGCCGAGAATTTTGTGAATGACAAACGGTCCTTCCCAATTCGGTGACCATTTTCCGAACCTAGGGTCTTTAATTCCTACTGGTAGCATGGTTTGCCATACCAACTCTCCTTCACCGAATGTTTTTTGTCTAACACGCTGATTGTAAGCTTGCTCGGCAATCTTTTTTTGTGCCACTAATAAGTTATAAGCGTCAAGCCGAATTTCTTCCAAGTCTTCCAACTCTTGTCTCATGGCTTGACTGTATTCGGTACTAAACAAACTACTTTGTTCGATCACTCGCAATGAGTTTATACTCAGCTCGACCGGTAACATAGTGTCGTGTCCATAGGTTAACGCATATGGAGTCGTTCCGATGGCTGATTGGAGTGAAGTTCGATAGGTCCATAATACTTCATTTAGCTTCAAATGCCATATACCAGGTCTCTCTCTTACCATTTTTTCAAGAATGTTGATCAAAACCTTATTACTTTCTTCAGCCTGCCCATTCGCCTGTGGATAATATGGCGTAGATTGCTCGAGTCGAATATTTAGATTCACCGTGTACTCCTTAAACCTGTCGGCTGTAAAGATTGTGCCATTATCAGTTATGATCGTTTTTGGCACGCCGAATCTAGTCACAATATTTTCCTCAACAAAATTGCAAACTTCTTTGGTTGTTAACTCGACGTATGATTTTGCTTCGACCCACTTAGTGAAGTAATCGGTTGCCACTAGTATCCACGCGTGAAGTAATTGATTACGTTCATTGCCCATCTTCTGAACTGCCATGGTTTGGTAATTGAGTGAAGTAATTCGGCCGGGACTCTTTGTAAAGGTCCGTGAATCTGACACTGTATGCAGCCTCGTGCGTATTCGATGCAATCCTTCAATATACTCGACCAAAAGTAGCCGTGTCGGTGAAGCAACCAACACATCTTACGTTCGGATTGGTGAGCCCCACAAATCCCTTCGTGTACTTCAGTGATTGCTTGGGCAGCCTCCTGTGGGCCGAGGTACAATAATAACAAACCATCATCACCCTTTCAATATAACTCATTCTGGTATGACATTTTGTTTGTAGTATGGACTCTTGTCCTCCGGTCGTGTTTGTCGCTAGGGTTATCGAGATATCGTATAATCGCCATTCTCCAATCGTCTGGCAATGTCTCGTCACTTCTACAAGATCTCCTCGTTCTAACAATGATGGTAAGGACATAACTCATGTTCGTATCATGTGATTGCACTTAGAACTTGCTTATTAACCAAGGCTAGGTAAGACCGTTGTCTTATAGGTATTGCCTAGCCTAGCTCACCCCCAGGAGTTATTCTTCGGAGGCTATTTGGGCGAGTTCGTCCACATTAGTGTTTCAAACATGCGGAATATGCTCAAATGTAATTCCTTCAAACGACTCAGCCAAATAGGTGGCGACCATATGATTGGGCGCCAAAGTATAACTCATGCAATGAAAAATGCCGTTTAGTTGGTTAATCATCAGTTCAGAATCACCAAGGATGAGGACACGGGCTGCTCGTAAGTCATGCAGGCCGATGATAAGAGCTTCATATTCTCCTGATTATTCATACAGCTGAAGTCTAACTTGAGAGAGAGATACCAAAGGTAGTGGTCGGGAGATTGAATGACGATGCCGACACCAGCCGAGGTTGAAGTGCTAGAACTATGAAAGTGCATCATCCAGTAGGTGTCTTATGTTTCGACTAGTCTGATGTCGACTTCGTTACCCTTGAAACCATAAGAAGAGGGGTGTTGGGCTAAAAAATCGGCTAGAGCTTGACCTTTGACGGCTTTTTGGGGCACGTATTGCAAACTGAACTCTGATAATGCCATTGTCCATTTCCCAATTCAGCCTTTTACTATAGGCCGAGTAAGCATGTAACGAATAACATCTGTCTGGGCAATGACCTGTGTAACTAATGGGAGCATGTAATGTCGAAGTTTTGACGGGGCGAAAAACAAAGCGAAGCAAAGTTTCTCGACGGGTGAATAATTGATCTCAAGCGAATTCAAATTCTAGATGAGATAAAAGATAGCTTGTTCATGCCCGACATCGTTGTCTTGTGCGAAGAGGCAACCGATGGACTCATCGACCGTTGAAAAGTCAAGCTTAAAAGGCATACCGCATCGAGATGGTACAAGGATTGGTGACATTGTAAAGGAGACCTTGAGTTGCGTGAAAGCCGCTTAATGTTCTTCTTGCCACTCAAACCTATCAGAGTCCTTAAGTTTTTCAAGAGCGTAGAGAACGCTTTCATTTTTCCTGCCGAATTGGCTATAAAACAGCGGAGAAAATTTATCTTCACAAGTAACGATTGGAGTTGCTTCTTGGTCGTTGGAGGTGGGGCGCTAATGATCGCGCGAGTTTTATTTTCGTCTACTTCCATGCTCCGATGGTGCCAAAGAAAACCTAAGAAGTTACCGGCTGATACACTGAATGTGCACATGGCCGGGTTCATTTTGAGATTATGCTGGCGCATACGGAGGAACGCTTGCCGAAGATCATCCAGATGCGATTGGCGGCTCCTTGATTTTACCACCACATTGTCGATATATACTTCTATGATCGTGCCAATCAAATCATGGAATATGGTATTCATAGCTTGTTGGTATGTGGCACCGGTGTTCTTGAGGCCGAATGGCATGACGACCCATTCCTACGTGCCGAGTGCCCCCGGGCAATGAAAAGTAGTTTTATGAACATCGGCTTCGGCTATAAAAATCTAGTTGTAGCCAGTATGGCCGTCCATGAAGGACAATATTTCATGATTGGTTGCAGCATCAATTAACAAATATGAGATCGGCATCGGGTATTCATCCTTGGGAGTTGCTAGGTCCAAATTACAGAAATCTTTAACACCGGGACGATATTGGCCAACCACTCGACGTATCAAACGGTCCGAATAAACCTGGCTTTTAAAAGTCGAACTAGTTCATCTTTTATGCCGAGCTGTACTTCGATCGAGAATCAGCGAGGGGGTTGTCGAAAGGCTTACAACTAGCTTTGATGCATAATTCATGTTCGAGGCCCGGCATCTTATGATAGTTCTAAGCAAAACAATCTTTAAACCTGTTTAGTAATTTACAAAGTTCGACCTTCATGGGGTGAGGTAACAACGCACTAATACATAACGGCTGAGGGTCGCCAGCTGTTCCAACATTTATTTTTTCTAATGGGTCATTGACTTAGGGTTGATTGTCTTCAAGTTCGATGGTGGATGAAACCATGGCCCGACACCTTTCTTGTTTGGCGTTAGTCATTGGTGTTGGTAATTAAATCTGCCAAGCCGAGTCTCGCCAAATCCTGGTGTACAATTTCGGCCTCTACCTTGATAGGTTTCCGGACTAAGATCCGAGTCGGCCATCCGTCCTTATTAAAACCCTGCAGGGTAATGTAGTCGACGTGATCGTCATAATAGTATGCCTGAATCATACTGGTTTCGAACGGCTGATTATCAACTGGGTGGACCACAACCGATTTGCTGTCTTAAAAGATGAGGACTTGGTATAGTGATGAAGGAATGCAGCTCGTTTGATGGATCCAGTCACGGCTAAGCAATGCATTATATTTGGTCTTTGAGTCAATTATAAAAAATGCAGTCATGTGGTTGCGACCCGCAACACTTACCTCTAACAGGAGCACCCTTTTAGTTTGACATTTATCGCCGAAAAAGCTGCTCATGGTTATTCTTGATGGTATGAGTTCGTCATTAGAGTAGCGTAATGCCTTCATAATGGATGTAGGCATGATGTTGGCTGTGGCCCCACAATCGACAAACACCTTAGAAATTAGGCATCCTTCAATATGAGCCGTAACGTACAACGGCTTGAGATGTTGGAGATTAACAGAAAAAGAGTAGGGGAATAATTTGGTCAGGGCTGCTTTAAGCTTGTCGTCCTTACTCGCTTACCCATCTTCTTCGGTGGCGATGAAGTCGACCTGTGTTGCTTCCTCAGCAACCACGTCCCCATCCAAGAAATTTGGCTGGTGTGTGGTTGGTTGAAATTCAGTAGGTAAAACATGGACATGCTTATCTCCATGTTTTCGAGAACTGAAGGACTCATTAGGTCGTGGTCGTCTTCTTCTGGGTAATTGAAGGCAGTATCATGCTTTTGAGTGCTCTTGTCCTGGTCGTCTTTTGCCTTATCGGATGTGTGTTATTGTGGTATGACACTTGAGCCTGTTTCATTTTGGTTGTCGTCTTCGAGCATGCCTGATGCTGAGGTTGGATTTTGTCCCTGCAATATTTTACGGGCTCGTTCTTCATCGGCAATTCAAGCGTTCCTTGTGTCTAGGTATGCATTTAAACGCGCCACACGATCTCTCTCGTCGGCCGTAAGGCCGAAGAGAGATACGACCGAGAAGACTTCGAAATGATATCGCAAATGCTGAAGGTCTTCGAAGGAAAAATGAAGCTCGGCGGTGTCTATATCTGTGTATGGGTCAACCTCAAAGTTGAGGACTCGAGCCTCACGTATATGCTGGAACTTAGCTTTTATCGCTGGATCAATGGTTTTCTGGATAATCTGTTCAGCATCGGGACAAGTTAGTGCTAGGTCGAGGGCTCCTTCAATATGAGCCATAACGTACAATGGCTTTTTGACTTGCCTTTATCAATCCAACTTTGAATGGCATCACGGAACACGACTCAATTGTTGGTGGTATGCTTGTTCAAGTTATGGTATTTACAATATGTTTTGCCTTTCAACTTTTCGGCCTTAGGAATGTTATGTCCTGGTCGAAGTTTTATGATCTTTGCTAACAACAACTGGTTGAAAATTGCATCGGCCTTGGTGATATCGAAAGTGTAGACTTTCGATGTTCTAATCGTCTCTTCAGAGGTCGAGCAGGTTTTGGCATCCTTGGAATTAATTCGAGCTAATGCCTTGCAAGCGTATGTTTATCTATTACTATCTCAGCCGCGTCTACACTGACGTATTGGGAATCCTCGCTTTCGGCCAATTCTTAACTAACCGTGGGATTCTTGTATATCGTTCCTCGGGATGGAGATTTTGAGATCTTTTCTTCTCGGAGCAAATAATCATACTGCTCAACGTGCTGGGCCAGTTCGTACATATCTCGAATATTTGTCCCCAGGAATTTCTTTTTGTATTCCACATCTAGGTCGTTTAGAGCGATTCTGACAAATTCAACTTCAGGGAAAGGTACTTGGCACCAATGTCTGGCCGACTTGAACTTCGTTAAATATTCCATTGACGACTCTTCTGATGCTTGAGCCATCCTAGTTAATGATGAAACTGACATTTCCATCCTCGATCGGTAAAATTGTTTATCGAATTTTTCAACCAGTTCCTCCCAACTCTGGACGGAGTTAGGTGAGAGGTTGATGTACCAAGCGAATGCCGAACCTGTTAGTGAGAAGTTGAATGGTCGTAGTTTATGGAAGTCCCTATTAACGTCTCCACATTGCGCAGTGAACCGAACTACATGTTTTAACGAAGACAATGGCGATTCTTCAGCGAAAAGGCTAAAATCTAGGATCTTGAAGCCTTTAGGATATTCAAACTTCTCCACATAAGCCAGGTATGGATGAATGAATTTTGGGAACTTCGACCCTTTTTTAATGCCGAATTAATCATCTTTGGACCTCGGTCATATTGACGGATGTTGTTTCCACTACCTGGTTGGGTTCGTCTGATATACTGCTTAATCCTCCTCTTTTTTCCAAGTTAATCGGTTGGAGCCGAGCGGATCCTGTCTCGGCTTGCAGTGGAATACTCTTAAATGGAAGTTATCGAGGTTGACCGACGTGTCCATCTTCGAAGGCTTTATTGATTAATAGTTTAAGCAATCTAGTGTGCGTATCACCATTACTTTGTATTACTTCGAGCAGATTACTCATTTTTTGGCTAACCGACTGTTCGACCTATCGAGATTGCTCATCAAGTCATCTTCGAAGAAACGACCTAGTTGGGGGATCAGAACCTTCCCCACCATCTTCGTTGCAATCTTCCACTATTCATTCGATTAAAATGCCTGCGATTTTGTTGGGAATTTCTACGTTGCGAGGCTGGTCATCGAGACAAACTTCATTTTCTCGGTGTGTTGCACTTGCAGCCTTAGGTGTCACAGTAATGAGGGGATTTTGTACATGTGACAAATCTTGTCCAGGGCCTTGAACCTGCAGGTCGTTCGTTGACCTTCCCATGACTGTTTTATTTTTTACTGACCGTGTCTCAATGGTCATGAACTCCGAAGGTTTAGCACTGGGTCCCACTAGGCTTGCCCAAATGTTGACCCTAAAAACTACCAACCCTACATGTCACGCAGGGCGAGTAACTAATGAGCTAACTACGTCATTTGATTGATGCGGGGCGTGCCAACTCGTCAACCGAGCTCGACCGAGGAGTAAAATTTGTTGATGTTGTGTTGAACGCGCTATTGACTTCTTGATCTTGCAACTATGACAGAGGAAGGAGCACGTCTTGGCCTTTGGGTCATCGAGCTTGAAGACAAGGCTGCTAGTTCTGCGAAGTTCACAAATCGTCGACCCCGAGTTCGATCATGGTGATTATATTTGTAAGAGTATAAGCACGTCGAACCGGCTCGAAATTATACAAACACAAGTCCTCAAAAGAGATGTATGTCTTGATGGTAAATGTGGTTCGGCCGTCAAAATGCCGAACTCTGAAACTCACTTGTGAGTATCCAATCATAAAACCACTCGGTGTTCAATATGTCAAATGTAGTAACTTGTAACACCTTGCTTTGCCGGGAAGGCTAATAAGATGACCTCTGCCAATAAGGATTCGGAAACCCTTCTCGACCGAAACTTGGATAGGTAACCAGTTGGCCTTGATGCAGTGCTGTTTATCCAAACTAAAGGTGCTCCTCAGTCGGCTGATTTTACAGCAACAATGTTGTTTATCCAAACTGAAGATGTTCGCTGGTTGCCTTCACAGTGTTGTTTATCCAAACTGAAGGTGTGTTGGTGGAAAAAGAAAAAAAAAATTTCAAGGTGTCTGAGAGGTTTGCGCAGGGTAATTTGTGTGTTGAATTAGAGGGCTTTCAATGATGCACTCTGCTCTCTATTTATAGTAACAAATCCTCCTTAAGATCGAGTTGAAACCATATTCGGATTAGGACTTCTTATTCTGATCCAACCTTATCTCGACCAATCCTACTCCTATTAGGACTTTGAACTCACCCATTTTTCAGGCTGTATTCATTTCCGGCTAAGAATCCTCATTGCATTAGGACCCCTTATCGTATTAGGACTTCGATCCATCCGCTCTTATCCAAATCACTCATTCTTGCAATAGGACTCAGCCGCCCTAACTGAGTGGCTTAGGACCACCAGATAGCCTATAGTACATTGAAAAAGCTTTGGGCCGAACATAAACCTACGCTCGGCCCAATAATACTATTTTGGGCCTAAACAGTAATGCTATTCTTTGCTTTGTATTTGAAACTAAATTATCAGAGTTTTATTTTTAAAGAACAAACTTACTAAGTACATACTTACAAGACATACGAAATAAGAAAAAATATTTGTGAATAATAATTGGCCTTGCTGTTGCCATTTCTCTTCTCAAACCGGTGGACTTGCACAAAGGCAATTCTTGTTTAGAGTGAATAGTAAATTTCACTGTCCTTACCCTTGCCTTCCTAAAATGGGTGAACTTTCTTTATTGAACTAGCAAATCATATAATGTACTTATAAAATCTTATTGTTTAAAAAAAATTGAAAATATTAAAAATACTTTGGTTTAAGTATTTAAGAACCCACTAAAAAGAGTTAGGCGATTGGGTATATATAATTTTCTTCCTTATGTACGAGCTTTATTGTATTTAATTATAATGTTTCTAAAGCCAGTTCTTAGTGCCCTTGAACTTGAGACTAGCAGTAGTCCTTAGTTTTGGGTAGCATTTGGGCTCAAATTAAAAAAAAAAAAAATAGAAAGAAAAAAAATGAAATAAGGTATTTACTTTGTATTAATGTTGACATAAAGCTTTGATCTCAAACAGAAAATGATGTGCCTTGAATTTTGCTCAAATGAAGCTAATGTTTAACCAAGATGTCAAGGGAAGGGACCCCAAAATGTTTGATCCATGTCTCCCATTTCACTTCCTCTCAAGCATGAACACCCACTGACTTAAAACATAATCTTATCCTCCTCTAGAATGTCGGATTCTCTGATTCATTGACCCTTTGCTTGGATTTTCTATCAAATGCCTCTTTGGTGGTCCTATATATTGTTCTATTCATTTGTTTTTGTATTCAGATTATTACCCTCTTTTCTTTTCAATCATCTTCCTATGTGATTATTATTGCATGCAGACACCATTTTGCATCCATTCAATTGCATCATCTGTCCTTGTTGATGTTTCTCTCTTGTTTTCTTTTCATCATTTTTTTTTTTAATTTATTGACTTAGTTCCTGATGAGTTGATATTATACTATATATCTTATCCTATTCTTAGTTATAATTTATTGGTTATTTTGATAGAATTTGATACTTTTGTTATGTATTTTCAATGTAGGACATGCGACTTCCTCTTGAGCATAAAGTAATCAAATGGATGAATTTTGGAGTGATTACAATTGAAGGATGTTTGTGAGTCTTCCAAGATGATTGTATCAAAATTCTAGATTTTTCTACCAAGTTGTTTTGATCGGGGCGAAGAAAAGAAGGCCCAACGCGCAGCGTTTCCAGATTGACATTTTTGGACGTTTTGGGTATTTTGGAGGTCAAGATGGCATATTTTGAGGAAGGTTCGGATTTGTTGGGGACATCTTAAGCTTTTAAAAGAGACCTTTTGGGACCAAATCAGAGTTGATTTGGTCAGTTATAAGTTTAATTTCCTGAGAAGTCTGAAGTTGACTTTAAATATGAAACCTTTTATTTGCTATTTTATTATTTTGTTATATTTCCTAGTTTTATTCTAAGACCTTTTCTGGGTAGGATTTTATCTTGTACTAGTATAAATAAGGCTATTTGGTCATTAGGTTAAGAGGGATCTTTTTTGAGAACTTTGCTAGGCTTTGAGGATTTGTACTCTTCTTTCAAGGTGTTTTCTATCCATGTTCTTAATAATATTTTGTTTTATGATTGTTCGTAATTAATTGTTTTGCTAGGGCGAGGCGACAAGCCTTTGCAAGAATATGTAGTTTCTTTTCAATTTACTTATGATTGTGCATGCATGTTTTGAATTATTAATCACCGTATTTAAACTATCTAAGTGTCATAGTGATTCACGGCCATAGGATGTTTAGAAAAGTAATTTGATACAATTGTGGTTGGAAGGTTCCCTGAAATTGGCGATGGCTTATTATGGTTAATAATTGTAATTTCACTTAGGATGAACACCACCCCTTAAGGTTTGCATGGTCTTTCAAAAGGTTTTCATAATTCTTAATGAGTCTTTCATGTTGTCATTTCGATCCGAACGTCCGGACATGGTGTATGTTTGATATACTTTAGGATAACCTAACCTTCAAAATATGCATGGGTAATTTATAAGTAATTGGGAGAACCACGTAGGATGGTTAAGGTGATGATGGAACCCTATTGCATTTTAAAAATGATTTTCAAAACTGTTTTCTTTTAGTTATTTTCCTTTTACCGAATTTTTAAAATTATTTTTTATTATTTTAGCTCACAAAATCAACATTTTTCAAACTTTGTTTTCAAATAATTATTTAAGGATTAGTTTAAATACAAATTATTTATTTAATACATATGGAGGACGACCTTGCTACAACCGACTATACTACGATTACCATGTTCTCTTACGAGTGGTAAAAATTCTATCAGTTTCCATACCATACAGATAATATTAAGTGTGCAATGTACATTCCATTTTTCGTACAAACGATATTTAAAATAAAGATAATTGTATATGACAACTCGGTGTAAGTGGTGCGAAACCACAATGGAGGCAATGAAGTCACTTGCACTAACGACTTGTTTTTTTTGTGTAATTAATTATTTAACTAGCCTTCATGCACGCGCGTGAATTGACAAAAGGAATTACACGTTTTAAATATATTTGTATGCATAAATTGACAAAAGGAAGCTCAAATATTTAAAGTAAATGAATAATCTTAGATCATGATAGAAGAAACCCCTCATAAACCAATCAAAGCAGCTAAATTCACATAATAAAATCGGTCTCTATGAATTTACATTAAGAATAGAAAAAATAATATTTAATTAATAATTGATTGAATCACATTATTGCTAGCCCATTGTGAGGCTAAGTTCACCCCCTTTTCCTTAGTGTAGATAATATCGTTTTTTCAAATAAAGAAACAATCATTTGACAACTAATTTAATCACATTATTATGCACGTGGAAAAGACCTTTTTTATAACCGGCATTACACGTCTCTTAAGATGTTTTAAACGTGTTTAAAAATAGAGAAAATAATATTAATAAACAACTGATTAAATCGCATTATTGATAGCCTATTGTGAGGTACTAATTATAAAATAAAAATAAAAAAACTGTACAAAAAAAATTAATTATTAGAAAAAAAACACTATTAAAATGACGAAAATATTCCTACCACATTAACGCATTATTTTGGGATGCTTTTGAAGTTTTTTTACTTGAGGGGCATTTCTGTCCACTTATTTTTGGTGAAGCTTGTAACCCCAAAAATGATTGTTTGCTTTATATATAAAGATTTGCTAATTTGACCACCCGGTCTTGGTAAATTAACCCCCAATTTACGCCAAAAATGCTACTTCTACCGTAAATTGATGAATACATGATTCTTGAATCCATAGTGACTATTCAGGCTCCACCATTGTGTACCACGTTAACTACTTTTCATTAATTATTTTAGCTACAAGCTCTTTCTAATATATATTAGGTTAGAAGTTTTGCCATCTATCAATGTAGCTACGTATATATCTATGTTTATATTTTGGCAAGTATACTATATGCACAAACTGCATACTCATTATCCCCCGGTTCGCATATTACATTTCAATTGAAAAAGATACACCTATTATGCAGATATGTTGGCACTGCATTTATGAATCGTTGGGATAAAATGAATGACTAAACCAATCACAATGTTTCAAATGTAGTAACCTCATAGATAGTGACGGAGTCAGAAATTTTTTCATAGGCGCGCTACCTAAAACTATTAACATGTAATTATATGATATTTTTTTTGCCTACATAAAAGTTATATAATAATCTACATAAAAATAAAAACATGAAGTACTAATCTAAACAAGTCTATTAATTACTTTCCAACTAGTTTTAACACAAATAAAATATGCATACAAAATGCAATAGAAAGAGAACAAATATTATCATTTTTGTTGATAACAGGTACCCAAAAGAAATATAGGTTAGGGGATACCAATTCAAGTTGTGCCCTTAGATCCTTAATGGAAGTGAAATCTTTTGTTATTATCAGAATCGGTATTGGCGTCGAGCTCTTTTTATTAGTTACAAATAAAGAACAATGAAACAGGGACTATTCCCAAATTTTTTAATCCTAATAGACAAATTCAAGGACCAAAGAAATAATTAACCTAACAATTGAATCAAGAAATAAGATATAAGATGAGATGAGGAACTTACCCAATGTTGAATTTCATTAGAACATAATTTGACAGTTATTCATAGTTTTTCTTTTCTTGGGTAAGCAACGCAGCTTTGTCAAATAGGGAAGAGGCTTTTTTTGTTTTGAAGAATAGTGTAAAAAGGATGGGGAGTAGAAGAAACCTAATTATGTATTAGTTTACCATTTTCACTTTTAGCCTAAAAATAATAAAATAATATATAACGTAAAAAAGCTATTATTTAACGTTTTAAATAATAGCTTTGGCATGAGTTGGGTGGGCTATTATACCTATAATAAGAAAAAACAAACTCATATACATACATTATAGTTGCAGTTTGCAAAAATCCTCCCTAGGCTATAGCCCACTGTAGCCGTGGGTGTAGTTCCGTCAGTGCTCATTAGGAAGCCGGTGTGTAGATTAGGAAGCCGACGAAATTCTAACCCACACCGTGGTGCAAGGACAACACTTCTCTCCATCACTACGGTAGAAGACCACTTACCAGCTAGCACTGGCGGAGGCACGAAGAGGTCAAGGAGGTCCTGGGGCTACCCTGACCTTACCTTGAAAAAAAAAAAAAATACACACACACACACATATCTATATACAAATGTGTATTATAACTATTTCTCTTCATTTAAAACCCTCCTATTGTTTAAAAATTCAAATAAATTCAACCATTATCTCTTGTTATGGTCACCTATCACAAATCAGACCTTTAAAATCAAACCCATCATTCACTTTTATTTATAAAATAAAAAATTTTGCCTCGCACTTTTAGCTGATCTCTTTTATAGTGCAACTAAAAAATTCAAGAGCTATTCCTTATCTCATTCTCGAAATTTCATATCTTTTGTCATTTCAAATTCCAAATCCATTCGACTTATAAAAAAAATTAAAAACCATTAAATAAGCACAATAAGGTATGTAAATCTCTATTAGTGTCTATAATTTTTATTCGTTTCTACTCTATTCTACTCTTGCTTGAGTGTTAGGCTTTATAAATTTTTATTGATTTTCTGTATTAATTATGTTAATTCTTTCTATAGAGTATAGATGACCATGTTATCATGCAATGATTTTAAAATATGAAAACTCTTTGAGGATAAATATGATTATTTTGGATACATATTATGATATCATGGTTAATAACCTTGTAAATACTACTCCTTTTTTTTACATTGTAAGAGGTCCCCCTCACAAGAAATCCTGATTTCGTCACTGCCAACTAGGGTGTTTTTTGACTGATCAGTTTATGTTCTTTATGTAATTTTTAGTTTTCAGTGATTTTAAGTTCATTGCCTGTTTAAGTTTTTACTTTATGTTACAAAATAGTTGTAAAACGCATCAACCTATATTTTCTAGCAAGTAGCAAGGACCAGTCAAACTGTGAGTGATTTAGGTCATAGTCTCAGCGCTTGCGATCAGATCGTGTATTATTAATTTGTATTATTATTAGCATTATTATTGGTTTATTTGACTAACGTACAAATGGGACATGAAAATCATGTGCAGATGTTTCGTGCTCTTGTTTGTCTTCTTAAATAATTCACTCCCTGTACCTGACTGCCTTAATCCTCTCGGCAAGGTGTACTAATTTTCTAGCCAAATTAAATCATGAAAATAATTGGACGACTCATGTTTTCTAATCGTGCATTTTATCCTTAATTTGTTTATGTTTCTATTTTTTTTCTTCGATTTATTTAATTTACCGCTAAAAAAATAGACTACAAAAGAAAAAACATGTAAAAATTATCTTAACCATAAAATTATGATAGGATTGCAACTTACGTGAAATAATAAAATTAAAAAGATTATGGCAGAATTGGGTTATGCATTTGCAGTGTAATTGGTTTAAATGCAAAAGTGGATAATTATCATTTGAGAGTTTGAATTGTCGTGTTCTTATGCACTAAAGTTGGTCTTGTGAAATTCATCATATTTATCGTGGAAATAATTTTATTGTTGATGATTTGGCTCGTTTTGGTTTTGCTATGCAGTTTGAGTTCAATTTTTTTTTTTTATAGAAAGCTTCTCCTAGTTGCTAGTTACAGATATAGATAAAATCTCGAGGCCTTGTGATATTTTTATATAATCATTCATTTTTTTTGGGGCTTATGCTTCATTATCAACCAAAAAAATTGTAATAATTTTATTTTGAAATATCTACAAAAACTTTTATTATTGTTTTGTTTTAGGGAGTTTTAACGAAAATGGCCTAGTACTATTCATTCTTAATCAAAAGGACATTTTGTGTATGAAAAGTCCATGATGGATCAAGCTCTTTTCTTTATTTACTCTTATGCCATTATTTTATTATTGTAGCGGGATCCACAATGATGTTGACATTTCTGTCTGAAAATACATTATTTTACATGATGTTATTCAACTTATGCTAATTTGCTGCTAACTCTTCATGCTTCCATCACGTTGTCGATGTTATGCAACTCTTCTTCTGTCAAATTGTTCCAGTATTGTTTATCGCTTTCTACTAGCTCTGCATCTCTTTCTCTATCTTCTTTCACCTTGTTCCAGTATTGTTTCTTCTTTGAAATTTTGAGGCTTCCAATAAGACTGATGATTAATCCTTGTCTTGCTGTAAATATACATTTCTTCTTTTTCTTCTTCTGATACTAATACCATATCATACCTAAAATTTTCAAATTCTTCTAAGGCTAACATTTGGATTCCTCGGAATTTTAGAATATTTTTGTATGAAGGAGTCCATCTATGCGAGGAGATAAGGGATAGTCTAAAGGACTCTTCATTAATCATGGCTATATGCTTAGCTTTTTCCTTATGCATATGTACATAACAATCTGGAGGACTACTAATAAAAATTATGCAAATTTCTTTCCACTTTTCCAGGTAATCTTCTGCTACTTTCATAAGTTTTTCAAGAAATAATTCTAGTTGGGAAATATGATTAATGAATATTTTATCAATATAGTCAAACTCTAATAGTAAGGCAGGAGTAACTTTTACCATATTATGCTTTTTTTTTATGCTCATAACTAAAATGCCATGGTCTAAAATCTCTCATGTTAATCCTAGCCACAGCTATGCTAACCTCTGGTTTACAAATACAATTCTCTGTACTACCACAAAGACATGGTAGATACTGTGGAGCAAAAAATAATCAAGAGGCGACACGTGGATTTTTGGGTGAAAAGGATAAAATTACCCTCAAGGCACACCAGGTTTCCTACGCGCGAGCAGAGGGCAAGTATCCCTCAACCAAGCCAAAAGTGCCCAAAATAAGTAACAATCCATCCTCATCTTATATTCCCTACAAGGTAATTACTCCATAACCTTCAAAACATTCTATATAAATTGAGTTAATTGGCCAGTTAATGGATTTATTACCTAATTAATTCATTAATTGCCAAATAACTCACCCATTACACCCTAAAAAAACACCTAAAGGCCGGCCACTCTTTCCCAAAGGCCGGCCATGCTTTATAAATTGGACCCCATTTTCTCTAAAAAGCGAAGTTACACACTTTTGCAAAACTCCCAAAAACTCTCTAAACACTTTTTCTCTCTAAATTTTAACTTTGGCATTGGAGGTTCTTCGGCCAAAACCTCCCCCCCCCCCACCCATTCATCGTGGGCGCATGAGGCTTTTAGCCTTGACCAAAGGTGTTGATTGTTTTGTAGGTGAAATTTTGTCAAAGAAGGAGTAGGCGAAAATTTGCATCCACAAATTGGTAATTTCATTGAGAGTTGAGTTCCATACTCATAGAAGACTCTCGCATTTAAGGTTTTCTATTTTCTTGTCCATTTGTAGATTTTTCGTACGTTCTTATTATTAGAATTTTTTATTTGCAAAAATTCTCTGATAAAACGTAAAAGAGAAGTACAATGGCTAGAAATTTAGAAAATTCAACAAATGAAAATTTCAACATTCAAGAGATGGGACCACGGCGATCCACGAGGCTAAATGTGACAACAGGTGGAGTGGCACCACCACCACGAGTTTCCACCACGGGAACCACCGCAGTGGCTACCACGGTAGCTACCCACGGCGAGGTCCATAGTGTCACCACCACGGCCCGAGCCATGCCATCCAAGGCAGTTCATGGCACTAAGGCCACGACCTAAGCCATGTCATTCCATGCTCAACGCGTTGCCAAGCTGAGCCCAAGCCTTGCACTCGCTTGCATCACGCGTCGAGTAGCCCACTCTCGTGGCCCAACCTACTCTCTTGGCCTAGCTTACTCTCGTGGCCCAGCCTGCTCCTGCCAAGTAACCTACTCCCATGGCCAAGCTTGCTTCCGCCGAGCAGCCCATTCTTGTGGCCCAGCCTGCTCCAACGGCATTTTAAGCAGCCCAGATCGCCCCAAGATTATCTTAACCATATGGACCAACCATCGAGCCGGGGGCATTTTCACCATGGTTCTCCGCTGATTTGACATTTCCAGATTCAAATCTCGTGCTCGGAGCCTACCCAACTTCCATCGCTTAAGGAGGCATATTTCTTCCAAGCTCTTCCAATCCAAATGGCAAACAACACTTGTCTCAACAAGTCATAGAGTTGACAAGCACCCTTGCACAACAGACAACCTTGGTGAATCCACTCTTGCAACTCACCAAGATCCATTGTGCCCTAGACGAGGTGTCCCGAAGAAGGACAAGGGCAAATGAACCTCTCCACAGCGTCCCGACAAATTGTCACTTGATCAGTCACAAACTGAGCGTTCTAACATAGTACACTCCTGATTGGACCCCTGAGATAACGTATACTCTCCTCTTAGGGCATGGAGGAGGGTGCACTCTTAGCTAGGCCCATGGATAAACATACACTCACGGTTGGGGCCATACTCCAATAATCAACATAAGTAACCTTCCAGGCGAAGTGTTCATTAGCGGCAAAGCCCACAAAGAGCACCTTCTACCTCACATCGGAGTAAGCAGCACAGAGGACGGAGAAAAGCAGTCACTCAATCCGGTTCAAGTTCAACCAGTAGCCTGCGAGTTACCTGTTTGCTTGTTAGGAACATACTACACCCACCGCAACCGCGGCATAGATGAGCCGAACACATGGAAGAGCAGCCTAGACCAATAGGTCACGATTGGGGGCAGCCGAGAGCTCTGCCACCCTTAACAAAGGTAAATTTAGGAAGAAGTAGAAAGGCTCATGACCGAGCGATTGTGCAATTTCCTGCACAATGAAGCTATTGACAAGGCGCTCCGATGAGACATGACCAACAAAAGCGAGTCATCTTTCAATGACAAGATCGAGCAGACAAGACTACCCATATAGATTGCTGGATATAAAGACTGATTTTGTTTTGACAAATATAGCAACTTAGGCTAATGGCACGCTGGGGGCAGACGAGTACCAATAGGACACACCAGCCCAATTACTAAGAACAAGGGTAGGCTAAGGATTATTTCGGTTGTCCCATCAGTTTAGCTTTCCTCAGCTGTACTCACGACAATGATTTCTATGCTCTCCAGTGTGAGAAGGTAAACCAATTCCCCGACACCCATATGGGTTTGCTCTCTAGCGCGAGAGGATAAACTAATTGCTTTCCAATGCGAGAGGGTAAACCAATTCCCCAACACCCAAAACGGTTATGCTTTCCAGTGCGAGAAGATAAACTAATTGTTCTCCAGTGCGAGAGGGTAAACCAATTCCCCAACACCCATATGGGTTTGCTCTCTAGCACAAGAGGATAAACTAATTGCTCTTCAATGCGAGAAGGTAAACCAATTCCCCAACACCCAAAAGGGTTATGCGATAAACTAATTGCTCTCTAGTGTGAGAAGGTAAACCAATTCCCCGACACCCATATGGGTTTGCTTTCCAGTTCGAGAGGATAAACTAATTGCTCTATAATGCAAGAGAGTAAACTAATTGCTTTCCAGTGCGAGAGGGTAAACTAAATCCCCGATACCCATCTGGGTAAGCTCTCCAGTGCGAGAAGGCCACATAGCTCAAAAGATCGAATGCTTGAAGATCAACCAGGCAACAAATGGTTAGGGGCAGCAGCCACTTTTACATTTAACAGTTTGCTCATTCGACATTTCATCTTCAGCAACTCCGATCTCGGCAGCTTCATCCTTGACTGTTCTACGACAGCTGAGAAATCAAACTCAAGCAGTTTCCTCATTTTGGGCAAGCAGCCCAGGCATGGCAGCCCAAACTGTTACCCATGCCACGCCACTTCCTCGGTCCATGCCGAGCCAATCTTTGGCTTCAATCAAGGCGAGCAGCACAAGCAATGGCCCTTGCCAAACCACCTCATTGGCCCATGCCAAGTTGACTCCTGGCCCCTGCCAGCCGATGTGTCGCACCACCCTGACAGCTGCCCCACGACAACACTATCCATGAAGCAGACAAGAAAAATGAAAATTTTCTTACATAAGTGCGGCACGGAGAAAACAAAGAAAGCAACGAAAGATGGTCTTTTCCACGGGCAAGATGTAGAAGATTGCTAGAGGAGGGGGAACAAATATCCTCTAAACTCTCTGTCTTTTGTAGGGTAGAATAAATCGCTCTTCAAAGTTGATTTAATAACCCACTTAAGGTGGACTTAAATAGGCTTTGAGAGAAATTTATTTCCCTTTCTTAGAAGGATCTAATTTCCTATTAAAGAGGGAATCCACATCAAAATAGGAAGCAGTCCTAAGTTTCCTAGAGCAAGATCTCTACACTTGTTGCCATTTCTTACGAGCAGCCCAGCAGGTGTGGGGGCATTTGTGGAGCCAAAAATAATCAAGAGGCGACACATGGATTTTTTGGTAAAAATGACAAAATTACCCTCGAGGCACACCAAGTTTCTTATGCACGAGTAGTGGGCAAACATCCCTTAACCAAGCCAAAAGTGCCCAAAATAGGTAATAATCCATCATCATCTTATATTCCCTACAAGGTATTTACTCCATAACCTTCAAAACATTCCATATAAATTGAGTTAATTGGCCAATTAATGGATTTATTACCTAATTAATCCTTTAATTGCCAAATAACTCACCCATTACACCCCAAAAAACACCCAAAGGACGACCACTTTTTCTCCCAAAAACTCTCCAAACACTTTTCTCTCTAAATTCTAACTTTGACATAGGAGGTTCTTTGGCCAAAGCCCCCCCCCTAAATTCATCGTGGGCGCGTGAGGCTCTTGGCCTTGACCACAGGTGTTGATTGTTTTGTAGGTGCAATTTTGTCAAAGAAGGAGAAGGCGAAAATTTGCATCCACATATACATCTTTGAAATAATATTCATCCTTGGTTTTGGATCAAAGATGGACTGACGCAAAGCACATTGTAATTGTAATTGTAATTGTAACTCTTTCATGGATTGTGGTGCTTTGCTCAGGATCTCATTTTGCATATCTGGTGGCATTATTCTTAATTTTGCTTTTGAAATTTCTTCTAATAGGATATCATCTATTATTAAGTCTAAAGATATATTCCTAAGAAAACTTTCATATCTTTCTTGTTTTTCTTCACTCAGATTCTAAGCTGCTCATTATTTTGATGCTGCTCCATTTCAATGTCTTCTTCTAAGAGCTCAATCTTAATCTCTTCTATGGGCTCATTAGCCTCTTGTTTTATGGGTTCAATAACCTCTTTTTCTTTATTCTTATGTTGATCAGTTTCCACTTTTTTTAGGGTGTCACTTGCCTTATGTTGCATTCTAAGAGATTGAAGTTCTTGGTTCATTTTGGTAAACTTACTAAGTAAGGACTCACGGTTTCTAGAAATGATTTGAAGGTTGTGCTCAAGAGAAAGAAATGATGCTGGCTTTGATGGATACTAAAATTAAAACTATCAAACTCTTGTTCTAAGGCTCTAATTAATTTTAATGACTTAACCTCATGCTTGGTTGTTTGATATGGATATTCCAAAAATTATCTAAGATAACCTATTGCCTATCAGAAAGCCTTGGTACTGTTGACCTATACCTCAGAGTTGAATTTCTAATTCTTTCAACAATATTGCCATTAAAGTTGAAAGTTGGTACTGGTGGTGATGCTGATATGTTTATGTTATTTTGGAATCCATTGAATGGTGGAGGTCCATGATGCATCATTATGTTATTTAAAGGGGCTCTTCTGCCTTGTGGTCTTGTGCCATTTGAGGATGATGGTCCACGATATTCCATTTCTATTCAACAAATTAATCTTGATAAGATATCAGCTAATGTATCGTTATTACCTTTTATATGTTCAAAAATTTGTTTAAAACTATTTCCTGTAATTGAACCAACAAAATTAACCCATCTTCGGGCTACCTGTTTATTAGCATGTATTTTGTTATAATGAGAAACTATATTTTGACAATTTTTTCTAATAGTAAATACTTCATTATGTAAAAATAAAGAAAATGCCTCAAGTAATGTCTTAAGTGAGTTAAGTATTCCTAAAATAGTTTATTGTAATCTTGATTATACATCACTAAATTTTCCTGATGAATATCTACAAACTTGTTCATCAGACTTTGGTGACTCTTTATGCTTTTTCTGGTATAGTATACCTGCTCATCCTAATGATGAAGCATCTGTTTCAACAATTTTGTAACTGTCATCTAATGGTAATGTTAATGGCTTAAGTTTAATAATTTCTTCCTTTATATTTTGAACTAATTTAATATCTTCACTATTAAAATACTTTTGTCCAGTTTTGTTAGTTTTAATATGTAATACTGCTATTTGTCTTCCCAAACCAGGGATAAAAATTCTTGCATAATTTAACAATCCTAAAATGCTTGTAACTGTTTTTTATCTTCTAACTTATCTAGAAATTCTAAAACCTTTTTAGCTATATGATCTTGTAATTGCATATATATTCCTAAAAATTCTATATCTTGCTTTTCTAATGTTATTTTATTTTTGCTTCTCACAATTCCATTATTGCTAAATTCTTGTAAAACTATCTCTAAATGCTTCCTATGTTCATTTCTATTTTTACCATGTACTAAAATATCATATACATAAACACTACAAAATGTATCATATTTCTTGAAAATTTGGTTCATCTTTCTTTGAAAGATCGATGGAGCATTTTTAAGTCCAAATAGCATAACATGCCACTTAAAATGTCCTTATTTGGCTTATAACTATCTTCATATGTATTATCATTTAATCTCTTGTAATTATAAACTATTCTAGCTTTACCTCTCTTAAGCTTTGAATGTTTTCTCACAATAAATACTGCTAATCTATGTCTAGACTTAGAGGGTCTAATTACTTTTAAATTTAACAACTCTTTTACTTACTGCTCAAATTCTTGTTTGTATATTAAACTAGAAGACATATCAGCTGTCTTTATAGTTAAATATGGATTAATTATATCTTATTTTGCTATTATTTTATTTTTATTCCAATGTAACTGTGGGTTTTCTCATATGATTCTAGTTTGTTCTGCTAATTGTAAAAATTCTTCTAAACTCTTTGGTTTATTTAACTGTAATATTTTTATACGGGTTCCTTCTTCTAAAATCGGATATTCATGTTCAAATATTTCTTCATCAAACTTTTTTATGTTATTATGCTCATCATTTTCTTTTGAGTTTTCTAAATGATAACTATCTTGGCCACTAGACTCTTCTATACTTATGCTTTTGTATGCTTCTACAGTATTACTTTGATCAGTTATTGTAATACCTCTTTTGAAATGTTATGCTAGGGTTCATAAATAAAAAGCCTTGCAAACTTTTAAAAAAATTTAAACCTAAAATGAACGGGTATGGTCCTACTAGTGAAACAAATGTTAATGGTAAATTAAATTGTTGTTTTTCTAATTTAATAGACTCATTATTAATACAGTGTGTTAAATAAACTGGTCTCTTATCAAACTGTGTTATTCTCACTGATTGTGCTAATTTTTGTCTATATTTTTCAGGTACTAACTTTTCTCTTATGACACTCTTTGTGTTTCATGTGTCTATCATGGCTGTTGTTTTTATCGTATGTTCTTTTGCTAATTCTATTTCACAATTTATGGTAATTAAAGAACTATTTTTTGGCTTTTCTATACTATAAACAATATTTCCTAATATTTCAATACTTTCTTGTGATTTTGCTAATTCAGCTGAATTAACTTCTAATAATCTATTACTATAACACTTTTCACATAATATTGAATATGAATTATAGTATTTGTTTGCAACTAACTTGCTACACTTATGACATTTTTCTGGCCAACCTAAATTTATATATTTATATCCTTCTTCATGTTCTTCTTCTATGAATGCACACATATACTCCTCTAAATCACTATTTGTGCTACTTGAATATTTCGAGTTTGAATCTATCATGTTAATACTCTATACTATAAATACTCTCATTATCACTTAAATTATTTAAAATGTATATTGACTGTATATCTTCATCTTCTTCTAACTTAAACAACTCCATTAATTGTACTTTATCTCTCGGCTGTTTACCTAATTTTGGACATTTAGGTCTAATGTGTCCAACTTCTCCACATGAATAACATTTACAGCTACTCTCATCTTTTGTGCTTTATATTTTCTAATCCAAGGTCTGCCACTTCTTTTTTTAAATTGTTTTGGAATATATTTTCTCTTCCTATATGTTCTTGAAGGTCTTATGCTGTTTGTATGGTTTGTATGACTTATATTTCTTTTTGTATATTTTCTTATGCTTATTTTTCTTATGGCAACCATATTGTTGTGGTAAATCTATATTTTTACAACTCATGTAAAATTGTTTCCTTATTTGTTTCCTAACTTTTATTTGACCACACTCTTGTCTAAGTATTTCATATACATGTTGAATTCTAGGTCCTATTGGAATATCATTTTTCTTTGGATACTTTTGTCATTCATTCCAAATCTTTTCACCTATTGGTCCTTTTATTTTTGTCATATAAGTATCTAATAAATTAATATCGCTAATTCTACCTGTTTTTCCTAAATATTTAAAGAAATCTGTAGTATAACTCAACTATATATTGTAAATCACAAATTTGTAATTGTTCTAAATTCTAATTGCCCTTCTTTGTTCTTGTTCACTTTTGCCATCTAACCTATTATTATCTAAAAATTCTTGTTCAATCGAAGTAACAAAACCATCAATATTAAAATGTGTTTTACCTGCCTGATGCTGTTCTGGATTTTGAACTTTTCATGACTGAAAATAATCAAAAACTAAACCATCTAAGGTATGTTCAAAATAGTCTTAACATATTTTGTGAATTACTAAAATCTAACATTAATGCTGCATATACGCAACCTTTCTCCCATCTCTCAATTGTTCTCTCCCAATTTTGTGAATCTACATTGTCTAAATTTTATATATTTCCTGCTATATTAATTTGTTCTAATCCTCTCAAATATGGAATCCTATTTTTTTCTAGGTGGTTTCATCATACTTTCATCCATATAATCCAGTCTAGATTGTTCATTACATTGGTCATTTGTTGGTCTCAATAATTGTTGATCAGTTCTACCTATGTGCCCTGGATTTTCTACTCCTTATGTACTACTTTTTTCTATTGGATTACATTCTACTTTCAAGTCTAATAAATTATTATATTCTTTTGATCCTAATATATGTTCTACTCCTATTTCTAAAATTATTTTTTTCATCTCTTAATCTGAAATTCTATGTAGTGCTAAATCATATGTGTTATATTTTTCTAAATATTGTTCTTCATCTAAATGATCAATATCTTCTATAAGCGTATCTACAATATGATCAAAATTTTGCTCAACTAAATTAATATCTAAATTATCAAAAGCCGTATGAATATTCTCATTTTCGATCTCACTTTCATCCTCTTCTATTTTTTCTAGTTGCTTGTAATTACTAAACCTAATTGTTGCTTGACCTGTACTAGTTTCATATACTTGTACTTTATCTGGTTGTCTATTTCTTGATAGTTGTAAATTAGGTAATATCCACTGAGTTCTTTCTAAAAAGCTATTATCTACAGGTTTTGCTTCTATCATATTTACATGTTTACTACCAAATGTTTGAACTAAAATTTGAAATTCTAAATTAAACTTATGATTATATCTATCTAACACTTTACCAATATACATTAAGCTAATATACAAATTTTTATACTTCCTTCCATATTATAATTGTTTGTTCTTATGCTTACTTTAATATATTCACTAAATTTATTAATTGTCATAACATAATTTGGAATACATCATATGACTGCAAAGTTTGAACTTAAGTCTACTTCAACTGTTGTTATTGCTCCTTGTTGATGATTATCCCATCTATCATCATAGATGTATACTAAAGCTTTTGTGCCTACTTGTGCTCTGGTTAATCCTGGTATTCCAATTAATATTGTTCCTATGTGAATCTGACTGAAATGTGATTTTCTCAAATGAGTAACTGCTTCTTTACTAATTAAATTAAGTGTAACTTCTTTATCAATACAGCTAACTTCATGTTGACTGATGCTACTTGCAATTCTGCTTCTATTTTCAAATAAACCTAATTGATACAAATTGTATTTATTTTTCTGTTTTCTCTCAAAACCTCTTCGAATAAATTCTTGTGCTTCTTCTTCATTTGGATAAATATTTTAAGCTTTTACTACTTCTTTCCATTTTCTCCTAAAAAGTTCCATTTTCTACTATCAAAAGGATTTATCTTAGGTCTTCTAATATTATTATTTGCACTTAAAGTTAAATTTTCTAATTTTTCTAACAAAGATGGTGGAAGTGATGAAGATGCGTTATGTAAAACTTGGTTTATTTCTGCTATTTGTTCTTCAACTTGGTCTAATTTTTCAGCCAAACTTAAAACTAATTGAATAATTAAATTATTTTTCCTAATGGGAATATTACTACTGGCTACTTGTGTTGAAAAATTTGTTAAACCTAATGGTTCTTTATCTAGCTTGCTAATTTCTTTCAAAGCTTGGATATATTTTCTGCTAGTTTTAGAATCGGTCATTAAACTAATAATCTATCTATTTTATTATACAACTTATCTACTTGTTCACTCAACTCTTTTTGCACTAATTGAATTTTTTAAACTTCTAATTTTAACTGCTCAACTATTTCTAATGATCTAAGTTCTACTTGCTTAGGCTTGCTATCTATGAGGTCAATAAGCTCTTTTATCTCTCTTTTGCTAGGAAACCTTTGAATATTTTTATTATTATCTTCTAATTGAGATGTAATATAATCAAGATTTTGTCTAATTGTTTTTATGAAATTTTTCTGAAAATGTTATACCAACTGGTTTAACAAATGATTAGACTTATTATTTTCTATTTTTATATTTTCTGCTTGACTAAAAATAAGATCTACAATACTATTGGCTTGTGGATTTTCTTCACTATGCAAAATATGATTATGCTTTCTCAATGGAAAATAACAAACTAAACTATTTTGGTCTAAAGTTCTTTTTCTTTTTCACTAATTTCTAAATTAAGGTAATCTATCATAAACTACAGTCTACCTTTCTCTAAAGTTACAGCAGTTGGCTTCTTAGAAACTCTATTTCTTCTCTCAGGGTCTCTAAAGTTTGATCTGTTGCTCTTTTTGCTTCTAAAACTTTATGCTGCACTTCTGTGTTATTATATTTACTAATAAATGAAGGATGTTCAATATAACCAAGATAAAACTTTTGCTTCTTCAAAGTCTTGCTAATTCTTTTCGATATGTATGCTAATCTTCTCTTTATGCTAGTTATAGTTGCATGCCTGGGACAATAAATACCTGGTAGTTGTGGTTGAGAAGGTCTACAATAACAGTAATATCTGTTGTTCATACAAAATAAACAAGTGTGATATCAGTTGTGTTAATGACTTTCGTCCTCAAGATACTTTACTATTATAATTATACTATTAAAATGCTAAACTTGGCTCTGATACCAGATTCGCAAAGTAGGCACGGTTAAATAGTCGGATGACCATTATAACAACTAAACATAAAACCTTGCACATGGAACTCGACATGTTTCAGCATGACGACCACTCATAGTACAAGTATAAGGCCTTAACGATTGAACTCAGAGGTACGAAGAACTCAGAGGTACCCTGGTTAATGTCCAGTTATTTGTATGGCAAGCATTCAACTATAACAGAGTGCTCAAACAAAGTATGATCGTCAGTTTAGCAGATTAATAATATAACTATAATAGTGTTTCCCTGTTTTGGACTAGAAGTCTAATTAAACAAACACACTAAAGAAAGAAAAGAAAACTTACTTAAGACTTTGAGATTGCTTGAATCTGTACACTTAAACTTTTATTGATATATAGAATGTTTACAAAGATAATTGTTTACAAGAAAGTGTTTTCAAGGAAGTGTTTACAAGGATGCTATGAAGACTACGGATGCTTGAGTATAAAGATGGTGTGAGTATATGGTAAGAGTAGGGTGTTCAAGTGTTGAGCTGTTGAGGTGTTGAGGTCTTTTGATGTTGAAGTGTTTTTACAATGAATGGACCTTCTCCTTATATACACTGAATAAGGATACTAACATACAAAATTCTTTACAATTGAATGGTGTGCATTATCTTCCACTTTTTGGCAATGTTTATGAATATGTAGACACTGTTTCTGATTCTGACGGGATCTTGTTTTTTCTTTCTTTTGTTTTGATAAAGGTCATGTGAACCCATGTAAATCCTCCTACATGGTTTGTCTCCTGGAGTCCGTGCCCTTACTTTATTATTTTGCATTCAATTGTTGTCTAAAGGTTTTCAAAGGTTGCTGCATGTTTTGTCAACCTAGAGCTTTCCTTTGTCATCTTTCTTATGTCCAGTTTGGGTATTATCAAATTGTTTTATCCTGATGATTAAAAACAAACCTCTTTGGGTGTTTTGGATAGTTTTCCTTGTTTAATGTCTATATTATGAACAAAGTTGGCATGGCCACTTATTGGTAAAATAAACGTAACTCACCACTCCTTGAATTGTATCGTCCCTACGTGTGGTTGGTAGGATTAATTTATAAATGCAATTTCTTTGATTAGAAAATAAAACACAATATGTGGTAGTCCAATACTGGCAGCTTCCCATTTCAATGAACTTACAAATTTAATGTGACCCAATTCTACCCTACAAGCTTTCTAGGCAACTGGCTATTTGGGCCCGACCTATTTGTTACGCAATTCGGACGCCTTTAACTTGTTCTTATAATATTTTTAAATATATTTTTATCACAAATGATCTTTGAAATTGACCCTCATCATCAAGATGGTCCCTTAAATTAAAAATCAATCAATGTAGTCCTTGAAAATAGGTGTTGCAAATCAATGTGGTCATTTCATCACAATTCTGTTAAAAAATCCGCTAAGTGCTGATGTAGCACATAAATGGACCTCACAAGATTTATGGGTTTTTATCACAAATGGTTCTTGAAATTGACCCACAATATCAAGATGGTCCCTGAAATTAAAATTAATCAATGTAGTCCTTGAAAGTAGGTGTCACAAATCAATATGATCCTTCCGCCATAATTCTGTAAAAAAAATTGTTATGTACTGATGGTGGGTTTAATAATTAATTTAAAAAGTTGTCTAAATACCTTTCTGCACAATGGAATTTTTTTTTTCTTATAGGAGGGCCTACTCCGAAGAGAGTTCCCATTCATAAATTCTCAAAGGCACAAGACTTAACCAAGGTCTAAGAGGGGTCGTGGAAATAGTTTTCAACCAACAGTAGATGCGCCTTGGTTATAACCTAATTATCTCAAGGCAAACCTTGCCGTTCCTTGCATCACTAGACCACCAGGGAAGCGCCAAAAAAGCTCTCCAAAATTAAGGTTGTGTAGATGTTGATCGCCTAAATGTTATCGGTGATGTCCCAGAAGTTGTTGCCAATCGGCCAAGCCGTCACCAATGGTGATCTTGATCTAGGTTCAATTCGGTGAAAGGTGTTGATGTATTGAGATTTTCTTTTTAGAGAATAAAGAGTGAAGGAGGTAGAGAAATGTGATAGGAATCAGAGGTGATTGCATGTAGTATCCCACATCGCCCGTGAGGGCGTGGTCTTTGGGCCTTATATGTACATGCCTGGTGGTACCATTTGAGGAGGCCTTTTGGGGCTGCGGCCTGCAAAAACAAAACCGTGCGGTAGCCTGGTGTCTGCGACCTAGTCCAGGCCAGGAATGCCAAAGCGGACAATATCCTCAAGGCGGGAGACCGGGATGTGACAATTGGTATCAGAGCCGGACTCGTGCTGGTTCGGTGTGCCGACGAGGACGTCGGGCTCCCTAAGGGGGGTGGATTGTAGTATCCCACATCGGCCACACGAGGGTCGAGTCCTGGCCTTATATGTACATGCCTGGTGGTACCCTTTGAGGAGGCCTTTTGGGGCTGCGGCCTGCAAAAACAAAACCGTGCGGTAGCCTGGTGTCTGCGACCAAGTCCAGGCCAGGAATGCCAAAGCGGACAATATCCTCAAGGCGGGAGACCGGGATGTGACAATTTGGTATCAGAGCCGGACTCGTGCTGGTTCGGTGTGCCGACGAGGACGTCGGGCTCCCTAAGGGGGGTGGATTGTAGTATCCCACATCGGCCACACGAGGGTCGAGTCCTGGCCTTATATGTCCATGCCCACATGTACCTTTCAGTGAGGCCTTTTGGGAGCTCACTGGCTTCGGGTTCCGTAGGAACTCCGAAGTTAAGCGAGAAGGGGGCTAGAGCAATCCCATGATGGGTGACCCACTGGGAAGTTGCTCGTGAGTTCCCAAAAACAAAACCGTGAGGGAATGGTAAGCCCAAAGCGGACAATATCGTGCTACGGTGGTGGAGCGGGCCAGGGAAGTGATCCGCCCCGGGCCGGGATGTGACAATTTGGTATCAGAGCCAGACTCACGGCCGTGGTGTGCCGACGAGGACGTCGGGCTCCCTAAGGGGGGTGGATTGTAGTATCCCACATCGCCCGTGAGGGCGTGGTCTTTGGGCCTTATATGTACATGCCTGGTGGTACCCCTTAGTGAGGCCTTTTGGAGCTGCGGCTTGCAGAAACAAAACCGTTCGGTAGCTCGTTGTGGGGTCGGACCGGTGCGCCGGGTTCCACCACGGTCGAGAATGCCAAAGCGGACAATATCACTGCGAGGGAAGGCGGGATGTGACATTGCAAGACTGGGTTTTTTAATTGACAATTTTTTTTTATTAACTATTAAATTATTAAGCCTATTTGTAATTTTTTAAAAATTTAATTAGACTTGTGTGAACCATTTATGTGTCACATCAGCACATAAGAGATTTTTTTACTGAATTGTGACGGAATGACTACTTTGATTTGAAACAATTACCTGCGAGACTACATTGATCAATTTTTAATTTTAGGGACCATTTTGATGTCGTGGGTCAATTTCAGGAGCCGTTTTGATGTCGCATGTCAATTTCAAGGACCCTTTGTGAGAAAAAAGGACTTTTATGGCCCATTTATATGCCACATCAGTACTTAACATAATTTTTAACCGAATTGTGATGGAAGGACCACATTAATTTGCGACATCTATTTTCAGGAACTACTTTAATTGATTTTCTATTTCAAGGACCATCTTGATGGTGAGGGTCAATTTTAGGGACCATTTGTGATAAAACGAATAATAACTAACATCTTTCATCATGAAATGTCAATTTTTCTAGAGATGATATTTAAATGATGCTAAAAAGAATAAACAATTCTAATTATAATATTTTTACGATAAAATAACCAAATCGTCTTTAAAAGAGGAACGACTCCTTACATTGGCTCCTTAGCAGTATTCTTAGAAAATGATCTCCCTAATACTATCGTTTTATTACTACCCCAAAGATATGGTATATGGTACTATTCTATTTAAATATCCTTGATAAAAAAAAATGATAGCGACGAAAACTCTAATAACTTATTGTCTTATCTCATGCAAGACCTAAAATAATAAACTGTAATAATTGCGATCACTCACAATGAACCTGGTAATTTCTTACACGACCTATTAACATAATACATAAACGACATGAAAATAATAGGTTTCAGGTCAACATGATAACTAATCGGGTCGTTACCGGGTCACACGATAAGAACCCATTAATAACGGGTCCTTAAGAGGTTTACATGAACGTGACACGCAGGTAAACCATTTTGACACATTAAAAAAATTATTTTGATGATTTTAATTTTTTTAACTACTAAAAAAACTTACTATAAAATACAATAGCCATAGTGTATATGTATGACACACCCCGACCGAGATCGGAGTGTGCTGGGCGTCACACGAAGGTGACGTAGCCATGTGCACGTGTGGAAGCTAATAAAGTAGTAATATAAAAGTACGAATAATTTAAAAACTAGCATACAAAGTCCTAGAACAAGTGCTAGCATAAGTGAAACACAATTCAGAGCAGGTCTACAGCAGTCCAAAAGAAGATTGCGACAATAGTACACCCGAAGGTGACCCTACAATGGTGAGTGTCTGTCAAAAACGCCGGAAAAGCCCTCAGGGGAAACCACCGAAACTGCTAATCAACTAGAACCGGGAGGGGCACAAAACAAAAGCGTGAGTGGGCAAAAACAAATCTTTTCGAAAACCATTTGGCAAAATACATTCTAACCCCTCGCCGTAAAACCTGTATACTTCCCAGAAAATAATCATATATACGTATGTATAAATATGCCAATCATGCTCAAGGGTATGTCAATCATGCTCAACAATGTGCCATGTCAAAGCCTCATAATGATATGCAAGTGCTCAGGTATAACTCATATCAATAGCATAACATCTGGCAGCCGGAGTCACCTAACGTGACCTGTACGGCTGCATATAGAGCTCAAATCTCAAACTCAATAACTGAACCTGCCCACGAGTCGGAACCACCTAAAGTGGTCTGTACGACAGGCCTGGGTGTAATATATATATACGCTCTAGTGCTACGATCACGTGAAGACTGTGCGAATAATCGCGGGTCACCTACAAGTCGGAACCACCTAAAGTGGTCTGTACGACAGGACTGTGCACCTAACTTGGATCCAAGCTGAGCGTGTGGTTCGGGAGGTGAACATCACGTGAAGGACTGTGCCCCTAACTCTGGGCGGGAGCACTAACACCGGGGGTGCAGGTTATGAGCTCTCTAAGCATCTCAAACCACTACTGAATTGTAAACGTGTATACCACTTACCTGGCACTTACCTGTGCGTCCACAGCACCAAATATGCATATGCATATGTGTACCACTACTAATGTATGCAATGATGCATAAACGATAATAATATGGTGTATGGCATAAAACACTTAACCCTTTTTAAACAATTTCTGGGAAAATAAATGTATATAGGTATATACGGAAAACAAAAGCCCACTCACTGGTATGTGGAAGGGTCGTAGCCCCCTGCCTCGAGTGCGCACGCTCGTCCTCGGGGTACGTGTCACCTATATGCGAAATAACTGTCCACAAACTCCAAAACTGGCCAACTTCGAACCAGGCGATCCCGACGTCAAAACACTTCCAACGAAGCACTCCGAGGCTCCTTGGGACCTCACTAAGACACCTATGAGCTGAAAATGGTACGTCTGTGTTCCCCTCAGTCTCACGAGTTTGAAGGTGCAATTGGTTCCTTCGATCTGTGATGATTTATGTGAGTTGTGTGTGTGTCCGTACGTTTAAGGTGAACGGGAAGGGAGAGGGAGATGAGAGACAGAGACAGAGAAAGGACAGAGAGAGACAGTGAGTGTGCATATGTGTGTGTGGCCCAACACATGCCACAACACACAAAACAACCAATAATGTCAAAGAAACGAACTAGGGGCAAAGTTGACAATTCACACGTACGTTTTAAATAATTTCGGGACTGGATGTCACAACCTACCCACCTTAATAGAATTTCGTCCCGAAATTCAAATTAACCAAGCTGCAACCCCTAGTGGTCAAAGAACAATCGAGGATACAAATCCCTCATCCGATCTTCTGTCTCCCATGTAGCTTCCTCGACTGAATGATTCCTCCACAAAACTTTCACTAAGTTCACCGTCTTGTTCCTCAGAACCTTCTCCTTCCAATCGATGATCGTCACCGGTTCCTCGTCATACGTCAAATCTGGATTAATCTCTAACGGTTGAGGAGGTATCACGTGAGATGGATCAGCAACATAATGTCGGAGCATAGACACGTGAAAAACGTTATGCACTCTAGCCAACTCCGGAGGCAACTCCAACCTATAAGCTACCTCACCAACTCGCTCTGTGACCATGTATGGTCCAATGTATCTGGGACTCAACTTCCCTTTCTTTCTAAACCGCACGACACCTCTCCACGGTGAAAGCTTCAAAAATACCCAATCTCCAAGCTCATACACTCTGTCCGTAGCATGCCGATCCGCTAGACTCTTCTGCCTGTCCTGAGTTGCTTTCAGGTTAGACTTAATCACCTGAACATTCTGAGTAGTCTCCTCAACAATCTCTGGACCCACTAAAACTCATTCGCCAACCTCTGACCAACACAACGGTGTGCGACAGGATCTACCATACAATGCCTCAAATGGCGCCATGCCGATACTCGAATGAAAGCTGTTGTTGTAGGTAAATTCCATCAAATCCAACCGCTGGTGCCAAGCATCACCAAACTGCAACACCGAAGCTCGCAACATATCCTCCAACGTCTGAATAGTTCTCTTTGACTGTCCGTCAGTCTGCGGATGATATGCCGTACTATAAAGTAGTCTCGTGCCCAAAGCTTCCTGAAAAGCAACCCAAAACTTCGATGTGAATCGTGGATCACGATCCGAGACAATACTCACAGGGACACCATGGTACTTCACAACCTTCGAGATAAACAACTCCGCTAAACGGCTCAAAGAATACTTCTCTCTCACTGGAATAAAATGTGCCGATTTAGTGAGCCGATCAACAATCACCCAAATGCCGTCAAAGCCATTTTGTGTACGCGGCAACTTGTACACAAAATCCATAGTGATATTTTCCTATTTCCACTCTGGAACAGGAAGCGGCTGCAATAACCCAAACGGCTTCTTCCTCTCTGCTTTAACCTGCTGACAAACAGCACACCTGCTCACATACTCAGCTATCTCCCTCTTCATACCCGGCCAATAATAAAATGGTCGAATGGTATGGTACATTTTAGTAGCTCCTGGATGCATGGCATAAGCCGAGATATGTGCTTTATCGAGAATTTCTTTCTTCAACTCCACATTATTAGGCACGAACATTCTACCTTCTAGCATCAACATGCCATCCGAATCACGAACTCTGAGGTCTCTCCTCCTTCCTTGATCTCGGGCTTGAATCAGTTCTTGAGTCTCCCGGTCAGCTACCTGAGCTTCAAGCACCCGATCAACAAGAATTGGCCTAACTTGGAAATTAGCAAGTAGCGCCACTTCTTGATCTTCTGCTTCTAACCTCACTCCCGTAGCACGCAAGTCCGCCAAAAGAGGAACATGACTCGCGTACAATGCATTAATACGGCCCTGTGACTTCCTGCTAAGTGCATCAGCCACTACGTTTCCACGACCAGGGTGATAGTCAATCGTGCAATCATAATCGCTGAGCAACTCCAACCACCTCCGTTGACGAAGATTAAGTTCCTTCTGAGTAAAGAGATACTAAAGACTCTTGTGATCTGTAAAGATCCTACACTTCTCACCGTAAAGATAGTGTCTCCACAACTTCAACGCAAAGATGATAGCGGCCAACTCCAAATCATGTGTAGGGTAATTCAACTCATGAGGTTTCAACTGTCGTGAAGCATAAGCAATCACCCTACCATGCTGCATCAATACACATCCCAGACCATTCAAGGAAGCATCGCTATAAACCTCGAAATCACCACTATCGTCTGGGAGTGCCAAACCGGTGCATGAGTGAGACAATGCTTCAACTGCTGGAAACTCTGCTCACACTTATCATCCCACTCAAATTTAACATCCTTCCTCGTTAACCTCGTCAATGGCAAAGCAATTACCGAAAAATCCTTAACGAATCTCCGATAATACCCCGCCAAACCAAGGAAACTTCTCACCTCGGTGACGGTTCGCGGTTGCTCCCAACTTTCCACAGCTACCACCTTCTGAGGGTCGACCAAAATACCCTGAGCAGAAATGATATGCCCTAAAAACGCAACTTGATCTAACCAAAACTGGCACTTGCTAAACTTAGCATACAATTGGTGTTCCCTCAACCTCTTCAACACCAAAGTAAGATGTCGAACATGCTCCGCCTTCGACTTAGAATACACCAGTATATCGTCAATGAAGACAATAACAAATCTATCCAAGTAAGGCTGGAACACCCGGTTCATCAAATCCATGAAAGCAGCTGGTGCATTCGTCAACCCAAATGGCATAACCAGAAACTCGTAATGACGTAACGAGTCCTGAATGCCGTCTTAGGGACGTCATCCCTACTAATCTTCAGCTGATAGTAACCAGACCTCAAGTCTATCTTGGAGAACACGCAGGTACCTCGAAGCTGATCAAACAAATCATCGATACGAGGCAATGGGTAACGGTTTTTAATCGTCACCCGGTTCAATTGCCTGTAGTCGATACACAACCTCAAAGTTCCATCCTTCTTCCTCACAAACAAAACTGGAGCGCCCCAAGGCGAAGTACTAGGCTGGATGAATCCCTTATCCACTAACTCCTGCAGCTCAACTTTCAATTCCCTTAACTCCGCGGGAGCCATACGATAAGGATTTAAAGAAATAGGATTTGTACCTGGAAGCAACTCAATAGTGAACTCCACGTCTCGATCTGGGGGTAAACCAGGTAAATCCTCGGGGAATACATCAGGGAAGTGTCTGACCACTCTCACATCCTCAACTCTGCTAGGAACAGCCTCATCTAGCACCACATGAGCTAGGTACCCCTGACAACCCTTTGACAACAACTTTTTCGCTCGCAACGCCGAAATAACGCCGTGTCTCACCCCACTTTGCTCACCCACAAAAGTAACCACAGGTAGTCCAGGTCGGTAAAACGTAACTACTTTCCCGTAACAGTCGATGTTGGCACGATAGAAATGTAACCAATCCGTGCCCAGAATCACATCAAAGTCAACAATATCTAAGGGGATAAGATCGGCTGACAAAGCAACACCCTCTACAATCACTGGACAACCTGGGTACACACAATCTACGACACATCTCTCTCATCTAGGCATAACAAACTCTAAATCATACCCTAGAGGTGTGGGGCGAGGTTGCGTCACTTGAGCAAATGTATGAGAAATTACGGAATGTGTAGCTCCACAATCGATTAAGACTCTAGCAAAACAACCAAAAATGTTTAACGTACCCATAATCAAGTCTGGGTTGTTCTGAGCGTCCTGCAGGGAAATATTGTGAAGACGCCCTAGGCCCTGCTGACGTCCGCCGCGGCCTCTGCTCGCCTGAACACCGCGTCCCTGAGCACCACGCCCCTGACTGGGCTGACCCGACTGTCTCGAAGACCTTGCACTGCTAGTGGCAATCTCACCCTGCTGATACTGTCCTCCCTGATACCACTGAGAGCCACCTACTAGAGCTGAAGGATACGGCATATAGCCGCCCGAATACTGAGGATAGCCACCCTGGGAATAGGGATCCTGGGGATACTGATACTGCCCTAGAGCATAAGGGACAGCATCGCCTTGATAGTGGTAAGCACCACCTCGACCAGTCTGGCAGTAGCTAGTCGGACCCTGGATCTGCTGGAGCGGTGCAGGTAGTGGCATAAAGGTCTGCTGCGGTTTCTGCTGCTGACCCTGGGACAATTCGCAGTTCTATGTCCCACCTGTCCACACGTGAAGCAACCACTGCTGCCACGCCTACACTCGCCGAAATGCCGGTTGTTACACCTGCGGCAAACAGGGGCTCTACCTCGACCACCATCGCCCTGCCTCTGGCCTCTAGCACCACCAGAAAATCTACCTCCACGACCCTGTTCAGTGGCACTGAAGCCATCACTAGAAGAACTAGAACTAGCACCACCCCTCTTAAAGTTCTGAGTCTTACCAGGCCCGAGCGACGTTTGCCTTTTACCCTTGTCGTCTTTCTTCTGGTTGCCATCCTTCTCTTCTTCTTCACTGTCACTCGACATATTCTCAGAATCCTCAATCCTCAGCAGTATCTCGTAGAAGTCCTGGTAAGTCTCACAGTGAGTAGTAGACGTCATCGAACGCCACAACTTCTTAGTACCTAGGCGGAAACGACCGCCGGATTACCAACGACATCAGGATGGTAACGGGACAAATCCGTAAACTTACGATAGTACTCATTAGCCGTCATCTTCCGCTGTCTCAGCTCGGTAAACTCCTGCTTCTTACGGTCAATGTACTCAGGGGGCACAAATCTCCTCTTGAACAACTCCTTGAAAACGTCCCAATCAGTCCTTTCAGCTAAAGTCAGGCGACGGAGCTCCTGCTCCCACCAGGCTGCAGACTCCGTACCCAGAAACCATGAGGTCGTCTCGACCCACCTCTCAACAGAAAGGTTCCCTTGATTGTGCAGCACACGGAAAGTCTTCTCTATGTGCTCTAACCAACGCTCTGCGCCCTCATGCCCCTCACTACCTTCGAACTTATCCAATTTCAGATTGTACATAGTCTCCAGATGAGTCCTCTGGGGAGGGCGCATCGCTGACTGAAGGGCTGTAGCAATAACTTCCCCCAACTGAGCAACATCGGGGAAGCTAGACTCGGAAGAGCGACGTGGTTCCCGACGAGGCGGCATAATTCTGACAGAAGACACCAAAACCATTAGAATACTCACAAGGACACAGGACTGCCAAACCTAAGCTCTGATACCAAACTGACACACCCCGACCGAGATCGGAGCGTGTTAGCCGTCACACGAAGGTGACGTAGCCATGTGCACGTGTGGAAGCTAATAAAGTAGTAATATAAAAGTACGAATAATTTAAAAACTAGCATACAAAGTCCTAGAACAAGTGCTAGCATAAGTGAAACACAATTCAGAGCAGGTCTACAGCAGTCCAAAAGAAGATTGCGACAATAGTACACCCGAAGGTGACCCTACAATGGTGAGTGTCTGTCAAAAACGCCGGAAAAGCCCTCAGGGGAAACCACCGAAACTGCTAATCAACTAGAACCTGGAGGGGCGCAAAACAAAAGCGTGAGTGGGCAAAAACAAATCTTTTCGAAAACCATTTAGCAAAATACATTCTAACCCCTCGCCGTAAAACCTGTATACTTCCCAAAAAATAATCATATATACATATGTATAAATATGCCAATCATGCTCAAGGGTATGTCAATCATGCTCAACAATGTGCCATGTCAAAGCCTCATAATGATATGCAAGTGCTCAGGTATAACTCATATCAATAGCATAACATCTGGCAGCCGGAGTCACCTAACGTGACCTGTACGGCTGCATATAGAGCTCAAATCTCAAACTCAATAACTGAACCTGCCCACGAGTCGGAACCACCTAAAGTGGTCTGTACGACAGGCCTGGGTGTAATATATATATATACGCTCTAGTGTTACGATCACGTGAAGACTGTGCGAATAATCGCGGGTCACCTACAAGTCGGAACCACCTAAAGTGGTCTGTACGACAGGACTGTGCACCTAACTTGGATCCAAGCTTAGCGTGTGGTGCGGGAGGTGAACATCACGTGAAGGACTGTGCCCCTAACTCTGGGCGGGAGCACTAACACCGGGGGTGCAGGTTATGAGCTCTCTAAGCATCTCAAACCACTACTGAATTGTAAACGTGTATACCACTTACCTGTGCGTCCACAGCACCAAATATGCATATGCATATGTGTACCACTACTAATGTATGCAATGATGCATAAACGATAATAATATGGTGCATGGCATAAAACACTTAACCCTTTTTAAACAATTTCTGGGAAAATAAATGTATATAGGTATATACGGAAAACAAAAGCCCACTCACTGGTATGTGGAAGGGTCGTAGCCCCCCTGCCTCGAGTGCACACGCTCGTCCTCGGGGTACGTGTCACCTATATGCGAAATAACTGTCCACAAACTCCAAAACCGACCAACTTCGAACCAGGCGATCCCGACGTCAAAACACTTCCAACGAAGCACTCCGAGGCTCCTTGGGACCTCACTAAGACACCTATGAGCTGAAAATGGTACGTCTGTGTTCCCCTCAGTCTCACGAGTTTGAAGGTGCAATTGGTTCCTTCGATCTGTGATGATTTATGTGAGTTGTGTGTGTGTCCGTACGTTTAAGGTGAACGGGAAGGGAAAGGGAGATGAGAGACAGAGACAGAGAAAGGACAGAGAGAGACAGTGAGTGTGCATGTGTGTGTGTGGCCCAACACATGCCACAACACACAAAACAACCAATAATGTCAAAGAAACGAACTAGGGGCAAAGTTGACAATTCACACGTACGTTTTAAATAATTTCGGGACGGGATGTCACAATGTATATATTGTATATTAAATATGTATTATTGCATTATTATTCTATATAAATTTAAAACATATAAGTTTTATTTATTTATTTATTTTAGTATACTATAGGCAAAGAGAGATTTAAAAATTATAAAGCACACTAAAAATAAAAATATCAAGTAATTTAAAAATACCATACACATTAAAAAAATTATAATAATTAATTCACAAGTACGGAAAATGTGAAAAGAATATGCAAACGCTCGTGATCGCATCCTCTACGTTTTGAGTATAGGTACATTGTCATTTGAATTTTTAAAACCATACAAACCCTTATGAATATTATTTTAAGGGAGTTCAAAATAAATAAAATTCATAATAATTAATGGACAAGTCTGAAAATATGAAGCATATATAAACGTGCAAGGTTCCCCAACCTTGAAATGCAACTACCTTCATTTTGCATATCCTTGAACATTTGGTATTTTGTAGTAATGTACTAATGTTGTTTCATTAGGCTCTGATTTTGGAGTATGCAATACTTGAAAGACAAATGTTTTTATTTTTCTATGTTTCGAAGTAATATTTACTGAGAATGTCGTATACATATACTGATTTAGTATTATGTTTTTCATTTTTATTATTTATTGATTTAAAATATATTTTCTTTAACGGTAACGGGTTGGGTTATACTACCTGATAATAAACGGGTAATTTCGGGTCGGGTCATATTACCTGTTTACTTTAACGGGTGTTACATGACATGACCTGTTAAGATATCGATTATGTCACGAAAACAATATGAACACGAGAAACACGACACTAATACCAGGTCTACTCACAAACCATACGTATCATGTCCGGCATTTAACTTTTTTAGACATAAAACTAGATGAAATGAGGTTAAATATAAAGAGTACTCAGAAAATAAACCAAAATAAAAACACACAACAATGAGAGTAGAAGACAAAATGTTCACTCGAACAGTCAATATTTAGTAGAAGAGTAGAAAAAAACGAGTTTTAGCTTTATAACCAAATTTAGCCTGCAAATTCATAAGTTCAATTTTTATAAAAACTTTTACATAAAGCTAAAAACTCACTTGAATAAACCTAAATACACTCAAATTAATCCTAATTAACCTAAAAGAAAAACCTAGTTATGTGTCCTTGATAATTGATGAAGCAAACATGGATCAGTTGTGGGCATCGTCGAACAATCAGAGTACCATATGTATGTCAACGGCACTGGTCTAATGTGAAACTGGAAACACATTCTATTTGAAGAATAAATAAATATTTCAGAATTTATTGAAGCCATGGAAATAACTATTAAATCGATCCAAAACGAGGGAGAAAATAAGAATGGCAATTTGCTGATGGTAAAAATCTTCATCCGTACTCCTTGTTCCCATGGCGTTTAAGTTGCATTTTTTGTGGATGGTAAATACCTAAAATGAAAAGCTTCCTCCGTATCCCTTGTTTACATAAGAATATGCAGAGTTTATAGTTTTGTGAAATTTTTATAAAAAAACTTTATTTTATTCCCTAAAAAAATTATTTTATTCAACAGTACCGTGTGTAAGGTTCAAAACTAAAAATAGGCTTTTGACTTATGTCCACGTCAGATTTAGTTATTTTTTAATGTACTTACGATATTTTGGTCCATATTACCTTTAGGGACAAATAAATGTTTTAACGTTTTGGATTTATTGATTATTTACATCTTTATGCATTTGGTTACAGACTTACAATACAGTTATCCATCTTGGACGTCAAAGAAGTTTTTTCCTCCTCCCTTATTGATGACGATGTTCACGCTTCTTTTCTACATATTGAAGCTGAAAATCAATATCCCTTTATAGGTTGGATGGTCTCATTATAAATTCATAATATCATGTAGATTTTCAAAATTTACATATATGCACTAGGGTCCAAAATCAAAATGAAGCAGTTGTGATATTGGTTGGTGATCGTTCATACTAGTCTGTTTGTCGTTTGGGTTTTCAACCCCAATTCCAACCAGTCATTCATTTTGAGGTAAGTTCTGTAAAAATGTAAAATGTTATTCTTTATTTGTGATTCAAAGAACCCATTACTTTGAAGAGGTAATATTTTTCTTAAACTATCCAATTTCATATTTTTTTAAAGAGTTGAAGCATGGATAAGGTTTGATCAAATTTGTGTTGGGCTTTACATGATCAATACACAACGCATACAATGTGTTTAATGAAATTCTCAAGTATTTTTTTTTAAATGATCCCACACACGTGAACTTGACGACATAATTATACTAAACGACAATGTGTTTAATGAAATGGAAGACTTTTGATGGTGGATACTTATTTATTTATTTCATTATACACAATTTGTTTTCATTGTACATGCATGGCTATTATGAATGTGATGTGGCTCTTATGTACATAAGGATATAGTGCATTCGTATTAGGGAGAGTTTTAATGGTGGATTCCTCAGTGGTCGTATCTTCTGAGTCGAAACTATGTACCCATGCATTTGTACATCTTATTTTCTTTCAGTTGTTTGTTTAGGAGATTTGATCTTTTCTTTTCTTTTTTATTTTATTTTATTTTATTTTATTTTTTGTAGCTACATGTCTCATTCTTTTACTAAATGAAGTCACATTCTTCTACCATCTGATGTCTCATTCTTAGGTACAAATTTTGTTTTCATCGTACTTACTTTTTTTTTTTTTATGTTTTATCTATTTGTAGGAGAAAAAAATTGGCTATCATTGGCAGATGTAACTACAATTGAAAAACCTTTTTTTTTTTTTTTTTTTTCCAATTTTTGGTAACACTTCATTCTCTGAGGTTTGTTCACATGTTTGTTTGAGGGTTGATGAATTGGTGGTTGGTACTTTTGATTTTAGTTATGTTGTCCCTGGGCATCCATCATGTATGATACAATCAGATATGGCTATACGCGTGATGTATAATATGTGACCAATTAAAAGAAAACTAGCACTGATATAAATATAGTAACCACACAGTAGTTGAGGCAGGAGCAAATGCACAGGCAGAAAATTCTTCGTGGCATTATAATGCATGTTATGAGAGAATGAAAGTAAAAAGACATTGGTTCGTAGTGCCGAGTTATTGTCATACCGACAATTGACATGGCATGTCAAATCAGTCAAGGAGCACAATCCGAGCACTCATTGCGTCTTAGAGTGTGAGCCAAACAGTCATCGGTTAAGAGACTATTCATCTCTTATTACAATTGCATTTAGGATTTCGTTTTTGTGGGCCTTTGTTGTTTCTCGATGGTGCTTTTGGCAAAAATAATTACGAAGGCACATTGCTTGCAGCTACCGTTATGAATGAGAACCAAAGTACTTTTATATTTTTTTGGTGCAATTATTTAATGTATTTATTTTATTATATTTTTATTGCCTTTGCTTTCTTTTTGTAGGGTCTTTTTTTTTTTTTTTTTTTTTTTTTTGTGACAACCAGTTCCTAAAAATTATGGTTTTTGTAATTTTAATACGTTTGTTGACCCTAAAAATTACAAAACCTACGTGGCGCACAGGCCGAGTAACTAATAAGCTAACTACGTCCTTCGGTCGAATGCGGGGCGTGCCAACTCGTTGGCCGAGCTTGGCCGAGGAGTAAAAATTTGTTGATGTAGCTTTGAGCGCGTTGTTGACTTCTCTATCTTGCGATTGCGACCGAGGAAGGAACACTCTTGGTCTTTGAGTTCTACAGCCTGAAGACAAGGCTGCTAATTCTGCGGAGTTCACAAGTCGTCCGAGCCCGATTCGGTCATTGTGATTATATTCGTAAGAGTATAAGCACATCGAATCGAGACCAAACTGTATGGGCACAGGTACTCAAACGTGATGTATGTCATGATGGTGAACGTAGTTCGGCCGTTGGAATGCCGAACCCTGAAACTCACTTGCGAGTATCCAATCATAAAACCGCTCGGCGTCCAGTACGCCGAGTAATGCAATTCGTAACACCTGACTATGCCGAGAAGGCTAGTAAGGTGACCTCTGCCAACAAAGGTTCGAAAACCCTTCTCGACCGAGACTTAGATAGGTAACCAGTCGACCTCGACGCAGTGCTGTTTATCCAAACTGAAGGTGCTTCTTGGTCGGCTGATTCTGCGGCAGCAGTGCTGTTTATCCAAACTGAAGATGCTCGCCGGGTGCTTCCACAGTGCTGTTTATCCAAACTGAAGATGTGTCGGCAGGAAAAGAAAAGGAAAAATCTCAAGGTGTTTGAGAGGTTTTGCGCAGGGCAATTGTATGCTGATTTTGAAGGGGCCCTCTCTGTTGTATGATCTCTTGTATTTATAGTACCCCATTCCTTGAAACCAATTCCGATTTGGATTGGGAGTCCTTGTCCCATTTCGATTCTAACTCGAACAAACCTACTCCCACTGGGATTCTGAATTTTCCTTCTTTTCGGGACTCCATTCCTTGCCGGTCGAGAATCCTGGTCGTACTAGGATTTCTTCGATCTTTTCTATTCATCTGGACTACTTGGGATAGGATTTGGCCGATCCTGCCAGCTTACCCGGGAGTTATTATTCGGCCCATAGTATTTACCATCACCTTGGGCCGAGTACATCTTGCTGCTCGGCCCAACAATAATATTTTGGGCCCAAACAACGTGAAATTTCGGAATTGCTCTATGGGCAAAGCGTAATTTTAATACATGAAATTTTGGAGCGAATCACTATTTTAATTATCTTACTCTATATTTTAATTATTATTATTATTATTATTAATTGATTTTATGATATGTGTGTGTGTGTGTGTGTGTGATTGGTGGAAAAAAAAAGGGAAGGCTGGACGAAAGAAAGAAGAAAAAAAAGGGCTGCTGCCCAATCAGAGAAAAGAAAGCAGGGTTGGGGGGACCAATGAGAAGGGGAGAGCATGAGAAACCGGGAGAGAGTGACCGAATGGGGAGATGAGAGAGGAAGGTGAGTGACCAACCAAAAAAGGGAAATAGGAGGGGAAATGAGGGAGAGGGATACACCAGATCCTTTTAGTCGGTTTTCCATTTCGGGCTGACCCGGCGACACCATTAATTCTGGTGCATTTTCCGATGATTCTCCAGCAAATTAGAACCCCTCATCACTTGGAGAGAATTTGGCCTTGAAACTGGGAAATCCGCACCGTGGGTGTCATGGGAATCCTTGCTCGTGATCTACCAATTGTGAAACCATCTCCTTCATTTACCACTACCAAAACATTCCCCTAGAACCTAGGAACAAAGCCCAGGCAGTGATGGAGGCGTCGGAGCAAGTTTGGAGGTCGAATCGAAAACACCTAAGTATAGGGATTCCGACGGGTTTTAACAAAATTGAACCTTTTCCCGGCCTAATTGGCCTTGGTCACAGGTATAAAAGTTACTCTACTAATTGAGATCTTCATTCCTGTAAATTTTGGTAATTTTTGACAATAGTTGAGTGGCTGGTGCGGCGGTGCACGGCCAGGGAGCCGACTTTGTGTTTATATGTGAATTTTGTTATTCTAATTATGCCTTTGAGATTTAATTGTTGTGGTTTGAATATTAGTGTGATTGTTGTATATGTTGGATTAAATGAATATATTTGGATTTGGTTTGAACTTTGGAATGGCGCACTACGAATGGCTTTATCCCTGTTTAGGGTACGTAGGCAGTCTAACGAGACATTAGATGCAGTCATACCATATGTGAGAGTTCACCTTATGAGTTGATGGTTAAGTGTTGGTCATAAATCAATGTGTGAGAAATCATGAAATTGAAGTAAGGAATTGTAAGTATTGATAGTTAGTTAAGCTAGTGTTTAGTTAGGCTTGTCACTAATAATTATTCCCGAAAATAAATAGTTCAGGAGTAAGGCATTTTAGATTGTACATTTTACGCCACATTATATGTGTGTGTGTGTGTGTATTTGAAAGCACTACGATATGGTTAAGTTTTGGATTGCATCATGGCATATCCATAGGTATATTACTGCATATAATTATTGTGAATGCTTTGAAGTACGAGGGTGAACGCAGGACGCACTGGTAAGTTCAGGTGAGTATATGTTGTGAAATGTGAGATGCATGGTTATGATTATATTTTATTTGAAATGATTGAGTCATGGCTTGACTATAATTATGTTTTAGGCAACTCCAACCTTGTCATACAGGTTGCAATGATAGGCAACTCTGACATTGTCGTACAGGTTGCTTGTGAGTCGTGTATGCCATATTAGATGCATTTAGAGCTCATAAACTTGCACCCCGGTGTTAGTGCTCCCGCCCATGGCCAGGGCACAATCATTCACGTGATGTTCACCTCCCGTACCTTACGCTCATCTTGAATCCAAGGTAGGTGCACAGGCCTGTCGTACAGACCACTATAGGTGGTTCCGACTCGTAGGTGACCCGCGATCATTCGCACAGTCTTCGCGTGATCGTAGCACTTAAGTGTATTTATTTACACCCAATCCTGTCGTACAAACCACTTTAGGTGGTTCCGACGCATGTGCAGGCATAATTGTTGAGATATAAATTTGAGCCGTACAGGTCACGTTAGGTAACTCCGGCTGTATGGATGAGCTCTAGATTTAGCCGTACAGGTCACGTAAGGTGACTTCGGCTGATATATCATTTGCATTGATTTATATCACCTGGCTGACATATTTTATGATATGATATTTGACATGGCATATATGTGGATTTTGCTATTCCGAGCATGGTTTTGATATACGTATGTGTTCTATTTTCTGGGAAATTATACAAGTTTTATAGCGAGGGGTTATTACCTTTGATAAGTGAATGGTTTTTGAAAAACTTTGTTTTCGCCCACTCACATTTTCTATTTTGCACCCCTCCAGGTTCTAGTAGTAAAGTTTCCGTATCGACAAGGATTCGTGTCACTTCCCAGTACATGTGGCTTCTTATGATGGTATAATTGTTATCTTACCTTACTGTACTCTACTTATACTCTGTATCACGTGTGTATGGGTCTATACCTGCTCACCGCGCACTCATGTACTTAGGCACTTCTATGTCTAAATTTATTCATAGTTTTCACATTATCACACTTTATGGCTTCAACGCCTTCCTTGTGTCAGCCAGCATAGCTTGATTCAAAGTCCTAGTGGGCATTCCGGGTCGGGGCGTGTCATTTTTCCTTTTCTTTTGCCATGGTTGTTATTGAGAATGAAGAAAACTAGACATGGCTCATGGAGCAATTGTGCTATATGTTGACATTGTAAGAATGAACAGTTACTTTTGTTTCAAATAGGAGTAAGAGGTTGCTTGAGTCTATGGCTAAAGTTTTTCTATATTCTCATCATGCTTTTTGTTTGGAACATTTGGAGAGAAATGTCTTTTGTAAATATTCTACAGGTTAGGGCAAAATTTTCAGTTATCATATTGTGCATTTGTTTTGCAAGTGTGCTTATGCATCTACCTAGAAGTCTTTTATATGTACCTAAGGTTTTTAGAGGATGAAGGCGGATTTGTAGTGAAGACTTTCTTTGATTGAACAGTGATTTGGTCGAATGCGGCTCATACATTAATCATTATTTTGTTTTTTTTTTTTTTTTTTTTCTTCTCATCATTTGTTGTTGAATGAGGCTCATACATTAATTATTATTCCCTTTTATAGGTATGACGAAATGTGGTCCAATGTTGTAGGATTTTTTAATTCTTGAATATGTGAAGAACAATCGTTCCCAATTTATCAAATGGTTGATGGTATAGAGTGATGATGATGGAAATGAAATCTAAATGGTTTCGAGCATCATAAATACATTTTTATATCTAGAGATGGAGGAACACCTTAATCAAGTTTTGGACGTTGGTAGTCATTGGTAAATAAGCCAGGTAAGTCACTCTGTTTTTTAGGTATACAATGATATTTGATTTCAGTAATAGTGGATTTGGAAAGACGTTTACGTTCATGTTATCAATGGCAAATTAAAGGGTTTCCATGTGAGCATGTAGTGGCTGGGATTATCAATGATGACAAGAATCTTTATGATTGTTGAAGGTTTCTTCACTATTGAATACTACAAGCGTTCGTAGTCCTTTCCAATATATGCAATTTCAAACATTGACAACTTGATATTGGTGGAGTTGAAGAAATTTTTCTGTCATTGACTAAAAACAATCTAGGAGCCTAAAGCTTAAGATGATGAAATCACTTGGCAAACAATCAAGGTCGATAACATGTGGGAGGTGTCATCGACTCTGGCGGCATAGTTCCCATAAATATGAAGCCCAAATTCGACAACTTATCTTTTAATTTATCTTGACACTAGAACAATGTTTTTTTTTTTCTTTCTGGTGATCTTAGTTTTGTTACTACTAGAACTATGTTTCCATATGGTGATTATTAAAGAGTTTAGAATAAAGATTTACTCCTCAATGAAATGGTGTCTTGTTTAGGTTTTCTAAACCTATTCAATTGCACCTACAGAAGTATTGCTACCAAATTGTATGAACGAAAAAGTTAATATTCTTTTTTATCATTTCTTGGTTAGTTGTGGAAAATTGATGTACTAATCTTGTGTGTCAAAGATATTTTCTTGTCCTCCCTTAGTATCTACTACTTAACTGATTTTTATGTGTATACCAGAATTAGTTAATCATGCTTAATCACGTCTACTATTACATATGTATTTAGGTGCGGTCGCTAGGAATTGGAGCTTCGAGCAATAGGACATCATAACAATTTTTGCACTTTTGAACCTGAAGTCCAAGCTGAGAGTGCTGCTTGCTATGAGATTTAAAGGCAACTCATTGTTGCAAAAGTCATTGACAAGCTTAGAAAACTAAGTAAACATGAGTTTTCCAATTGCAACAATGGCTAATCTGGTGTTGTCCATGACAACATCAATCAACGTGCCCTAAAAGTTTAGGTATGGTTGATTTAGTTCAATGGATTTGGTATGATTGTCTATGTTGTGTGCAACCCAATGATTTATGTTGATGAATTTCATGTTGACAATTAGAATAAAGATTTACTTTTCAATGAAATGGTGTCTTGTTTTAGTTAATTTAGTATGATTTGGTTATGTTGTCTAACTTTCAATAGTAATGTTGATTAATTTTTTAATATCAATAATAAGTATGACTACAATGGTTATTGAATTTCATTAACGAAAGAGCAAATGTCAAATCTCTTTAATTATGGTCACAATTCAGTTCATCACAATAGTTAATAAATCCCTTGATTTTAGCTAATTACAATGGTTAATGAATCCCTTCACTGTCTCATTATATTAAGATTATTAGAGATTTTTCATTTATACTGTATCACGTGGAATATAAGGGTTAATGAAATCCTTCAATTTCAGCTGGTTACAACGATTTTTCTTGTCAATTTTTTTTAAATAACTAACGAATGGAATTTTGATTACTCCTACATCAGAATTGACCAAACCAAAAGCAAACCATGAAAAATAAACACATGGCACCAAGTACAATAACATATGCATCATGCAATTGCAAAATTTCTAAAAAAAAACCATGAGAAGTACACGGCATCCGGTACAATAACGGCTGCATCATGCAGTTGCAAAAGAATTTGATTCGATGGTCTTTAGTCACACAACATAATATTAAGTGATTCAAACACTAAGCATCAAGTAGGTACAAACTCAATATGACCAAACTGATCAAATCATCATCCAATTAGAAAATTCATTTGTACCAGTTATGGGATCATTATTAAGTACACTCGTGAATGTTTATTTAAATTAAAAAAAAAATAAACAACGATAATTCTTGTTTACACAAAGATGTTCATCCCTAACATATTATTGTCATCGATGAAATGTAACTAAAACTCCAACTATTTCTTTTTTGTTATAAAGTCTCCAACTACCTCATTCTTTTCCTTATTGAGCAGTCAGCAACTTGCTCATGATCTTTGCTTTCATCATTATATGTTCAACCTCCTAAAAAAAATTCCTTTTTGTGGCCATTCCTCTGCTAAATGTTCCATCTAGTACATAATAGTCACAACACGGTCAACCTTGAGAATCATCAAATGAATACTAAACACTAATACATGTAAACTGTAAACAATTTGAATGGGAGAGAATTCAAAACACGTACGATGATTCATCATGTTGTGGAAAAATTGGACTCGAGAATAGGGGACACTTAGCACCTACACAGTTTAAAAAGTTATATGTTTCGTTCTCCCCCCCTTTTCAGTGGCTCCCTCACTATTATGGTTTTCCCTCTCTTCTTAGCCACTCCTGTTGTTAAAGCTAATTTTGCATTTGGTTTAATTCTTATTCAAACATTTAGCCACCGTATACCTAGTATAGAATTTCATTTCAAAGGAAATATCTCATTCAAAATTGTAAAGGTAACCTACAATATTTTGAGCATCTTTGTAGCACTCGTCGTTTAACTTTGTTTTTCTCAATTGTTAATGGATTGTAATGATGCCATTTATGTTCCTTTATTATAAGGACCATCAATGTAAAATGCCATGTAATTTGGTGCCTCAAAGGAATGAAAATGAATTCACTCAACCCAAAATCCATTAGCATCTGTTTCGTTGTTGGATTTCGCCACGTATGATGTATTCCTACCATCAATAATGAGTATGATATATTAGTGGTATAAAATTCATCAAAAAAAAAAAATGAAAGACAAAAAAATATATACCAATTTTGTACAAACCAAAGCTACTAAATGAGACCTAATTGACTGTACCTAAACCACTTTATTGTAACGATAAAACCCAAGCTAGAAAATTATGGAAATATGCACTATATTTTCATTACTGACCACCAAAAACATGTTAGTTTTCACTTTCAACCATGAATAAGTGACTCGTATTCTTACCCAGCAATGCGTGGGCATAAATAGCAATTTTGTTTTCCTCAGTAGATCTATCGACTAGCGGATCGAAAGCATCTCAGTGAATGCATCGATAGCCTGCGTACATTTGTCATATTGAAAATCAATTCAAATAGTTATAAAGGCCAACAAGTAATAGGTTTTTGAAGGTACTAATTCTTTTTAAAATTGGCAAACTTACACATGTGCGTAATCCTAATTCCTTTAGCAAGAACTCAACATCTTATTTGAATATAACAACCAGATCACCCTTCTATAATGGTGCACTTTGGGTGAATCATATGAACAAACATGTCAAATACTTTTGACATGTTCAATTAAATCAATTACAATGTGCATGCAACATTGAGTTAAAACAATTAAGATAAATGTGGACTCACCTGGAAGTAGTGCTTCTAAGATATTTGTCAAGCTTCTCTGTGTGAAGTCTAATTTTATTGTTTGGCTTTTCTTGTCAAATGTTATAAATTGTACAACACATACTCTAGTTAGATTTAGGGTTTAAATGGTTCTCTGGGATCGCGTTGCTAGAAATAGTCTTCTCAAGAGCTTAAATTCTTACATCAAAGGTTTGTTCATATATATGCACTTCATGTCATTATTTCCAGTACATTTTGTCTAGTGGTTGTCTCATCAAAACTTCTCGCTGCCTTCGCGCGAGTTGGGCATACACTTTAAGACAACACACATGGGCTATCTGACAACTTTTTTTCCAAGAGTGTTTTTTAACCTTAAATCTTTTCAGATTTCTTTTGCACATGATCATGTGGTAAACACTAACACACAAATTAAACCCTATATAAATTATGCAATCATAGTACGAGTAAATAGGGATCGTTCTATTCCAGGGATTAGAAGGGATGCTAATCAACACAAATTAAACTTATAAAACTGAAAACCAAGTTAAACTAACAACAAAACAATGACTGGGGGGATTTTGGACAAATTTAATAAAAACAAAAGTAAAATGGCAGCAAGTAAATTAAGTTGTGAATGAAATATGGATGAAAGGATAGCTAAAGGATTCTTCTGCACACATGAATCATATGCATACAAATCAATTTCCAGTTATTCTTCCTATAAACCATGAATTACAATGCCCCAAATTAATTGTGAACAACACTAATTAACTCTCAGATTTTTCGAAGTTCATTGAATTGGACTCAATGACGCAACCAAATTATTTTTCTCAAGTTCCCTATCTATGAAATGCATGATAGAGATACATCTCGAAGATCATTAAGTTCTGTGAAAATCATAAGCATTAACAAAGCATTTGTAACTATAAAAAGCATGATACTCCTACTAAGGATTTACTTAACTCAATCATGACTAGTGACTTTTACTACTTGCAAGTATAAGTTCATAACGATTAGGTAAAATTCCCTTATATTCTAGCATCAAATCTCTGCATGCAAACTATGTATGCATCCTTAATAGACATACAAGAATAAGTTTTCTATAAAATAGATAAGTAAATTGCATTCACGTTTTATGAAACAATAACTGGATGTAATCAATTTATATAAAACATATGATCGTGGCTTCAAATTCATCTCTAACTAAAAAGAAACTTAGTTACACATGTTCATCATAACCAAAAAAAAATTCTAAAATGAACATTGAAACTTAAAACAAAGAGAGAAAGAACTTTGAAAATTCCAGCAACTTCAATGGATTAATGGTAGGCGCGGCACACCTTTCAACGTTGCAAAACACTTCGTATATATATATATATATAGGGCACGGCTAGGGTTTTCTTTAGAGTGAATGAAAATAAAGGAAAAATAGGTAATCAGAATTGTGTAATTCGTCCAAAATAAAATGGGCAAGTAAAAGTGGCTAAAGTGATCCCAGCAACTTAGCCTTTATTTTGCACCTTTTTGCCTTATTTGGCACCTCTAAATTAGGCTAGATATCCCAATTCCTTTCCCATTTTATTCCTGGTCTTCTAACAAGCCAGATTCATCTTTGATTCTTTATTTGGACTTCAAAACAAGTCACTGAACTTCTCTCCAACTAGGATTCCTTTTTCTTTATTTGGACTTCAAAACAAGTCACTGAACTTCTCTCCAACTAGGATTCCTTTTTCTTGTGTAATTCTTTGCCTTCCAAGCCTCAACTTTAATTTCTCCAGATTTTAGCACATGTTTAACGCCTTTTAAACACCAAAACGTCCAGCCCATATGCTATTGATGTCTGCTATCCAATCCAGGTCCAAAATTGCTCCAAATTACTCCATTTGACTATTTATTGTCCCCTTTACCAACTGGACCTACAATAATACGAAAATAACATAAATTACTATAATAAATGCAAAGAAATAAGATAACGAAGTCGCATAAATTTATTCCTACCACGACACGTGGCCTTCCCAACCCTTCTCTTTGTCTGAAACATCAGCCCACTATAAAAGCACAATCTAAGGTTTCATTTCAGATTGGCTAGGAGGTTTATATTTTTCTAATAAGGGTTGTTTCAGCTGAGAGTTGCCCTTTTGTTCTTACTTGAAAACCCTAGTCACAAAATCATATTCATGCACTAAACACCCACATTATTGCATATTAGGGTAGCATTGCTTTTGTGATTTTGATCTTTGTTTTAGGTCAACTATTTCTACCTTTCAAATCTTTGAACTGACCTCTTTTTAGATTCGCATCAGTTTCATTTTTCAAGTGTTTGATTAGTGAAGCTAACTAGACATCGAATCCATATTTGCATCAACTTCATCATAACACCATTTGCTGCATAAGTTGATTGGATTTCGATGCCCCAAGGTGAAGAGCTTAAGAGGAGTTGCCACTTTGTGAAGACCAAAGGAGTCCACTTCGTGAAAGGCAAGGTTGCACAAAGGTACAAGCTGCTCTGTAGATTAGGATTTAGGAATCGAGTTTGTGTGGCAACTTTGTAAGAATCTTGATTTCACTAGTTTATTGCACTCAGTGGAGAGTCCCTGGTTATTTAACCCAGAGGTAGGTTTTTCTGGCCAAAAACATCCTGTGCAATTGATTGCTTCACTAGTTTACTTGTCTTCCTTTTGCTTGTGATAGATGTTCATCATTATCCACAAATAGATAAGTTCTTGCAACTAAGCTTGACAATATTAAAATGTGCATTAAACCGGATCTTAGTTAACTAGGAACTTTTTAGCAAACTGAGCTTCAATTTGACTTCTTCTGCTGTGAGTAAACTAACATACATGAGCTTAATTGATGAGTGTGGCTGACTAGTTAGACAAGCACGTATATAGATTTTAAATTGCAGATTATTCCACCTAGTAGCAATTTCACTCCCTGTCTCTTCCATCTAGGCATTTCCCAATGTTAGTACTCAAGATGTCAAGTGAGGGATTCAATGTAGCCATTGTTTTTTTTCTTTCTTTTGTAGTCCTCAACTATTGTAAATATTTTCATTCTAGTTCGTATAATCTAGTTTGTTGTTGTAGTCATCAACAAGTTCATTCTTCATCTTTTTGATTAAATTGGTTGGTTATCATCAATCCTTCCCTCTTCAATAATGAGACCAACGATTTTCTTCACATGCGAAAACCCTTTTGAACGGTTTGACGATGTCCATTTAACCAATAGTTCACATTCATAACTTTCTAAGACATTCTTTCGTTGTTTATTTTTTAGTCACTTATTATGGATCGTTGTGGTGGTACCATAATTTCAGTATCACCATTATGTAATCCCATAATTTCCTTTCTCAAAGCATGGTTCTCAGCTTCAAGTACATTTTTTTGTTTTAACCGTACATTTTCCAAGGCACTTCCAGCAATGTTAAAAGATTCATTCACTAGACCAGCAGTTACTTCAGCAACCTCACACCTGATATTCAACTTGGACAACTCTATTTTTAGTTTTTTGTTCTCCTTTTGCAAATTCTCCATTTTACTGACCATTATCACTTGTTGGTCTTCATCAATTGCATGTTTGTCAAAATTTTGGGATGGTATTAATGTCTAATTGGGGAAATCACTTGGACCTATCTTGCATGATATAGAACTTTTCATGTTATCAGGTGCTTTGTTCACTGATGTATAATATGATGTGACTTCGACACTGACTCTTTTATTCCCATTACTGCCCATGGTAATCCAATCGCTGATAATACTATTTTTTTGTCTTTTGGTCTGTCATTGGTGTGACGTCAACTGCAATTTTGTTGTGAGAGGTTTGGTACTGAGTACCAACTCATTCGAGGTGTGAAGTTGGTGTGTTGTTACATATTTCGGTGGTTTTATTAGTGCATTTACTTCTTCACTTGCTTCATATGGCTGCAATACAACTTTAAAATAGTATATGAACCATTGCTAATTTGTAAATTCATAATGCTAAAATATGACCAAATCATTTGATAAATTGAAAGCAAGCTTTTAGCTATTAATACCTTCATTGTTTGTAGCTCAACCTTATCCAACTCATGTAGTGCTGTCAAATTCCATTGGACAAATCTTGGGGCCATGTTTTCCTTTCTATGAATTGGGCTAATGATGTGGGTCTTCTCACACAACCAATACTTGCACAAACCAAAAATCAAATAAATAATAAAATAAAAAAACAAAGTAGTGAAATATTGAAATGTCGACACAGAGAACTTTCAAGTAGTGTTGCAATACAACCAATTACATGGTTGCTCTTTTTTTGCACGAGATTAACCTAACAAATCTGCACTTGCATTGGACTATGCATACTCCTTCATTTTGTTTATATCTTCATAGTAGCTCACAAGTTTCTATGATATTATGGTGTCTATGTTGCATAATAGGAGAGTTACGCAAAAGTAGATACACATGAGACGAACAAAATCTTTGGGATCATCTTTTTTAACTGCCTTTGCACTTCAATCATCATAACCTCAATAATAGCCTTGGTTAACCCTTCAAGGTTGCCAAAATTTCTTTTCAAAAATTTTGTCCTAGGTCTTAAAACTTGGGTTCCATGCTCAATTACTTTGCTTCCTTTAGGTAATCTAAAAATAGCAGCAATATATGCAATTCTTCTTGTCAAATGCTTACCACTTATATCAAAGCAATTAAGACCCTTATTGTATGCAATATACCGATAACATCGTAGTCATTCTTCTGTGCATCTTCTATCACAATGCCATCTCTATATGTATTGAATAAACCCCAAAAGGTGTCCTTTCTATAGGTTCTAGGTGAATAGGTTAACATGATCTTGAAGTTTTTTGTGGACAAAGGCCCTGTGTTAGTTAAGAATGAATATTCACTCATCCTCTTTTGTGCCATAATTCGTGTCACCTATGAGATTCATAACATAACGATATGAGATAATTGTAATATGTGTAATTTGATCGACTACAACAAAATGAAGTAAATAAGTTATTAGGTGCATTCAAACACAAACAATTGAAACACATAAGATTTTACAAATCATAAATAATGTATAAGGCCAAACAATCAATGATACTAAAATTACCGAACCTAATGAACTAAAACATAAAAAATACAAATTGTACCAAATTGACCCTACCGAAGGTATCCGACCTAAACTATACAACATACCTAACTGAAATCACAACCAAATTGGCCGTACCAAATCAAACAAACCTAAACTAAATAACGTAACTGATTAGAATTACAACCATCTTATAGAGGTTACCTTGAGTTTTGGACTCACAGGCTACTTGTCATGATTTGCTTGTGTAGTAAAAGGTGGCTTGAATTTGAATTGTTTTATTGTGTAATATATGCATCTGCAGATTTATAATCTACAAATAGGTTGTAATGGACGTGTGATCTATGCTTGTGTTGTTGAAGTGTTCTTTCCCGGCCTCTAGAGCTAGCTACCAAGGGTGATCTCTAAGGTAAATCTCTAGGGTAAGGCTTAATGTATTATTGTAAATCAGTTTTCCCTTGAATTAAGGGAGGTGACTAATTGGTGTTAAAGTCTTTGTGCATGGTTTAGAGTAGGTAGGCACCATGCCTTCTTCCTTCTTGGTCTCTCATTTCTCTTTCTTCTCTTTTATAACCAGTCTCTTGTACATTGAATAATCATCATGAAATACACATGGAAGCTTTAAACCAAAATTACCACATGGTATCAGAGCAAGTTTTGTAACATGTCTCTGGCTATTTTTTTTCGCTGTATCTTTGCTTCAACCTTAAGCCATGGTTGAAGAAGATTCAGTAAATATTGAGGATGACATCTCCCATACATCTCCTCCAAATTTCTCAAACGTCGAGGTTAACACCAATCAACATTTGTGTTCAGTTCTCTTGAACGAGTTCAATTATCTCCCTTGGTCTTGAGCTGTATCATTAGCTCTCGGAGGCAACGAAAAATTAGGGTTTGTTAATAGAAGTGTGGAAGCTCCAGGCAGCTCATCCTCTACATAAGGTGCATGGTTTTGCAAGGATCAACTTGTCATATCTTTGCTGCTCAACACCATGGAGAAACATGTTGCTGAGATTTTTAGCTACTACAATTCTTTATATGAGCTTTGGAAAGCCTTACAGGATATGTATGGAAATCTAAACAACTATGCTTGTGTCTTTCAACTTAAGAAGGACATTGCAAGTGCTTAACAAGAAGGGAAAACATTTGTTCAAAGCCTTGGAAGCCTCAAAGCCATGTGGAATAAGTTGGATGTATACCCTCCACATACCACAGATCATACCATGCTCCTAAAATGACCTGAGAAAGACAAAATCTACTAGCTATTGGGGAGTTTGAACTCCAACTACGAGGATCTAAGGAGTCACATCTTGTTGAGTCAAGAGCTTTCCTCCTTCAACAATGTCTGTGCAACTATCAAACATGAGGAAGCAAGGAAGAAAGTGATGAATACTAAGCATGGCTCGAGATTGAGTGAAACTTGTGCATATGCCTCAAACTACAAGACCTTATAAGCTAAAGTGTACAAGGGTAGAAATACACACCTGAAATGCAAATATTGCAATGGCATTGACCATGTGGAAGACAAGTGTTGGGAACTTCATCCTAAACTCAAGCCTAAGTTCAGCAAAGATGGAAAAATGATATCAAGATCCTCACAACAATTTCAACCTCAACTTGCGAATGCTCATCCTTCTACTATCTCACAAGGATCCATGGAGTTCACTGACAATCCATTGTCACTTATTAATGAGTTTGCAGCTTACCTTCAAAGTAAGGGACACAAAGGAAGTTCACAAGCTTAAGGCAATGATGAGAACAGTCACACAACCATGTTGGGATAGTTTGTCAGCTTTCTAGCTGGAAATGAGAAAGTTTCAAAGGATGACCAGGTATACTCAAAACCTTCACTACTGCCCTATTAACTAGTACTGAAAATGATTGTTGGGTAATTGATTCAGGAGCCACATATCATATCACAAACAAAGTCACAAATTTGAAGTCCCTTACATGTGTCTGTTGTAAATGGAAAAAAATGTTTTAGTCTTGGGAAAAGGAGAAATAAACCTACTCTCACACAAAACATCTTCCACTGCCTTATATGTACTAACCTTTCCTTTCCAACTTTTGTCAATTGGAAAGATCACAAACACCCTAAATTACCATGCCATTATCTCACCAGATAATTTGATGTTTTAGGATGTTCTCACCATGAAGATGATTGGTGAAGGGGTCTTCATAAATGGACTTTACTACATGTGCAAGAATGCTTGTTTTATTTAGGCCCTTCAAGCTTATTCGAAGTCCATAGATGAAAACCAACTTTGGCATAAGGGACTAGCTCACCTTTCTGAAGTTATCTTGTCTAAATTTTTTCCAAATTTTTGTAAATCTTATGTCACTTGTGATACTTGTCAATTTTCTAAGTTTACTAGACTACCTTTTGGCAATTCAATGTCTAGGACAAGTAAACTTTTTGAAATGGTGCACACTGATGTATAGGGACCAACAACTAAATCAATAAAAGGGTTTAAGTACTTTGTCTTAAATGTTGATGACTTCTCTCGAATGAGTTTTGTGTACCTTATGAAATCAAAGAGTGAAGTCCAAACTATTTTCAAAGACTTTCATATGCATGTTAAAACACAATTTCAATCAAACATTAAGGTGTTGAGATCCGATAATGGCACTGAATTTCTATCCAACAACATGCTTTAAAACATAAGTTCTCGGGGCGTAATACATCAAACCAGCTGTGTAGGCACTCCACAACAAAATGGAGTAACCGAGAGAAAAAATAGAGATCTCTTGGAGAAGACTCGTGCCCTCATGCTTCACATGCATGTTCCAAAGAAATTTTGGTCATTTGCTATCCTCACTACCATTTACCTCATCAACCGACTCCCAAGTCGTGTGCTAGGGTTTAAATCTCCCTAAGAAGTTCTCAAGGGTAGAAAAATTGATTTGACACACCTTAAGGTATTTGGATGTGTTTGCTTTGTTCACATTCAATCCTTGAACTGTGACAAATTGATGCTAGGGCAACCAATTGTGTGTTTGGGGGGTATTCTTCCACCCAAAAAGGATACAAGTGCTACAATCCATCCACTAAAAAGTTCATTGTGTCAAAGGATATGAAGTTTGAAGAAGATTGTCCTTATTTTACTCACATGGGGAATACTACAAGTCAGGAGAAAGAACTATTTGAAATGTTTCCACTCCCTTAGAGCATTAATAATCCAGCCTTGGAAGAAAGCTCAGTTACTGTGATACCAGACATTGAAGAAGCACAATCTGATTCAATCACTACTAGCCCTATTCCTGCCAATGAGAGAGACGAGGAGTCTTATTCTGGTCATTCACAATCCCCTACAAAGTCTTAAGTGATTAAAATCCTCCTCGAATCAGAAAACCTCCAACTAGGTTGCAAGACTATGTTACTCATGCCTCACGGTATCCTATCATTGAATGTATCAGCCTTGGTGAGTTCTCAACATCTCATGATATGTTTCTCTGTGAAATTGATAGACATAGTGAACCTAGAAGCTTTCAAGAGGCATATCTCCTTCCACAATGGAATCAAGCCATGACAATTGAGCTTCGTGCTCTAGAAGAAAATAAAACTTAGAGCTTGGTCCAACTACCACCAGGAAAAAAGGTTGTTGGAAGTTACAAGATTAAGTTCAAGGCTGATAGTTCTATTAAGAGACACAAGGCTAGGCTTGTTGTTCAAGGTTTCACCTAAACCTTTGGGGTAGATTACAAAGAAACATTTGCACCTGTGGCCAAGATGAATTCAGTAAGGGTTCTACTTTCAGCTGCAGCCAATTGTGGGTGGACTTTTTATCAAATGGATGTGAAGAATGCTTTCCTTCAAGAACAGTTACAAGAAGAAGTGTATATGCAACCTCTTCCAGGTTATTATGATATTAAAGGCAACTTGGTTGTAAGCTGCACAAGGTAATCTATGGATTGAAACAATCCCCAAGAGCTTGGAATGCTAAGCTTAGTTTAGTTCTAGAGAAGGCTGGATTCCTATGAAGTAATGTTAATTCCTCATTGTTTGTAAGAACTGGTACCAGTGGGAAGTTAGTGGTGCTTATTTATGTGGACGATCTCATCATCACAGGAAATAATGCTACTAAAATTGAGGCACTATAGTTCTCACTACGTCAAACCTTTGCCATCAAAGATCTCGGGAGGCTAAAGTATGTTTTGGGCATCGGAATGGCAAGCTCTTCAAAGGGGTTGTTTCTACATCAACGAAAATATGTTTTAGACCTTCTTTAGGAAGCAAAAATGCTTGATTGTAAACCTGCAATCACTCCCGTGGATTGTAAACTAAGGCTCCTGATAGGAGCATATTTATGTGACTTGTGTTATCTTATTTCTTTGCATTTACTTAGTTAATTTCCAATTATTTTGGTAATTTAAGTTATATTCATATTATTGTAGGTTCAGTTGGTAAAGATGACAATAAATAGCTAAATGGAGTACTTTTGGACCTCGATTGGATAACATATGGGATGGACGTTTTTGGTGTTGAAATGGTGTTAGATATGTGCTAAAATCTGGAGAAATTAAAGTTAAGGCTTGGAAGGAAGGAATTAGACAAGAAAGAGGAATCCTAGTTGGAGAGGAACATTATCTTATCTTATCTTATCCAATCTTATTCTACCTTATCTAATCCTATTCAACGTTATCTTATCTTATCCAATCTTATCTTATCTTATCTCCAACTGCAAGGAGGAATCCTAATCACATTCCAACACTCTCTACCTGATTTTTAGAGTCCTAAAATAATTCAAAATGCCAAAACCTTTTCCTCCTTGGATTTAGCCGTGCCCCCTATATATATGAAATTCGTGCAACGATTTAAAAGGGTGCCATGCCTACCATCCACCCACTGAAGTTGCTGGAATTTTCAGAGTTCTTTCTATCTTTATTTTAATTTTCAATGTTTATTTTAGATTGTTTTCAGTTATGTTGAACATGTGTAACTAAGTTTCTTTTTAGGTAGAGGTGAATTTGAAGCCATGATCATATGTTTTATATAAATTGATCATGTCCAATTATTGTTTCATAAAACATGAATGCGATTTACTTATCTGCTTTATAGAAAACTTATTCTTGTATGTTTATTAAGGGTGCACACTTAGTTTGCATGCAGGGATTTAATGCTAGAATATAAGGGAATTTCACCTAATCGTTATGAACTTATATTTGCAAGTTGTAAAAGTCACTAGTCATGATTGAGTTAAGTAAATTCTTGGCAGGAATATCATGCTTTTCATAGTTACGAATGCCTTGTCAATGCTTATGATCTTCACAAAACTTAATGATCTTTGAGATGTATCTCTATCATGCTTTTCATAGTTAGGGAACTTGAGAAGAATAATTTGGTTGCGTCGCTGAGTCCAATTCAATGAACTTAGGAAGAACAACTGGAAATCGATTTGTATGCATATGATTCATGTGTGGAGAAGAATACTTTAGCTATCCTTTCATCCATATTTCATTCACAACTTAATTTACTTGCTACCATTTAATTTTGTTTTCATTAAATTTGTCCAAAATCTCCTCCCTCCCCTCATTGTTTTGATGTTAGTTTAACTTATATTTTAGTTTTATAAGTTTAATTTGTGTTGATTAGCATCCCTTCTAATCCCCGGAATAGAACAATCCCTACTTACTCATACTACGATTGCATAATTTATAGGGTTTAATTTATGTGTTAGTTTCTACCACATCAGCTCCACATAGATGGAGAAGCCATGCATGATGTGGGTTACTATCAATGATTGGTGGGCAAGCTTATATATCTCACCATCACACGTCTAGATATCACATATGCAGTGAGTTTGGCAAGTCAATTCATGCACTCTCCCACTGTTGATCATCATAACATGGTTAAGAGAGTCCTACATTATCTCAAGGGTTCGATAGGGCAAAGAATCATCATGCGTAACAATAAGTCCACCACCATCAGTGGCTACACAGATGCAGATTGGGCAGGGAATGCACTTGATAGGAAATCTACCACGGACTATGGCACGTTTGTTGGTGGAAATCTTGTCACTTGGAAGAGCAAGAAGCAACATGTAATTGCTCACTCCAGTGCAGAGGTTGAATATTGAGCCATGGTAGCCATTGCCTATGAACTTATTTGGCTTAAAAGGCTTCCTTCAGACTTAGGGTTTCCTATTACTATTCCCATGTCTCTTATGTGTGACAATCAAGCAGCCATGCACATCATTGCTAATCCAGTGTTCCATGAGAGAACGAAACATATTGAAGTGGATTGTCATTTCGTTAGAGCTCAAATACAAACTCAAGTCATTAGGACCATCTTCACGTGAAGCCAGGATCAACTAGTAGATCTTTTCACCAAGGCTCTAGCATCTACTCCATTCCATCATTTTTTGGGCAAGCTTGGCTCAATTAATCTCCTCGATCCAGCTTAAGGGGGAGTGTTGTTGAAGCGTTCTTTCCCAGACTCTAGAGTCAACTACCAAGGGTGATCTCTTGAGTAAATCTCTAGGGTAAGGCTCAATGTATTATTGTAAATCAGTTTTCCCTTGAATTAAGGGAGGTGACTGATTGGTGTTAAAGTCTTTGTGTATGGTTTAGATTAGGTAGGCACCATGCCTTCTTCCTTCTTGTCGGCTGCTTGCAGCAGCCATCTTTCCCATCTCTCATTCCTCTCTCTTCTCTTTTATAGCCGGTCTCTTGTACATCGAATAATCATCATGAAATACAAATGGAAGCTTTAAACCAAAATTATCACAGCTTGCTTTGCAATACTCAACTTGTATTAACTAACTAGGCAATTGGGTAGACTTTATGAAATCTACATGGTCAGTACCTACAAAATAATCTTTTGACAAGCATGAGTGTGATGCGTATAGTCCTGTGCTTGATTTTGAAATATTCTTCCTGGTGGTTTTGTTTCTGTCTGCTAGAGGGACAAAAGCGAGGAAGCTTTTAAGGTTGGCTCAATTATCAGCAGAAAAGCCTCATTTATCACATTGTCTGGAGAGGCTTCTCTTTACTGTGTTTGATGCAGATATATCCGGATACGTCTAATGAGAAGGAAATAAATCAGTATCTGTTATGTGTTTGATGCAGAAATATCTAGGAATGCCTAATCAGGAAAAACAAAATCATAACTGCTTTGATCATCACTTCTGCTTTCAGAATAACTAATTAAGGGGAATCATTTTCTATAATAGCTTTCTTAACCATAAATTACTGGGAGTTACTTTTTACTTGGTTTCCCAAGAGAACCATCTCACCGAAAGGCCTGTAATGGACTGGTGGGTCTCATAGTGCAACGCAACCCACTCAACTCTAGTTAAGATAGTGGCGAGGAAGAAAGCAGGTTATATGGTATGTTTATCATTGATGACTAAATGAATGGCCAATATTAGGTGCTTTCCTCCTCTTGAACCGGTATGCTTTGGAGAGAATTTAGTTGCCGGTGAACCCATTAAACTTGACAAACTGAGATGATTGATAATTTAGAAATGAATTGTTCTAGCTGAATGAGTAATTTGAATTTAACGTCCAAGGCGTTTTGGTGAAGTGGGGTACTTGGGTGTTCCTCTGGTGCCATGTAATATTCTAATATCCTAGTCAAGATAAACTCTGCGTTCCTTTTGCAATACGATCATCATTTCTTTGCGCCATGATCATATTCTGAAGTTCACATTCCACTTTAAATTTTCATTAGTTAATTCTACTTTTATATGTAACGGTTCTGTCTATATGTTAGTCATTGTGTATGCCTTTTTCCAGGCAAAACGCAAACAAGATTCAGACCTTCTGCTCCTAAATACGGAAAGAATCCCACTCTCTTAGAGAAGACCTGTGATTTGCTCAGAAATTTTCCAGAAAACTTTGATGTGGTTGTCAGTGTTGCAAGAAAAACTGATGGTCGACATTGGGCGGATTTACCGTCTGCTGCTGGGAGATCAACAGACTACTTTTTCTTCGCTTCTCTTGTTTTATGCTTTCTTTTGCCTGTTCATTTGAAACAACATTGCTTTACATTTGCAGTGTATAAAAGGTATATACATAGAACTATTGTAACAAGGATATTGATGCTATAGAGAAGTCTTACTTGCATCATTGTCATGCATGAATGTGAAATTTCAGTAATAAATAGACACAAGAAAAAAAAATCTCATTAGTCAATCTCATATTTTTAATATCTTTATCTGATGTTTACTTCAGAGACCATGGATGGAGTTTTTTATTTTTTTCCTTTAGAAAAAGAAAGCTTCCACAAATTACAGAAACTAGAAATTGATTATATTTTCTGTTATTCATTTTCTTTTAACCTTATTGTTCTGTGAACCAAATAAATTTTGACTTTAGGATCTTTGAACTTTCTTTGGATAGTTTTATACCATCGTAATTACCAATTTTCGCTACGTTATATCATGCGCTAGATATAGGATTGGCTGATTGAGCTGTGATTAATGTTTTACATTTGTTTAGTGTGCTGCTGTCAGATTTTAAATTATCAAGTTGTTATCTGCTTTCAATTTTCAGGTTGTTTGAGGAATGCTTCCAACGTAGATGGTACCGGACTGCTGCCTGCTATATACTTGTAAGATATTGAATAGACTGTTATTCTGCTTCAGTTTCTTATCTTTTCCCTTCCTTTTGACATAAGTTTTTCCTTGGAAAAATTACTTAGAATTTTCCACGGTATAATAATGAGTCTTGCACAGTTTTTTGTTATGAGTGAAAATGCGGTTTAAATGAAACAACCAATGCTTTATCAGATCTGCATTCACGTCTGTGTTCCAGAGTAGAAAATCTTGAAACTTACATGTTGCACTGTTATTACATATGAAGTATAGTTCTTGAAAAATCCGGTGTACCTGTGTTCTGGTTACAAAGTCTGTGCCCACTGCCTATACTTCCTGCAACACTTGCTAAATGTGAAAAACCAATCTGTATGGGAGAAAATGTAGTAAAAGATGGTCAACCTGTGATGCTTATGTATATTAATTCATATTATTTGAATTGCCCAGGTCATTGCAAAGGTTGAAGGTGCTGCAGTCAGTCAATATTGTGCCTTGCGTTTATTACAGGTAGTTGTCTGGTAATAGCTTCTTGTTTTAAAAGGATTTATTGAGTGAGTATCTCCATGTATTTTTTTTTTTTTTTTTTTTTTTTTCTTTTCAATGATAGATGTACCTTACAAGGGTTGTCAAACCTATGCAGGCAACACTTGATGAATCGTTATATGAACTCGCTGGGGAGCTGGTATCTATCTGGACAAGTTCCTGTGCTTCTTTTAGTTCAAGTGATGATGGTTGCAAAGGGGATAACAATAACTTTGTTTGACTCTTAGTTGAGGTTCTTGCTGACATCTGGAAGGGAATATGAACAGCCATCAACAGATTCAGACAGACTATCTCCCAAAATTTTGGGCTATTTCGGTTTCCGTTCTAACTTCAGAAAGCAGTCCTTGGATAAGAGGTTGGTGCACACTTATGTACTGTATCTCTCAAACCTGGTTTTTCAATATAATATAGACTCCCCAGGCATTCCTTTCGAGCAGCACCTCATTTAAGGAGCAGAACGCACATGTTGCTTCCGCGAAGAATATCGTAGAAGGCCATGCTAACCTTATGATGTCAGGCAAAGAGCTCTCAAAGCTAGTTGCATTTGTGAAAGGCGCTCAGTTTGATTTAGTGGTAAGATAAGCTTGCAGGTATCATTACTCGTTAGGATGATTTAGTTTTTGTAATCAAGTGATTCTAAGTTGTTCTAACAACTTATGCCAGGAATATCTTCAAAGAGAGAGAAATGGAAGTGCAAGGCTGGAGAATTTTGCTTCAGGGCTGGAATTAATAGGACAAAAGGCATCAGAATCTGAAAATCCCTTTATTCTAGTGTTCTTTCTTCTTTTTATTTATGTTAAGAAATTAAGCCACATTGTCACATCTTACAGAAGTTATTGCGTTTTGCCTTACTGAATGAACATGGTTCTCTTTTTCCAGCTCCAATTGGGTACATACCCGAGCCGGTTTGATGCAGAATTCCTTTTGGCATATCTGTGCTCTGTCAAGTTCAAAGAGTGGATTGTTGTCCTGGCCACTCTTTTAAGACGATCTGAGGTACAACACGGTTCATTTGTCAAGTCTATGCCATATGAGGAGCATACCAGCATCATTGTCATTTGCTTTGCTCATTTCATTCACTTCGACATCATACTTTTGTTCCTATGCTTGAGTTCCTTTAGTATGAGTCATGAACAAAATTCATCATAACAACTTGTTCTAGCGGTATAATACTCGTGCAGTCTTAAAGGGTTTAAGTCGTGACCATGGCATTACCCAGTTGATAGGTGCGGGGAGCCCAAGTTGACGTTGTCCTTTCTCCAGAAGTGTGTGATTTAAAGGGTACAATCCCTGGGTTGGAGTTTGAAGTCTATAATTCCATTGGCATGTAGGAAACACTTGGTATGGACAAGATTTGTATAGGCTTTGGCCCATGGCCAATGACAAGTGGTGCCGAGGTCAGGACTCAGGATGATGTTTTTGTGTGTGTCATGGTTTCGCCTAACCTTAAGCTAACATAAATCATGCTCTTAACTGACAAATTCACACATTTCCACATTTGAGCAAGGCATCTTTTTGTTCAATTCGATCTTTTCCAGCACGATATGCGGTTGTGGAAAGCATATAGCATCACCCTGCAGGTATTTATTGCTTAAAGTAGTGTTCACATTCGACCAAAAAACCAGCGTCTACATTCCTTGCCCTGTGTGTCTCTAGATTAATGTTGTCCTCTATTGATATATGCTTTTCAGTCACATCCCGCATTAACTGAATACCATGATCTTCTTGGAGATTTGACGAGAGACTGTCATGATGTCATCCACCACAACTTTTGAAGAGAAATGAGGTTATAGTTGGACCTGTAAGTTGACAACAAATTGGTGCTCGCTCAGTTGTTTTTCTCCCTGAACATTTCTGTTTGCAGAGTAATGAATGTCGATCCGATCATGTGAAGATCAATAGGCAACTGATTCACACTGGTGCGACATCGAAGGTCTACTCATATACAATTTTTATTTATTACAATAATCAAATTACCGGTCTCACTGGAATTAGATATTCTTGTACAAAAAATGATGGCTGGAAACTTCTGTTAGGGAGTTCTATGTGATGTCTTTGTTTGAGTTTTATGCAAGGTTCTAAAAAACACTAGACGCTAGTCGAGCGGCAGGCTGGGGCATAGTGCCTAGGCGGACTTCAATAAGAGTCACAACCTAGGCGGGTGGCTAGGTGGGTTTAGTTGGGCTAGGCAGATGGCTAGGCAAACGCCTAAGCAGGTCTAGGCACACTTTCTTCATTTTCAAACACCTAAAGACTAATCAGGGTGATGGTCAACCACCTAGACTAGGCAGGGATTTTTAAAATAGTGGTTTTATGTTTATTTTTTTCTTCCTTCGTCACGTTTTGTATAATTTCTTTTTAGGTAGTATTCTAAGGCTGTTTTATATGAGTTACATGAGCAATTTTTGCATTTTTTAAAGCAGATTTGTTTTCTCTCAACACTTTGCTTGGCGTTTGGTCTTGTATCTTGGGTGTCCAGAAACTTTAGTCTAAGTGCATGCTGGTTGGCGCCATCTTCAATTTTTTGTTCCAGCCTCAATATTAATATAATAATTTGAATCTACATACTCAGTCACTTCACATGTGGATCAATTTCTAAGATATGTAAGACAACGTCAATACTTACGATACCTTATGATGACTCATCAAACTCTTTTGTTCTTAATGATTTCTACTTGTTAAATCTAGAACTTGTCATTGTAGATTGCATGCTAGGAACTAACTTAAGTCGAAAACACCATTCTCTTAACATACTACGTAAGAGAGTAATAAGTTAAGTTCTAACAGTCAGCCAACTTAAGCATCTTCATCTAGAAATAATAGGAATTTGAATGAAACATAACATGTTTGCATGATTATTTGGCGGTAGATAGCACTTACTCTAACTCGTTTTCTTAATTTGTGAACTAAAATTTGTTTTCGTTATTTTATCATTGTCGTTGTTCTCTTTTTGTTGGATTTAATTAAAATAGCAAATCAACTCCAAAAATCTCAAAAATTTGTGTACTTCTGTGTGTATAGTGTCTGCATATAAAATTTCGTTGAATTTAGATAAGTATAAGTCTGTCTAATAATTATTTTTCGATGGCTGGTCAATAGGAACAACATCCTAGTTTTTGTCAAGTTTTAAGTAGTTAGGCAAAACAATTTTCTGCCAGAAAGATGCTACAATTGACAAATCCTAATGTTAATAAAGAAAATCATTAGAAAATTTGTGTGCTGCTTTGTGGTTTGCCCTATCAGATATAACCTAAAACAAATTCCTTATTATTTGCATAAATTACTAACAAGTAGGACTATTACTTTTAACAAATTATCCAAAAGATACAAAACTGAGACATGCATATTAACATGATAAAGTAATAAATACCTTATCAACAATTAAACCAAAAAATATCCAGTGCATACAAAATTATAAACCAAAACAAGAGTCGAATAAACTGCAAAAAGCTGTTGCAGTGAGAACTGAAAGTGTGACAAGCTACCCAACTGAGCAATCGCTGGGCCTCCGGTGTGTAACGTAGCACGAAATCGATACGACTTAGACTGCGGCATTATCTGGAAACGTTCTGAACGGCCTAACATGTTTTGTTGCTAGATTGTGAACGGGAGCCATTGATTTAGTAGAATCGTGTTAGAATATCTGACAAGAGTTCATTACTCATTAGATTGGCAAACGTGAAAGTTTTACATTACATACTGTTTCATACAACCTATCACCTATAGAATAACAATACAACATTCATTTTCAAACTCAAAACCTACAAAAACATCAGCTGGTAGTTATCGATCCTGTACTGCTGTTTTACTTAACCGAAAGCTGCGTGACTCCATGCTTGAGATTAACTTCTGAAACATCTGTGGGAAGTTTCGACCATCCCACGAATTCCTTCCCACTCATCCTCCTTCGTATGACCAGTGATATACTCAGCAGTAAACAGGCGGCTGCAACCAAAGGAACCGCCGCACCAACATTTCCACTTGGCCAGTTCCTCAAAACCCACCCGGCACAATGCTCACCATCAAGACTCCCCATTGAGTTATTCAACCTCATGATTTCAATGCCATTCAAAATCCCATCGATGGCATAAGGCACACTCATATTCGAAGGTCCTACACTTACTGACAGAACACCTGAATCCTCTCCATCAACCACAAAATCCGCATAGAACGGAGAAGCCAACATGTAATTCGCAGCCATAGACAAATCCAAATTCTCATATGCTAATTTCCCATTCACATAAACATTGAAATACAGCAATCCAATTGAAATACTAGCAATGTCACAAAAATGCAACCGAACAAGATACTTATATCCTCCAACGGCTGCAAAAACCCATGTCATATTGACATGCGGAATCAAAGCATTCGCACTATGAATCACCCGGGCCGTATTATACACATTATCGGGACCAACTTCCCTGCTAGGCCCTCCACCCTGATACTTAATCCGGCCACCAAAATACACCCTTTTCGACCCAGAATCCGATTCCAAATACTCATCATCAGTAACCCAAGTCCTCCACAGGGTATCATTACAAGGGGTGACTTTAGAACCTCCCACATTAACCCTATACACAACCTGAAGCGCTTGCTTAATTAGCCCATTAAAACCCTCAACTTTCTCATCACTCACAAACTTCGCTGTATCAGCAACGAGATCCTTCGGCGCAGAAATCACCTCAATCGCATTCACAAACGCAAAGTATGATTTTTTAGCAGGAACAAATTCGATTACAAGCTTTTTGGAATCGACCCAGATCAAGAACTCCATAACAACGGGGATTTTTGTAGCTCTAAAGTCGGTCAAAGTCACAAACCCATTGACCAAAACATGAAATTGAGCATCATTCCAATCCAATTTCAAAGAATTAAAGGTCTGGAAATGGAGGCGTACCAAATGGGTCCCTGGGTCGTGGATCTGGAACTCGTATTTCGACGGCTGCCGGAAAGCCCTGGCCGTGCTGTAGATTTGGGGCGAATTGGGAACTGGGTTTTCATTTCTGAGCGGGATTGAGCGAGTTGAGGAGGAGAGGGGCGAATCAGGGTTGGACGAGTCGGGAACGAAGCGGCGATTGTCGACGGTGGATTCCGCGGTGGAGCCGCAGTCGACTAGGTAGATGTCTATTGGAGCGAAGTGGGAGTGAGACAGGGTGGAAAGGGTAGAGAGAGAAAATAGCGAGAGAGAGAAAAGGAGCTTTCTGTACGGAAACTCCATGGGAGGGAGTCTGGAGAATTCAGAAATGGCGGAAGAGGAAGAGCGAGACTTGAGTTTCGGGGGCTGTGGGTCTGCTGTCCCAGATTCCATGTCTCCTTCGTGTCTCTTTGTTTAGTTTGTGACACGTGTTTTACAATTTAACCCCACAAAACACTGTTACTTTTTATAAAATAAATTAGCATATAGGCACACACAAAATGTATGAGAAAATTTTTTATTTTTGTTTTTGAAATACAAGGAGAGAGGAAGAGAATGATAGAGAATGTGAGATTGAAAAGTTTTTTTTTTTTTTTAATTAAAGATATATTAGGATTATATGTAGGTAAAACTTAAAAAAAAAAAAAGTAAAATTTAATTGTGTGAAATTACATTTATGCCCTATATTTCTTATTCATGTTCTATTTTAATTAAAAAGTTAAACTAGTAATTTCATAAATTTTTGACTTATAATAAGTGTTTTATTACGCATTAGAGATTATAAAAATTCAAAGAAATAAGAAAACCGCCGGGACCTGCCCCAAAACTCCTGATACCCACAATTTTTGCAGTTGAACTTTTCAGTGGTGACTGGTGATTTAGAAGTCATCGTACCGTTTCTCTCCCAGGTGCTTCTCTCCCTCTTGAAAGTTGCATAACATTGCTATCATGATTTGATCAGATCTGGAAAAAAATGCAAACTAAAAAATAAGAGCACCGCCGTTTTGCTCCCAATTGCAGAAATGTGTGGGCTCCGGCCACTGATCTTGCCGGTCTCTTTATTCACCAACACATCGTCGCCATCTTCTTCTTCAGTTTGTTTTTCGAATTTTTCTACTTTGCTCTTTGCTGGGTTTGCGATGGCGAGGTGGACAAGCACAGAAGTCGAATGGCTCTCTCTAAGGCTGGGTTGAGTTCTAAAAGGTTCGATTTTTTGCCAAAACTGAAATTTCGGTTTGGTTCAATTTTTTTTCGGTTTTTTCTTGGTTCGGTTTTTTTTTCCCCTCAAAAAAATGAAAATTTTTAAAATATGAAATTTTAACATTTCCAACACAATCATAACATAGGAGTTTGTTGAGTTGCCACAATGGGGAGTTGAGGTGGAATTGATTCACCAACAATGTCCTTCAAAAATAAGAGAAAAAATCATTACAATTAATTATTAAATAAATTGAAACATAAGAACCATAGAGAAAGTATAGAGATGACAACTTACTTGCGATAGTGTAGAAGTAGATGAGTTTATTTTTTTCACAGGAGCTATTTGATGATCTCATTGAATTTGAGCTTGAGCTTGAGGCCTTTGATGCACTTGACTTCATCTAATTAAGATACAAAACATAGAATTGGAAAGTAATCTGCAATTTCATAAAGCACTAATCCAATCAGTTTAACTAGTAGGGAAGCTTTTCATTTAGTTTATTATCTTTAAGGAAGGTTGTTATTCTAATTAATATCAAATCCACTTAAATTTTCAGACAGACAGAATACGTTATGAGACCCTGCCGCTTTGGATGAAATTCAATATCCAAGGAAATCGATAAAACTCAATATCCAAAGCCAATCTTCAAATTAATTAGAATAACAACCAAAGATGCAATCCTCCTCCCACTTCAATTAGTTTATTATCTTTAACGATGCAACCAGCAATTCTCCTCCCCCTTCTGTCGTGGGTCGACACCCAATTTTCCCAATTCAATAACCCTAATTTACCCAACAACCCCAATTTCTCCAATAACCCACATCGACACTCCCCACTCCCTTCATGGACTCGGAAAGGCTCACACTATACCGAGAAAACCCTAGAGTGAAAGCTGCAGAACCAAATCCAACATACCCAAAACAAATTGCAGAACCAAAATTTCTCACAAATTAATCAAACCTCAACTAATAGTCTAATAGTGTTCAGAAATGAAATTACCCAACCAAATCCAGCATACCCAAAACAAATTGTAAAACCCATGAAATTAAAAAGCTACATATCAGAACCAATGAAATTGAAAAAAAAAAATTCTGCAAAACGTAACGCATCATGGGAGTGAGAGACTAACCTTGCAAAAGAGGGAATTTGTGGGTTAGGACTCGAGACTCAAAACTGCGAGAGGAAGTCGTGGGTCGCGGGTCACGGGTCACGGGGGTGAAAGATTGAGAGTGAGACAGCGACGGCAAGATGTGAGAGTCTGAGACAGGTCGCAAGTCGCTAGGAAGGAAGAAGATGAAGTTGAAAAGCGGCTGAGCTAGGAAGGAGATGGTCCAAAGTGAGAATACAGAGGAGAGGGATAAGGGAAAAGGAATGGATCGATCTGTTTAGGGTTTCAAACTGAAGAAGTCACTACAAACTTGACTGAACGACGCCGTTTAAGGAAAAAAAATCATTAATTCATACTTAAATATAAAACGACGTCGTTTTGCCAATACTTTGGTTCAGCCCGGTTTCCGAACCCCAAAAACCAAACCGAACTGAACCAAATTCAGTTCGATCCGATTTTACAGTTTCAATTTTGTTTTTTTTGGTCTTGGTTCGGTTTTTGGTCAGGTTTTTTTTCGACTTTTGGTTTTTTGAACCCACCCCTAGCTCTCTCCATGCCTGGGGTTTTAGTTTTTATTTATTTATTAATTAGTTTTATGGGTAAATATCATTTTACTCCCTCATGTTTTGTGGTTTTCAACATTTAGTACATCAAGTTTTTTTTGTCCCAGAGTCATACCTAAAGTGTAAATTTTGGGACAGTCTCATACATCCATTAGTTAAACTGTTAAGTCTTCCGTTAACTGATGACATGGTGCCCACATGGACAATGACTAGGCGCCACGTGTTAATAAGGGTCCCCCGTGGATATTAAAAAATAAAAATAAAATTACAAAATTACAAAATTACAACAACAAAAAAAAATCTGTTCTTCCTCAACCCTCGACCGTCCCTCCTTTCTCAGCCTCCACCCATATGTGCAAATCCGTACTTGCGAGCTCTCTCTCTCTCTCTCTCTCTCTCCCATATGTGCAAATCCGTACTTGCGAGCTCTCACTCTCTCTCTCTCTCTCTCTCTCTCTCTCTCTCCGGTAAACCACATTCGAGCTTTCTTCACATACCATTTTCCCAATCCCTAATTTTTCCCCCAAATCACTTCCAGTTATGTAACCCCACCTTTCAATTCAACCTTCCCGTTGCCGATTCACCATCGTTAACCTTCGCAATGGCATCCATCGCTTACTAGGGTTTTCGAGATCTATCCCATCATTCTCCAAGAACACACTACACCACTACCTCACCAACCTAATCAAACCTCTGCATAGGGAACTGCCTAGGATTTCATAAATGCTGGGTCAGGTCTTGGGTATTCCGATCTAACCAGAAGCCCAATATCGACCCCTCTATCCCCGTTCGCAAATACCAGATGCAATTCTCTAGCTTGAAGCCTTCGTCGGCCGCCGTTAGGCCCTCGCAGTTGTTGTGCACAACCCTCACCGAGGAGATTCTAGGTGAGAGCGCAAGAGCCTGATCGTGCTGGTGTTGATCTCGCTTCTGAAGTCAACGACTATCGCCACCAGCGTCTCTTCTAATCCAGCCGCCATGGGGATTTCGCCATTTGAAGCCGGTTTAATCGCGCCCTTTTTACAGGTATCGAAATGGTTGCCCAGCAACGGGGAAGTGGATAAAGGTGGAACATTGTATGTGGACGATGTTGCTGAGGCCTCGCAACTAGGAGCGTGGGTACGGGTTGCAAATGAGAGAAGGGAGCGTGGGTACGAGTTGCATATGAGAGAAGAGAGGGTGGTGCAGGTGCAGAAGAGAGAAGGGAAGGAATGGGTGCGGGTTGCAGAAAAGAGAATGGAGGGAAAGGGTGCAGGGGAAAAGGTGGGTACGGATTTGCTCATCTCCTATGGCAGAGAGGATGTGCAAAGAAGGAGAAAGATGAGGGTTAGAGAGAGAAAGTGGAGATGGTGTGCAGAGAGGGTGTGCAGAGGAGGAGAGAAAGGAAGGTTAGAGAAGGGAGGGAGAAGAAGAAGATGTTCGAAAGAGAAGAACATTTTTTTTGTGTTGTAATTTTGTAATTTTTTTTAATATCCACGTGGGACCCTTATTGACACGTGGTGCCCAATCATTGTACACATGGGCACCACGTCATCAGTTAAGGAAAACTTAATAGTTTGACTAACAGATATATGAGACTATCCCAAAATTTACACTTTAGGTATGACTCTGGGACTTAAAAAAAATTTGATGTACTAAATGTTGAAAACCACAAAACATGAGGGTAGTAAACTAATATTTACCCTAGTTTCATTAAAACTTAATGGTGTCAGATGTTGGCGTCAAGTAAAAGATATGTGTCAAAAAATTAAAAAAGAAACACAAATGAGACATAGAGTCCGAGATAGCAAACCTGGAGCCAGTTTCGGATAGGTGTTTTTTGAGTGGTGGTAGAATCCGAGTCATTGGCAGGACCCATGCGCTCGGCGTTGATAGGTTAGACGTTTTGGGTCGAATTGTCCACATCGGATTAATAAGTGGTGATGTACAACTGTGTGTAATGTGTGTAGAGCCCTCTATAATTTTTATACCACATTTGTATTATCTTTTTAGTAGAAATAAGATCCACCAAACATAGTGTTGGTCTCATATTGCTTAAAGAAACGGTACAAATGTGATATAAAAAGGTAAGAATAACATTTTTGATGCCTATGTATGTGAACCAATTTTGAGTAGTACCAGACTTACTAGTAACGGTTCTTATTTTTACTAGAATGATAGTATAAATAGATGATAAGAATAATATTTTTAAGTTATTTTTGTTGACATCATTAATCATAAATATATGTACAACTTTCTTAAACAATATAGAGAAAAAACTCTAGTTGTCCAGAGAGAAAAACAAAGAAAATTTCTCCTTTAATTTTGGTCTTGAGATCAGTGATAGTCATTTTTTATCTATTTTCTCTTTTTCTTTTATCTTATTTCTTTTTCGTAACAAAATTAAAATGCTATAATTGTTGAAATAATTACGGTCTTTTGGGCTACACACATAGCCAAAACAAATATTTAGCTCATGTACACCTTTGATATGGGTTTCGGAGTTGTGAGGCGTGGAAGGAAGTTGAATTAATTGCATCAAGTTCGGGTTTAGATAGTAAGAAATTATGGGTTAAGCTGGTAATTTTATTCCTCTCTTCGAAAAATCAAGAGGATGTGGACAAGTGTCCCTGTTTTGTCCATTTAGTTTGATTCAGTTTGATAATTACTAAAAACTCATTAGTGTTGTAGTCCTATTAGATTAGGAATGCGATTATGTAAATCCTAGTGTATATAGGGATATCTTTAGAATATTCCCTTTAGTAGATATTATCCTATTAGAGTTGTAATCATATTAGGGTAAGAATTTAACCTATCCTACTACTATAAATAAAGGCACAGTGGGGTGATATAATAGACACCTTAGAATTACATCTCTCTCATCTCTCTTTCTTGTCGCCGGCCCTCTCCCTCTCTAGTCATGAATATAGTTTAGTAAATTAGACCTATAACACGTTATTAACATGCTCTTGCCAGAAGCTAAGCAACTGAAGGATCATAGGAGGAGGCTCTCTTCTACATAATCAAGGGCTTGATTGTTTTCTGCTAATCAAGTTCTTTTAAAATAAATTAAGATCTTGGAAATGACCTCGAAGCATGAAAACATTCCCCATAATGCATGAACGCCTTATATTTATATTTTCCTTGCAATTATATATATTGCATATGTGTTCATATATTTTGTCAATATATTTATATTTGTTCATGCAATATGCAATTATGCTATGTGAAATTTGTAAGTCAAAGCATCAAAATTAATTTAAAAGCAATTAGGGTTTTTAACCCTAGAATTCGAAAAGAAAAAAAATCTAGGATTTTTGCGGCATAAGCCACGACTCACCACCACTGAGCCCCATCACTGGCTAGCCACCCAGCCGCGTGGAAGACCTTGGGACGACATTGTTTGACGTTTGGACCACAAGGCAGCAGCCCTTTGGGCTTTGCTGCACACGCACGACACCCAGGCCTTCGGCTTAGTAAGGTTCTTTTATGGTTCTACAACCCCAGCCTACTTCCAAGAGGCTTGGAGCTCTCAATGGACTTGTTCACTGCATCCCAGGCCCACATACCAGCAGCCCTATGTTGTTGGGCCTCGTTCTATACTCTAAGCTTGCCTGCAGCAAACCCGTGTTGCTTGCTGGGCTTCGCCAACCCTCGGCCTAATCTGCCAATAGCTTTACAGTTGTTGGGTTTGTACTATCGCGACCCAAAAACCAAACCCCAACTTCGGATGGGCTTTGCGAGTACCAACCTGTAAGCCAGCACATGCTGGGCTTGGCCCCGTGCCATTTTGAGGCCCAAAACCAGTAGCCTAGCTGTTAGGTTCATTCCCAGAACCAGGCCGTAGCCTACAAGCATGATTGGGCTGCTGTTACAGCCAACCTGTGGCCTATTAAACCTCTTTAAGGCCTTGTCATGTACACGGCTTCTAGCCCATTGCGTTGGGCTCCCTTTTTTTCCGAATATAATGCTATTTTTTTTTTAGCATTTTACAGGTACCCTTATATATGAACTAGATGTTCATAACTAAATCGAACCTATAGTTTCAAATTTAGTGCCTTTGAAACCCAAATTTTCATTCAAAACTTACCACATGAAACCCGTAACTTTCATGCTTAAAATAAACCAATACATATCTATAAAACCAGAATGTTCTACAATGTATGTCTATGGTTTTCCATATGACTAACCATGCTTTTGTTGTGCCCTCTGTTTTAGGGACATGTCAAACTTGAACAAGCTCGATTTCACTGCTTTGGAAGTATATGGCAGAAACCACCTAAAGTGGGTTCAAGACGTGAAGCTCCATCTTACTGCAAAGAGCCTTCGAGCCACCATTGAGGAATCTACCGACGACCCAGTCAACGAAGCTCAGAAAGCTATTGTTATCATCATCATCCGAAGACACATCAATGATGCACTGCAAACCGAGTACCTCTTTGAGGAGGACTCTCGCACCCTCTGGGTTGCTCTCACCGATCGCTTCGATCACCAAAAAAACATTTACTTGCTTGAAGCAAGACATGATTGGCAGCTTTGATGCTTCCAAGACTTTAAGTATGTGAATGAATACAACTCTGAAGTTTGTAAAATCCGATCACTGCTTAAGTTATGTGAAGAGGACTTAACCAAAGAGGATCTCCTGGAGAATACCTATTCGACCTTCAATGTCACCAATATTGTCCTGTAACAACAATATAAGGGCACAAAAGTTCACCAATTTTCAGATTTGATCTCTATTTTACTTCTCGCTGAAAAGCAAAACTAGCTTTTGATGAAGAATCATCAAGCTCGACCTACTGGCTCGAATGCTCTGCCTGAAGCGCATGCGATGAATTCTAGCAGCCACAACCGACAAAAGCCTTATTGTGGCCGCGGATATGGGCGACAAGCCCTACCACAAGCCTAAGGTCAACAGAGCAGAGGCCCACCCAAAGAAGGAAATTTGACCCAAAAGCGTCAACCCCTAGCCCCTAAGGCCCCAAACTTTAAGAACAAGGGAAAAACTATTGTTCAATCGGCTTCCACTAAACTGGACATGTGTTACCACTATGGATTAAAGGATCATTGGTCATGCGTATGCCGAGCTACACCCAAGGCTATTACCAAGTATCATTCCCATCATGAGACTAACTTTGTGCATGTGGAACATCCCAAAGATATTACTACAACTATGGAGGTTTCAGATTTTCAGGAGGCATCCACTTCCATGGAAGAATAAAGTTTTATTTTTCTAAGACATGTTAGGGTGTCTTACACCCTTAGTGGCCAAACCCACTAGGTGTGGCTGAAACCCCCACTAATTTTCTAGGTTTATGATTTAATTTTTGGACAATTTTTCTTTCTTTGGAATTATTTGTTTGGTTTTAGTTTGTTTTGAATTATGGATAATTATTTTATGGATATTATTTCTAGATTAATTAATTGAATGAATGGAATTATATTTATGCATGTGATTAATTCAATTAATTTATTTCTAGGTATGACCAGTGGGGAAGTTAGTTGTTTGGCTAGTAGTGCTACCACACACACCACCTTGCATGAGCAACACTATTTTACTAACTTCGTACCTAAAAATGCATCTTTGACAACCCTCTCAGGCTCATCCAACTTGATAGAAGGATACATAAAGACCCGTATAATGTTGTCTAATAGTGCTGAATTAACCATTAAAGATGCCATCTATTCTCCACGTTCTGGAAGAACATTGCTAAGCTTTAGAGATATTCAAGATAATCAATATCATGTTGAAACCACTGAAGTGAATGGTTCTGAATTTCTTTGTATCGTTTCTTACGAATATGGCCAGAAGCGGATTCATGATAAGCTAGAATATTCGAGATAACCATTCGATCCATCAGGACCCATTACGTGGCCAGCCCTATGGCGTAGGGCAAGCATTCTCCTACTTTGGCATGACCGAATGAGACTTCCTAGACGAGATATGATGCACCGTATCCTCAAAGTATCACATGGGCGTCACCTAAGATCTTATCTCGGTCATCCGATTTGCAAAGCATGCTCCGTAGGGAAGTTGAATATCAACCTTCAACTACAAAAATTATTCATGACCCCTTAAGTTTCTCCAGAGGATTCAAAGGGATTTGTGGACCTATCTAACCAACATGCAGACCATTTAGATACTTCATGGTGTTGGTTGATGCATCGACGTGTTGGTCACATGTCTGCTTATTGTTTACACACAAAGCTGCATTTGCAAAACTCCTAGCTCAAATCATTAAGCTTAGGGCTCACCACCCTGATTATCCGATTAAGTCAATTCAACTAGATAATGTTGAAAAGTTTACGTCACAGACTTTTGATGATTATTGCATGTCATTTGGGATTAATGTTGAACTTCATGCACCCCATGTTCACACCCAAAATGGCATGGCATAAGCTTTTATAAAGCTCCTTTAAACAATAGCTCAGACTTTGGTTATTCGAACTGAATTGCCAACATCTGCATGGGGCCATGCAATATTACACGTAACTATGTTGGTCCGCCTGAGGTCCACCGTTACAGTTGGTTCTTGGATATAAGCTTGACGTCTCGTATTTATGTGTGTTTTGAGTGTGCAATCTATGTGCCAATAGCGCTGCCACTAGGTACCAAAATGGGTCATCAGAGAAGAATGAGAATCTATGTTGGCTATGATTCGCCATCCATTATTCGATACTTAGAGCCCTTGACAAGAAATCTCTTTACCACACATTTTATGGATTGTCATTGATGAGATAGTTTTCCTGTCGTTAGGGAGAGATAAGATCACTCAAGTTCCTGTAAAAAGTCGCGAATTGTCGTGGATTACTCCCACTTTGTCTCATTTAGATCCACGCACTACCCAGTTTGAAACTGAAGTGCGATGTATTTTAGATCGTCAAAGCATTACCCAAAGCATGCCAGATACTTTTACTAATCTAGCAAAGGTGACGAGATCACATATACTCGCTACAAACGCACATGTAAGGATGAACGTACTTAACGTACATCGTAACACATCCTTGGAGGGCCACACTGTCTCTGAAGGTAGGGCAATCGTACATTCCACGCAGCCTGGTACACTAGTGGCTAGCCAATTATCTGCTCCTACCCTGAAACATGGCAGACCCCCTAGTTCAAAGGATTCACAACCTCGAAAAAGAAAAACGGCACAAATTAGTGACCTTAGTCTGAGTCTGACCACCGCGTACTTATTTGTTCTAACGCATGAAGTTATTCTAGATTACGGTGATGTCTTAGATGAGACAAACTGGCTTCTCGAGAATCATGAGATTTTGGTCCATTACGCAATAATGGATGAGGTTTGGAATCAGAATGAGATGATTATCGATGATGCATTGGTGTATATGGTTGCTACCGACATTATGCTTAGCGATGACATTGAACTACGTTCTGTTGGTGAATGTCGATGTGAAACCAATTGGTCAAACTGGAAACAAGCAATCTAGGTCAAACTCGATTCGCTTACGAAACACAAGGTGTTTGGGCCTGTAGCTCCTACTCCACCACACGTGAAGCCCATGGGCTACAATTGGGTTTTCATGAGGAAGCGTCATGAGAAGAATGAAATAGTACGATATAAAGCATGCCTCATAGCGTAAGGCTTCTCTCAATGCCTTGGGATTGATTACGAGGAGATATATTTCTCTGTAATGGATGTCATAACGTACCGCTACCTTATCAATTTGGTAGTTTCTGAAAAACTGAATATGCAGCTTATGGACGTGGTAACTGCGTATCTCTGTAGGGATCTAGATATGGAAATCTACATGAAAGTTCCAGTAGGATTTCCATTAAATGGTTCAAATAGTTCTAGACCATGGAACACCCTCTCGATTAGATTGAGGAGATCACTCTACGAATTGAAAGAATTCAGGCAGATGTGGTATAACTGTTTGAGTGAATATTTGACAAGTCAGGGTTATGTGAACAATGAACTATAGGTGTTTATCAAGAAGTCACATTCCAGATTTACGATCGTTACAGTGTATGTCAACGACATGAACCTCATCGAAACTCCCACAGAGCTTGAGGAAATTGTCGTTTACTTGAAACCAGAATTTGAGATGAAGGATCTTAGGAAAACTCGATATTTTCTTGGCTTGGAGATCATGCATTGTTCAGATGGAATCCTAGTACATTAATCCAACTACACCCAGAAGGTATTGCGACATTTTAATAGAGATAAAGTGAAGCCTTCGAGAACTCCTATGGTCGTTCGGACTTTAGATGCTAAACGAGATCCCTTCCATCCCAATAAGGATGAGGAAGAGATTTTGGACCCTGAAGTTCCATACCTAAGTGCAATTGGTGCTTTATTGTACTTGGCTCAATGCACTAGATCTGACATCTTCTTCGTTATTAACATTTTGGCTAGATACAACAATGCGCCTAAAAGCAAACACTGGAATGGTGTTGAAGACATTTTCCGTTACCTCAAGGGTACGATGGATTTAGGCTTGTTCTACACCCATAAATCCTCGAAATGAGATGTGGCCCCCCTTTGTCCTTAAGTTGATTTTCGCCTTGTTGGTTACGAGGATGCTGGTTATCTGTTTGACCCATATAGGGCATGTTTCTCAAACGGGCTATGTCTTTACCATTGGAGACACCGCAATAAGTTGGAGGTTTACCAAGCAAACAATAGTTGCAACTTCTTCGAAACTATGCTGAGATTCTCGCCTTGTATGAGTGCTTTTAGTTGAGAGTAATTATGGAACACGTTCAAAGCACTAGTGGTCTTACTTTCGTCGTTGACCTTCCTATGACGATCTTTGAAGACAATGCAGCATATATTGAGCAATTAAAGAAAAGATACATCAATGAAGACAACACTAAGCATATAACGCCGGAGTTCTTTTACTCTCACCAGCAACAACAACGTCAAAACATTAAAGTCAAGCAAATTCGTTTCTAGGACAACCTGGCCGATCTCTTCACCAAGTCATTGCCCAAGTCTACTTTTCAGAAACTCATCTAAGGAATCAGTATGCGTAAATTATATGAGTTAAATTGCTTATAGTTATCTTACTTGGAAGTTATGTCTAACTCAGGGGGAGTATCTAGAAGCATACTCACTTGATCTTAATGTACTCTTTTTCTTACGCTTATGAGCATTTTTCCTACTAGGTTTTTGCTACCTAACGAGGTTTTGATGAAATACCCATCCTGGGATGATCATACTCCGTTGAGTTGACTACTTTCGTCCTGTTTGACATTTGTTTTAGATATTATGCATACTTCTCACTTTTCTCATTAGTCTATGGGTTTTTACCTATCTTAGGTTTTACCATAGTGATGTTTTGTGAGTTTTATTACCAATGCTTACTTTCTTTGAATTTGAGACTCGCATTCCCCATTATGTCGACGACATCATCAACTTTTCTATCTCAATTGTTGAAGACCTAATGCGAAGTTTTGTTTGAGTATTTACACACTTCAGGGGGAGTGTTGCAGTCTTATTAGATTAAGAATGTGATTGTATAAATCCTAGTGTATCTAGGAATATCTTAGAACATTTCCTTTAGTAGATATTATCCTATTAGAGTTGTAATCCTATTATGGTAAGGATACAACACACACCTCAGAATTACATCTCTCTCATCTCTCTCTTGCCGCGACCCTCTCCCTCTCTAGTCCTAAATACAGTTCAGTAAATTAGGGTTACAACAATTAGGAGTTTGCTGGTTTTGGAATTTTTCTTCAACTTGTGAACATCGTACTTTCTATTGAATTATTATTTGAGAGTTTTTATGGCAATGAATTTCAATATGAAATGATTCTTTTGAGCGTGAAGTAATCGCTCACTTTGCCATACTTGTTTAGATTATAGCAAAAAACTTAGGTCAGCGCCTTCGTTGAGTATGCAAGGATTTTAGATAATAAAATGGTTTTCGTCCTAGAACAAGAAAAATTATTTTTTTGAAGAATGACCATAATAAAAGCACTTTTAGCGTGCTCTTTAGCCCAATGGACAAGGAACATTTGCAACCCAATCCCCTCCCAAACTAGCACCAGCCTATTCGGGCAATTGGGCTATGGGGGAACCTGTGGAAGAGGGCAGGCGGGAGTCCAAGACTCAAGTGCCTTGGGGGGGGGGGGGGGAGTGATGCAAGGTTAACGTCATGGAACAGCTGAAAAGCTGAGTCGACTCGAATAGGGGCGAGTCGAACCGGTTGAACATTTCATGGTCGTACATGGCCTTCTTGGTAAGGTTAAAGAGGATGTTACAAGCCTCGGAGACCAACCGGAAAGTATGATCGGCATAAGGGAAGGGATTCCAGTAGAGGTTCAATAGGAGAGTGAGTCAGCGATACTGAGTCATAACGATTTCGAGGTTTTGAGTGTACTGGGTGAGTTAAAGAATAGCGTACCAGTCAGGCTGCTTGTTTTGGTTGTTAATTTGGGATTTAGTGGCGAGGAGAGTGTCGGCAATGACGATTATCTACTTGGTGGCCTCGATCTTGGGGTCGGTCTCTTGGGCTTGGATCATGAAGGTTTTGTCCCCTACAAGTCATGCGCCGACAGTAGCTTCACGGCGGTGCTTAGCCATCGCTCCACTTCCTTCCTGTTGGTGTTGAAATTGAACTTTATTTCTCTATCTCTTCTATATCTCTCTCACACACTTCCATATTTGCCTTCCTTGCTTTTTGGTGGAGTTCAGATAGAGTAGAAGGGTTGGGGAGTTTTGGGTGGGCAAAAGAGGACCTGGGTTGTGACTGAAATGACAATTATTGTTGGTGGTTGGGGTGGGAGAATGGGAGGTGCAGTAGGGGTATTTTGGGAGTTTGGTAAAAGTTTGATTTGATAAATTTGGGATTGGCGTTTTATCTGGATGCGTAGTGAGAGTGACGCGTAACACGTTATTGTTGTTGAGGGTTTTGAGCACACTTGGACTTGAATTGGATAAAAATCTTATCGAAATCTATTACCAAAAATTGTACTTTCGGATAATGGCACATGGGTAACGAGACTGGTTAAAAATCCTATCCGAAATTACAAATAAATTTTTTTTTATTATTTTATAAAATACAAGATACTGATATTTTATTGCCTATTGCCATGACTATTCAATTTATGGATGGAGATGCAAAAGGCAATTACTGTTCATTAATACATTCAGTGGAGAGGATTCAATGAAAGTTGCGACAATTTCATAATTTCCTACACTAGAAGTGCTCTAATGAAAGTTGCGACAATTTCATAATTTCCATCCCCATACAACATAACCACAACTTATAAATTCTTTTTTTATAAAAAAGGGGACTAGCTGGTGTCTTCGTCCCGACATCCCACCCTTTAGTGGGTCAGGAAGACTCACAGAAGCATTTCAGCCTCCTCTGGCCACCATTATGCGATTCACTAGCATCAGGAATTGAACTCAGGACTTGCCATGTGGAATAGATGCCTGAAATTTATCCCCATCCACAACTTATAAATTGAAATGAACAAAATTGTGAATGACTGAATGGCTAGGAAGGCTCTTAGAATCATATATACATTACCGCACTTGAACCACTTCATCTTCATTGCATGCTCCTACCTCAATGGCCATGGAGCCTTTCTTCTTTTTACTTGGCAAGATTCTGCAACAATTTCTTCTCCCATGACATATTTTCTTTAGTAATGGATGTCAATTAAATGGAAATAAATTAAATGTGAAGATTACTTGCACCCGAAGTAAAAAACAAGGTGCGGACTAGTATATAACACTGTCGATACAGCTCCAAAACGTTGATTGGTGTAAGATTTACTATTAACCAACGCCACCTATTTATTCACGTGTATTGCGCTGAAAATCTGACACTAATATTTTCCTTTAGATTAATTACCTTACTCGGTCAATGCGAGAGGGATTTTCCATCTTCCAGTTGCATTGAGGATTTGATACTTGATCAGGAACATATTCAGTTGCCGTATGATTTGTATTTTTGTTGTACATAGCATTCGTCAAGTAATACACAAATGGTTTTTGACAAGGGTATCTGCTGACGGGACGAATGTTGAATTCGTAGCTAGTGAAGTCAGCTTTCTTGTACCAATTGATGACATCCTGGCTGGTTGTTCTAGTCTCGAGGTGAGAAAATGCCCCAAAATGTTTGAACCGCATAGCCCCATTAAACAGATACAGTCCAGGATCGGGTCTTGTCGTAGCAAATTGATTGTTGCAGGAGTCTGGCTGGGTCGATCATCATGGGGACGTTAAGCCTTTGTAGGGCTTGGATATTAGAGATAAAAGATTTTACTCATGTAAAGAAATAAGATTTACATCTTGAGTATATATATACAACTCGTTTACGCAATTGAGATGACATCTTACTCTTACTAACCAAACTATCATAACCAAAAATAACAAACTTTACAATATCTAAGTCTTACCCAGGGTCAGTCCAGAGATTTTTAAGGCCCAGGACGACACCAAAAAGTGTGCCCTCACTTCATATAAAAAATTATTTGTTTTCACTCGTAAGACATTGATAAAATTATATTTAGAAAAACACTTCAAACTCAATAATTTAAAAACACGGAATAACTAATTTATTTTGTATCGAGAAAAGGAAACCAAAAAACTTCGGGCTTACAAGTAGATAGATTATGAGTTTTGTTTTCCATTTGAACTTTTAAAGTGTTTTTGTTTAAATCGTGATGTATTTTTTTCTTATTTACTAACCTCATCAATATAAGACTAAAAACATAATAATGTTTTCGAGTCTTTAAGGATATGTATAAGTAATGAATGAACACTAAATTAAATCTTTTGATGGCACGTAATATTATTTGCAAATTTGGTCTAAAAATTTAGTCTACGCATTACTCTTTGCTGAAGATTAGACTTGAATTGGAACGGATATTTAAAAATAGCAACCCACATACCTATTAGCTAGTAAATAAATTAACAACCAAACCAAAATTTGTAAAAATTGAAAAAAAAATAAACATGCACATAACATTTTGAACTTAGGACCTCTCATTAATTTTAAACAACAAAAACCATTGCTTCTAATTAAACTTCTTGATCATTTAGCCAAATTTTATAAATTTATACTGTTATGAAAAAAAAAAATTGTAAAAATTGGAATGCAAATAAGCACACATGGTGTTTTGAACCTAAGACCTCCCCATTATTTTTAAACAACAAAACCACTAGTTCTAGTTAAATTTCTTTGTCACTAAATCCAATTTTATAAATTTATACTCTTATAAAAACATATATAAATATACCACCTTAATAATTTTGGTGCTCCCAATTTTTTAGGCCTCGGACGGTCGCCCTACCTGCAATGGGCCTAGTCTTACCTTTAGCAGGATCATTTACAATATTAACCTTAATAACCCCCCTAAAACCGAGGTTTTCGAAGGGAAAGTTTGTCTCGAAGACTGTTGAACCTAAGCTTGGGTAAAGCTTTGGTACATAAATCAGCAATTTGATCATGTGAACAGACAAAGTGAACAAAGGCTTCTTGTGCCAAAACCTTTTCACGAAAGTAATGGTAGCCAATTTCTACATGCTTGTTTGAGCTTGAAAAAGAGGATTTTTAGCCAAAGAGATGCCTGAGATGTTATCACACCACAACGTGGAAGAATAAGGAAGTGTAAGACCAATATCAATCAGTAGCTTACAAATCCATATGATTTCTACACCAGTGTTTGCCAAGGAGTACCCTACTTTTGTAGAGGAACTGGCCACTGTTGGTTGCTGTTTAGCACTCCAACTGATATAGAATTTCCCAAAAATATGCAGAAACCACCAATTGATTTTCTATTTATAGAGCAGTCTGCCCAGTCAACATCTGTAAAACCATTGATGTAGGGAGTTGTGGAGCATTTAAAAAACCAAAGATCAAGATCAATGGAGCCCTTGAGGTACCTTAATATTCACTTAACTACTTGAAAGTGAGAAAATCATGGCTATGAATAAATTAGCAGACAAGATTTACAGTAAAGGATGAATCTGGTCTAGTCCAAGTAAAATATTGTAAGGCGCCCACTAAGGATCTGTACTTTGCAGGATTTTCTAGAAGAGGAGAGTCATGATCTAATTTGGAGATGCTAAGAGGAGCGACACACGGTTTTCACGGTCCATGTCTTGCCTTTTTCAGTAAATCTAGAATATACTTGGTTTGAGAGATAAAATTACCTTTAGAAGATCTCTTTACTTCAAAACTAAGGAAATAATGCAATGAACCTAGGTCATTGGAAAGAAATAGTGCATTAGGTTGAGTGATAACTTGCTTGCAGGCTTGAGACGAAGGACCAGTGACAAGAATGTCATCAACATAGACAAGAATGAAAACCAAAGTAGGATCCCTTTTGACAAAGATAGAGTGATCATATTGTGAGCCAATGAAACCAAGTGATAACATACACTATCTAACTTCTCATACCAAGCTCTGGGAGCTTGTTTTAGTCCACATAAGGAATTGTGCAATTAATAGACATAAGTTAGTTTTGTAGAATCCTCAAAGCTAGGAGATTGTTGCATAAAGCCAGATTCTGTAAAAGAACCATGCAAGAAAGCATTGCTGACATCAAGTTCGTTGAGAAACCAGTCATACTGAGCTCAAAATAAGAAGAGGCCTTATTGTCACAGATTTTGCCACAAGACTGAAGGTTTCAGTGGTAGTCCAATCCCTCTTGTTGGTAGAAAACCTTTTGCAACTACCTTTTCCTTGTACCTATCTATAAATTGATATGTCTTTCTCTTGATTCTGAAAACCATTTGCACCCTACAAGGTTCCAAGAGGGAGAAGAGGGAAACAAGTACCAAGTGCCTTTATTAAGCAGGGCATTGAATTCATCTTGCTTTGCTTGGTGCTAATGAGAGTGCTTGGAAACTTAAAGATAGGTAAATGGTACATAATTTAGACCAAGATGAGATGAAATATGATGTTAGTAATAGTGAAGGCTTTTAAAAATTCCAGATTTTGATCTGGTTTGCATTGGATGGACATTAGTAGAAGGAATGAAAGGTGGTAAAGGTTGTGGTGGAAATGGATGAATTATAGATGTTTGCATTAGTAGTGGCAGTAGAGGATGGTGATGATGGAGGAGATGATTGATGATGATTTCGTCAGTGAAAGTTGTATGAGAGTTGATAGAAAAAAGGTAAGATGAGATGGAATGGAATGGAAGAAAATGTGATGGGATAGGTGGTAGTGGAAGAACTTGAAAGCATTTGATGAAAAAGGAAACTGAATTCATCAAATACAATATGCCTAGGGATGTATAACTTGTTGGTAGTAAGATCAAGACACTTATAACTTTTGTGATTAAGGGTGTAACCCAAGAATACACGTAGTTTGTTTTTTTTTGGATCCACTTAGAGGTAGTGTAGGGCTTTAACCAAGAAAAGCAACTTGGAGATAGTGAAGGCTCCGAACAGTCCCTCTACTAAAGGTACTAGAGCTCATCTCCATTGGAAGCACCAAGTCTTCACATTTAAGGAAATACAATGGTAGGACTGTTTTTAGGACACCAATATAGATGCTCTTAAACGTCTAGAGCATAGGTTGGTTAGGTATAATATTATGATAAATTATTTTTCATATCTGGGTCAAAGGCAAACAACAATAATAAATTATAATAAATCAAAATTATATGAGAGTTCGATTGCTATAAAATACTGACATTTATGATGACAGCAACAATCATTTCGTGTTAATGAAAACAAGCATTAATATGTCACGATAGTGTTTTTTTTTGTCAAAGATTGAACTATGTGGCACTCTGAAGGGTATAATAGAGTAAGACTAATCCTTGGTGGGACCCAGAAAGACTAAAAGCATTTCAACTCACATCTGGCAACAATCCAATGGCACAGATAGGCCTGTAAACGGGTCGGATTTATTGAGTTTGGACCGAGTTCAATCCGACCTGTTAAGCTAACGGATCATCCGAACCCGACCCGTTAAGCTATCGGGTCATCCGAACCCAACCTGTTAAGCTAAAAAATCACCAATTTCACCCATTAACAATTTTTATTTTTATTTTTTCCAATACAATTACACATTAACTACAAGGATTTATAAAAGGGTGCTGACTTGGATATCTAGTTTAGTTTTTGTTGCACATGAAAGCCCTTCGCAAGTGTTGACCCAAAGTCTGGCATCGACCTGCACATGAGCCTTCCGCAAGCGTTGCAAAGATGGCAAGCCAATGAAGGTACTTCTAGGATGTTTGATGATATGTCCTCTCAAACGTAATCAAGCATCCCTTCAAAACCTTCCAGATTTGCTGACTCATTTGATTCAAGGGATTGTCGATGATAAAAAAGGAAATAGACTATAACATTTTGGAACCAAGAAAAAGAATCTCGAAAGTTGGGATGAGGAAGATATGATCAAGTAAAGCAGTAGGTATCACAAGAAAAAGAAACTTAAACATCCTTAACGAACAGGTGCTAACGGGTTGATCCAAAGTGACCCGTTATTTAATGGGTTGTTAACGAGTTCACTGATTAACGACCTGACCCGTTAAGCATCTACCTAAATACTAATATTAACGGATCGAGTCAGGTCCAAAATGCAAGTCCTAGACACAAATCATCCCAAAACTTTCAGCCAAGGAATCACATATGTTTTTACTAACTTCGTGCCTCAAACCAGAAAGTAAACGTGACTTGAAAGCGTACCGTAATTTCACTAACCACTTGCAGTGGTTAAAATTTAGGCGTGATAATATAAAGTACTGCTTGTTAAAAATAAAATAAAAATAAAATAATTGGAGAAATTGGTTCGTTGCAAATTTACAATTAGATCCGACTCATTCAGCCTATTTTTCTTCACCGTTAGATTATCATACTAACATGTCAGTCAAAACCATCGGACCAGAAGGAAAGAATCGGAAGCTGTAGCAGCGCTTGCTCGTCACATCATTCTTTACACCGCCTTCTCTTTTATACGCAGCGGAGGTCCGAAGCTATCTCGGCTTTTCGTATTTCCCAAGCAAGTAAAGAAGCTCGCTCGCTCTTCTGGGTCTCTCAGTATGTCCATGTAGACCGCCAAAATCAACCGTCGCAGGTCGGTACCACCAATCCCCACTATAATTCTCTGTTTGGTTGCCCAGAAAACGACTTAAAAGAAACCCAGCATTACAAGGTTCAAAAATAGTTTTTTAGCTTTTTATTTAAAGGAATTTAAGAAAAATTCTGATCTTTGGAGACCAACTTGAAAGAAAGAGTTTATTGATTCATGGGTTTTGTCTTGTTTTTGGTTTATCTTGACTTTCTCAGCATCCAAACAGGGGTCTAGGATTTATGTTCAAATGTGTAGTCAGCATTGTTAAGCTTGAATCCATGCGTTATTACCTGAACTACATTAGATTTTGACTGGGTTTTTGCATTTTGTTTCTATAATCACTATTAGTGATTTACTTTCTCTATTTTTCAACCCAAATTTGCAGATTAAGATGCCATGAGAGTTTTATTGGATTCAATCAGGTCCTCTTAAGCTTGTAGAGATCGAACAATGCCCTTATTATTGTAGCATATTCTGCTATACTAAGTTTTCGGTAATGGCTGGAGTTAGGCTTTCCATGTTGAAATCACTTCGCAATTCTACCCCTTGCTCTCTGAACTCGCAGTCCTTTCAGTCGTATACTTCTTATTGGAAAATTGTGAACTACACTGATCCGGGTCATATAAGACCAGCCTATGCTTTTGTAAATCGGAGTTACCATTCGAAGGAAACACAATCTCATAACACCTTTGCAAAGGCTCATTCTAGAGCATTGGGTTCTGAATCATTTATCAATATCCAATCTTACAGTACGAAACCCATTTCAGCATTTTCATCTACATTGTCGAGTACACAGATTAGGGGTGCTACTCCACTGGCTTTGATAAACCCAATTTTTAGTAGCCGTTCATACTCATCATTTTTCGGTAGCAATGCTGATAAAACTGGGGAACCAGGACTAGGAGTTCCGGCTGCTTCTGGTGGAAGTGAAGTGGATGTTGGTAATAGTGGCATTGTTGGAAGTGACTGGGTTGGCAAGTTTAAGGATGCATGGCAGAGTGCATTGGATGCGGCAACTTTTACTGGACAGAAGGCTAAAGAAACCTCCACTGAACTGTCTCCTTATATTCAGCAGTTGCTGGATTCAAATCCACATCTTAGAAATGTGGTTGTTCCTGTTGGTTGTACTTTGGCAGGTACTATATTTGCTTGGTTGGTGATGCCGAGGCTTTTCAGGAGATTTCACAATTACGGAAATCAAGGGCGTGCTGCTTTGCTATCTGCAAGTCCATCTGAAGAGCAAGTTCCATATGAGAAAAGTTTTTGGGGTGCTTTGGAGGACCCAGTGCGATATCTAGTTACGTTCATGGCATTTTCTCAAATGTTAGTGGTTCCAACTTCCAGTATATGCTTCATAATCATTTTTCTATTCACATTTATGCAGTTTCGTTTTCTACATTGTTGAGTGATTAAGATGACTTTGATTTGCAGTGCCGTGATGGTAGCACCAACCACTATAGCTGCGCAGTATCTTGCACCAGCATGGAGAGGTGCAGTTATCCTTTCATTTGTGTGGTTTCTACATCGGTGGAAGACAAACGTGTTCACTCGTGCATTAGAAACTCAAACTTTGCCTGGTCTTGATCGGGACAAGTTGCTAGCTATGGACAACATTTCATCCGTTGGTCTTTTTGTGATTGGGATAATGGCTTTAGCTGAGGCATGTGGGGTGGCTGTACAATCAATTTTGACAGTTGGTGGCATAGGAGGTGAGGATTTGCTTCTGATTACATATTCTTTTCATCTCTATTTCATTCATGAAAGTTACAAAAGTTTGCAAGTAAGATTTTAAATTTGCTTTCTTTGTAATACTTATGTTGTTATAATATGTAAAGATAGTTATTGGTTTTAGTTTGGACCTGAAGGTTGCATCTCTTGATTTTATGACAGCTACATATATGGATGCTTATTTTGGGATTGAACTGTTATTCAATTATTGCCATTAATATTATAAAAACCTGAATTTTTCCCTGCTGCACTTAATGCAGGAGTTGCTACTGCATTTGCTGCCAGAGACATCCTTGGAAATGTTCTGAGTGGGTTGTCTATGCAGTTTTCAAAGCCGTTTTCACTTGGAGATACTATAAAAGTATGTTTCTATGTGTTTCTTGGTGCATTTCAGCTACTTGATTTCATTTGTCATTTTCATAGGCAAAGTTTTTTGTTTTTTTTTTTTTTTTTTTTTTTTTTTGTTCTCTCTCTTTCTTAAGCACCGATTTCCTGTGATCTAGTTAGAGAACTGTGCCTCGAGTGCCATCGTTTCTCCAAGTTTGAGCACCATAATGAGATTAAGGAAATATTCAGGTTGTACGAATTACCATGTCAGCATGACCAGGGTAGATTTACATAGTTCAATTTTCTTTATTTGTTGACTGTTGCAGAATTGTGCAATCATTACAAGTATCGAGCATCTTTTAGTCGGCCCCTGGGTGGCTACATTGTACAGTGATCTCAACCCAACATTGAATAGAACAACACTTGTTTCTGAATGGTTAGCCATTTAGGAAATGAAGATTTAGATTTAATAATCCTCATTTGCAATTTAACTAGTTTTATGCTTGTTTCGTTCTAACTCTCTTTGCAAGTGTTATAAATTATTAGCCAAACATAATCATAGATTTATTCAAATAAGTAAAGGGATCTGTCGTTCATTGGGTAGACATTTACCGTCTTGTACTTGTTCCGACTCAATGATTTCTGGTATTTTGTGTGATATTTAATGTAGTATCTGCTTCCTCCTTTTGGTACTTTGTTTCTTCACGGTGTTAAAAATGTACTTATTGCAGGCTGGATCTATTGAAGGTCAAGTGGTGGAAATGGGACTTACTACTACTTGTTTACTGAATGCCGAGAAGTTCCCTGTCATAGTTCCTAATTCACTCTTTTCTAGTCAGGTTGGTGCTTTTCTATTTTTGGTATAACACTTAGAGATGGGCACCTATTATGCTGAAAACCATCAATCATTTAAGGTTGAAATGACCAAAGTTCATCGTACAAGTACAGCCAGGGTATGGATTAACCTTAAAATAGCGGCTTGATCAACCCATTTAGACTGTTTTCTTTCTACAGTATCTCAGATAGTTTCATGTACATTTTGTAGGTAATTGTGAACAAGTCACGTGCGCAATGGCGTGCCATTGTCACCAAAATTCCCCTGCAAATTAATGATTTGGATAAGATTCCCCAGATATCAACTGATATAAAGAGCATGCTAAGGTCACACTCGAAGGTGTTCTTGGGAAAGGAGGCCCCTTACTGTTTCCTGTCTCGTTTAGAAAGTTCATTTGCTGAATTGACTCTCGGATGTAACCTCAAACATATGGTAAGCCCTGTTCCCTTCAATATTCTTATTACACTGATTGGTTCAGCATATGCTTCAATGTTTGTTTTGTGATTATAGAGCAAAGGAGAGCTATACTCTACTGAAGAAGAGATTATCCTGCGCTCGGCTCAGATAATTAAGGAGCATGGTGCTAAGCTGGGCAGCACCTACCAGATATGACCACTCAGTAACCTCGAAAATGGCATTTTGGAACTCTGCATTTGGTACATCTCTTTCAAGATATATTTGACTGTCATCTTACTGAGAAGAGTTTTTCATGAAAATATGAGTCACTACACCTTACACTAGTTTGTCATAGTTTTTATTGAGTTGCCAAGAAAGCTGAAAATAGGATCCATTGTGAAATATCCATTGCTATGTGGTCCATGTAGAAACTTCGAAGCTGAATTTTTTTTGTTGACACACGTCTCAATGTTAAACCTTTCGTTTTTACTCTTTGATTCAAGGTTAAACCTTTATTGTCTGTTTTAAAGATTATATTGGGTCATTATGCATTGTATGGCGGGTGGAGATTGGACTGTTGCATAAATCATGTTTCACAGGTTAAACCAAACATTATCATGCAAATTTCCCAGTGTCATTCCTATCCTTTGATACTACACATCATGTCCAATTCTGTCAAAATTGGTTGTACGTGTGGCACGTGATTAATGTCGGTCGAACATATTTTGCTTTGAAAGCTAATTATATGCGTGTAACGCCATTTATTTCAACTAAATTCTGTGTAAAGTTTGATATTAGGGACCAAATTGATGTGTAGTAACAATTTATCAAAGGATGAGAACGACATTGATGGAAATATCTTTGATAACTACTTAGCATTGAATGATATAAGAATGAATGGCTGAGACTGAAAATAAAGATCTAAACAATTGCATAAATCAAATATAATAACTAAAACACTTGTACATTGAAGTAACACCCGACTTTGATTTGGAACTTTTGGGACCAAATTGATGAGTTTTGCGTAGTACCAAGTGGCTTGTCATCAGGTTAACTTGCTTGCTTGTCCACAGTAACATCTACGACATCAATCAACATTCGTAGACGACAGCCATTATTAGTTGAGCAATAGTCATGAACTCTTATTACGATTGGTCAAGCCTTTTTCCCCTTACGTGCTCTCTTGGGATTTTTCTTTTTTTATTTTTTATTTTTTTTTGGGGGTTTGAAAAATAGGGTTAAAAGCAAAAATCCAAACAAACCTACTCAATAATAAATTTAGATTGAGACATCCTAAGTTGATCCTCATGAATAAAATTAATTGAACAAGGAGTATCAGGATAAAAATTACCTAAATCTAGATCAAGGTTATAGGTCGCTAAATTATCCGCCACAAAGTACTCTTTGTAGATATGTTGAAGTTCGCATTGCTAAGATCTTAAAAGCAATTCTTGGCAGGCCAAAACAAAGGGATCTAAAGAATGATTACATTTGAATCATATAATATAATACAGGAGAATCAACATAAATAATTAAACATGTGTATAGAAAGTAAGAAAAAGTGTAGAAATGATTTCCTAAAAGAAAAGAAAGGAAAGAAAAAGTGGGTAAAGTGGGGGATGTAGACATCGAAATTTCAGTCAAATAAATGTTTACCAATACATTAAAGTTTCGACATGTCAGCGCATACGTGGCATGCGCCAGGTGTCTCACAAATTGTACACATGAATGTGACCCATCAAAATCGAATTAGTCATCAAGAAAGCTGTCAACACTTGGCAGAAAGAAATTATTTGATTTTAATTTAATTTAATCGAATATTAATTGATGGAGATAAATCACGAACCAGCCTAGAAATCGAGTCCTGATTCTTTCGTCAATTAATCAAGCCCACAATCAAGGCCAAATCCATCCGTAGTCAAGGCTTGGAAAGTCTATAAATAGGAGGCCCCAAAACAAAGAAAGGGGTCCAAAAATCATTTCACGCCCAGACGCTGAAGCTTTAAAAATTTAAAGCTCTCAAGCATCCAAACACTCAAACACTCAAGTAGACTCGGAAAACCTTTCGTGTTCTTCATCAAATCTTGTGAAGAACCACCAAGCACCCCTACACGTGCCGGTTCCTCCATTGCCAAGAGCCAAAACCTTGTGGCATTCGTTCATCCAAGATTAAGTCATTGCGACACTTGGATCAATAACCTACACATCACACATCTTTCAGAGATCGAATCAAAGGAAACTTGTAAACAGAGATTGTAACCCTACAAATTCATAAATACAAACATTTACTTTCTACACGTGTTCTTGTCTCATTTGTCACAGGATTTTCGTGTTTACAAATTTGGCATGCCTGATGGGATATCTCTACCTCTCGTCTCTTTCTCTGTTCAAGAAATCCAAGCACACTATAAACTTAATGGCATTAAAGAAGGGACAAGCCGTTCTTGCAACCAAGGGAATGAGCATCAGCACATTTGCCGTAAGCGGAGAATCCATTGGTGTCATAACTCGGAGCAAGGCGATGGCAGTCGCCATTCTTCAACATGCCACTTCAAAGTTGGTGTTGCTGAGGAATCAAGGGGAGCATCAAAGGCGCGAGCCCGTCATCAGCCTGGCCTTATTGGGCCCACCGAAGCATGTTGCTATGACACGTGTGAGGACACCTCAGAGTAGTAAGCAAGGTTCATTCACGTCAAAAGGTTCACGAAGCACTCCTTGTCACCAACTTTGGACGCAGACTCATGCGTAGGATCCTGCCGTGAATTACCAACCAACAACCGCCGCACGGAGACTTTGCCAGCACCTTCGATGTCTAAAGGAGAGTCACATTCTTTGGTTGTGCAAGTCATGACCACCAACGCCACCTTCATTAAGGAGCAACTTGCACAAATGAACAAGGCGATCGTGAAGCTAACAAAGACTGTCGAGGAAAAAGACGTGCAGATCGCTACACTCATGAGTAGGTTGGAATCGCAACATGATGGAGAAGTTGACTCTGATCCAAAGAAGAATCAGCATGACGAGGAGTCTGGCGAGGAAGAGCGTATCATATCGACAAAGCTGGATGGAAACAAAAGCCAGAGTCCAAAGCCACATCAATGAGCTTTCTTTCCATCCAACAACTTCAAGACATTATCACAAACACCATCAAGGCACAATATAGAGGCACTTTTAGGGATGCATTGATGTACTCAAAGCCATACACCAAGATGATTGATAGCTTGCGGATGCCGACAGGGTACCAACCACCAAAGTTCACGTTGTTTGACGGAAAGGGAAACCCAAAGCAACACATCGCTCATTTCGTTGAAACTTGCAACAATGCTGAAACGGAGGGAGACTACCTCGTAAAGCAGTTTGTCCATTATTTGAAGGAAAATACGTCTGATTGGTACACAGACCTAAAGCCTGAGTCCATAAACAATTGGAAGCAGATGGAACGAGAATTCTTGAACCGTTTTTACAGCACCTATCGCACTGTCAGCATGATGAAGCTTACAAATACAAAGTAGTGGAAGGACGAGCCAGTCGTCGACTATATCAATCGATGGTGCTCACCGAGTCTTGACTGCAAAGATAGACTTTCGGAGATATCCTCGATTGAAATATACATACAAGACATGCATTAGGGATTACACTACATCCTCTAAGGCATTAAGCCCTAGACCTTCGAAGAGTTGGCTACCCACGCCAATGACATGGAGTTGAGCATCGCCAATCGTGGAAAGAAAAAGTCGATTGCCGAAAATTCTTTAGGCATAAAATGGACAAATCTATGAAGGAGCCTACCTAAAAAGCAATAGTGGTTAACACGGCTTCTGTCAGAATCTCCACAAGAGACAAAAAGAAGGAGGTGAAGTGGAACGAACCTTTTCATGATCAAGGAGATGTACAAACGCACTTTGAATAAGCTTAAGGAGAAGACTTACCCGTTCCCCGATACTGATGTGGCTGCCATGTTGGAGGATTTGCTCGAGAACAAAGTGATCAAGTTGCCTGAGTGTAAGCAGCCGGAAGAAATGAATCGAGTAAACGATTCAAAGTATTGTAAGTACCATTGCGTCGTTAGTCATCCGATGGCAAAGTGCTTTGTTCTTAAGGAATTAATCATGAAGCTCACCCAAGAAGGAAAGATTGAGCTAGACTTTGAAGAAGCGGCAATGGCAAATACGACAAGCATCGTACTTGAACCCCTTGATCATGTGGCTCTCCTTGCATCGTCAATCATGTCATGGCCACAGTCGCCAAAGGTAAAGCCTAAAGTGGTTAATGCAGACAAAGCAAGCACCACTGACAAAGAAAGCTATCTCAAATGCGTTAACCTCATCGACAGCCCTTCAGTTAATGATAACAAAGGATGGACGCTGGTGACCCTAAGGAAGGTGCATAAACCGCAACCACAAGTTACTTGGGCAAGGAATGAGATACAAAAAGAAAGTTCTACTGCAACACTGAGAAAACCCATCCCAAAGCATCCACGAAGGTGACACAGTCAGCACATAAGAAAGAGTTTAAGGTTCAAAAGCCGCGAACTTCTATGTTTGATCGCATCGATGGTCAAGCCTAGACTCTCGTTTTCAATCGACTCGGTGAACCGGCCTCTCGAGGTTCTATGTTTAACAGGTTGACCAACCTTGTTGGACAGGAAAACGCAACTAGTTTTCCCCCACGAAGGTCAGCTTTGGAGAAACTCAAATTGTAAATGAGCCTTATAGGGAAAAACAACTAATATCAGAAGGAAAAAGACTCGTAGACCTAGCCAAGGATGATAGAATTTGTAGTCTACCTTCATGCATGAAACGTCGTTCAACATTAGACATGAGTTCGAATGGTCAGCTCAAGTTGAAACAATGCATAATCATACACACTGGTCAATGCTTGAGCCAACAAGTCGTTTACCATGTCACAGTGGAAGAGGTCGAGGGAGAAGATGTTAAGGAAGTTCCACCACTTGAGAACGGGGGTAAGCAACCATTAACTACTTGAAGAAAGCTTCGCCACATTTAAAGCAATGCTACGCCTAAGAAGAAGACATGCTCATTGGTTCGCAAGAGTCTAAACTGCGTACGGCACCAAAAAAAGAAAAAAAGAAAAAAAAATGTTCATTGAGTTGAAAACCCGAAAGGGTGGCTCAAGTAAAAGTTAGGACACAAACAAAAAAAACAACAAAAAAAAAAAAAGAAAAAAATGTTCATTGAGTTGAAAACCCAAAAGGGTGGCTCAAGCAAAAGTTAGGTGATGCGAGAATTATACGCACACAAATTAAACCCTCTTTTTGTCAAATTGTAGTATAGGTGCAAGTAGGGATCGTTCTGGACCGGGGATTAGGAGGGATTGTTAATCTCTTGGAAACTGACTTAAAAACGTAAAAACAATATAAAACACTAAACTAGACTCAAAGAATTCAAAAATACTTTAAAACATAAACTAAACAGATTCTAACAAGTTCAAAAGACTCAAAACTCTTAAAAACACAAACTAAATTGATTTCTAACTAATTTGACATTAAAGTAAAGGGGGATTTAGGTTTTGACAAAATTAAACTAAATGAACAGATTGCAATTAAAACAGAATGTAAATATGAATGTGAATAAAATATGGATGATGGAATAGCCAAGGGGTTCTTCTCCACACATGTTACACTTGCATGCAAGATTGATTCTCAGTTGGTCTTTCGATAAATTATGAAACTCAACGCCCCGGGTTAATTAGGTCCGCTTAAATTAACCGTCAAGTTTTCCTTAAGTTAATGAATTGGATGGGTTAGCGCAACGCAATTCACCACATTCTCCAAAAGTCCTTTACGTGAACAGCACAATAAAGATACAATCAAAGATCATTAAGCATTATGAAAACTATAAGTGTTGACGAGGCATTCGTTACTATGATGAGCATGAAACTCGTGCCAAGAATTCATTTAACGCGATTGTTTATAAGCAACCTCCACTACTTGTGAATATAAGTTCATAACGATTAGGTGAAATTCACTTATATTCTAGCGTCATATTTATTCAAATGGTTAAACAAATTGAATCCACAATTTATGAAATTCCAACCAAAAGTAATCAATTCATATTGCAAGCATAAACATGTATTTTGAATCACCCCCTAGCTAAAGGGGGGTTTAGTTCCTCATAACTTTGAAATCAAAGAAACATCTAAACATTCCAACAACTCAAACTTGAATTGTATGAACGTTTAGGCACTCTTCTCTTCCATTACAAAACAAAGAAAATTGAATTTAAACATTGAAATCAAAGAAACACCTAAACATTCCAACAACTCAAACTTGAATTGTATGAACGTTTAGGCACTCTTCTCTTCTTCGTTGTTGTAGCACAAGGTCTAAGGTGAGTTTTTTGGGGGATGAGGAGTGGTTGGAGTGGTTGGAATGAAGAGAAAATATGCAGAAAATGAAGGGATATGCACGGCAAGAATGGAGGTATTTGTGGTGTGTTGTGTATGAAAATGAGATGTGAATTGAATGAATGAATGCAAGGGTATTTATAGGAGTAGTGGAGGGAACATATGGCTATGTCATTTGTAGGTGAAGTAGGTGGATGTTGTAGGGGAAGTAGGTGGATGTTGTAGGTGAAGTAGGTGGATGTTGTAGGTGAAGTACATGGATGTTGTAGGTGAAGTAGGTAGATGTTGTAGGTGAAGTACATGTGTTTAAATGGTTGAAATGTGTAGATGATTATGAGTGATAAGTGATAAGTGTATGATATGTTAAGTGATAAGTGAATGATTATGATAAGTGATAAATGAATGTATGATATGATAAGTGGTGAATGATATGTGGTGAATGATAAGTGGTAGTGTTTAAGTATTTAAAATAGGGAACAAAGCCCTTCCTTGCATGGCAAGGAAGGGAGACACAAGGAAACACACGACAATGTCCTAAGGTTGCTAGGAATGTTGTTTTTGTGTTCTAAAATGCGTAGGAGTTTTCAATGATGCTCAAACATGAGGTCTTTTTAGGATTTAACTTTCCTACTTCAAGTCTTCAATTTCGTCCATCCTTTTGGCTCCAAGCATATGATATCCATTCCAATCTCTAATTTGCTCCAAAAGGCTCCAAAAGGCATCCTTTTGCATACTTTGCCCTTAGAACCTGAAAACACACAAAAGAAGCATAAAGAACTAAAATAACTAAAAAAACATAACGTAAATGTACGAGAACAAGCCATTTAAGTCGCATAAATATGCTCCTATCATTAGGACAAAAAAAAAAAAAAAAAAAAAAAAAAGGTCTGTTGAAAACCTAAAAGGGCAGCTCAAGCAAAAGTTAGAACACAAAAACAAAACAAAAAATGAAAAAACATACAAACATATTTGAACTATGTTATGACTTGTTCTCTTTTTCGGAAGGATACGTAGGAAGCTCGAAAACGAAAATTGAGGTCACATAAAAATGAAAAATAAAATAAATGTGCCAACCTTTGAGGCGAAGATGCAAGATTAAGTCATCACTTTGAGACTAAGTCTTTGAAGTTGTGCAGCTAAATCATGAGCAAGTTTTCCAATGTCTTCAATGCATCAATGTCTTCCATGAATGAGTAAGCAGTAAGAACAATGTGAAGCAAAGAGTCCCGGAGGCGGTGCAACCATAGGCGTAATGTGCATCAAAGGCAGTGCTGTCCCAGAGGCGGTGCAAGCGCAGAAGTGACACCTACATCAGTGGTAGCTAGTAGTAGCATTTCAGCTTGTCATCGTAGCGGCATCAAAGCTTGTCATCACACCAACGTCACAGCTTGTCTTCATAATGATCTCACAACTTGTTGTCACTGTGGCTCATCCTCCAAGGGAAAAGCAGTACATGCAATCTGACGACTTCCTTGCAGCAATGGCGATACGTGCAGTCTAGCAACTCCCTTGTGGCATGCACACTCTCTTGCGGCAAGCACATTCCTTTACGGCGAGCAACCTTTTGCAGCGAGCACTTTATCTTGCAACGAACAGCCTCTCTTGCGACGAGCACACTCCCTTGAGGCGATCAGCCTCTCTTGTGACGAGCACACTTCCTTGCGGCGAGCAAGCTTCCTTGTAACAAGCAGTCTCCATTGCGATGAGTAGCACTCATTTGCGACGATCACACTGCCTTGCGACGATCACACTCCCTTGTGGCGAGCACACTTCCCTTATGGCAATCACACTCCCCTGCCGCTTCATGTAGGCACCAGCATCTTCAAGAGCGGAAGTTTGAATGACATGCTTGTTGAAAAAAACTCAAGCAATATGGGGCAATCTTCGCTGCAATCTTTAGAAGAAGGTTATTTCCCTTCAAGCCTGCGGTTCGCGATCAATCTCTGCCCTTCAATTTCAGCACTAACTACCATGCATTCCGCTCTGCGAAATATCAAGTACGGCAAGGCATCTCAAGACTCGTTTTGGAAGGAGGCGGTGCTTCGCTAGAAACTGGAATGATGCAACTAATTGGTCGTCTGATGGCACATGTTCCTAGAACTCGTCGAAGAAGGTAAGGGCAGCAGCTGTGAAGAGCCTTTAGAGCCGATGCCATATAATGAAGGAAGAAAGTCATCACAGATGTCAACCCTAATCTAATTCTACAAATTAAAAAAGGAAAATCAGGAGCAAAAGTGGCATTTTCGTCCAAGTTAGGAATGAAGACGTGATTTTTGTCTGAAAACAGGAATGAAGAGAAACGATCAATACAGAGGCAAATCCGGCAAAAGAAAAAATAAATAAATAAAAGGGAGTGATGGTTGCTGCGGAAAGCAAATGTAAAAAATAAATAAATAAATAAATAAATGATGGTCATCATTTGATAAGTGATGGTGGCGTGTGGGAACCCAACAAAATAATAATAATAATAAAAAGAAAAAGAAAACTTTAACGAAAGCTTTCAATACTGTTTACTTTAACGAAAAATTACATTTTTACACTAAAAGGTCAATTCTGGTACTATTTACTTTTCTTTATTTTGTCCTTATCGTTAAAACTTTTCAAGTCATTTTCATTAGTTTTCCTTAAAAAAAGAAAAAGAAAGTGATGGTGCCGTGTGTGTATATATATGTACAGATATGTATACGTTATATATATACACGTGGATGGCACAAAGCAGCAACTCAAGTCTAGCTTCAATTGGGTATTTCAAATCAAGCCAAATTCCTTCTATATAAATATTAGGCACTCATTCAAAGCGGGGAAGCAAAAAAAAAAAAAAACAAGCAAGTGCAAGCCCCAGACATCCAGAAATCTCCTAAATCTCCAAACAATCATGCTCTTCATCAAGCTCGTGCAGAATCAATGAGCACAACAAATATACATGTCGATTCATACCCAACAAAGCCAAAGACCATGCACCACGTGAAACTCCTCATGGTCCTATTACATTTAAGATCAACCCTTGGCGACTCTTGAAGAAATGACAAGTCCGATTCAAGATCAAGTGTCAACCACCTTTGGATCAATTTCGACTCCAAAGAAATGAAGCAAAGCCAAACCTTTGGAGGAGACCAAAAAGCTCTCTGGCCAAAGAAAACACTCGTGTTCTTCATCCAACTCATGGAGAATCAACAAGCACAACAAACATGTGCCGATTCATCCTTCACCAAAGCAGAAGATCACCCACCACGTGAAACTCCTCGTGGTCCCATTTCATTCAAGACTAAGCCTTGATAGCCCTTGAAGAAACATCATGCCCAGTTTAAGACCAAGCCTCGACGATCCTTGAAGAAACTTCCATCCTAATTCAAGACCAAGCCTCTACGACCCTTGAAGAAATTTCCAACTCAATTCAAGATCAAGTCTTGACGGTCCTTGAACCGACATCTATGTTGAGGGCCTTCAAAGTATAGTGGTCAAATACATTCAATATGCGAGGAACTTCGAAACACATCTTCTACATGTGACAAGCACATGCATACGACGTGCCATGAAATGGGGGCATTTTTAGATGTTGAAATTTCAATCAAATAAATGTTCACCAATACATTAAAGTTTCGACATGCCAGGGCATACGTGGCATGTGCCAAGTGTGTCCCAAATTGTATACATAGATGTGGCCCATCAAAATCAGACGAGTCATCAAGAAGGCCACGTATCAACACTTGGCGAAAAGAAATTATTTGATTTTAATTTAATTAAATCAAATATTAATTGATGGAGATAAATCACAAACTAGCCCACAAATTGAGTCCTAGTTCTTTCGTCAATTAATCAAGCCCACAATCAAGGTCAAATCCATCCGTAGTCAAAACTTGGAAAGTCTATAAATAGGAGGCTCCAAGACAAAGAAAGGCGTCTAATGAGTCAATATTATATTATATATTCTACCATATTCTTAGTATAATTTGGTAATTATTTTGGTAGAAAATAGTGATTCAAATTGAAGGATGTTCGTGTGTTCCTTAGCTTGTTCGTGTCAAAATTTTAGCAATTTCTACCAAGCGGTTATTTTATGGCGATTAAATAAAGAAGCAATGCGCGTTGCTGGAAAGTGACGCTTTTGGGCTTAAATGCAATTTTTGGAGCCCAAGATCACCTCAGATGGGTTCGTGGCTTTCTGGAGAAGTGTTCAAAATAGTCCAAGCTTTAAATCCAGCTATTTTGGGCAAGTTTTGGAACTGATATGGGTCCATAATGTGGCTATGCAAAATTTTGGACGAATTTATCATGTCAATTTAGGATTATGTTTCCTAATTTATTTGGTTTCCTAGTCAATTCTAAGACCTTTTACTAGGAGGATTTTATTTAGAGTAGTATAAATAAGCCTTTTGGCCAGCCTTAGAGGGCTCTCTTTCATGCAATATCGAAGAGAAGAATTTGGCTAAATCTTAGAGATTTTCAGACTTTATTCAACAAGGTGTTTTCAATCTTTTTCTACTTTAATATAACTCTTTTGATTTTAATTATGAATATGCGTAGCTAACTTTATTTTGTTAGGGCGATGCCTTGGGCCTTAGCATGAATATGTAGTTTTTATTTAATGGCTTATAATATTATGCATGCATACTTTGAATTATTAATCACTGTGTTTGAAACTATCTTTGTGTCTTAATGATTCGCAACCATTAGGATGTTTAGATAAGTATTTGGATGCAATTCGGTCGAAATACCACTGGGGAATTGAGTATTGCTTGTTGTGATTAATAGTTGTAATTTCACCTAGGGCAAATACCACGTCTTAGGGGTTGCATGATTTTTCGAAGGGTTTTCACAAAGCGTAATGAGTCGTGCATGTTTATATTTGATCTGAATACCATAGATGGATTGCATGTTTGATATACATTCTAACTTGAATACCATGAGTAGAATATGCATTAGGAAAACTAACCTTCAAAGTTGCATGGGTAATTCATAAGTAATTAGTAAATCTACATAGAATGTTAAGGGGATGGCGGAACCCTAGTGCTTTTCCAAATTTGTTTCTCAAAACCTTTTCTTTTTGTTTTGATTTCTTAATTGGTTACTAGTTGTTTATCCTAAATTACTTTTATTAAATTCGTTTTTATTACATTTAAATTCAAAATCAACCTTTTACAATCTTTGTTTTCAAATAATTAACTAAGATTTTGGTCTTGTATAAATTGTTTTAAATAATCTCTACGGAAAACAACTTTGCTTGAGCCGTTTATACTACAACTACCTTGTTCTCTTGTAAGTATTTTGTGTGATTTTAATCTCTTTGCGCAAGTACCTAAAAATCCTATCAGGGTCCAAAAATCATTTCACGCCCATACGCTGAAGTTTTGAAACTCTGAAGCTCTCAAGCACCCAAATACTAAAACACTCAAGTAAACTCGAAAAACCCTTCATGTTCTTCGTCAAATCTTGTGAAGAACCACCAAGCACCCCTACACATGCTGGTTCCTCCATTGCCAAGAGCCAACCTTGTGGCATTCGTTCATCCAAGATCAAGTCATCGCGACCCTTGGATCAACAACTTACACATCCACACATCTTTTGGAGATTGAATCAGAGGAAACCTGTAAACAGAGATTGTAACCCTACAAATTCATTAACACAAACATTTACTTTCTACACGTGTTCTTGTCTCATTTGTCATGAGATTTTCGTGTTTACAGGGGCCAACAATGAAAATAAACCCCATTTGAATTTTGAATTAGAATACTATGAAGACCACATTATTGTAAGAAAAGAAGCACATGAGCAAATGAGATTCTTTGCATTCAACTTTTATAGCCAGTAGTGGTGGAGTCATGATTTTTATATAATGGAGTCAAGATATCGACCAAAAACATCTCATTGGACTATTTTGTCAAGCACTTAGTAGGCAGCTGCTAATTCTTAACAACATATGCCGAAACCTTATGCCAACATATGTTGAGAACTACCATGATCGGTAAAGGCTGGTCGATGGTAGTTTCAAAACACTATGGAGTAATTTTGAAGACTGACAAGGCTTGAAACAAATTTATTTCGTCGAGCACATGGTGCGCATAATAGAGTTGCACATAAGAAGAGAGAGAAGGAAAACAAAGATAATAGAAGAAAATAAAAAAAGTAGGAGTAGGAAGTTGTAATTTTGGTTTACTCTAGCTATTTATAAGGATCAAACCAATACAAACAAATATACATGAGAGTTTTAAACTTGTTAGAGTCAAGGACAACCAAACACCCCTTAGCTAGCTCCACCACGGATGGTAATTCCACCAAACAGTCAACAATGGCATTCTTTGTGTTTCCACTTCACCTATCAATCGGTGCATGCACATGCTAAAAATCTTGGGATTTTTGCATCAGTTCACAAAGAATTTGATTTATATTATTTTAGAGTAATATTAAAGAAATTACATTTTTTTGGTTATATTGGTATATTACCGAATTTGATAAATGACGTGTACATATTACATTAATAAATAAATGGGTAAAGTATAAAAAACTACCTCAACTATTGGTGTCACGACACTTTCATATCTCATATTTTAAAATTGACAATGTCATACCTCATCTTACCAATTTGGGTCAATGTTATACCTTTCGTTAGTCTGCCATTAATTTGTCAGTTAAATGCTGACGTGACTTGATCCGGATCCCACTTTCTATTAAAAAATTTAAAAAATATTAAAAAAAAAACTATAAAAAAAATCATTTAATATTTTTAAATATTAAAATAATAAAGAAAAGTTAAAAACCAAAAAAAAAAAAAAAAAAAAAAAAAAAAAAACCTTTCGCCCCTTCCACCCACCTCCTCCCCCCCCCCCCCCCCGGCCCCCCGCCCCGAAGGAAGGAGGAGAAGAAGAAAAAAAAAAACCCCAACCCAGTTTGTAACCCCCCCTCCCCCAAAAAAAAACCCCTGCAACCCAGAAAGAAGAAGAAGAAAAAAAAAACCCAGATCTCGTTCACTAGGCCAATTCCGCGGGGGGGGGGAGGGGGGGTGGTGGGTGTGAGGTTGGGTGCGGAGGGTGAATGCGAGGGAAAGACGAACTGGGATTTATTTATTTATTTTTTCTGGGTTGCAAGTAGGGGCTCGGGTGGGGGAGAAGAGAGAAGGACGCCGGGGGGGGGGGGAAGGGATGAAGTTTTGTTTTTTTTTTTTTTTTACAGCAGGTAGATGGGGGAGGGAGGAAGGGGGAAAGGGATGAAAGGTTTTGTTTTGTTTTGTTTTTGTTTTTTTTTTTTTGACTTTTCTTTATTATTTTAATATTTAAAAAATATTAAATGATTTTTTTTTTGTTTTTAATAATATTTTATTATTTTTTTAATAGAAAGTAGGTCCTGAATCAAGTCACGTCAGCATTTAACTGAGAAATTCACGCCAAGCTAACGAAGGTATAACATTGGCACAAATTCGTAAGATGAGGTATAACATTCTCAATCTTAAAAGATGAGGTATGAAAGTGTCGTGACATTAATAGTTGGGTAGTTTTTGTACTTTACCCTAAATAAATTTATTTCATTGGTGTTGATTTTATATGCATCACTAGGCACATTACAGCTCATTTGGAAGTGGTTTTAAAATTAATTGAAAGAATTTTTAGAAAAATTGTTTCTGAATTCCAAAAGCACTTAAAATTACTAAAGATTTGTTTCTAAAATATTAAAAAATGCATTCAGCCATTTACAAAATAGTTCCAAACGAGCCCTTAGATAATATACCAATGTACTATATGTTGCCTCCTTACTATTACTCTTTATTTTCTAACTAATTCTAGATGGTACTTTTTATAAGTCTTTAAAGAAAAAAGAAAAAAAGAAAAAAGAATTGTTTCATTAGAATCAGGACTAAGCAGCAAGGAACTTAAAAAGTTATTATTTTTTCCGGAGCACTGTTAATGCAAGGAATTCTTGAATGGGAAATCACATCGTCACTTGGTATTTACTAATTTACATATGATAATACGAGGGAGTAATAGAGGTGCCACTTTTCCAACTTAGAGTATAACGCTAATAATTAAATACATATATTATGTTGAAATATGCCACATCTATTGTAACTGTGAGAAAAAATGAATTTAAATATCTCAATCCCACTCTAACTAATATTGAGGTATTGAGGTATTTGTGATAAAACTTCACATCTGATATATTGTGCGTGTGATAATTACTAAGTTTGAGAATATTAATGTTATTAGAAGTAGACTTTTTAACCTGTGTCCGTGATAATTCGACATTTCACCCCCAAAATCTTACGGAGGTGGAAATGGAAATGGATTTTGGATGTTTTTTTGGTGTAGATATGGACGAGACAGCTTTTTTCTTTTGTTAAAGCTATTGAAAGTTGGAAAAAGGGCACCATGTGGCCAAAAGCAGACCGTGGGATAGGATGGGACCATCACAATACAGTTTTTATGTGGCATGGAATTTGCAATGAGAGACTTCATACGTAGTTTTGCGCCAGATTGTCTAGAAATTTTTAGCTTTGACGAGAACACAGATGATATATCACGTGTTTTTATATAAATGATGAAAAATTTTAATTTTTAAATTATTAACATTTTAACACACATAACTCATTATTTTTATAAGAACAGATGGTGTATCATCTACAGTCATACTAAAAAATCTCTCTAGATTGTCGGTGTAATGGACTAAATGACGTGCGTTAACCGTTGGGGATTGTGCTCCTCCTGCCACATGTTCCTGATGTTAAAATAAAGTTCCGCCTATAAAATTACAGCGCAGATTTATTGCTGTTTAGTACAATATAATATTATTTCTTTTTATTTATAAATAAAAATGCCTTAAATTTAAATATCGTTAATGAAGATTTGATACCAATTTATTTTTCTCGGTCCTTAAAATAAAAACACTTTTTTGACATATACTATACTATTTATACTAAGGGGCTGGAAAATGAGATAAGCTTCACAATGGATTAGCCATAATAATTTAGTTCGAATTCGTTTTTGACGAAAATTAAACCTAAGATGTCTTACTTACAAGTAAAGAAAAATATAATTAAACTGTAACATCCCGTCCCGGGATTATTAAAATTCACGTGTAGTTTTGTGTTGTGTGGTGTTGTAGGACCACACACACTCATACCCTCTCTTTCTCTCCCAGGATTCCCTCCCTCTTTCCCTCACTTTTTGTCTCTCTCTCTCTCTCTCCCCGAGTTCTTCTTCTTCTTCTTCAACATACGGACACACACACAAACATACTCAAATCTTCACGAATCAAGAAACCAAGACCACCCTCGTGCTCGTGAGGCTGAGAGGAGTCCAGTGGTGCCATTTCCAGGTAAGAACTTTGACGTTTTCACGTCGATATCACCATGGCCGATTTGAGCACTGTTCATGCAAACCTAATCTAGCTTGTTTTAGGAATTTCTAAGCTTGTAGTTGTGTTTGTGAGGTTCCCAGGAGCTTGGGAGTAGCTCGTTGGGTGAGTTTGGACGTCGGGATCGTCCTGTTCAAAGTTGGCCGAACTTGGATTGTTGTTGCAGGTATGATCTAGTGAGTTTTAGCTTGTAAAAGTGGTCTAACGTTGTTCTACTAGTCCTAAGCTTCATTTTGGCATTTGAATCATGAAAAAAGGTGGAAAAACGAGAGAGAAATAGTGAGTTGCAGGTTTTCCGGCGACGGCGACGGCGCCGGCGTCGGTGACTGATTGGAGAAGGAGACGGAATATTCCGTCAAAGTTGACGGAATATTCCTGACGCCGTTAACGGCGGCCGATTAAGTCTAACGGAATATTCCGTCAGTTTAACGGAATATTCCTGACGGCGTCAGTTGACGCCGTCAGTGTGCATGGCATGTGGCCGCGCGTGGGGGCGCGTAGGTCCGTGCCTAGGACGGCGCGTGGGGGCGCGTGCGGGTCCAAAAATTATTTTAAAAATATAGGTGTGATCCTTAGGTTGTGTAGAGCACGTTGGTATATTCAATTGTCCAATTTGAGCAATGTATGAGAAGTTATTACGAGAAGTTGGTTATGTGCTTTTAAATTAACGTTTTCGTAGCTTTTTCGCGTATAGGTGATTCGTTTTCCGAGGACGAGCGTACACACTCGAGGCAGGGGGGCTACGACCCTTCCACTTATCAGTGAGTGGGCTTTTGTTTTCCGTATATACCTATATACATTTAAATTCCCAAAAGTAGATTAAAAAGAGTAATTGATTTATGCCATGCATTTTATTATTATCGCTTATGCATCATCACATGCATTAGTAGCGGCATACATTTATATATGTGTATTTGGTGCTGTGGACGCACAGGTAAGTGCCAGGTAAGTGGTATTCATGTTTGTATGCAGTAATAGTTTGAGATGTTTAGAGAGCTCATAATCTGCACCCCCGGTGTTAGTGCTCCCGCCCAGAGTTGGGGCATAGCCTTCACGTGTATGTTCACCCGCACCGCATGCTCGCCTTGGATCCAAGTTAGGTGCATAGGCTTGTCGTACAGACCACATTAGGTGGTTCCGACTCGTAGGTGACCCGCGATTTATCGCCCAGCTTCACGTGATTGTAGCACTAGAGCATACATATATATATATTACACCAAGCTTGTCGTACAGACCACGTTAGGTGGTTCCGACTCGTGTGCAGATTCAGTTATTGAGTTGAGATTGGAGCTCTATATGCAGCCGTACAGGTCACGTTAGGTGACTCCCGGCTGCCAGATTATATGTTATTGATGTGAATTACGCTTAAGCATTTACATTTGATTATGACATTCTGTTGTGGCATATTCTCGAGCATGAATGGCATATTTTAGAGCATGATTGACATATCTATACATACGTATATATGTTCATTTTCTGGGAAGTATACAGGTTTTACGGCGAGGGGTTAGAATGTATTTTGCTAAAGAGTTTTCAAAGAGCTTTGTTTTTGCCCACTCACGCTTTTGTTTTGCACCCCTCCAGGTTCTAGTGGTCTAGCAAGTTCGGTGGTTTTTCCCAAAGGGCGTCCCGGTATTTCTGACAGACAATCACCATTGTAGGGTCACCTTCGGGCGTATTTATGTCGTATCTTTTCCTTTTGGACTGTTGTAGACTTGCTTTGAATTGTGTCTCACATACACTAGCACTTGTTTTAGTACTTTGTATGCTAGTAGTTTTTAATTATTCGTACTTTTATATTACTTTCATAATAGCTTCCGCACGCGCACATGGCTACGTCACCTTCGGGTGACGGCCAGCACGCCCTGATCTCGGTCGGGGTGTGTCATAAACCGTAGTACTGAGATACAATATATATTTACATTTTAAATGAGGTCATTTTTCTTCAATGTTGTTCATCACTAGTAACTCTTGCTTGAAATATAGAAATTCCAATTTAATATTATATGTATGTGTGTGTGCGCGCGCTCGTGCGTGTGTGTGTGTATTTTAATACGTTATGATTGGTGGGCATATTTTTTAATACATATTTTGTAAAGTCTACTTTGTAATATGATTTTAACAACCCAACTGCCTATCTTTGAGGTCTTTCTTCAAATATCATGTTTTTCAAAAATCACTCAAATTCGACCATTGGATAAAATGATAATCATTTTAGTGTTTCTTTGCAAAATTGTATTCTTCCTTATAAATAAATGTCTTAATGGTTTTAAAATTGTCTATTTTTTTTTATAAGGATGATCTATAAATAATGAAGTGAAATATAGACAGTTCATATCCTTGAAAATTTTTATAGAGTGGCCATAAATATGGTGTTACCACGGTTGTGGGTCTGGTGTTGCGGTTGTGGTGGATTTGTTGGTGTTGCTGCAGTGATACATCTGGCGGTGGTAGTGAATCGTTGGAGGTGGTTTGAGAAGGTCAGTGGGATTGGAAATTGGGAGAGAGATGGTACAAAGTTAGAGTGGGTTTGAAAAACTCATAATTGAACAAAATCGAACCAAATGTGGGTGGTTCGATTTTGGTTTCTGAGAAATATGGTTATGAAAAAAAGTTGATGAAGAAAAGAGATGGGAAAGGAATAAGAAAAACTAATGAAAATTGCTTCAAATCTTTACATTTTAATCAAAAGCCATCCATTAACTTTATTTAGTAATAAGGACAAAAGCCATCCATTGCGCTGGGTGCATAACCCCCTTCCCCAACCCCCCCCCCCCCCCCCCCCCCCAAAAAAAAAAAACTTCAAACACTACACTTTTTTCTCCCACCTTTTTGTCCCTTCGTCAACTACAATAATATATATATATAATTTTTTTTTTGCGTAGAATAAGAAAAATACTTCGAATTGAATTATATTCTCCTGTTTTATTTTTGTGGTGTTGTTTTCCAATAATAGTCATGATGACGAGAAACTTTTCAATGTGCCAAGAACACAGGGTGGTACACTCTATACAATTGATGAGATTCTTGTGTTAAAAAATTAATAACATAAAAAATAAATTTTTGGCTTTTTAGCCAAAATGGTCCTTGAGATTTGCATAACACATCACTTTGGTCCCTAAGATTGAAAATCAATAGAAATGGTCCCTGAGATTGTCCACCATCTATTATTTTGGTCATTCCGTTAAAAACTCTGTTAAGTGTCCTAGAGCTCTTGGCCGAAAGTTGGGCAATTTTCAAAGCTTTGTAACTCAATTGTTTCTTAACCAAATTCGACCCATAATATATCAAAATGAAGAAAAGAAATTGTAGAACAAGATTATACCTATTTGGAAGCCCAATGGTTGCCGGAGATGGCCGGAAAATAGTCTGAAAGGTGATTGGTCCGTGGGAAAACTGGGTAAATTTTAAACGTTTATAACTTCTTCAATACTCAACAAAATCAAGTGATTCAAAAACAAAAATCATACTTATCGGTGAGATGAAGAGAATGGTACCTTTATAGATGGCTAATTTGCAGTGGTTTGGCCGAAAAATAGCCTAAAAAGTGACGGGTCCGAGGAAAAACAGGGAAAACTCGCCGAAAATTGGGTAAACTTTAAACTTTCATAACTTCTTCAATACTTAATGAAATTGAGTGATTCAAAACGAAAATCATGCTTCTCAACGAGACGAAGAGAATGGTACCTTTCTTGATTGCTAATTTACCGTGGTTTGGCTGGAAAACGGCTTGAAAATGGCTATCTTGGTCTTGAGTTAGCCACTTTCAAGCTGTTTTCCGGCCAAATCACGACGAATTAGCCATCAAGAAAGGTACCATTCTTTTCATCTCATTGAAATGTATGATTCATTTTTTAATTAAGTGATTTCGTTGAGTATTGAAGAAGTTATGAACGTTTAAAGTTTATGGCGAGTTTTCCAGTTTTCCTATGGACCAGTCACATTTCAAACTATTTTCCGGCCATCATTGGCAACCATTGGGCTTCTAAATAGGTATAATCTTATTTTACACTTTCCTATCTTCATTTTGATATATTATGGGTTGAATTTAGTTAAAAAATGATCGAGTTACGAAGCTTTGAAAATTGCCCAAACTTCCGGCCAAGAGCTCCGGAACACTTAACGGAGTTTTTAACCAAAGGACCAAAATAATGGATGGTGGACAATCTCAAGGACCATTTCTATTGATTTTCAATCTTAGAGACCAAAGTGATGTGTTATGCAAATCTCGAGAACCATTTTGGCTAAAAAGCCTAAACTTTTCCACCACTTATATAATAACACATGGTATACCATTTATGTTACAAGCACAAGGAAAATTTTCTCCAAGATGACACCCAAGCTCAAGAAATTGGATGGAGAAGTACATTTATTATTGCAGGTATATGAAAAAAGTGAGGATCAAAACAGCTTTTTAAATAAAATTACTGTGAACATAATCTTTTCAAGGTTTTGATCTAAAGAGTCACTTCTGGGTTCATTATTTTCGGTGCAATGGGTGCTTTTACAGGACCAAAAAGGGTCTAAGTTTCAAACCTTATGAAACTGAACTAAGAATTAAACACTATTTATAAAACTTCACCAATAAGCAGACACTATTCATGAAACTAGACCAATAAGTAGACACTATTTATGAAACTAGACCAATAAGTAAAGACTATTTATGAAACGAAAACAAGAATTAGGCATTATTTCCAAAATTAAACCAATAGGTGGAAACTACTTTAGAAACTAGATTATATACTATTTATGAAACTAAACAATATTCATGAAACATGACCAAGAACTAGGCACTATTTATGAAAGTGGATCAATAACTAGACACTATTTATGAAACCAAACTAAGAAAGAGACACTATTAATGAAACTGTACCGATTACTATACATTATTTATGAAACATTCAATAATCAACATCCACACTATTTGATTTAAAATTTTGATTTTCCTAACATTATATTGATTAAAATATGTAGGCTTTTTAATCAAAACGGTCCCTGAGATTTGCATAACACATCACTTTAGTCCATGAGATTGAAAATCAATAGAAATGGTCCCTGATATTGTCCACCATCGATTATTTTGGTTATTCCGTTAAAAACTCCGTTAAGTGGTCTCGGAGTTCATACCGGAAACCGAGATTTTTGGCTTGAAGTTTAGGCAATTTTCAAAGCTTCGTAACTCAATCGTTTCTTAACCAAATTCGACCCATAATATATCAAAATGAAGATAGGAAAGTGTTGAACAAGATTATACCTATTTGGAAGCCCAATGGTGTCAGAGATGGCAGGAAAATAGCCTCAAAGGTGACTGGTCAGCGGGAATATTGGAAAACTCGCCGAAAACTGGGTAAACTTTAAACATTCATAACTTCTTCAATACTAAATGACATCGAATGATTCAAAAATGAAAATCATACTTCTCAACGAGACAAAGAGAATGATACCTTTTTCGATGGCTAACTCATCGTGGTTTTTCCAGAAAACGGCTCGAAAATGGTTAACTCGATGAGACCAAGACAACCATTTTCGAACCGTTTTCTGACAAAACCATTGTGAGTTAGCCATCGATAAGCTACCATTCTCTTCATCTCATCGAGAAGTATGATTTTCGATTTTGAATCACACGATTTCGTTGAGTATTGTAGAAGTTATGAACGTTTAAAGTTTACCCAGTTTCCAGCGAGTTTTCCAGCGGACCAGTAAGAATTCAGGATATTGTTCGGCCAAACCACATCATGTTAGCCATAAAAAAAAAAAGGGGTGCCATTCTCTTTGTCTCGTTGAGAAGTATGATTTTTATCTTTGAATCACTCAATTTCATTGAGTATTGCAGAAGTTATGAATGTTTAAAGTTTACCCAGTTTCCGGCTAGTTTTCCAGTTTTCCCACAGACCAGTCACCTTTTAGGCTACTTTCCAGTCAAATTAGCCATTGAGAAATGCACCATTCTCTTTGTCTCATCGAGAAGTATGATTTTCGTTTTTGAATCACTCGATTTCGTTGAGTATTGAAGAAGTTATGAACGTTTAAAATTTATCCAGTTTTAGGTGAGTTTTCCAGTTTTTCCGCGAACTAGTTACCTTTCATTCCGGCCATCTCCGGCAACCATTGGGCTTCCAAATAGGTATAATCTTGTTCAACACTTTCCTATCTTCATTTGCTATATTATGGGTCGAATTTGGTTAACAAACGATTAAGTTACGAAATTTTGAAAATTGTCCAAACTTGCGGCAAAAAATCTCAGTTGCCGATATGAGTTCCAGGACCACTTAATTATGTTTTTAACGGAATGACCAAAATAATGGATGGAGGACAATCTCAGGGACCATTTCTATTGATTTTCAATCTCAGGGATCAAAGTGATGTGTTATGTAAATCTCAGGGACCATTTTGTCTAAAAAACTAAATATGTACGGAAGGCAAACCCGAATAAGGGTAACATGTGAACAATAAAAGGGTAACACTTGAGTAGGACCCCATGATTTATCTCAATTCAGAAGCAAAATGGTCCACTTGTTATAAAATCATTGGGGTAATCTGTCGAGAAGTTACGTCTTTGATGTATATTGTGAATAGTCTGAACCACTAATGTAGTGATGATTTTGAAGCATCTCATGCAACCATGAGTTGTATGCATTGATGAACAAGGGTGGGTAGGCATCTACAATGAGGTTTTGTTGTTGTCTTTGCAACTCTCGTCTCCTCTTACGATTTAGGAGGAGTGCTCAATTGTAACCTAAATCACCTATTTGGCACTGGAATATTAGAATTAAATTTCATCTTTCACAACAACCAAAAAGAAGAAGAGTAAGTATGAATGTTGGGCGTAAATTTTTGCACGTATAAAATGTTTTACGATTCACGAGTTTGTTACAAAGATAGATTATATGTGCCTAATGATTGGAGAAAGAAATTATTGGATGAGTTGCACACTTTCAGTGCCTGTTGGTGATCATTTTGGGTGTTTGAGGACTTACAAGAGGATACCCAGAAGTCTGGAATTAAGAAATTTGTTATGAAAGTAGCAAGGAGTGATTTCCAATGTCCACACCCTCTCTCTGACTATAGACATTTGCAACCAAACGTGCGAGAAATTATGTGGTATACACATTGATGCAATTGTCATCGTAGCCACCTTTTGCTATTCTACTAATGATGCTATTTATAATTTTTTTTTACCTCTTACACATTACATGATATTTTCTGTCATTTAGTCTTTCTAAATTTATTAAATTCGACGGCTTAATGCATGTTTTATAGCCTTTCTTTGTTTGGTCAATAAAGTTTGGGGCCCTTGGGCCAGGTTAAACTCAGGTTCTTACCGAAGACACCTTTTACTTTGTCAATTTGGTCGACTAATATATTATGCGACGGGGTACACATGGGTTTTTGTTTTTATACAAATTATATTTTGGTTTAGATTAATTTAAACAAAAAGGAGAGATATTAACATAGAGAAGAAGAGAAGAAGAAGCACATTCAATCAAACTTATGTGTTGTTTTCGTCGAGCAACTCTTATCGAGCAATCAAAGAAAAACAAAAGAAGAAAAACTAATTTCACAGTTTGAAATCTTATTACATGACACAAAAGAAAGAAGATAATAGCATATTGCCACGACTATATCTTGTCTGGGCAATGACAATATTACGCATCATTTTATATTAAGATTAAGAAAAATATTAAGAAGATTGAGTTTTTAAATTATATTTTGAAGAACACATGATATACTCATCGTCCACGTGACTAGACACACCATTTTTATTCCTTAATATCGTTCTTCAGGATGACCTTATGCTGCTACCTTACTCTTTAGAAAGTTGACAAACTGCCCGATGTAGTGGTCTTGGTGCAGCTTGTGATCACCAAAAACAGCTGCAGCTTTCCTTGCATTGGATCTCAGCTGCTCTCCTTCCTCTTCCACCATTGCATGTCTCAGGGTTTTGGCTATCTCATCTTTACTAAACGACCCATCTCCGCTGCATTGCACTTCCACAGCCAGACCCTTGTCTTCCAAAAGCCTTGCATTCAGAGGCTGATCGATAATCAATGGTAGCACAACAAGAACATGCCCAAATTGTAGAGTTTCAATCACAGATCCCCATCCAGAGTGAAACAAAGAACCGCCAACTGACGGGTGCCCCAGAATCTCGATCTGGGGCACCCACCCGAAACAAACAAGTCCTCTCTCTGATGTTCGCTCGGCAAAACCAGGAGGTAAAGCATCAGCATCACTATTTGCCCAGTTGGGTTTTCTGAGTGCCCAAAGAAATGGGAGTCCTGATAACTCCAGCCCAGAACCTATCTCAAAGACTTGCTCTTTACTCAACTTACACTCAGTCCCAAACCCTACAAACACAACTGACTTGTTTTTTCGCCTATCAAGCCATTCAAAGATCCCATCATTGGTAGAAATTCCCCCTTTTTCCCTCTGTGCAGGTTGATCTGGAGGAAGCAAACCTGTGGAAATCACAGGCTTTCCTGTAATTTTCTTGAAAACCTCCAAATATTCTCCTTCTACCTCATCGCAAGTTCGAATGGCTAAAGCTTGACTTGCAGATAAAATCTTGGCAAGCCTTGCAGAATCACTCATCCCACTTTTATTGACTCCAAAAAAGCCTCGCGCCACATAAGGTGCCACGAAGTCTCTATACGCAACCGATGAAGGAAAACTAACCCAATCCGGGGGTGAAGTTAGACTTTCCGGTGTTGGGATAGCATGATTTCTATTCGTACCCAAGAGGTTTTCCACTGAGCCGAAAAACACATTGCAAGCAGCAGAGAAAGGAGAGAACCACGCAATTGAAACACCATACTCTTTGGCAATGTCGACCACCCAATGAGCTGCAAAATCAGATATTATCCAATCCGGCAACTCCTCCCCAATGAACTGCTTAATGGGTTGCTGCAGCAGATCATATGCAACCTTCAAGTTTTCGAGTTTTTCGAAGGGTAGATCCACCGTGGCCTCCGCTCCTTCTGGCAAGAAGTCGGGATCCAGCGGAGGAAATGGGATGGGGACTAAATGGATAAAAGGGTTCAAATCAGATGGAATTTTGGGAAGCCTCTGGATGTTTCTTGGGGTGGATATGAAATAGACATGAACGTTGGACTTTGCCAAGGCAATGGAGAGTTGAAAGTAAGGCATTATGTGGCCGAAGGCGGAATATGGAAGCATCACAACTCTCACATTTTTTCCCATTTTTTTTTTTCTTTTAGCTGGAAATTGGAATGGGATTTGCAGTTGGAGGTTTTCTTTTTTTTATGATGCTCCGGAAGAAATGAGTAGCCAAGCTAATAAACCATGCTTCTTGTCCATTTATTTTGGAACCCAATTCAGAGGTCACCGGTTTGGTTTATGCGTACTGTTTGACTGTAGGTTGTGTAGCCTGGCAAGTGCCCACCGACCTGCCTGCATCAGTCACGTTTTACATTAATTAAGCAAGATGGTCTGCAATGCACAATCATCACATTTGGGTGAGCGGTTTAAATACCGAAAAAAATTGGAATTTCATTCCAAAATCAATTAATAAGATAGAGAATAGTCCAATTATTTATAAGTATATGTAATGTCTATTTTTTCATTAATGTAAGATTTATTATCAACACGATCCCTCACGTGTGATGAATTTTTAAGTCTAACACGTGAACAATACTACTCAGGTGACATAGAGTGCATGTGACTATTAAACTTCCCATATAAGACAATTTGCTTTGATACCATATAAAGTTTGAGATTGAAAAGTGAAAAAAATGACATAAATGAGCAAAAAATAAGTAAATCAATCACAAAACCACCCTCACTTATTCTCTGCTCCTTTACGTCGTCCATTTTTCCCTTTCCAATCTCAAACTTTATAAATATGATGTTATTTACGGACTTTTTACTTTGGACATACATTTTTTAGTTTTCATTCTTGGAATGAAATGAATTTAAGAAAATTAAAAAATAAAAATTAATAAGGTATGCATAGAAGAGTCACATCTATTAATGAGTGGCAGAAATATTAATTGCTCCTATTAGTAGTATTAGGTGCGTTTAAAATAGCATACAATATTAAAGAGGGATAGGGTGGGAAGATTGCTGCCGACAAAAAATTACCATAAATTTCCAGCTGTCATTTTAAAAAAATAGGTGGGGTATTATCTGCGCCTAATGTATTTATTATTCATTTTTAAGTATTTTGTGCTTAATATTATTTGTTTTAATTAAATTTCTTTTTTATTTTTGTGCCAAAATTATTTGGCTCGATAGAGAGCTTAATTTTGGAATTATTTTTGGAGAATCGTCGGCTGTGGAATTGCAAAGGGAGGAAGAGTCTTGTTAAAACTTCAATTCCCTCTCTTAAGTTTTTAATGAATTAAACCTAAACTAATTGACAATTATTTTAATTTCTTTTATTCTTTTTTTTTTCTTTTCATTTTCTTCTCTTTCCCTGTTCACGCCATCTCGGTTTCTCTCGTTTTCTTTGTGTCTCGTTTTTTCTTGATCGTCCTTATTTTCTACTTCATCCAACTATGAACGCTCCATGGTAAGCAAAATTCTTCTTTTTTTTTTTTTTTTCCTTTCTTTTTAACCTACTCTTATCATTTCTCCTTTTATATGATTCATATTTTTCTATTGATGAGTTGATTTAACTGATTTAGGGTTTGATTTTTAATTTAAAGGCCATTGACATATCGTGTGCGATTTTGAATGTGTAGTTGGCTCACAATTGTCAGCTACCCTTGTCGGCTACATTAATAGATTTCTTCTTTTTTTTCCTTTTTGTTTTTTTTTTCCCCTTAGAATAAGAAAAATATTTCAAATTGAATTACATTCTTGAGTTTTATTTTTACCGTGTTGTTTTCCAATAGTAGTTATGATGGCAAGAAACTTTTCAATGTGCCTGGAATACGGGATGGTACACTCTATACAAATTGTGAGATTCTTGTGTTAAAAAAGTAATAACATAAAAGATAAATTTTCCACTACTTACATAATAACATGTGGTATACCATTTGTGTTACGGGCACAAGGAAAAAAATTCTCCAAGATGAGTCACCCAAGTTCAAGAAATTGGATGGAGTGCTACATTTATTATTGTAGGTATGTAAACAATGTGACGAAATTTTAATTTGGTAATTGAAAACAGTTTTTTAAATATAATTACTGATAACATAATATTCTCAAGGTTTTGATCTAAATAGTCACTTATGGGTTCATCGTTTTTAATGCAATGGGTGCTTTTACAGAACCAAAAAGGGTTTAAGTTTTAAACCTTATGAAACTGAACCAAGAATTAAACACTATTTGTAAAACTTCACCAATAAGTAGACACTATTCATGAAACTAAATTAATAAATAAACACTATTTATAAAACTAGACCAATAAGTAGACACTATTTATGAAACGAAAACAAAAATTATGCATTATTTCTAAAACTAAACCAATAGGTGGAAACTATTTATGAAACTAGACTTTACACTATTTATGAAACTGGGGTAAGAAGATAATATTTATGAAACATGATCAAGAATGAGGCATTATTTATGAAAGTGGACCAATAATTGGACACTATTTATAATATCAGACCAAGAAAGAGACACTATTTATAAATCTGTATCAATTACTATACATTATTTATGGAAATGGATATAATAACTAGGCACTATTTATGAAACAGGACCAAGAACTAAACACTATTTATGAAAGTGGACAAAAAACTAGGCTCTATTTATGACATTGGACCAATAACTAGTATAGTACCGTTCAATTTCATAAATAGTGCAGTTTCATAAACAGTGTATAGGTCCCGCGCTTCAAGTTTTTTATTTATTATTTTTTTTTTAATTGTGTCATTTTCATTAAAACTTAAGTTTTTTTTTGGTCATTTTTATTAAAATTTAACGGTTTTTTCATTAAATAAAGTTATAACATGGTTTTTTTTGTTAAAATAAACTTAGCCCAAACCTTTTTCATGAAAATTCATTTTTATTAAAATGTATGCGATTCTACATTATAATCGAGTACCTGAAAAATAAATAAATAAAATAAGACACACACACACACATATATTTGTTGTAGGCCTAATTTACTAAACTATTTTGGAGGGAATAGGAAGAGGGGCCAGCAGCAAGAGAGAGTTGAGAGATTTAATTGTGAGGTGTGTTGTATTCCACCCCCATTGTGCCTTTATTTATAGTAGTATGGAAGATTAATTCCTTATCCTAATAGGATTATAACTCTAGTAGGATAATATCTAACCTTAGAGAATCTTCTAAAGATATCTCAAATATACTAGGATTTACACAATCACATTCCTATATTAAAGATGATTGCAACACTCTCCCTTAAGCGTGTAAATACTCAAACAAAACATTGCATCAGATCTTCAGCAGATAAAGTAGATTAGATGATAAAGTCGTCGGCATAATGGGCCAATTCGAGTGTCAAATTAAAAAAAGTATGAATTAGTAGTAAAACTCACAAAACCTCTCTACGGTAAAACATAAGGCAGGTACAAAACCCATAGACTAAGGAGAAAAGTGAGAAGTATGCATAATGTCTAAAACAAACGTCATACAAGACGAAAATAATGAACCTCAAAGAGTATGATCATCCCAAGATGGGTGCCTCATCAAAACCTCGTTAGGTAGCAAAAATTCAGTTGGAAAAATGCTCCTAATAGTAGGAAAAATAGTACATTAAGTTCAAGTGAGTATACTTTGGGATACTGCCCCTGAGTTAGACATAACTTCCAAATAAGAGAACTATAAGCAATTCAACTCAGATAGTTTACACATACTGATTCCTTGGACGAGCATATGAAAAGTAGACTTGGGCAATGACTTCATGAAGAGATCAGCCAGGTTATACCAATAACAGATTTGTTTGTCTTCAATGTTCCGATGATGTTGTTGTTGGTGAAAGTAAAAAAACTTTAACGCAATGTGCTTGGTGTTGTCTCCCTTGATTTATCCCTTCTTCAGTTGCTCGATACATGTTGCATTGTCTTCAAATATCGTCGTAGGAAGGTCAATGATAGTACAACGACCACTAGTGCTTCGAATGTGTTCCATGACTGCTCTCAACCAAAAACATTCATGTGAGGCTTCATGCAATGGGAAAATCTCAGCATGGTTCGAATAAGTTGCAACTAGTGTTTACTTGGTAAGCCTCCAAGATATTACGGTGACTCCAACGGTAAAGACATAACTCGTTTAAGAATGTGTCTTATGTGGTCGGACAGATAACTTGCATCTGTATAACCAATGAGGCAAGAATCAACCAGAGGACCAAGGAGGCGGCGGGTTCTCTCGAGGATTCATGGATGTAGAACAAGCCCAAATTCATCGTACTCTTGAGGTAGCGGAAAATGACTTTAACACCATTCCAATGTCTGGGTATAGGTGCATTTTTGTATCTCGCGAAAAGATTAACAAAGAATGAGATGTTGGTTTAGTGCATTGACCTAAGTACAATAAAGCACCAATTGCACTTAGATATGGAACTTCAGGCTCCAAAATCGCTTCTTCATCTTCCTTGGGACGGAAGGGATCTCGTTTAGCATCTAGAGTCCAAACGATCAAAAGAGTACTCGTAGACTTCGCTTTATCCTCATTAAAACATCGTAGCATATTCTAGGTGTAGTTTGATTGACGTACTAAGATTCCATCCGAATAGTTCTCGATCTCCATGTCAAGACAATATCGAGTTTTCCCAAGATCCTTCATCTTAAATTTCGACTTCAAGTGAGCAGTAGTCTCCTTAAGCTATTCGGGAGTTTTGATGAGGTTCATATTGTCGACATAAACTACAATGATTGCAAAACTGGAATGTGACTTCTTCATGAACACGGAAGGGCATAGATCATTGTTCACATAACCTTCACTTGTCAAATATTCACTCAGACGGTTATACCACATCCGATTGGATTATTTCAATTCATAGAGGGATCTCCTCATTCTAATTGAGAGGGTGTTCTGTGGTCTAGAACTATTTGAACAGTCAATGGAAGTCCTTTAGGAATTTTCATATATATTTCTGTATCTAGATCCTCATAAAGATATATGATTATCATGTCCATAAGCTGCATATTCAGTTTTTTGAAAACTACCAAACTGATAAGGTAGCAGAACATTATGACGTCTACTACAGGGGAATACATCTCCTCGTAATCAATCCCAGGGCGCTAAGAGAAGCTTTGCGCTATGAGGTGTGCTTTGTATTGCACTATTTCATTCTTCTCATTACGCTTCTTTACTAAAACCCACTTGTAGCCCACATGCTTCATATATAGTGGAGTAAGAGTTATGAGCCCAAACACCTTACATTTCACAAGCAAATCAAGGTCAACTTGGATTTCTTGTTTCTAGTTTGACCAATCAGTTCTACGTCGCATGATGTTAGTAGCTACTGTGTATGCAAATGCATCGTCGATGATCATCTTATTCCAATTCCAAACCTCTTCCAATATTTAATAGTAGACCAAAATCTCGCGATTCTCAGCAGGCCAGTTTGTCTCGCCTAAAACAACACTGTAATCTAGAATAACCTCATGCGTTGGAATAAATGAGTAAGCCATGGTCGGATTCAAACTAGATTCACTCGTTTATGCTATTTTTGTCTTCCAGCGTTGTAAATCCTTTGAACCAGGGGGTCTGCCACGTTTCAAGGTGGGAGTAGATGATTGGCTAGCCGCTAGTGTATTAGGCTGTGTGGGAGGTGCAACCGACCCTCTTTTGGTGATGACTCATCCTTCTGGGGTGATATTACGGCGTACTTTAGGTACGTTGATCTTTGCAGGTGTGTTTGCAGCAGGTATATGTGATCTCATTGTAGACATATAAATTTCGATGCATACAAATGATACATCACAAAGCTCCACGTGACATATGACTCATCGCAAATGGACGAGTCATTAATGACATGTGGCACAAATCAAGCAAAGAAAGTGTAAAACATTCCCAAAATTCGGCAAAAGGGAGAAAATCCCCCTTAAAAACGGCAAGGTGCCCAAAATCTCTCAAAACAGGAAAGAAAGCCAAAACATCTTCACAAAATAAGCAAGAATTGAAGATTGCTCACAAATAGGCAACAAAGCCTATAAATTTCGGCCACTATGAGGAAGGTGGTTGAAATTAAGACACAAAACATGCCTAAATTCTCCCATGGACAAATCAAGATACAAATCAAGGCCAAATTCATCCAAAGGCATGGTTTTGGAAGTCTATAAATATAAGGATCCAAGACACACAAAGGGGTCGAAAATTACACATGGTGAAGAACCTCTGCACAAATCTTTGAAGACGAATACGCTGCCAAAGCTCTCTTCAAAGAACGTACAACTAAAGCCGAAGCTTTCTTTTGACCAAAGCCGAAGCACTGCCCTTGAAGAATCAACAAGCACTCGTGCCGATTCCTTGAAGACTGTGTTGCAAGCTCAAAACTTGTTACAACGTTTGTTTCAAGATCAAGTTGCCAAGACCCTTGAATCAACGAAATCCTGCATCAACATCACCCTTTGCCACAACTTTGAGGTGAATACTATCCAATCGTTGTTTCAAGCTCAAAACTTGAAGCAATCGTTCAATCGTTCTCTGAGATCAAGTCATCGCGACCTTTGGATCAACAACCTACGCTACATCAAATTTGAAGACTGAATCAGAGGAAAATTGTAAACAAAGATTGTAACCCTACAAATTCATCAATACAAATCTACTTTGTACACGTGTTCTCGTTTCATTCGTTACAGAATTTTCGTGTTTACAAATTTGGTACGCCCGGTGAGATCATTTCAACCTCTCATCTCTGTCTTCAAATCCACAAGAAACACATATGCCATTAAGAAATGATTAAGCTAATCCCGCAATCAACACGAAGAACAAGAATATCCTTGCCGTAAATGGTGGCACTTTGGGTGTCACAACCTGAAGTAAGGCAAGAGTTCCCTTTGCCTTGCCTTCCACCACTACATCAACTCTATTGAATAAGCAAGTGCACCCGAGGCACAAGCTCGTGGTCACCCTGGCCTTACTAAGAGCGCCAAGGGAAGAAAGCCCGAGAAGGTACTCTGAGTCGTTAACTTCTGATGTCGACTCAAGCAATAGCTCGTATCCTGTAGCTATGCAAGTCATAACTACTGGTGCAACGTCCATCGAATAGCAGCTGGCCCAAATGAACGAAGACATTGCAAGGCTGACAAGGACCGTGGAGGAAAAGAACTTGCAGATTTCTACACTTGTCAATCGTCTGGAGGTGCATCACGACGAGAAAGCTAACCCGAAGATTGATCCACCAAATGAGGAAACTGACAAAAGAAGGAGCCTTTGATGGACAAAGCTGAAGAGAAGCTAGAGGTAGACCAAGTTGCGATGCTCATGAAATCTTTCTCTATCCAACAGCTGCAAGAGATGATCATAAGCACCATCAAGGCATAGTACGAAGAAAGCTCACATGACTCCGTGCTGTATTCAAAACCTTACTCTAAAAAGATTAACACCTTGAGGATGCCAAGGGGTTATCAGCTGCTAAAATTCTTGCAATTCGATGGAAAAGGCAATCCCAAACAACATATTACCCATTTCATTGAAACTTGAGCCAATGCTAGGATGGAGGGAGACTACCTCGTCAAGTAGTTCATATGCTCACTAAAAGGTAATGCCTTTGACTAGTACACCGACTTCAAGCCTGAGTCCATCAACAGCTGAAAAGGAATTTCTCAACTGCTTCTACAGCACCCGCTGCACCATAAGCATGTTGAAGCTGACAAGTATGAATCAATGGAAGGATGAACCTGTCATTGACTACATCAATAGATGGTGTTCATTAAATCTGGATTGCAAAGATCAACTTTCTCAAACCTCCGTCATTGAGATGTGCGTTCAAGGCATGCACTGGGGGTTACATTACATCCTGCAAGGCATAAAATCGAGAACATTTTAGGAGCTGGCAACTCATTCCAAAGACATGGAGCTGAGTATCTCCAATCATGGAAAGAAGAAGCCGATCACCGACTTCAAGAAGAATAATGTGTTCGCCCTAAAGGTATACAAGACTAGGAAGAAGCCAGCTAATGAAGCTTTTATCGTCAATACTGCCCCATCGAGACCTCCTATGCCCCCGTCAAGATCTCCCTCAAGAACAAAACGAAGGAGATGAAGAAATGTGAGCCTTCTCGCACCCAGGACAAGTACAAAAACACCTTGAGGGAACTAGAGCAGAAGACATACCCTTTTCTAGACTCTGACGTGGCTGCAATGCTGGATGACTTGTTGGAAAAGAAGGTGGTTGAGTTACCTGAATGCAAACACCCGAAAAGATGAATCACATTAACGATCTTAGGTACTGCAAGTACCATCGTATTGTGAGTCATCTTGTTGGCAAGTGCTTTGTCCTTAATGAGCTCATCATGAAGCTAACACAACAAGGGCAAATCGAACTTGACCTTGAAGACATAACCGCAACGCATACTACTATGATTGCGTTTGGATCTTTCGAACATATGCCTCTCCAAGTGACGCCTGACCATTCATGTCCATGCTCAAGCTACACAACACCTTCTGCACAACCATCACTGGGGGCAAACGACCAAGATGCACCTACCGACAAAGAAGCAGGGTAGGCATTGATGACCTATAAAAAATGAAGAAGCCAAAACTGCAAGCCACAAGGAAAAAGGTGGAGCAAGGGAGAAAGCACCACCGCCGCAACAATAGAAAGCCTAAAAGAAGCATAAGAGCTGCTAAGCCAACGTACGTTGGGGAACCTATGGAGCAAAAGCCACACATTCCTATTTCCTTGCATGAGTACTTCTCGATAGACTTCTTCCAATAGTGCACTACCGCTACCTGTTAAATGGTTGAAGTGGAGATAGAAGAGCCCTCAAAAGGCAAAGCTATCGCCATTGAGGAAGAGAAAACTTCCACGCATAAAGAAAGCCTGTCGGCATACTTTAGCATCAAGGAGGCGCTGCGATTGCCCAAGTAAATTCGAAGAGTACTAGTAATGGTCTTCGCGAGTCCTAACGATTACGAGGTGTAAGAAAGCAAGGACGAAGGCTTGAAGCTTTAGCCACATGAATATGCGGCATGTTATGCCAGCTATGACGCTATCAACTTCATTGACGATGACTTCCTGCTAGGGTTAAAGCCTCATAACCATCATCTCTTCGTTTCTGGGTACATAAGGGAGCACAAAGTCAACCGCATGCTTGTGGATGGTGGATCGACCATAAACATCGTGCCGAAGTCAACAATGATGGCAATCAACATCAAGGTAGATGAACCATCCAGAAGCCGCCTCCTAATCCAAGGTTTTAACCAAGGACAACAAAGAGCAATGTGTATGATCCGAGCTGAGATGACCATTAGCGAACTCAAGTCAAGAACGCTATTTCACGTGATTGATGTAAGAACTCAAGTCAAGCACGCTATTCCATGGAAATGGAGTAGTACCGTCCACTCTCGACCAATGCCTAAAGTTCTACCGAGAAGGGGTGAAAGTGATACAAGGCAACACCAAGCCATTTACCAAAGTTAAATCACACTTCGTGGATGCCAAGTTCTACATGGATGAAGACATGGTACACAAAGCTCTTCCAAATAAGATCAAATCCACTGGCAAAGCTGCACCCAAAAAGAAAGAGTGGTAAGTCGTGCCCAATAAGCAAGAAGAGGAAGTAGTGTCATCTTCAAGCAAAGATGATGATGAGCCTGCCAAGCTCGCAACAATCAAAGGGAGTGTGATTCCCTCAAGAGGATCAAACACACTTGTTTTCCGATACATCCCAATATCGAGAAGAAAAAATGGGCAATCCCCATTCAAAATTAGAACAAGCAAGGCCGACACACATATGCACAAGGATGATGTAAAGCTGCTCAAGACAAAAGCAATTTTACCTCTGATATGACTAAGCGACACTAAAGTTTCAAAAGCACCGCAAGGTATCATAAAACCCCAACCAAAGTGGGCAGAACCAAGCTTTCTTCCAACCAAGAGGACCGAAGAAGGTCTCGACCCAAACGTATACAAACTCATGTTAAAGGCTGGGTACGATTTCGCCTCCCTTTCAAATCTTGGAAAGAAAGTTTCAAACACCATTAACAACAAAGAACGTGACCTCACCGAGACTCAAAAAGAAGTTGAGGGAGCATGGTTACGGAGTGAACAACAACAAAGCTGAACTTGGCTTCACACTAAATATGCCCGTGAAGATTTCAAGAATAGCGGAAAATGCTAGCGCTCAACACATCAGTGTGAGGGTTGACCAAAATCAAAAGAAGCCTAAACCTGCCCCGCAAAGGTCAGTCTTTGATAGACTAAATTGTTCAAAACCCAAAATTTCGGCACTTGATCGCATTGGTGGTCAAGACCGAACTTCCTTCTTCAAGCGGCTTAACACACCAACATCTCAAAGCTTTATTTTCGAAAGGTTGTCAAAATCTAAGAAACAAATCAACATGGCTAGCTCTCCTCCATGATAGTCGGCCTTGGAAAGACTTAAAGAAACTAATAAGCATTCTAGAAAGAGGAAGATAACGCCAAAAAAAGAAAAGCTCGACGGTCTAGTAGAAAAAGACGACGTTCGAAGCTCGATTCCTTCAAGGATGAAGTGCCAAGCAATTTTGGAGGTTAACACAAATGAACAACTAAAGGTAAAAAGGCACACCATCATCCACACTGGCCAATCTTCACGCCAAAAAGCCTAAGAAGACGGCACTGGAAAGGAAGTCCAAAACATCTTTCATATCACAATCCAAGAAGACAAAGAAGACGAAATCCCCGAGGAGGACATCACTGCTGCACCACCACAACTCAAGGATAGGGGTAAGCTACGGTTGATGATCTCAAGGAGCTCAACTTAGGCACAAGCGAGGAACTGAAGCCTATCTTCGTAAGTGCACTACTAAGTACGGACAAGATCGAGGAATACTACTAACTGCTCTTGGAGTACAAAGACGTCTTTTCTTAGAACTATAAAGAAATACCCTACCATCGTTGTGCATCGTCTTGCAGTCAAGCCTAGAACGTAGCTGGTAAAGCAAACTCAACGATGCTATCAATCTGAGCTCATCCACAAATTGAGGCTGAGATTGACAAGCTAATCAAAGCAGGCTTTATTTAAGAGGTGCAATACCCTAAATGGATCTCCAACATCATCATTTTCCTTTAGAAATCTGGCAAATACGTGTTTGCGTAGACTTCCGAGACCTCAACGATACTTGCCCGAAGAATGACTTTCCCTTGACAATCATCAAAATCATGGTGGATGTGACAACTGGCCACGAGGCGTTATCATTTATGAATGGCTCATCTAAGTATAATCAAATCCTCATTGCTCTCAAAGTCGAGTAACTAACAGCCTTTCGTACTCCAAAAGGTATCTACTTCTACAAGGTAATGCTCTTTAGCTTGAAGAACACTGGAGTTATATATCAAAGCGCCATGCAGAAGATCTTTAATGACATGCTACAGAAAAACATAGAATGTTACGTAGGTGATGTAGTTATCAAGACCAAGAAAAGATCTGATCACTTAAAGGATTTACGAATGGTATTCAATAAACTACGACACTACAACCTCAAGATGAACCCATTGAAGTGTGCATTTAGCATCACCTCTGGGAAGTTCCTTAGCTTCATTGCCAAGAACTGTGGCATTGAAGTAAACCAATCAAAGATCAAAGCCATTCAAAGCATGCCTAAGCCAAGAAACTTATACGAGCTGAAAAGTCTACAAGGGTGGCTTGACTTCATCAGATGCTTCATCTCCAACCTCGCTAGATGCTATCAACCCTTCAGTCGACACATGAAGAAGAACACTTCATTCATATGGGATAACGCATGCCGTAATGCCTTCGAGAGCATAAAACGGTACCTAACAAGCCCACCTGTCTTAGGAGTACCCATGCTTGGAAAACTGCTCATCTTATACATTACTGCACAAGAAGGTTCCGTTGGGGCACTCTTGGCACAAGAAAATGAAGACCAAAAGGAAAGAGCACTCTATTACCTAAGTAGAACTCTCACTGGTGCCGAGCTTAACTACTCACCAATCGAGAAGATGTGTTTGGCCTTAGTCTTTGTTATCCAAAAGCTTAGACACTACATGTATGCTTACACCATCCACTTGGTTACTAAAGCCGACCCGGTGAAGCACATTATGTCCAAGCTGGTTTTGACAGGACGACTAGCTAAATGGGCGTTACTTCTTAACCAACATGAAATCGTCTACATCTCAACTAAAGCTATCAAAGGACAAGCCCTAGCAGACTTCCTTGTCGATCATCCAATCCTAGTTGATTGGAAAATCTCGAACGACTTGCGTGACGAGGAGGTTTTCTACATGACATCTTCTCGACGTGGACAATGTTTTTCGACGGATCTGTATGAGCAAATAGAATGGAGGCAGGAGTAGTATGAATGTCACCACAAAGACAAGTACTACCTTATTCATTTTAATTAAGCGAGTTGTGCTCCAACAACGTCACTGAGTACTAAGCACTGATTATTGGACTCCAAATGTCAATCGACATAGAAATCACAACGCTAGAAGTGTATGACGACTCCAAGCTCATAATCAATCAACTCTTGACTGAATATGAAGTGAGGAAAGATGATCTCGTCCCATACTTCTAGCTAGCAACTCAACTGCTACAAAAGTTCAAGGCCATGAGGCTAGAACATGTGCCAAGAAAAGAAAATCAAATGGCAGATGCTCTCGCTAGCTTAACCTTAAGTATGGCGCTAAAAGAAGATGAAGCTGCAGACGTGCCAGTTTGCCAAAGATGGGTGATCCCAGTCGTCATTGAAATACTATTAGATGACACAAACGTTATCTCGATACTTCCAGTCGATACTGAAGATTGGAGACAACCACTGATCGACTACTTGGAGCATGGAAAGCTTCTGGAAGATCCTAGACATCACTCTGAAATACGTCAACAAGCACCTCACTTCATCTACTACAAAAAAACACTCTACCGATGCTCTTTTGAAGGAGTACTTCTAAGATGCCTAGGTGAGGAAGAGGCCAATCAAGTCATAAAAGAAGCACACTCAGGCATATGCGGAGCGTATCAATCTGGACCAAAGCTACACTTCCAACTTAAAAGAATGGGTTACTACTGGCCAAGCATGGTGAAGGATTGCTTGGAATACGCCAAAAGATGCCAAGCTTGCCAATTCCACACCAACTTCATATATCAACCGCTTAAGCCATTACATTTTACGGTTGTTTCATGGCCATTTGATGCATGGGGATTGGACGTCGTGGGACCAATCACACCAAAATTATCTGTCGGAGAAGCCTACATCCTAGCCGCAACAAACTACTTCTCTAAGTGGGATGAAGCCGTACCCCCTAAGGGAAGTCAAGAACGAAACTTCATCTGTTTCGTCAATAAGCATATCATCCACCAATATGGTGTGCCTCGGTACATCATCACGGACAACGGAAAATAGTTCTCCAATCGATTCATGGACGAGCTCTGCGAGAAATACAAATTCAAGCAGCACAAGTCTTCTATGTATCATGCTCTGGCCAACGGTCTTGCAGAATCATTTAACAAAACGTTGTGCAACCTCTTGAAGAAGGTGATCAGTTAAACAAAGAGAGACTGTCACGAAAAAATAAGCGAAGCACTTTGGGCATATAAGACGACACATAGGACTCCTACCCAAGCTACGCCTTATTCTCTCGTATATGGCATAAAAGCTATTCTGCCACTCAAAAGTCAAATCCCCTTACTAAGGATAGTTATACAAGAAGGCTTGATTGAAGAGGAAAATGCAAAGCTACGACTACAAGAGTTGGAATCACTTGATGAAAGGAGGCTCGAAGCTTAACAACACTTGGAATGCTACCAAGCACGGCTATCTAAAGCATTCAACAAAAAGGTTCACCCAAGGTCATTCCAAATTGGAGATTTTGTCTTGGCATTACGAAGGCTCATCATTACAACTCACAAAACAAAAAGCAAGTTTACATCAAAGTGGGATGGACCTTACGTAATACAAGAGGTCTACACCAACGGAGCCTACTTAATCATGGTGGAAAACGGCTTAAAGATCAGCCCCATCAATGGTAGATTCTTAAAGCATTATTACCTCTAAAACAAACAAGCAATGAACCTCGCCTGTACAAGCCTAAACTACACACGGCAGCAATGCCCCTTATTCGCACGAGCATAAAAGGCGACACTCGATACTCCTTGTTCTCACAAGTTTAAAAGGTAACACTCAATGCTCCTCGCCTGCACGAGCCTAAACTGCACACGGCATAAAGCTCCTCACCTGCATGTACCTAAACTACACACAGCACAAAACTCCTCACCTACACGAGCCTAAACTCCACATGGCACAATGCTCCTTGTTCGCACGAGTTTAAAAGGCGACACTCAATGCTCCTTGTTCACAGAAGCTTAAAAGAAGACACCCAACGCTTATGGCCCGCAAGAGCATAAATTGTGTACGGCAAAATCACCATCAAAATCATCATCAAAACCATCATCAAAACCATCGAAAATCCATCACTCCTTTGAACTACGTCATGACTTGATCCCTCCTCAACCTTGGGTATGTAGGCAAATTGAAACTTCAAAACTTCAAGTACAGCCACATCATCAACAAAAACACAAACACTTTAAAGAATAAATAGCAAACTCAAGAATGTGAATACTTTATTTCTTTAAAGGAAAAATTCGACTACAAAACAGTATTACAAAATGAGCAAAAAACAAAGACGGCTTCTCCAGTAGTCGACAAGGTACTATTCCAAGTCATAACTCCACTACAGATGCGATCGCCAAGAAGCTCAAACGAAGCTGGTGAATTGTCATGAATATGGTGCGAAGGATTCAAGATAAGAATCTTTGATCTACACACCCTCTTCTTCATAGTTGGTCGACCAAAATCTGTCACCTCCCAAGATACTTTAGAAAACCATGACTTGATATGCATCGAGTTGTCTTTCGCAATAAGAACAAGCGCCTTAGGGCTAGCTAACAACGCACAAAGCTTCAATGTTGTTCCTCTATCTTGCAAATTGCCTTTCTTCGAAAGAATGGTGATGGTATTGCTCTTAAAGCACTTGAAAAATACCATGGCTGCAATGAAGAAAAAAGAAAAGACAACATAAGCACAAGGTGGGACGACAAGAGAATAAAAGAAAAAGAAAAAAAAATTGCTTCACTAAAGCAAAAGACATGCAAGACAAACCTCGTAAGCGTTGAAGGATGACGATGACAAAGTCACCATGACAAAAAGAAATCAACCACAAAAGCTTGAAGAGCATGCAAAGAGGGTAGCTACAAAATGGTCCTTCAACGCACACTACAGTAGCAAAGAAAACCAAAAAGCTACGCAATCGCACTACGCAAACCCGCAACGATTACACAAGCAGTTTCTTACACTGCACGGCAAAGAGGGCATCTACAAGACAATCCTTCAACGCATGCTACAGTAGCAAAGAAAACCAAAATGCTACGCAACCCTGTAGCGATTACACAAGCAGTTTCTTGCACTGCACGGCAACATCACCACCGAGGGAAAACTGTGACCAAAAGGCACTACATAGCGCAAACCCGCCGCAGTCTTTTGCACAACACCACACGATAGAAGTGACGCACTGCAACAAGCTCCAAGCAAGTAAAACTCACGGCAAAGCACAGTAGCAAGCACACTGCAAGGATGTGAATTGTGAAAAAAATACACACCCAATTGTCCTATAAATAGGGGTCAATTGTTTCCTAATTCTATAAGGGAAATACATACCCAAATAGCAAAAGGAAAATCAAAACAAGGAAGCAAATTCCAAGCAAAAAATGGCAAGTTTTAGCCAATCTGTGCAAGCAGGACATTTTTGGTGATAATTCGACTTTCCGGAGGAATTTTGATGCAAGGCTAAGTGGAGAAGGAAGCTAAGAGGCTGATGATTGTTGTATTAAAATTTCATAATTTTTCCTAAAGCCAAACGTTCCAGTTTTCAAAGTTAATCCCACAGAAGTTGTTTTCCCGTTAGAACTGCACAGCTGTAGAAAAATGATGAGCTGAAGGCTTTCCCGATTTTTCCTAATGGTGTGCGATATATGCCTGAAAAGATAAGAGATAAAACTACGTTTCCCATATTTTTACAGAATTTTCCAAAAGAGAAATCGACCTCAAACTTGACATGCAAATCAGATGACATGTTTCCCAAACCAACAAGGGAAATGCATGCTGTTTTTTGCAACAAAAATTATCAAAGAGAAGAAAAGGAAACAAAAACAAAAAAAACAAAAGGAAAGGGCATCAAAATTTCCAAAACAACAAAGGAAAGAACCCCTCCTTGCCATGGAAAACAAAAGGGGAAAGGAAAGAATCCCTCCTTGCCGAGGAAACAAAAAGGGAAAGGAAAAACACCCTCCTTGCCGTGGGAAAAAGAAATGGAAAGGAAAAAATGCACATCCTACTTACCCAAGGACAAGCATTAAAGCTTTCCAAAACCTTGAAGGAAATCATCAAAGCTTTCCAAAACCTTGAAGGAAATCATACAAACTTTCCAAAATCTTGAAGGAAATCAACAAGGCTTTCCAAAACTTTGAAGGAAATCACCAAAGCTTTCCAACATTTTGAAGGAAATTGAAGGAGGTTCCTGTTGGAGAACAATTTAGAAACAATAAAATAACAAAAATACATAACCTAAATACTTATACTTAATTATTCATAAATACTTGCAATACATAATTCAATTACACAATAAATACAAAAAATTAAAATGATACTAACTTGAATGAATCGAAGGTAGAGGCTAGCGAAAACACTATGTCCTTCGAACAGTATTTCCGTCCCACTCATGTGCTTGTGGTTCTACAACGTCTGCTCGACCATGATACAACTACCTAATTTTACAACCCGCACTGGATTATAAAACTCTAGCGAATTGCTTTGTGTGTTTACTCTCTGGAAATTTGTACAGAAGACAAGGAGGAAGAAAAGATGATTGTCACTTGGATACTGTGATTGCAAATATATAGGTTGTTTCACACCCTTTCAAATACCTATTCAGTGTATTTGAAAGTACACAACTCTTTCTAATAGCTGTGTCTTTTAATCAAAACGTACAACTCTTTCTAATAGATGTGTCTTTTAATCAAAACGTTTTTTAATTAATAAATTAATTAAAAAACTTAATCCGAAAATTAAAATTAATGAATCTGATTAATTTTAAATTCCAAGGCCCTTGTCTTGATTAATTAATATTAATTGTATTTAGGCTATATTATATTCAAGCCTAATCCACACAAGCATAAGGCCCAAGCCTTCAATCCATTTCCAAATGGTCCAAGTTCTAATTACTAAGAAAAAGGAATAAGCCTATATAAAGGCTAGTGAAAAAATACTGTTGACCAATGTGGGACAAGAGGGTCTCAAACTCCTACAGTTCCTACCTAAGAAAAGGAAAAAAAAAAATATATTTACTACAACCACAAGGAAAAAAATTCAAAAAAATACACCAAATGTATTTTGCCAAAGATTATGGAAAATCAAATACGCACAATACGTATGTGCCGATTTGTCCATTTTCAAATTTTCATTCAAGATCAAGCCTCTACGGCCCTTGAAGGAAAAAAATTTCATTTCTTTCAAGATCAAGCCCCTACTGCCCTTGAAGAAATGTTTTGTCCAAGAAATACGCCTCAACGGCCATTGACAAAATTCATCATCTTAATTGAAGATCAAGCCTTGGAATATGTTGAAATCGACCCTTGACGAAATTCATCATCTCAATTCAAGATCAAGAAATGCGCCTCAACAAACCTATATATGCTCCAAAACCGTCCCAAAATAGCTAGATTTAAGGCTTGGAATATGTTGAAAACTTCTTCAGAATGCCACAAACCCAAGTCATCTTGGGCTCCAAAAATCACAATTAAGCCCAAAAACGTTACTTTCCAACAATGCGTATTGCTTCTTTATTTCATCGCCAGAAAATAACCGTTTTGTGAAAAAAAATCTGATATTTTGACACGATCAAGCTAAGCGACTCACGAACGTCCTCCAATTGGAATTACTTCAAAAATCATCCATTTGATCACATTTTTCCCTAAAGGAAGTTGAAAATTGTATATTAAAAATACAATTTAAAGTATCAAATTCTTCTACAATAATAACCAAAATAAACTAAAGTTAGGATAATATGTATAATATAATATTAACTCATCATCAACGCATATATAGCAATGTGAGCTACAACTTCATCATGTCTTATAAGTTTTATCTACATTGTAAGACTCAATACGTGTCATGAAAATTCCAACTAAGTTTTTTCTCCTAACGTCAAACTTAAGATCATGAGATTCCATAAATGTACAGATTATATGAACAAAATGTCCAGATGACGATTTCATATATATACAGAGATACGTAGACAAAAATGCAGATGTCTCTTAACCTAACTAGGAAAAAGAGGAATGGTAACCTAATTACGAATTCACAATATCGAATGGGGTTAGTTAATGTGGGGGCCACCAGTTTGTGACCCGTGAATCCATGGAGTGGGTTGGCAATGGCAATGGCAATAGCAATAGCAATCCAATCCATGTCTGGGCTGAAGTAAGACGGGTGAAAGTAAGAGACCAGGAGATTGGATGAACATATGCAAATTTCAAGAAGGTGCATGAATAGTGGGATCCGCTAACTACTTTCCAACGCAGTAGTCAAAAGACTCCAAACCACAAAAACACATGAGCTGCAAAACGTAGGTGTTAGAAGAGGTCAAATTCTAAATATAAAACTAAAATTTGGCAGTTTATGTAACATTTTGATATTTTTAACTTTTGCTTTCTATTGATATGTCAAATTAAAATATTATTTTATTATCGTAAATTATTATAATAAATATTTTAAAACCAAAAACAATACTAAAAATTAATAAAATGCATTTGATAATCAATTTAAAAAAAATTGAAGTTGTTGTCAATTTTGGCACCAAGGTTTAAGGCTGCCAATCCATATCATGCCATTTTAGGTTTGGTTTTTTCAGTTGGAAAACATTGTTGCTCTATTTTTTTACCGTTGGTGTTGATTGGACATTTTAATATCACTTTTAGAGATGCTCTTAAATTGTTATTGTATGCCTAGTTAATTAACTACTAATAAATTAGGGGTGAAAAATGACATAATATTTCTTTCAATGGTTATACGCCGATATTATTATTTTAAGGTACATTAAGACATAAAAAGAATTTGAGCTCGAAACATGACGGGTTGAAAAAAAATGTCTTATCGGCCAAGGCGATTACATGCAAAATGATATGTTCTTTTAATCGTTGAGAAATTATAAATATTTGATTAGTTCAGAGGTTTGACATAAATTTCCAGGTTTGAAAGTAACTTTTTGAATCGTCTTAAAGGGCATTTGAAATAGGATAGTGGATTGTCGGCAAACCCATTGAAAATTTTGTAACCAAAAAGTAGTTCTTCTTTAAGAATTTGTAGGTCTTTCTTTTCTGCTATATATGTTGGGATCGATCCAATATAAGAAAATATATAAAACTCAGAGTTACACGATGAATTAACGGGATTGGTCTTAGAGTTCGACGCAATGTTATTAAAGAAAACTTGACCATTCATCGGGATTGTTTTTAGAGTTCGACGCAATATTATCAAAGAAAACTTGCTTATGGTCAGGTCATTTGTTAAGAATTTTGGCGAATAGATGATTCATGCAAGAAACAAACTTAATAAGTTATGCTGTCATTTTTGTCAAACTTTCTAAAGAGAGACTGTTATAATCGTCATTCTTCATTGGTGTCATCAGGCATGTCATTTTTGTCACAACTGAACCTTAACCCCATAAATACTCCATTTATTTTATTCTCCGCAACAACTAAAACAAATTCCAAGCTGCCTTCTTTTCCCGAATGGAGCTGTTGGGGAGGAGTCCTATGAAAACCCAAGTAAAACTTCAAACCATATTTCTCTCTTTAATTTCATTTCCCTGCATTTTCTCACCAACCAAACATTAATATTTTATGCATTTTATCTCCAAATTTAAGTGACTCGTCTTTTTTTTCTTTTTCATTTTAATCTATGGAAATCAGTTATAAGAAAGCAGAGAGATCTCTACACTCCCTTTTAATCTTCTGCATTCGAGCCATTAGATTGAATAAATTAACAAAGAATCAAATGGCAAAATTAATATAGGGAGTGCATGAGGTTAAAATGGAGTGCGGAAATCATTCCCTATAACAAAAACTTAAAGTGCTAATTGGATTTTTTTCCCCTTCTATTTCCTATTTGTTTCCTAATTTTTCAGGTGATTAAGTTAGTGCTAGTAGTACTTCTTGTGGTGGCCATGCTAAGAGGGGTTGAGAGCAGAAGAGCAAAAGTCCAAAGATTTGAATCGTTCGAGTGCACTGCAATGAACTGCAGAGCTCACAGTGCTTCACTCACTGATTTTGGAGGAGTTGGAGATGGAAAGACATCAAACACAAAGGCCCTTCAGGCCGCCATTAGTCAGCTGAGCCAATATGAAACAGAGGGCGGTGCTCAGCTTGTTATTCCGGCAGGGAAGTGGTTGACTGGGAGCTTCAACCTCACCAGCCACTTCACTCTCTATCTCCACAAGGATGCTGTTCTCCTAGCTTCTCAGCTCTCTCTCTCTCTCTCTCTTGTTTTTTTCATGTTTTCCCAAACATGCATATATATTCACATATATATTTCCTATTTCCTATTTGTGCGGCTTAATCATGTTGAAACTATTTGAGATAAAGGGACTTATTTACAAAATATTAGATTTTTCTTTTGTTACATTAAAGGAATTAGAATGTTGGATTAGACTTTCAATTAGTGTTGATTTCGAATTTATGTCTAAAACAGTATTATTTGGAGTTTAAGGTTAGGGTTTTAGTCTGAAGGTATGGGTAGCATAGTCACATTGGTTAGAGTATGTGTTATTTTCTTATCCAAGTTCAAATCTTTTTCACAGTAGTTTAAACATGAAATGTGTAGAATTTTAGTTTATCGAAAAATAAAATCACGATAGAATGCATGATGTTAAAAAAAGAGTTAATTAAATGTTAAAATCACTAACTTAAGAAACTAGTGTTATAGGCAGTGTGGCAGATCTATATAGGGATCTGGGAGGTCCCGGACCCGTCAACGACCTTGAATCTTTGCTTGAAATTTTTTGAGGACCCCCCGGATCGGAAGAGGAAGGCATATGCAAGCTGCAACGGCAGCGTCTTCACGAAGAAGACGACTGGGTGAAGAAGAAAGAAATGTTCTTTTTTTCAACCCTGGCCCAAAACGCTTGTTTTGGTAAATTTTTTTAATCTTTTAAAAAAAAAACATAAAGATTAAAACAATTGGCAAAACGCTCGTCCCCCATAGTCCCTTTTTTGTTTTAACTCCCCAGCCCCCAGCTCGTCCCCCATAGTCCCATCCTACTTTCAACATCTTGATGCCCCCATTTTTACATGTTCACCGAATCTCCATTTCCCAAAATTTTCAAAACCCTAACATTCTAAATCCCACCCAATATTTTTATTTTTTCTCCAATATCATACCTCAATTTGTTTCATATCTCCAAACCATCATCACTTGGTTCAAAATTGAAGTTTGTTTTTCGGTATTCTAATCTAATCTCAATTAAATTATATTAGATATTGATTGAGATTTATAGTCTATTATTGATAGTTTTATGTTTGCCTACTCATTTGATTATTGGAATTTTGTTTATTGGTTAATTGGTATGTGTTTTTGTGTTTTTTTTTATTATTAATAGTGTATTGTAAAAATAAGAAAATGGGAGATCAATAGATGAGTGACAACTTAGTTATTTACATTGAGAAAATGTTTTTTCATGTATTGGTAATGAAGATATCATACACTATTTTCAGACTGTGAAATCTCATTAGTGGATGCTTGAATTAGGATTTTATAGCTTTTAATGTTGTTATGCGTATGATTTATAAATGAAATGTACTATAATTTAAATTTTAAATGTTATTTTTGTATACAAATTTTTTGACTTTTACTATTGGGACCCCTCAAGTTTAAAATCTTGGATCCGTCACTGTAGGAATTAGTATTAACTATTCCGAAATGACGTAGTTTTAGACGTAAGCACGTAGTAATCATCAAAAAAATCCAGAATGATGTAATGATAATGTGGTTTGTTTTGTCATATTAACTCAAAATAATGAAATGTGTTTTAGGACATTAATGAATGGCGGCCTGTGCTCAAACCCCTCCCATCTTAGAGCAACTCCAGTGTTGCAAAGACCCCCTAAAGCAACTCACTATTGAATCTCCACAGTGAACAATAACTACCTTTAATGAACAGTAAATACCTTTTACATCTCTACCCCTAAACTGAATAGCCATGGCAATGGGCAATAAAATATTAGTATTTTTTATTTTATAAAATAATAAAAAATAATAAAATCAAATTTCGGATATGATATTAATCGGTCTCTTTGTACCACAATTCATTAAATAAGAAATTACAACCCAAAGTATTTGAGAAAATATAAAATTGTGGTGTAAGGTGGAAGATAAATATAAGATATTTATAGAAAAATTTAAAATTTTTTTTAATTTTTAAAATTTTTTATTTTTGATTAATTGTTTACATTTTTTATTACTTTTTTACATTTTTTTTTAATTTTATAATGTGATTGACGTCATCCTAATGTCAGCCGTGCATCATGTGGCCTCAGGCTCTCGATCCACCAATTCGAGCCGGGCCTCTCATTCGGGCCTCCCCCGATCCCCATTGCCCATAGGCTGGAGTAGATTGCTGGGGCTATTGGATCATTTCTGTCGTCGGTCCATCAGGCTCCACCTCCCGCTAGAGTTGCTCTTATGGCCGTGGAAGGGACGCGCAGCTGGAAGGTACACCAATCTCATATGGGGAACAAATCTCACTGACATCATTGTTATAGGTACCTAATTTATTTAGTTCAATTTAACTCTACACCTTTTAATTATATATGTTACGCATATATCGACTAGGCACTGTTAATTTCGCAACCATCCTGATTATTGAATTTGAATAAAGGACTAAATTTATTGAGGTCCCTTGATCATTGTAGGTGATAATGGCACAATTGATGGTCAAGGTGAGTTCTGGTGGCAACAGTTCCACAAGAAGAAGCTAAAATACACCGCCCTTACCTGATCGAAATCTCAAACCTCACTCTCCTAAACTCTCCATCATGGAATGTTCATCCTGTTTACAGCAGGTAACCAAATATACTCCTACCTAGACATGGTAATTTTTTTCACGGTCTATTAACACAACACGTAATCGATACGAAAATAACAGGTTTCAGGTCAACACGATAACCAATCGGGTCATTATCGAGTCACACCATAAAAACCCGTTAATAACGGATCCTTAACAAGTTTACATAAGAGTGACATGCGGGTAACCCATTTCGACACATTAAAAAAAGTTACTTTGATTATTTTATTTTTTTAACTACTAAAAAACTAATATATGTATATATGTATAATAAATATGTGTTATTGTATTATTATTCTATATAAATTTAAAAAAAAATTAAGTTTTATTTATTTATTATTTTTATAGCATTCTATAGGCAAAACGTGATTGCATCCTTTACGCTTTGAGGAATGGTAAATCATCATTTGAATTTTTAAAACCATACAAACCCTCACGAATGGTATTTTTAAGGGAGTTCAAAATAAATAAAGTTCATAATCATTAATGTACTAGTCTGAAAAATGTGAAAAACAATTTTTTTTTTGTTTTTGTTTTTGAAATAATATTTATGTGACAATATGATATGTATATAATAATTTAGTATTATGTTTTCCATTTTTTTGGGGTCAAATTGTGCTTTTTATTTTCATTATTTATTGATATAAAATATATTTTCTTTAACAAGTAACGGGTTTGGTCATATTATCCGTCACAAAAACGACACAAACACGAAAAACACGATACGAATTTCAGGTGTACTCCTACCAATTAAATCATTTGTAGGACATTACTAACCACATATCTAACACAAGAGCGATTAGCGAATACAGTATAGTTGCATACGTGAGATGACTATAAGTCATTGATGTATTGTAATACACAGACACTTGCATCAACGGTTCACAGGTGGTCATGAGAGCATCTTTAACAATGTAATGCAGCAGACAAATAAGATAGAAGGATCGATAAGTGCCAAATCCAATAACATAAATTTAAATCCTCTGTATTTGATTAATAAATATATGAATAATCTGCAATTAACTCCAATAGAAGCCTTTATATAGGGAAAGGAATATGGTAGTTGATGGTTTAGCAAAGTTGAATTTTTCTTTGGACTTGGGCTATGTTATGTTGGATGATCCTCCTCCTTCAATCGTTAGCTTACTTCTAGATGATATTTCCAGGGTTACTAGGACTCGGGCTATTTGTATAAGCCTTTTGGGCTGATGTTCTACCTTGTTTAATAGTTCTGCTTGGACTTTGGACCCCTTTGTAACAAAAAAAAAAAAGCTTTATATAGACATCAAACCCTAATTCTAGTAGTGATTGGAAATCTAATGAATAAAGAAACATAAAAGAAAATTCTAATTAACTAGAAAAAAAAGAAAAAAAAAGAAACCTAATCCTTGTGGGACAAGGAAAGATAGAATTACCTAAATATTCAACTTTTTCAAAACTTATTCAAATAACCCAATTATTCCAACAATATGCCTTTATGTTATAGCCTATTTTATCTGACAGGGGAAAGGGGCCGGCGGCATAGGGAGAGAAAATAGAGAGAGATGTGTTTGTAGAATTGTGTAGAGGAATGTGTGTTATTCCTCCTACGCAATGCCTTTATTCATAGTAATAAGAGGGAGAAGAAATCCTTCATCCCCAAGGAATACAAGTCCATATAGGAAAGAATAACTTGAATCAAATCAAATCTAGGATTTACACAATCACAATTAAACTAGAAAGTTTACAACACTCCCCCTTGAATGTGTAAATACTCAAATAGATTCGGCATCATGTAGAGGTTGAGGAAGTTGACATGTTGGAACTGATTCTAGGAACATGTTATTCTCAATAAGGTAGGAACTTGCATAAGGAAGTAAGTCTCACAAAAAACCCTATGGCTATGACAAAACCCAAGTAAGGACAAAATCCATAGTCTAATGAAAAATGTGTGAGTAATGTAAAGTCAAATGAAACGTCTATGGGATGTCATTAAGGATATGATCAACCCAAGGTGGGTGCCTCGTTCAAACCTAGTTAGATAGCAAAAATCTAGTGGGAAAAATGTTCCTAATCGTAGGGAAAAAGAGTACATTAAGATCAAGCAAGTATACTTCAGGATACTCCCCCTGAGTTTGACACAATTCCAAAAAGAACTAGCAATTTTACAACTCAGAAAGTTTACACATACGAATTCCTTGAACAAGCTTCTGAAACATCGCCTTTGGTAGTGATTTGGTGAAGACGTCGGCCAAATTGTCTTGTGAATGGATATGCCTGACTTCAATCTACTGATGCTTTTGTTGTTGATGTGAGAAGAAGAACTTCGGCACAATGTGCTTGGTGTTGTTTTCTTTGATGTAACCCTTCTTGAGCTGTTCGATGCATGTTACGTTGTCTTCATAGATCGTCATTGGGACATCAACGACGGGGTAAAGATCGCAAGAGCTTCGAATATGGTCCACAACTGCTCTTAACGAAAAGCATTCCCAAGTTGCTTCATGTAAGGCAAGAATTTCAACATGGTTAGACGAAGTGGCAACTAAGGTCTATTTAGTTGACCTCCAAGAGATTACGGTGCCTCCAATTGTAAAGACATAACCCGTTTAAGAGCGCGCTTTATGTAGATCAGATAAGTATCATGCGTCGGCATAATCAACAAGGTGAGAATCGACTAGAGATAAGGGGGTGCAGCATCACTTAATGATCCATAGTGATAAAACAAGCCCAGATTCGTAGTACCCTTAAGGTAACGGAACATGTCTTTAACACCAGTCCAATGTCTGCATGTTGGTGCATTACTGTGTCTTGCCAAAGATTAATAGCGAAGGAGATGTCGAGTCTAGTGCATTGAGCTATATACAATAAAGCGTCTATTGCACTTAGATAAGGAACTTCAGGCTCCAAAATCTCTTCAGCTTCCTCTTTTAGATGGAATGGATCTCATTTTTCATTTAGCAATTGAACGACCATAAGAGTACTCAAAGGCTTCGCTTTATCCTCGTTAAAGCGGTACAACACTTTCTGGGTGTAGTTTGTTTAATGTACTAAGATTTCATTCGAACAGTGCTCTATCTCGAGACCGAGATAGTATCAAGTATTTCCTAGATCTGACTTCAGGTGTGTAGCAGTTTTTGCGAGCTCTTCAGAAGTTCCAATGAGGTTCATGTCATCGACATATACTACAGCTATCGCAAAACCAGAATGTGACTTCTTAATGAACACACATGGGCATAATGCATTGTTCACATATCCCTGACTAGTCAAATACTCACTCAAACGGTTATACCACATTCTTCCGGATTGCTTCAAATCGTAGAGTGAACACCTCAGCCGAATTGAGAGCGTGTTCCGGGGTTTGGAAATATCTGATCCAGTCAATGTAAGTACTTCGAAAACTTTCATATAAATTTCCGTATAAGATCCTTATAGAGATACATAGTTACTACGTCCATCAGCTGTATACTCAGTTTTTCAGAAACTGCCAAACTGATAAGCTAACGAAAAGTAATCACATCCATAACGGGTGAATAAGTTTCGTCATAGTCAATCCCAGGGCGATGTGAAAAACCTTGCGTAACAAGATGAGATTTGTAACGCACAATTTCGTTCTTCTCATTACACTTCTGAACGAAAACCCACTTGTAGCCAACGGGCTTCACATGTGGAGAAGTAGGAGCTACAAGCCCAAACACCTTATGTTTCGCAAGCGAGTCAAGTTCGACTTGGATTGCTTGTTTCAAGTTTGACCAATTGGTTCTACGTCGACAGTCATCAACGGAACGGGGTTCAATGTCATCGCTCAACATGATCTCAGTAGCTACTACATATGTTGATGCATTGTCGACGATCATCTCATTTCTACACTAAACGTCATCTAAGCTAGCATATAAAACCAAAATCTCACGATTCTCGGAAGGTGGATTTGTCTATTCAAGGACGCTTCTGTAATCTAAAATTTTCTCATGAGTTGGATAGAATGAATAAGCGACAATCGGATTCACGGTAGGATGTTCAAGTGCCTGTGTCGTGGGTTTCTTCTTCCAGAGTTGTGAATCCTTTGAACCAAAAGGTCTGTCACACTTTTGTGTAGGGGCAGATGATTGGCTAGTCACTCATGTACGTGGATCACCAGAGTTGGTGTCCCGGGCTTCCAGGAGAAAAGTCTGTCGTATATTTGGTACATCCATCTTTGCAGGCACATTTGCAGCTAGAATATGCGATCTTGTCATTTACGTTAGATCGGTGAAAGCATCTGGCATGCTCTGAGCTATACTCTAAAGATCTAATATGCACTGCACTTCAGTTTCAAACTGAGCGGTGCAGGGATCTAAATGAGACAAAGTGGGAGTTGTCCACGATAATTCGCGTTGTTCTTCAGGAATGTTGACATTCTTATCTCCCCCTAACGACGGGAAGACTGTCTCATAAAAGTAACAATCCGTGAAACGAGCGGTAAATAGATCACCTATCAAAGGTTCTAAGTAATGAACAATCAAAGGAGAATCATATCTGACATGGATTCCCATCCTTCGATGAGGCCCTATTTTTGTACGTAAAGGCGGCGAAATCGGCACATAGACTACACAACCAAAAACGTGCAGATGCGATATGTCGAGTTCATATTTGGTAACCAACTTAAGGGTCCTATATGGTTGGGTCACAATAGGCCTTAGGCGGATCAACATGGCTGTGCAATATTGCATGACCCTAAGCAGCGATCGGGAGCTTGGTACGTATAACCAACAATCAAGCAATCATTTGTAAGCGCTTAATGAATGCCACTACCAGGCCGTTTTGGGTGTGAACATGAGGTACATAATGTTCAATTTCAAACCTAGCTGACATGCAATAGTCACCAAAAGTTTTACATGTGAATTCTCCAGCATTATCCAATCGAATAGATTTGATCGAATAATCAGGGTGGTGAGCCCTAAGCTTAATAACATGAGCCAACAGTTTGGAGAATGCAGCGTTCCTTATGGACAACAAGCACACGTGTGACCAACATGTGGAGGCGTCAACCAAAACCATAAAATATCTAAATGGTCCACATGAAGGGTGAATTGGTCCACAAATGTCCCCTTGAATCTTTAGTAGAAAAATAGGAGGATTCAAACGAATCTTGTCATAAGAAGGCTTAATAATAAGCCTTCCAATGGAACATGTTTGACATGCGATTCCTTGAGTCGAACCTAAACTTCGGGTTAGTGGATGCCCGTGTGGTGATTTAAGGATACGGCGCATCGTTGCTCGTCCAGGGTGTCCCGAACGATCATGCCAAAGTGTAATTTCGTGGTCCCAGAGGTAGGGCTAGCCACATAGTGGCTTTCTATAAGGCGTATAGTCATAGTATACAGATCACTCGGGATATGCTTCATCTTCTCTAGAATGCGCTTTTGGCCATATTCGTAGAAAGTTATGGACAAAAACTTAACTTCATCTTCTACATAGGTTTCAGTGTGGTAATTATCATCTCTAATGTCCTTAAAACTTAACAACGTTATTTCGGAACGTGGAGAATAAAGTGTCTCATCAATGGTCAAAATTGTACTATTGGACAACATTATATGTGCCTTACCGTATCATTCGATCAAGTTGGATGGGCCTGAGAGGGTTGTCAGACGTGCATTCTTAGGTATGAAGTTAGTGAAATAGATGCGTTCACGCAAAATGGTGTGTGTGGTTGCATTATCTGCCAGACAACTAACTTCCCCACTAGTCATACCTAAGAATACGAACGGAGATATAGGGATCTCAACGTTTCAACCAAAATCCTAGAAATTTGAATCGGAATTTCAAAGAAAATCTGACGAGATTTGAAGGAATCTCGGTCAATCTACGTCAGTGGACGAGCTTCAGGGTGTTGGGATGGTGACCCAAGGTCAAGGTTGGGTTGCAAACCCACCTGTGATGGTGAAGACGCCATGGAAGGCATCAGGGTTTCTGTTTCAAACCTAGAGCCCTTGGCTCCAACTTGTGGTCTCGTGGCTTGGCGTGACTGAGCCATACAGACTACAAGCCTGGGCTAGCAGCTCGGGTTTGCAACTCATATCGTGGGTTCGAAGAACCCTAGCAGTTTGCGACTTTTTTTATTATTATAAAATTCAATTGCATGCACATTCAATTCAATAATTTAATGCATGGATATATATTTGATGCAATTCATGGCAAATATAAAATTCACATAATTCAACAATTATGGATATAATCCATACACAATTTATGTAGAATCTAAAATTCGAAAAACGTAAAGTTGAATCGTGCATTATGGTGAATATTCATACTATCAAGGCTGCAAAAATATCGAGATAAAAACCGTTGTTCTGGAAGAACCTAATTGCATGATGATATGGATGAACTGGTTTGATGTAGAAAGCTTCCACCGTCAAATTCTTAAGCGCAGCGGTAGGAGCGTGCTGATAACGTGTTGTAGCCTATTTTATCTGACAGGGGAAGGGGGTCGGTGGCACAGGTAGAGAAAATATAGAGATATGTGTTTGTAGAATTGTGTAAAAGAATGTGTGCGCATTGCATTTATTTATAGTAATAAGAGGGAGAAGAAATCCTTCATCCCCAAAGAATACAAGTCCATATAGGAAATAATAACTAGAATAAAATCTAATATAAAATTTATACAATCACACTTAAACTAGAAAGTTTACAACACTTTCAATATATTTTTTTTTTCACAAAATACTTTATCGTTGAATGTAATTCTTTTTTTTTTTTTTTTTTGCATCGTAATTTTAGCCACTTCAATCGAGCTTATTTGTACTACATCACCATGTATTCATTATGAGTTCAACCACGTGGCACTCAATCAATAGTATTTTTATTTTTGTTTCCCACTTTCAAGATTATTAGATGATTAAGATTATGAAATTATGTTGTTGCATTAATATTCTTGTGAAAGGGATTACAATCATAGCTCCAATTTCATCTCCAAACACAGAAGGCATCAACCCAGGTTATAGTCAATTGAAATATCATTTCAGACACCTCATTAATTGAACTTTAATTTGTGTATTTCTTTTTACAAAATCGATGTTTTAATTTACTCTAAGTTGCATGAAAGTAGGTCTGAACTTAGATACAAGCGGCCAAGTATACTAACTGACCTAATTCATATCTCGAACTTTTGGTATTTTATTGCAGATTTTTGCACCAATACGAGAATAGAAGACTGCTACATAGTCTCAGGAGATGACTGTGTGGCTGTTAAGAGCGGATGGGATGAGTATGGCATAACATTCGGAATGCCTACAAAACAACTAGTAATCCGGCGGCTCGCATGCATTTCTCCCTACAGCGCCACCATCGCATTAGGCAGCGAAATGTCCGGCGGGATCCAAGATGTCCGAGCCGAAGACATCGTGGCCTTCCGTACTGAATCGGGTGTTCAGATCAAGACAGCCGTAGGGAAAGGAGGGTACGTGAAAGGCATATACGCGTCAAGATTCACCATGCACACAATGAAATGGGCGTTTTGGATGACCAGCAATTACGGGTCACATGCTGATGGCAAATATGATAAAAATGCAGTGCCTGAGATCAATAATATTAACTACAAGGACATGGTGGCAGATAACGGAACAATGGCTGCAAGGTTGGAAGGCATTGCCGACCACCTGTTTACCGGGATTTGCATCTCGAATGTGACAACTGGACTAGCGGCAAAAGCGAACCAGCAGCCGTGGACGTGCACTGATGTTGAAGGGATTATGAGTGGCGTGACGCCTCGCCCCTGTGATCTGCTGCCGGATCAGGGTGCTGAGAAAGCTACCGCTTGTGATTTTCCTGCAGATGATCTGCCAATTGACTTGGTGGAGCTCAGACAGTGTACGTATAGGATGAGCTGTGTAAACAATCCTGAAATCCTGTACTATTACTAGTGTTTTTCACTGTCTTCTAGTAAAAGCTAAATTATCAGACCGCCATAAACCTTGGCTATTTTTTTCCCTCCAGCAATATTTCGAGTACATGAAATTCGGAAGGAAAATGATTGTTGCACACCCTCTTTCTCCTTCGACACACCCCTGTTATTAGAAGCTTCTAAGCAAGGCATTTTATTAGATTTTCACAACGAAACAAAGCGGCAATTTGTCTCGGAGTCCTAACAGTGGAAAGAAGCCCGAAGGCAAAACGCATAATATACAGAGTCGAGGGTTTTCATGACAAAAGGCAACTGTTCACACTAAGACCTACCATTCTAAACAGATACAACTGCAACACTAAAGGATCTTGCATCGGTGCCGGTCGATGATCGGATTATAAGCCGCTAACCAGCACGAACCTGCACCACTGAGGGATTGGAGCTCTAGAGACTCACAGATTAGACCAGCTAGGCAGCCTTCAGAATCCCTTTCACACATTTAACAGTTACAGACATCCAAAGACGTTAATGTTGAATGAATGACATTTCAGGGCGATTTCTCAAGAAATCCCGATTGTTCCAACAAAGTTTTTATAATTTCATTCTCCAGGAGGATCCAGTGGATTCTATGTAGAATATGATTGTAATCTGTTTTGAGATTACTTTCTAAGAGTATACAACAGATTATATCATGACCCTCATTGAATAGGATCTGGATTGAACCTTACGGACTCTCTCCAGATGAGCTCCTTGATGTTCTCTTCAGTAAACGAGGGTTGCTCAAAACCAAAATTGAAAGGCATTGGGCAGACAGGCTCCTCGTTTATATCATGAAGAGGCGCCAAGTATGGGTGGCAAAGAGCCTCATCAACTGCAAAGCACCGGGGACAAAAGCAATCGTCAATGCAATTAACAAAGAAGAAAATCATCAGCGAGTAAAATGGCTCCAGTTGCTCTATTAATAAGCTCTCTCACAAAAGTTATATGCACAATTTGTTTACCAAGCATTCTTAAAGTACTGCAGAACTCCGTATTTGAGAATGACAATACATGCACTGCCATTTCTAAATCTAAACATCACAAAACTTTCCGCCAGAAGATACAGGAATTGTAACTAGTAAGTTCCAGTTCATAGAAAATCCTGCAGGATTCTGAGATCCCCAATATCATTTATGCCATAACCAAACTGGTTGAAGTGCAACACAATAACTAAGTATACCTGTAATACGCCTGTTTGGGTCAAAGATAAGCATCTTCTCTAGCAAATCTATAGCGCTAGGAGACATATCAGGAAACCCAAGAGAGAAGTTCCGCTTTGGGTACTGAGGTAGTTGTCGAACATATCTTCGAGCATTATCACTTCGTAAAAATCCAAGGCTGGAGTCATCAGGTGAGCCTAAGAGCTGTTGAACACAAAAGGAAAACATTGCACCAGTTGGCCAAGATCGTTTGAAAGATTATTATTATGAGACGCGTTCATTGTCTACTTCACACCCTTAACTATACAAATTAATCGTATTAGAAATTCATTATTAATACTTTCCACAGAATCAGTACGGTTTATGCACTGTCTAACACTTGGCAACAAGAAACATAACCAAATGTAAAGCAGATGGAACCTCTTCCACTCGTTAAGTGAAAAAAAAAAAGGGTTTTCGGAGAATTCTCATTAAAAGTATGACATGTTTGTAATGTAGAAACCAGTGGCATAACAGTCTAAATTCAGTTAGAAAGACCTAGAAATCATACCTCTGTTATGAGTCTCAGCTGATGTACATAATCTTTGCCAGGGAATAGGGGTTTTCTGTTCATGATTTCACCTAGAATGCAACCTACAGACCATATATCGATTGCTGCAGTGTACTCCGAACAATTAAGCAGCAATTCTGGTGCACGGTACCAACGAGTAACAACATACTCAGTCATGAAATCAGTTTCAGACGTTGTCCTTGCGAGACCAAAATCTCCAATCTTAAGGTCACAATTTGCATTCATGAGCAAATTGCTGGGCTTTAAATCACGATGTAAAACACCTGCTGAATGTACATATTTGAGCCCTCGTAACAACTGGTACAGAAAGTACTGCAAAGGTGGAATTTAAACAACAAATTAGTGAGATCTCAAACATGTATAACCGAAATCATGCTCATGAGAATGGTTGATAATCAAGGCTAAAATGCAGAGAATTTTAGCTTAGTTATCGCAAGTAAAAGTTCTAAACTATAGTCACTCCGAATATGAAAGGTTCAGAAAACTAGGAAATGTAAATCCATTGTTGAAGTTCCAACTAAAGAATAAAAGAAACATGTCATCTCATTGATCTACAAGCTACCAAAGCAAAGGACCAGAACCTTGTTTTTAAGATGAGACGAACATCATTTCTCACGATTTATTATCAAGCTATGGAAAGATATATGAAAAGATTCGACTGCATTTAAAGCTATCAGTGTGTACCATATTCATTAGTTGCTTAATTCAACCTACTTCAGTGACAAGCATATATTGCCACCACCGATAACCTAACAAATAAAATCTGGAATATAACTATGAAATCTTGGTTGTTTGAACAAACAACAACAACAACAAAGCCTTTTCCCATTAAGTGGGGTCGGCTGTATGAATCCTAGAACGCCATTGCACTCGGTTCGAACAAACAGAAAAAGAAATTAATGTCAACGGCTCATTGCCCTCCTGAGGATTCTCATCCATATGAACTACAAGCACGTACAGTTACTATATTCAAATGGCATTACAAACATAATATAAACCAAGAAACTATTCTTAAAAGCTGAAAAACTTTCCATAAGATGCTCAACAATACTAGCTTCAAGAATCAAATGGCATAGCAATTATAACATAAACAGATTGACGAAAAACAAAAAGTACAACAAAAATTAAGAAAAGAAGGCCAACCCGACAATGATCATCATTTAATGGTTGGTTGGACCGTATAATCTGATGAAGATCAGTGTCCATTAATTCATAAACAATGTAGACATCATTGAAGTTCTCCTTCTGTGGAGGCCGTATGATGTCTTTGATGGCAATAACCTGCAGAAAGAACTAACTTGTAAGCCATTGACTCCAGAAATACAGGAAAAAATTATTTAGCATGATCTGGATTCTTAAGTTTTTTTATCAAAATATGTGCAAACAGGGAGACTTGAGTTCATGAGAGATCTCATTTAGGTGCTTAAGGCAGGGTTTTATTGCAGGGAAACACTGCCCATTCTAGAAACCCTTGTATGAAACCCGCATTGCGGCTAGTAGCGCAGAAGTCAAAACATGACCCCTCAAGGCCTCTGAAAAATATTTGTATATCAACAGAACTACACAAAATAATCATTTTAAGTGAGTCTTCTACCACAGGTTGCAAAAGATGGAATTCTTTAAACACATGTACAAGAAAAGCCAATTGTTTTAAGGGGCCAAACACAAAATATCTGCAAGCCTGTTACATAGGATGTACATAAATGACATAAGAGATCCTCATAGGAACATGAACGACAGAAGGTCACAAAAAATTACATTTTCATGATCCATGTGCCGAAGAAGTTTAATTTCTCGTAAAGTCCTTTTGGCATCTATTCTGTTGTCAAATGCATTACCAATCTTCTTAATGGCAACCTCCTCACGAGTCTCAGCGTTGACAGCAGCACTGAATGCAACCAAAAAAATCATCTACTTTCAAATTTGTTATAACTCATACGATGTAAGTCAAATGAATAGAAAACAAATTCTCATTGATAAACTTTAAATATCATATCATTCACACGACCAAAAAAATGAAGACTGCATCTGAGACACACTACTTCACTAAGTCACAATGACCCAATACAGAGAGATATAAGACTTAGAGATATACCAAGAGGGAAGACAGAGTCAATTTCAGTAATTGAAAGAAGGGGCAAGGGGAGATGGAAACTAATATGGGTGGACTTTGCAAGGAAGGATTTCAATTAGAGATGGAATAAATATTTGAGCTATGAATAGGCTAATAGGCAAAAAGATTCACATTGACAACTCTAAATAACACGGAATACAACTTGATGTGCTCGATCCTGATTTTCTAGAATAATGGCTTAGCTGAGCTCAGCAGAGCATATATCTCTTCAAGATATACTCAAAAGCACATTGACGACGCATGGTTTTTTTCAACTTCAATATTTTCACAGAATCGCAATCTCATTGAGACAGCTAAAATCCACTTGTGGACTACAACTTCCACCAAAGGATACATAGCACATAACTAAACCCAGCTTAAAAACACAAATCAACAGCTTTAAAATCTCATTTAGACCACACGGAAATATGAATAAAACTGGATTACTGTAAACAAAGAAACCAACTAACCTTCCGTACACCTCAAGTTATTTCCTGATTACATACCCAAAATTCCCCAACCAACAAAACTTCCCTACCGCAAAACACCAAAAATCGCTTTAACTCCACAAGAAAACAAAACCCACAAAAATAAAAATAATCCCTAACAAATCCAGATAAATTTCCTGAGTAAAATCTCAAAAAAAAAATCACAATCCACGTATACTCAGATTAAATTAACTAAAGGTTCGATCACAATCAGAAAGTGCTTTTCCCGCTTCTTGAACCAAACTAACTCAAATCCACTTTCTATCAACAGCAGGAACTTCAAATAGTATAACCAAACTATTCTCAAAGATTTCAAGCAACAGCAATCAAATAATCAAAAGGAAATCCAAAGATAACAAATTAAAACTACAATCTCAAAACCCAGTAAAGATAACAAGAAAAGCTCAAACCCAATAAAAATTGAATCTTACCAGACGATACCATAAGCCCCTCTGCCGACGGGCCTAATGGGCGGGACATACTTCCTGGAAACTTCAAAGAGGTTGCCATACACATTGTACTGAACGTAGCGTCCGCCGTGGGTCGGCACCCCTCTGATGTTGTGGTCACCAGCCGGAGCAGCGCTGGACTCCATGGTCAACCCGGGGGGGTCCGAATCCGAAACGGTTCGAGACCCAGATAGGATTTCGGATCTAGAAAGCTGAGAGAGAGAGAGAGAGAGAGAGAGCTGCGGAGGAGCTTTAGAGGTAATGGAGGAGGCGAGCTGCTGCTAATGCAAAATTTTTGGAGGGGTGTCGGTAGCTGTAATTTGAAAAGGTTTTCACATTTCTTTCTTTCTTTGTTTTTGGGGTTTTTGGGAAATTCCAAAGAAATCTGGGGAGTAGTGTGTAAGGGGGGAGAGAGAGAGAGAGAGAGAGAGAGAGAGAGCGAGAGCTTTCAAGGAGGGCTTTTGAACTGGAAAAAACTTGGGTGACCCGTGAAAGAAATGGACTTTTTAACTCTTCTTTTTGTGAGGTTTTGGTGTGGCATCTTGATGTTATGTGCTTTGAATTTACCTTTCCCTAAAAATTAGCTGAAAATAATCACTTAATACTAAAACCTAGTAGTATTGTTCTTATAAGCGATAAGTTTTAGGTTTGATTCTCGTCAAAAAGAAATTTGAACCACATTATTATTAGTTCATTATGAGGCTAAGCTTATCTCTTTCCCTTAATGTAGATGATATCATTTGTTAAAAAAAAAAAAAAGCAGAAAATATAACTAAAATTTAAAATCGTGTTGGGTTTTGATAGGATGGCCTTCCTTGGGTCCTTAGATCTTTGTTTAAAAATATAAATATCAAATCTAACATTAAAACAACTAAGAATGCTTTTCTCCAAAGTAGCTAAGAATTTTTGTTGAGGGAAAAGTCAAAAGTCTTCTCATGTTATTGATTGTCATTCGGATAGTGTTGATTGTCATTGAGTAAGAATATTTAACACTCAATGGTGATGACTCAAGTATATTTACCGATGAGTGGAATACTTAATACTCAATGGTGATGACTCAAGTATATTCAACGATGAGTAATTCAATGGTGATGACTCAAGTATATATACCATTTAACAGTTTCAAAATGAAACGAATCTAAACTAAGTTATTACTAACTCATTGCGAGCAAAACCTACTATCTCACCCCGAGACTATAAAAAACAATTTGAGAAAGGCTAAAAGTTGAAGTTTTGAACTTTTGACCCTTTTACTTCAAAGGAAGTTTGGTTTTAGTATGTCTCTTGAGTCGTATCATACCAATTGAATTCTTGAAATAGATGAGTAGGGCACTCATGCCCTTTGAGTAGGTGGTGGGTGGGGGTGGTATCTTGAGAGGGTAGATGATTTCTAAAGAGATTGGATTTGATCCATTGGTTTGGTAGGTGGAATATGCAATGTTGAAAGTGACCTAATTAAATTACCACTGTATGAATTTATGTATGCATACGTTCACATTATGCAAAAGCAAAGTCTTTCATTCACAAGTCAAATCGTAACGCTTATGCCATTTCTGACATTTTTGTGTTGGACAAATAAAAGAAATTACAAAGCACCAGTCTCTGCGTAATGGAAACGCAGACTGGAAAATCACATTCCACATTCCACTTTCTTCCTCCTGGTGCATATGATTCAACCTAAACCTTTGAGTCTTACGTCTTGGTTGGGGGAAGTCGTATCATACATTTTTATAATATACAAACTATCAGGCCCTTAAAAGGAAAGAGATTTTCATTTTTTTTAGAAAAAATGAGAATTAGTTGTGGAACTCACTCCACATTCAACTTTAATGATCCAAACCATCAATTTTGTAAGTCTCAATTCAAAAATCATCATTGCAAAAAATTAATTCAATCCAAAACAATTTGTCTATTTAATTATTACGGTGAAATTTCAATGTTTTTTAGAGAACAAGTGTTCGTTCATTTCTTTAAACTCAATTAGATGCCTCAAATATTTCTAATTTGACTAATATTTTGCAAAAATGATCCTTGAAATACAACTTGAAAAAATAAACGGTTTAGATTTTATAAAATATGAAGATGTCTTTCCTTAGAAGCTTCGTACAAACTATATATACATTCATTGACTGGTGGCATATTCTTGAAGGAATCATTTTAATGCACTTGTCGCCTTACGTCTTCATTCAATTAAAACATTGAGTGATTGCAAACGTAAGTTAGCTTAGTTGGTAAGGAAAATGTTCGCCCTCTTTTAATCCTCGTCAAATCGAGTAATCAAGTTATATCATGTGCATAAAGACCGTTATGATTATGCGTGTGCATACACATTGTCTAAACTTTGTCAAGTGATGAAACCAATAATACTTTACCAAATTCCAACCGTTGCCATTTGCCACCAATCCTACTTTACTTGCGCTTCCACTATGGGTAGTGTCAAGATCAGTCGCGTACCAGCGGAGATTTAGGGGCTAATCTGGCCATTCATTAATGGCCAGAATCTACCAAAAGTGTGCAACTAAATATCTTGATTCTAAATTGAATACTCATGCAAGGCACCCTAAGACTTGTCTTCTAAAACCCCATGTTCTTAACCAAAACTTGTAAAGCTTTTTGGAATTTCTGGAATCTCATCCAAGCCAACTGTAGATGAACATTTGATCTGATAAATCGTTAATGGCACATTTGTTTGGCTTCGTTAAGATTCACTTGACTATACTGGCTTACCAGTCTGTGTTTGGTGCGAGAAGGGACTACGTTTAATGACACTAAGTCGGACTCGTGCCAACTAATTCCTTCGCTAGCTGTTCTCAGCAAGACCTCGAAAACTAGGGGATTGCTAATCCCGTCTCCACCACCTACGCCCCATGAACCTAGTCACCAAAATCACGCTTTCTCACCGATCTCCATCATCTAGCGAATCCAACCCTTTATTTGCTTCCCAAGAACCCACAGCCCAGATTTCCCTTCTTTGCTTCACAAAGGAACACCTTTATCGATATGTGGAAATGGGTTTTCATTTTCGTCGATTGAACAGGAATCAGACCCAAAAAACTTAGGACTTTAGAACGATCTCCGCAATTCAGCTTCCTCCGCTACCCAAGAGCTCCAATTTCTGCGCCAAGTCATTTCCTTTAAGGCGAAACAAATAAATACAAAGTTTCAAACTTTGAAGAAAAAGAAGACGACCAAAGTAATTTGAGGTGAAGCGGGAGGAAATAGGGAGAAGGGAGGAGACAGTGGTACAGAGAACAGTGGGCGAAAATGGGGGAAACAGGGGATAGGGGAAGAAGACAATGAGCAGAGAAACAAATAGGAAAAAGATGATTCTAGAAAAATACAGTAATAAAATAATATTGTTATAAATAGGCAAAGGTTAGATAAATAACCTTTGCTAAAGACAAGAGTGAAACGAGTGCAAAATATCACATTATAACTTTAGTAGCTATAACGCAAAAGATGGCAGATAAAGAAAGGGAGGGAGATATACTGATATTATTTCTTTAATTCTTTCTTTCGCAGTTTATATTTTGATAACACACGGATCACTCTATTTATAAAGCTACTTTTATGAGAACATTCAAAAATGATATGATGGCTACTTTTGACAATATTACAGAACAACAAATATATCACTATCCTTTTTCACCTTTTTCCAAATGCATATGGGTATATTAATGCATGTGGGATGTGGGCATATACCATACAGTTTTTACAACACTCCCCTTGGATGTCTACATATCACCATCAGTTGCCTTGTTAAAACTTTACTTGGAAAAACTCAGTGGGAAAAAACCATAATGAAGGAAAAAGAGTACAACTTTATCTGAATTGTTGATATAGTGTTATGTAAGCTTATGTTGCCTCGTTAAAACCTTGATAGGAAAAACTCAGTGGGAAAAATCCTAATCGAAGGAAAAAGAGTACAACATGCATGTATCATGGATGCTCCCCCTAATTCTGCATTCTTCAAATGTAGTTGATTGGTAAGCCGACGTAATCTGATTTCCTGCACTAACTTCTTAAATGTGCACTTTGGCAGATTTGGTGAACAAGTTTGCTAAATTTTCATTGGAACGGATTTGTCTAACTTCAATAACTTTAGCCTTCTGAAGCTCATGTGCACTGAAAAACTTAGGAGATATGTGTCTAGTCTTATGGCCCTTGATGAATTCTTTCTTCATTTAGGCAATATAGGGTGCATTATCTTCATGGATGACAGTTGGAGTGTCTGTCTTTGAAGTTAGACACATGAATTCCGAATATGATGGATCATTGATCTTAACCAAGAACATTCATGACTTGCTTCATGTAAAGCAAGTATTTCTGAATGATTGGAAGATGTAGCAACTAGTGTTTGCTTTGTTAAGCGCCATGAGATTGTTGTATCTGCATTAGTGAACACATATCTAGTTTATGAGCGAGCTTTATACAGATCAGAGAAGAAACCAGCATCTGTATATCCATCAAAGATCTGGTCATTTGTGGATTTCTCTGTATAGAAGAGACTCATGTCTTTTGTCCCACGTAAGTATCGCAAAACATCTTTGAATCCTTTCCAATGACGAATTGTTGGAGCAGAGTTATACCTTACTAACAGGTTAACTGAAAAAGTTATATCTGGTCGAGTACACTGTGTTAAATATAATAAAGTACCTATTGCACTCAAATATGGTACTTATAGACCAATGACCATTTCATCATCTTCTTTTTAGATAAAATAGATCTTTCTTAATGTCCAAAGAACGAACGACCATTGTCGTGCTAAGTGGATAAGCTTTGTCCATTCCAAATCGTTTCAGGATTTTTTCAATATAAGCTGATTGGTGGACCAAAATTCCACTAGCACGATACCCGATTTGCAGGCCGAAACAATATTTTGTTTTCCCAAGATTTTTCATTTCAAATTCACTTTTCAGATATTCAGCAGTTTTATTGAGCTCTTCAAGAGTTCCAACTAGGTTCATATCATTGACATATACTGTCACTATAGCAAATCTAAAATTAGATTTCTTAATGAACACACAAGGGCAAATGACATTGTTGATCTATCATTTTTGGATCAAATACTCATTAAGACGATTATACCACATTCGTCCAGATTATTTCAGCCTATATAATGATCATCTTAATTTGATTGAGAGTGTACCTTATGGTTTGTTAGTCGTTTCAGGCAACTTAAGTTCTTTTGGGACTTTCATAAATATGTCAGTATCTAATTCTACATATAGATACGCGGTGATGACATCCATAAGTCACATGTCAAGTTTTTCTGAAACCATTAAACTTATTAAGTAACGGAAGATAATTGCATCCATTACAGGAGAGTATATCTCCTCATAATCAATTTCAGGTCTTTGTGAAAAATCTTGTGTAACAAGTCGTGCTTTATATCTTGCAATTTCATTTTTCTCATTGCGCTTTCTTGTGAATACCCATTTGTAACCCACGGGATTTACATCAGGCGGGGTTTGAACTATCGGTCCAAAAACACTTCGCATTTCCAAGGAATTTAATTATGCCTGAATTGCATCTTTTCATTTAGGTCAATCTTGTCTCTATTTGCATTCATTAACAGAGTAGGGCTCAATATCATCGCTTAATATGATCTTACTGGCTACTAAGAATGCGAACATGTTGTCGATGATTATTTCATTTCGATCCCACAATTCGCTAGTACATGCATAATTTATAGAGATTTCTTTGCTTTCATGCACTTCTGTCTCTTCAGAGACATGTGTCTCATTAAGGACATTTTCTTTTTTAGAATCATGAATTGGGGATTTATCATTCATTTTTTCTTCTTGAATGATTTCATTTGGATCTGTACCCTCGTCTTTCTCTTTCGAGAAACTGAATCTTTTGAACCTTGTGGTCTACCATGCTTCAGGTGTGTACCAGATAATTCATTCGCTACTACTTTATTTTGTCTAATAGGAACATCTATTCTTACAGGTGCATTTGTAGCTGTAATATGTGACTTTGTCACTTTTGAAGCATCATTAAATGCATCTGGCATTTAATTAGCAAAACTTTGAAGGTGAACGATCATTTTCACTTCATTTTCACATTGAGTGCTTCGTGGATCAAAATGAAATAAGGTGGGAACAGCCCATGTCAACTCTTGTCATTTTTCTGGAACGGTCTTTTCTCACCTAATAATTGGAAGACTATCTCATCAAAATGACAATCCGCAAAACGAGTTATAAATATATCATCTGTCAAGGGTTCCAAATATCTAATGATAGATAGTGAATCAAAACCCACATGAATTCCCAGTCTGCATTGAGGCCCCATTTTAGTGTATTGTTGCGGTGCAATAGGCACATAAATAGCACAACCAAAAACTCGTAAATATGAAATGTTTGGCTAATGCCCAAACACGAGTTGTACTGAGGAGTACTGGTGGTTGGATATAGGTCTCAATCGAACCAATAATGTAGCATGTAAGATGGCATGTCCACATGTAGAAATTGGCAATTTTGTTTTCATGAGTAAAGTGCGAGCTATTAACTCAAGCCGCTTAATCAATGATTCTGCTAAACCATTTTGAGTATGGACATGAGAAACAGGGTATTCAACATCAATACCCAATGTCATGCAGTAATCATCAAAGGTTTGAGATGTAAATTTACTAGTGTTATCAAGTCGAATTGACTTAATAGGGTAATCTGAGAACTGTGCTCGTAGCATAATTATCTGAACAAGAAGTCTCATAAAAGCTACATTTCAAGTAAACAAGAGACAAACATGTGACCATCAGGTATATGTATCAAGCAAAACATAAAATAATGAAATGGTCCACAAAATGGTTGAATAGGCCCACAAATATTCCTTTTAATTCTTAGAAAAAATGATGGAGATTCAGCATCAACCTTTAGTTATGATGGTTTAATTACCAACTGCTCTTGAGAACAAGCTTTGCAAGGGTTCTCATTTCAGATAGAAATGTGTCTGCTCAATAATGGACGTCTATTAGAGTTGATAACGATCTTACGCATTATGGTAGATCCTAGATGGTCCAAACGGTCATGTCAAAACATGTAAACTTTTGAACTAATGAACTTCTAGTTCATGACAGTATGTGATTAAACTATCTTTATGTATGTATAATATAATCCATTCGACAAACCACACAACTTCTCCAACATACGCTTCTTGGTATTATTGGAGGTAATGCATAAATACTCCATATTTTATGCATTTTTCGTTTCAATGGAGTATTAATTTAAAATTATGTCTTTGAAACTCAACAAATTTTAAGTAGATTGAGGATTGGTTTGGTATTACTGTGCTTTAAAAAACAGTTGCTTCTGCTGTGTTGTGAGAATAAGCAACTGTGAAATAAAGTAATAGAGTGTTTGGTAATTTTTTTTTGTAAAAGTGCTTTTGAAAAAAAAAAAAACAGTATTATAGTGTTTGGTAAACTTTTATGTAAATCAGATGTGAAAAAAAAGCCGGTTTTTTGAAAGCTGAGTTTTGCAGCTTCTTGTTTTTGGCTTTTTTTCACCCAAAACTGTGAAAAAAAAACTGAAACTGAATGTTTACCAAACACAAAAACAGCTCACAGCTTTTTTGATACTAGTTTTTTTTATCAAAATCACCTTAGTACCAAACCAGGCCTGAGTAGCATACAATGCATTTTGTATGAACGATATTGTTTTATTTAGTAACATAATTTGAGTTTTTCCTGAGTCTTCAATTACATCTGATTGATCTGATATTGTTGTTACCTTTACTTTAGCAAGCATTAAGCTTAAGAAATACTTTCAATCACGAAGAATTATATACATAGTTGCGCTGTCTGCAAGACAAATATATCTGTTTCTCATGTTTTGAGAATAACTATAGTTTTTATCCATACTTTCTGAGTAAAGGAGATCACAGTTAAAAACAACTTATTCATAATAAAAGGAAAATTAAAATGCCACTTTTATTGAAATGAAATACGAGTTTAAACTACAAGTTTAGAATAAAAGATACATGAAACATAAATAATTTAATCGAACAGGTACACTTCATTTATTCTTTTCGTAATTAAGTCTAAAGCATCTAGGTAAGTTGTGTTAAACTGCCCTGAAAAGTTTAGCACTAGATCAGATATATCCATTGGTTTAGCCTAGTCGAGGAAATCGATCTCAACACACTTTTTCTTGAGCGAGACTTGATATAGATCCACCAGATGTTTTGGGATACGATAGTTACACGTCCAGTGCCCATTGCCATCACACCTGTGGCAGACTCCTTCAGAGTTTCTAAGAATATTGTTCATATGAGTTTTGCTTTTGTGGCGATTTGTATTCTTCAAGCTTGGGCCTGAATTATGCCTTAGAACCTGATTGTGAAACTGGATACCATGGTTCTAACCTTTCCTGTTCCATCGACCTCATTTGTGGCCACGTCCTCGTTTGCAATTATTGCCACGAGAGGATGTGGTATTCCCTTCAAGGGAAGCATCATTCACTTTTGGGAATGGTGCCGATCCAATAAGTCGAGGCTGATGATTTTTCATCAATAGCTCATTATTTTGTTCAGCTACTACGAACACAGATATCAGTTGGTTATATGTATTCAGTAAAACCTTGTTTTCTATACTGTTGCTGCAAAAGTACGTTGGAGACATGAAAGATGTTGAAAATCTTTTCCAGCCTATCTTCCTTAGTTATGATTTTCCCACAGAGCTTCATCTGAAAGCTAATTCTAAATATCGCAAAATTGTACTCAGCTACTGACTTAAAATCCTGGATCATTAGGTGAGTCCACTCATAATAAGCTCTTGGAAGAATCATCATTTTCGGATGATTGTATCTGTTTCTCAATGTCTTCCAAAAAGCTAATGGATTTTCAACCGTTAGGTACTCGCTCTTTATTCCTTTGTCAATATGGCGATGAATAAAGATCATGACTTTCGCCCAATCTTGAGAGGATGCACTGTTTTCATCCCTAATGGTTTCTCCAAGATTTCCTGTCTTCAGATGGATCTTGGTATGAATCACCCAGGTAAGGTAGTTTTTCTCATCAATGTCCAATGCAGCAAAATCAAGATTTGCCAACTTCGTTATTTTCTTTTCTAAAAGAAAAATGAGATGTGTAAGAAATTACAATAATATGTATTCCTAGAGGAATATAATGTTAGAACTTCTGGTTCTTACAAATTTTTCATTTTAACCTTCAGGCCAAAATGATAAGCACTCGAAACTTCAAGTTCCAGATTTACATAATTAATGAGAATGACGATTGTACTGCACCATTCTCATTGAAGTAAACATAGGATGTGGATTATTTTGCACCACTCAAACTGTAGGAAAATTCAAATATGCAGAGCAGGATGTGCGATTATACCGCACCACCTAAAATTGCAATAAAATTAAATAGCAGGCAAATTTAAATATGCAAGGTCGACGATTATATCACACCACCTAAAATTACAGTAAAATTAAATATAAATACTGGGTTAGTAATCAGGAACTGCACCAAACAAGAAATCAAACATATAAGTAATTGTTAAATTGAGAACGAGAAGCAAGCATGGTGCAAACAGTTTTTCACAAGGGTATTTCTAGCAGGTAAAGGAAGAATAGTAAAATCCTAGGAAGAAACATTTTCTTTTTCTTTTGGCGAAGGGAAATGAGAAATGATTAGAGAATCATGCTGATAACGTGTTATAAATAGGCAAAAGTTAGAGAAATAACCTTTGCTAAAGACATAAGCGAAGCAGGTGAAAAATATCACACTATAACTTTAGTAGCTATAACACAAAAGATGGCAGATAAAGAGAAAGAGAGCGAGATATATTGATATTATTTATTTAATTCTTTCTTTTGCAGTATATATTTTGATAGCACACAGATCACTCTATTTATAGAGCTACTCCCATGAGAACATCCAAAAATGGTATAATGACTACTTTTGACAATATTACATAACAATAAATATATCACTATCATTTTTCACCTTTTTTCCAAATGCATGTGGGTATACTAATACATGTGGGATGTGGGCATACGCCATACAATTTTTACAACATATGTTAATAGATATAGGTTAAATTAATAATAAAATATTAATAGATAAGGATTAAATAACACAATATAAGAGTCCTGCATCTTAACTCAATTATGCACCAAACGTTTCACCGAATCAGTTCAGTTTAATTTATTCTAAGCAAGTTCAACTAAATCCTAAAGCTAGTCCAGTTCAAGATAGTCCGGTGCAACAAACGCATTCTAAAAGTCCTAAATGATAGTTGGGATTAACCGAGAACTTCCATGGAAAACGTTTGAGGATGATGAAGCGGCAAGTGGTTAGAACCCGATACAAAGGACACATTCTACGAACACCTTCTGATTGCAAAATGCACACCAAAGTCATGTCTACAAAAATTCAATGTATCAAATATATGTTTGTCACACCGAGTGAGAAACTTACCGCTGGTAATCATCCACGGCAAAACCTAGACATCAAAAACTGTCAGCGAGAGAATTTTGATAATAAACTATAGCGAAAAGAAAGTAAATGCATCTTCAAACTTAAAAGACCTCCGGGAAAAGCATGAAAAAAAAGGCTCGAATGATATTAACCGAGGTATTGACGATGATTCAGGCAGTCAAATAGCAGACTCCCACAATTTCAAACCAAACCCTTTTATATATCATTAGCAATCCATAGTACAACATTACACTTAGACACGCCAGTACAATAATAATATAACTACTATAACTCACAACATACTGATTGCAAGCCATACACGATCGTACACTAACAAAAATAAGAAAACATAAAACCCCATACCTAAAACCATCTTTATATACAAGAGAGGTTGGCTTGCTAAGATCATCATTCATCTCACCGACTGACCTTCCACATTTCGCGTCAGCATCCGTTCTGAGACTGATCCACCTGATCTTAGTTTGGAAAGCAATGTGTCGCGTCCTGCTAAAAGGATTTGGAAAAAGCCATCCACTTCGTTTGTAAGAAGATCTAGCCCTTGAGAAAGTTTCTGCGCCTTCCTGTCCAAGTCTGAAACAGAATTCTTGAATGTGTTCCCTTCAGTGAGGCCAACGCCATCTTGAATCTTGGGATACAGTTCCTTAACAACATCATCAACTGCTTCCAGCTCTTTCAGTACCATGACTCTTCCACTAGAAAATACATTTCTAATTTCCCCATTTACATTACCCTGTAAATCGTTAAATGCTTGTGCCCACAAATATGTCTCTGCAACATTCAATTCTAACAACTTCTTTGCGGAACCAGAAAAGGCAGCAGCAAAGACACTACAAACAGATACTGTCAACACCTTAACTCCATACATAGCACGCATCAAAAGTTTCCCTTTTGCCGAGTTCTTAACCTTTGGAAGGTCAAGGGATTCCACAAGCTTGTCCAAAATGGTGCTACAGTTCTCAACTCTGGGGTTTGTTGAACCAATATGATGCCTCCATCCATCAAGTGAAGAACGGGCCCGAATAAATTGGTCCGAAGAAGTTGAATCCAAATTATGCAAGACGCATTGAAGATAAAGATGCCCCTGGTTTAAACGTGAGATCTCAGAGCTAAAAGCAATGCACACATCGAGCAACTTCACACTGATGTCCAAGTACACATCAATCCATTTCTCATCCCAGTTACTCACAGGGAGATCGATTTCAGCTATGAGGGATTTTATGTCATTATGAGTTCCACAGAGAGACTCCATAGCTAATTTCATCCATGACAAGCTGAGGACATCATCCTTGTCTTTTGGGTTAAGCTTTCTTAGCCTCCCAGCTAATGTTTCCTCAAAAGTATTCAACAGTCCAAGAAGCCTTGGAGACAGCTGGGAACCCTTTGGTGCAATCATCTTAAAGGGATTTCCGAAATGGAAGAACGGTCGGTGTGGTTCTTGTGGACGACTCATTGTTGTGTATTCACTGCAAGAAGAAGAAAATGTGATCGGATATCGTATAGGAAATCAACCTCAAAAGGCATCCAAAACCAAAACTGAGGAAGACTTAAACATGATGAGATATCGCATTGTATATCAGCCTCTCTAGTCATCCGAGAGATGACAGCAGAAGAAAAAGTGAATTCAACAAACATTTTATCCGGGAGACATAAACATGATGAGATATCAGGTTGTAAATCAGCCTCTCTAGTCATCTGGGAGATGACAGCAGGAGAAACAATGAATTCTAACAAACATATTATGCAACCTTCCACATGATTCCAGGCAGTAGAATAACAAAATTAGGTAAATGACCAACTAAGCAGTAATCACCGAAAACATAAGCCTAGTTGAGTTGACAAAATCAGCCGCAAACAGATAAACCGAAAAGCACAGGTACGTCCCATTCATTTTTTCCATGGAATTTCAACAGTTCAAACAATTTCAAGTGATGAGTTATTATCACTCTTCAAGCAACATTCATAATCAATTTAATCAAGTTAAGCATATACGAAACAATAAGCTATGACTCCCTCCCCCAAACCACCAAAAAACAAATCCTCTTCATCCCAAACCACCAGAAAACAAATCCTCTTCATCTTATGCTTCTCTTTACGGAATTAAATTTTTTTTTTTAAAAAAAAAAAAAAAAAAAAAAAACACAGTTAATCTGAACCTTACCTGAAATTCTGTATTCCACCTGACAGAACCAAAATACAACGAAGCAAAGAAAAAACTGTATGACAACGAAAATAAAAATAGCTTCCATGCTTTCCTACCTATTTTCTGCCATTTCGTACAGTACCAAACGGGCAGCGAACAAATACCAACACTCAAAATCCTACCCATACCTAATTAATAACAAAACCCCCAAATTTCTACCCAAACGTTTAAACTTTCAAGTCACAAATTTCTTCAAAGATATAAACACCAACCTCACAAAATTATAAGCTTCTAAAACAAAATTAAACAAAAATTAAAGCTAGCCTAATCAAATCACAAACAGATTATTAAAAAAAAAAATTTCAAATCAGAAATACAAGCATAATCAAACAACATATACGAAAAAAATTAACATTTCTAGGAATAGACCCACTCACCTAACCATTAGATCTTCAGAAATCTACACCGATCCTTGATAAATTGAAAACAAAAATCCCTAACCCTAGAGTCAATCTATGCGAAACAGAAATTGGGAAAGAAAAAAAAAAAAAGGAAAAAAACCCTAACCCTAGAGTCAATCTATGCGAAACAGAAATTGGGAAAGAAAAAAAACAAAAGGAAACTTGAAACAATTTAGCCTAATTATATTTTAAACAGATAACGAGAGAGAGAGAGAGATTTGTACCCGATTCAGAGGAGAAATCGAGAAATTTCGATGAAAGATTGGAGCTTTGGCGACTCGGTATTTGGATGTCTTCGTTGAAAATGTGAGGCTGCTGTTTACAAGTAGGTGAGGGACAGTAATAGGCTCACCCGAGGATGTACGGGGAGAGGGCGACACGTGGGCGTGGGTGATATTTCCGTTGAGGTTCGAGGACCTTCGGTTGTTCTGCTGGGGTTGCACGTAGACGTAATGGACGGTTTTGATTATGCTTTGTGTGCGACGCGGCCGGGTTACGTGGCTGTGATCACTAGATGAACGGTATTGATGGTTAGAGGATGGGTTTTGTTACGGGCCTTTGGGCTTGGGCCCTGATTTTTTTCGTGCACGTTTTCTTCCATGTATGCATTTGTTCATTTTTCACTTTTAAATTGAATTTCAATATAAAAAATAGGATTTATATCATAAATGATTTTTGAAATTGATTTACACCATTAAAATTGTCTCTGATTTTGAAAATAGATCAAGGTAGTTCCTGAAAATATGTGTTACAAATAAATGTGGTCATTCCGTCACAATTCTATCAAAAATTTTGTTATATGCTGATGTGGCATATAAATGAGTCATATAAGATGTAAGAGTTTTTATCACAATTGCTCCGTGAAATTAACCCACATGATCAAGATGGTTCCTGAATTAGAAAATCGGTCAACGTAGTCCTTAAAAAATAGGTGTCACAAATTAATGTGGTCATTCGGTCACAATTCTATTATGTGCTAATATGGGTTTAATAATTAATTTAAAAATTTGTCAAAACACCTTTTTATCTCAAGGCAGAGTTTGCCATTCTCCGCGTCACTAAGATCACCAGGAGAGCGCCCAACAAGCTCTCCGAGATTAAGGTTGTGGGGCTGTCGATCACCCAAATATAGACGATGTAGTCACAAAAGTCGTCACCAATCCAAGCCGTAACAAATTTTTGAGAGAATTAAGACAAAATGACAACATTCATTTGATACATCTATTTTAGGATTACATTGATCAATTTTCGATTTCAAGAACCATTTTCATGGTGTGGATCAATTTCATTGTGATTAAAAAAAAAAAAAAAAAAAGGACTTGTGGGACCCATGTATGTGCCACATCAGTACATAACAAAATTTTTGACAGAATTGTAACAGAAGGACCACATTGATTTGCGATACCTATTTTTATGGATTATATTAATTGATTTTTAATTTCAAATATCATCTTAATGGTATAGGTCAATTTCAAGAATCATTTTATATAAATTCAATAAAAAAAAATTGAAATCATTTCTAGAAGAGAAAATTTGCTAGTGTCTAAATCCAATACACAATTTTTTTTTATTTGGTACTCTAAAAATTAGATTGACTTTTTTTTCGTTGATACAAGTATTACTAATACGACTAGGGAGTGGAATAGAACATATAACCTCGAATGCAAAGATAGTTACTTGATTTACAAATTTCTTATCAAATAACCCCTGTTTTTTTTCGTTTGAAACTTTACATATTTGAATTGTGATTTATGATATAAAGAAACTTGTCCGTTATTATCACTCGTGAGGTAATAATTGTAGAATGGTGATGAAGCTCATGGTGGTGACAAAACTTATGTGTCGAAAATAATTATCCTTACAATTGAGAATTTGTGTTAATATCTATTTTGTTATCGCTTATATTAAAAAACAAAATACATTTAAGATTTTTTTTATTTTTTATTATTTTTTGTTGTTGTTGTTGTTGTTGTTGTTACAATGTAGCAGTCTTGCAAGGTTGATATAACTGGTGTGATATATAATAGCACACAAATTAAATCTTCTTTTTGACAATTGTAGTATGGATAAATAGGGATCGTTCTAGGCCGGGGATTAAGAGGAATTGCTAATCTACTCTAAACTGACTTAAAAATACAAAACTTAACTTAAAAACAGAAAACTAGACTCTAAGACTCTTAACTAGACTTATATGACTCAAAATAAGCTAATCAAACTCAAAACTGCACAAAATAATAAAAAAGACTCAAAACAGACACTAGGACTTACTTTGGACGAAAATTGAATTGATTTTGACTCAAAACACTCAAAACACAAATTTGGACAGATTCTAACTAATTTGACACAATGAAGTAAAAGGGATTGGGTTTTTGATGAATTTAAAGTAAATACAAGTAGATTAAAGACTTAAACAAGTTTGGCACGAAATTGGGAGAAATTATGGGTGATTGGCTAGCTAGAGGGTCCTTCTCCACACATGACACACTTGCATACAAATCGATTTCCAGTTGCTTTTCCAATAAACCATGAACCTCAACGCCCCAGATTAACCATGAACAGCACTAATTAACCCTCAGATTTTCCTTAAGTCATTGAATTTGATGGAATACGCATTGGCAACCAAATTATTCTTCAATAGTTCATTACATGAACAGCATAATAGAGATACAATCAAAGATCATTAAGTTTTGTGAAAATCATAAGCATTGACAAGACATTTGTAACTATGAACAGAATGATACTCCTGCAAGGAATCTACTTAACACGATTGTGACTAGCAACCTCCACTACTTGCAAATATAAGTTCATAACGATTAGGTGAAAATCCCTTTTATTTTAGCATCAAATTCATGCATGCAAACTAAGTGTGCACCCTCAATCAACATACAAGAATAAGTTTTGAATCAAGCAGTTAAGCAAATTGCATTCACGATTTATGAAATCACAACTGGAAGTAATTAATTCATATTGCAAATATGTTCATGGATTTGAATTCTCCTCTAGCTAAAACGGGTTTAGCTCCTCATGTTCACAATTAAACAAGGAAAACTTAAATTAAACACTAAAAACAAAAGATTGAATACACCTAGAAACGCTCCAACAATCCAAAACTTGAATGGCAGGCACGGCTCCAAGGGTCTTCTCTCATTTCTCCTTGAAAAGTTGCGGCACAAGGTTAGTTGTGGCTGAAATTGGGTTATGGTGTATTATGGATAGGTGGTGCGGAATTGTGTTGAAGGATGAATGGTTGAATGAATGGTGAATCCCCCCAATGATTATGTGAGTGAATTCTGTTAATAGGTGCGGCAAAATGTGTAAAATAAAGGAAGAAAGGGCAATGCATTAATTAAATGTTTTGGGAAAGATTTGGACTCTAAATCCTCAAGGAAAAAGGGTAATTAAATCAGAATCCAAGAGAGAAAAGGGTAACAAGGGTGCGGCAAGGAATGGAAAAGGGGAAAGGTGGTGCCTTGCACGGCAAGGGAAAGGGAAAGAGAGAATTGGTGCGGCAAGGACTAGGAAATAGGACTGAGTCTTCTAAAACATATATATTTAAGTGTCCCAATATAATTAGGGATCCTCTTGCAGCTAGAAATTAAGTAGGAAAACATTAGGATTGACTAAGTCAAAATAAGATAGTTTGACTCATGTTTCCTTCTTTGTAGCTGATTCCTAGTCTTCCAAGTCTTGAATTAATTTCTTCAACTCTTTAGCATATTCCTAGCCTCCTTTGAACTTCAAATTCGTCCATCCATCTTGCTCCAAGCATGTGCTATACATTCCAAGCCCAAAACTGCTCCAAAATGCTCCAAATTGCCTTTTCTTGCCACTTTAGTCAATTGGACCTACAAACACATGAAAATAACTTATATCACTATAATAAATAGAAACTAACAACATAAATGCAAGAAAACAAGCTAACTAAGTCGCATAAATATGCTCCTATCAATAACCAAGGTTTTTAATAATAATTCTCTCTCCAAAATAAGCCATGTCAGAAATGAGTTAAGACAAATTTTTGTATAGGTAAACACTCTTAACTACTTGAATCTCAAATTATAATGTTAAGGGAAATTTTATTTGAACCCATGTAACATTTCTCTACACTCAACTTAAACTGTAAATGTTATCTTATTGCATAATTATCATAAAGTACAAGATAAAACTAATAATAAAAATGCTCCTATCAATAACCAAGGTTTTTAATAATAATTCTCTCTCTAAAATAAGCCATGTCAGAAATGAGTTAAGACAAATTTTTGTATAGGTAAACACTCTTAACTACTTGAATCTCAAATTATAATGTTAAGGGAAATTTTATTTGAACCCATGTAACATTTCTCTACACTCAACTTAAACTGTAAATGTAAATTACTTTATTATCTTATTGCATAATTATCATAAAGTACAAGATAAAACTAATAATAAAAATGATTATAAACCCACACCCAATAATCAAACCTAACCATCACCATCATGTAAACCTTCTTTTTCTCTCCGCCATGAGAGCTTTTCCCTCATCGGTAAGTGTCCTGTCTTCTGATTACAATTAATTTTTGTGTTCAGTGCTTCTTCCAGTGAATCCATATTTGATTTCGGTCTTCCCTCTCTCTTAACTCCCTATTACCCCTGCATTTACTCTCTGCTTTGGTCGGTGGATGGATACTGGCTGTCAGATCTGTAGGTTTTCTTGATGGTTTATCCAGGAAAAGGGATATATCTCTCAGATCTAAATCCGAGTGGTTGCTTAATGTCCTGCTGTTGTGGTTTGCTTCTTCCCCTGGCTTTTATCTGTCAGATCTGTTTCCCAGGTATTTTCAGCCCCTTTCTCTGATGGGTGTCAAGGACTTAACTGCTATGTTGCTCAGTTTACTTTGAGGGACGGATCTTTGGTACTTTTCTAAGCGGTGAATCTCCATCCGTTGATTTAGTTTGTTTGGTCTTTTATTTCGTGATCTGGTTTCTGGGGTAAATGTTAACCCCCATCAGGCTTCTGTGATGGGTGGGGTGGTTAGGGTTGAGAAAAGTTCTAAACGTAGTCTTTATGGCGATTACGCCTACTTCCATATTGGCAGCATTTATGACTAATTAGTCTGTATCAAATTACATTTCGAGAATAAGTAAGAAGTTATTTCTACCCATTGTTATTTGACAACTTTGTGAAGCTGAATCGTAACTCACTGTGATAAAGATTGAGCTACGCAACATGGTGCAGACAGAGATTGAGGAGCTCTCTGTCCAACTTGAAGGGGCTCTGGAGTTGGATAATATAGAGCAAGGGGTTAAATTGGTGGGAGAGGCTCTAGTCAACCACCCCTTAATAAGTAGGGGGTTAGGAACATCTTAAGAAATGCTTGGAAGGAGTTAGGTGAGATTCAGATAAACTGGGTCAAAGAGAATACTTTTATTATCATAGCTAGAGACGAGGACATGGCATCCAAAATTCTTGACCAGGTTCCTTTGGCTGTAATGAAGTAAAACTTCTTTGTGAAGAGATGACCCTGTGACCTAGCTATGAAGGAAATTCTGATGCATCTAGTCCCATTTTTGGTCCAGATGTGAGATGTCCTTATGTATCTCAGCTCATTTGCGAATGCTCAGCGCTTGGCTGGAAAAATTGGGGAAGTTCTGGAGGTGGAAGACTTGGCACATGCTAGGGGGTTCTTTACCACTAACCCGTTATTACCTGGGTGTTGGTTATCTAGGGAGGAGGATCGAGACTTATGGGTGGAATTCCAATATGAAAGACTGCAGAATTTCTATTATAACTGTGGGAAAATCGAGCATGATAGTACTAAATGCTCCTATCAACCAAATACGAATAGTGACGCAGGGTATGAGGATTAGACTCGAACGAAGATGGTTCGTGAAGTGCCGGACATTACCAGACAAGACGTGATCTTTCAAGGTCAGATGAGGTGTGCTAGCGTGAATAGGGAGAGAAGGCAGGCCATGTCCTCGGAGGTAGCATTGCTGGGCATCAGGTGCAGGGGTTGCCTCATTCTGGTAGGCCTCAACTAGTGATTAGTGATGGATAATCTCAGAGGCAAGTTAAACAATTTGTGGGAGGATGCAGGAGTGCCTAAAATAGGAATGTCAGTTATGAGGAGTTGGATGTGACTAGACTTATTGGAACTACTAAAACTGGCCTGAGCAAGCCAATTTCGGAGTCTCAAATCTCGAGGATAGGCTTTATCGTTTGTAGCCTTCCTACTTCACATCATTCACTTCAGGAAACAGGTGAAGGGTGTTCGGAGAAAAACCATCTTACTGTAGTCTTTGGGAAGCTGGGAATGAAGCGGGCAGCCGAGGGATTGAAGATTAACTCAAAGCAGAATAACAACAAAGCGAAGGTCGAAGGTTGCAGTTCGGGTAGTGTTAGGAAGAAAGGTTGGAAGAGATTGTTGAGAGGGTCAACTGTCAAGGAAGGCGTTAACACAACGTGGGTATCCCTATAGCAGAGGAAGATCTTTTGGAGGTCCCAATCTAAGATGTGGTCGACTGGAACCGAAAGGCAATTAACGTAGGGGAATCAAACTGTGGCGGTGGCGGCTGGTCCGGAATAGCCGCAAGATCTCCATGATTTTTCTTATGTGGAATTGTCGTGGTCTTGGGTCGGACACGATGGTTCAAGCCCTGCATGGGCTGATCAGGCAATATAGACCCTATGTGGTTTTTCTTTCAGAAAATAAAATGAAAAATCACAAGATTGAAGGTGTGCGCATGCAGATAAGTTATCAGGATGGTTTTGATGTTCCCCCTATAGATGCTGCGAGAGGCTTAGTCTATGGTGGAATGGAATGATAGAAGTCAACATTCTCATCTTGTCAAAGAACCTGGTCCATTCCAAGTTGATGGTTAGGGGTGAGTCAGATTGGTTTGTAACGTCATAGGTTTATGGTAACCTATATAGGGCTGAGAATGAGGATTTTTGGAGATGAATCTCTTAGGAATTGGAACCGGTGAGAAGGCCTTGGTTTTGTGGAGGAGACCTGAATGAAATTCTATGGGATTTCGAGAAAGAGGGTAGGTCTCTAGGAACGTTTTCTAGACCTCGGTATCTACAAGATTTCATGGACACCATGATGCTGATTGATTTAGGATTTACCAGTCTGAAGTTCATTTTTCATGGAACCAGTAACAATTCCCTAGTTCAAGAGCGTTTGGATAGGGGTTTGGTGAATGGTGCTTGGCAAGCCTGGTGGCCTTACACTACCGTTACCCACGGTACGGCCCGCGCCTCTAGTGTAAGGAGTCGGGGTGCAAAGAAACTATTAAAAGATCCTTGAACATGGATGTTGAGGGTTTGTGGATGAAAAAATGGCACTGGAAAATCCAAGCAACTAAACGAAACCTTAAGAGGTAGAGCACTGCCTTTTTCAGAGGCCGGAAGAATGAGATTGCTTCCCTCTCTGAACATCTGGGAAGGCTGCAAGTGAATTTTGGGGAGAGGGGTAAATATGGATGAGATTAAGGAGACCACTGAGAAGATCAAAAAGCTTGAGGAGCAGGAGGAATAATTTTGGCTTCAGAGGCCCTGCGTTCGTTGGCTTCAAGCGGGTGATGCAAACACCACTTTTTTCGACTAATCTACGGTTTAACGCTGGCGGTCAAACCATATTGGTAGGCTCCAAAATGCAAGTGGGAATTGGACGGATGATCTCTCGGGTATCCATCGTGTAATTGATGACTACTTCTTGTGGTTATTCTCAACGGAGGGAAGTCGATACTGAGGGGACATTCTAGACTGTGTTGACCCAATTGTTACTGCTGAGATGAATATTGCTTTAGGGAAGCTGGTGGATGAGGGGGAGATCAGGGAGGCTTTGGCCCAGATGGGAAGAATGAAGGCACCTAGTCCGGATGGGTTCCAGGGGGTATTTTTTCAAAATTTCTAGGATATTATTTCTCCAGATGTGATGGGGATAGCTGCTGAATGCCTTAGTGGGGGAGCTTGCCCAAACTTGATAAATTCGACGCATATTGTTTTAATTCCCAAGGTCCCGCACCCGGAAAGCGTGAATCAATTCAGACCAATAAGCCTTTGCAATTACTCTTACAAGGTTTTATATAAAATCCTTGCCAATCGGTTGAAACTTTTTTGTCAGAGCTAATTTCCCCTAGTCAAAATGCCTTCGTCCATGGTCGCCAAATCTAGGATAATATTATTTTGGCCCATGAGGTCTTCCACTTCCTGAAGCTCTGAAAAGCTAAACATCGTTTTGAGCTGGGAATTAAACTTGACATAGACAAAGCTTATGACTGAGTTGAATGGGATCTTTTGGAAGCCGTGATGCGGAAAATGGGTTTCTGTGATGCTTGGGTGAATATTATGATACGCTGTGTTTCTTTTGTCCAGTTCTTTATGCTTCTTAATGGGCAGCCTGGAAAAAGTTTCAAGTCGTCAATGGGAATGCGTCAGGGGGACCCCCTATCCCCATATTTAATTTTGATTTTCAGTGAAGTTATCTCTTGTTTTCTCAAGAGGGCTACTGATCTTCAATTCCTGGATGGTATTCGGATCAGTGCGAATGGTCCTCGGCTAACCCATCTTCTTTTCGATGATGACACGCTTGTGTTCCTGAAAGCTACTCTTGATAATTGCAGGAACTTGTCGAGTTTATTGAAAGCATACTGTAAGGCTTCTGGTCAGTAGGTAAGCCTTTAGAAATCAACGATCTACTTTAGCGTCAACACTTCTGTTAATTTGGCCCATGTGCTCAGCGACATCCTTGAAATGCCAGTTGTGGAGGATCCGGGGACGTGCTTGGGTGTTCCCACAATGTGAGGGAGATCGAAACGTGATGTGCTTGCTTTAATCAAGGAGCGGGTTTTGGAAAAATTTTTGGGGTGGAAGCAACAATTCCTCTCCCTGGCAGGTAAAGAAGTGCTTATAAAGGCGGTTGCCCTAGTTGTTCCTACATATCCTATGAACGTATTTCGGCTGCCCGATCGTCTTTTCAGGGAGATTGACGCAGCCCTTGCTAAGTTATGGTGGTGAAATAAAAACAAGGATCAAGGCATTCACTGGTTGAGGTGGGATGACTTGGGGCGCGCCAAGGGGGATGAAGGGTTAGTTTCTGAAACTTGAAAGATTTTAACTCTGCCATTTTCACCAAATAGTGTTGGTGTTTTCTCCATGAGCCTGTGTCACTTTGGGTTAAACTTCTGATGGATAGATATTTCCCCAAGACTTGTTTTTTACGGCAAAACGGGGTGGGCGTGAGCCGTGGGTTTGGTCTAGCCTGCTGGAGGGTCGGGACCTGATCATAAGTGGTTCTAGATGGCAGGTTTTGAATAGGAATTCCATTAATCTGTGGGAGGATAATATGGTTCCTGGCATCCTTAACGGTCGTCTGATTACTAGGGATGGAGGTGAGATTGACAGGACACAGGTGGTGGCCTCCATCATTGACACGGAGCGTAGGACGTGGAGCGAGGATGAGATTGGGGATCTATTTTTTGAGGCTGCTGGGGCTGCTATCTCCAGGATTCATATTGGGGATTCGTCCCCTGATTGCCTCATTTGGCCTGCTTTTAAGACTGGCGCTTACTCGGTTAAATTAGGGGTATTGGTGGCTGCACAATTCTATTCCTGCTAGGAAGCTTGATTGTCCATTGACCTCTCGTTTTGTTCTTCCTCAGGTATGGGCTGGTATTTGGAAGCTTCGGGTCCCTCCAAAAGTGAAATTATTTTTATGGCGTTGCGTTAGGGGTGCCATTGCTACTCGGGAAAACCTGTTTAGGAGAAGCAGTGCTGAAAACCCATGCTGTCCTATTTGTCTTCTTCATTCGAAATTTGTTGAGCACACGCTGCTCCTATGCTCGTAGATGCAGCTTGTGTGGTTTGGTGGTCCTCTCTGCATTCGTATTATTGGCGCCTCTATTTCCTCCTTTGATGACTGGTTCTCTTACCTATTTTCGTTGCAGCTGGGGTCATTCGAGTTTAAGTCAAGGTTTTAGTCTCAGGTGGCTTTCTCCTATTGGTTTATTTGGAAAGCCATATGCGACGCGGTGTTCAACGGGCGATCCCCTTCTTCATCTCACATTATTTTTAATTTGTCCAGTGATTAAGAGGCCTTTGCTGATGCTAACTCCAAGATCTATGACTTTGCTCCCTCGCCTAGGAACAACCATTTGTGTAAGGTTTTGTGGTCTCCTCCTCCTCCTTCTGTGTTGAAGATTAATGTGGATGCGAGTTGGAGGCATGGTGCTTCTTTGGCATGGTTTGCTTAGTGATATGTGACTCGAGTTGTAGCTGTTTGGAGGTCAGAAGGATGGAGGTCCTAGCTTCTTCTGCTGCAATGGCGGAGTCCTTGGCAGTTTTGGAGGAGTGTCTTCTAGCGAAGAGTCTGAATTTCCCCCGGGTGGTGATTGAATCGGATTCAAAACTGGTTACTTTGTGTTTGTAGGATTGTTCTTCGAGCTGCGCTTGGGAACTCTTCCCAATCCGAGATCGTATTTGGTTGGTTGGGAAGGCTTTCCAAGCTTGCTTCTGGTCTTGGATTCTAAGATTAGCAAACTATGCAGTGGGCTTTGTTGCGAAGAACTTCACTCGAGAGATGTGCATCTCTGTTTGGGCTTACAGGCCCCCATATTCTCTTGTTAGAATTTTAAATAAGGATGGTTTGCCTTGCCCTCCAAGTAGCTAGCTTCAGCTCTTGTTTTTTGGGGATGACATGTTCGCTAGCTGTGGCAGCGTCTATTGTAATCTCGTGCCTTTGCTCTGTCATTAGTTCCTTTGCTGGGTTAGCCTTTGCGGCTTTCTTTGTTTTTGGCTGGCCTCTGTGCCTTGGTATTGTATCCTTGGTTCAGGAAAAAAAAAAAAAAAAAAAAAAAAAACCCATCACCATCATGTATCATTCTCCTACGTTTTGTTATGACAAAAATCATAAGACACTCTTATAGTGAAAAACAAGCCCTTTTGTACGAATGGATAGTAATTTTGAACTACTGACAATCTATACTAAGCCAACTGCCCCTTCTCCTATGCCCGGTTAAAATGGGAATGCATGGAGTGGACGGGAAAGGGAAGAGTTTTCTCTTCCTTTTCTGAACAGAGGAAAAGTGGAGGGTATGGCGTGCATGCAGACCCATTATATTCAATCCCTTAAAAGTTGGACAAATTTGAGGGAAGAAATAGATAAAAATCTTAATAAAGTTTAATGCAATCTCAAATTGAAAACATGGAAACATAAACTTGTATGCAACACATATGATGCACGTGAAAGCCTAATTTGAAAAACATCTTTAACAACTTAAGTCTTTAAATTCTACCTAGGATATGTCAAATAAGAACATGCATTGTGCTGCAATTAATTATATTAGAAACTGGGTCTTGCAATGAAACGAATGAGTAAGTAGCAATTCAAGGACTCCCTTCAACAAATCTAATGCGAAAATTGACCAATACTATCAAGTCTTGACAAGTACGAACTAACTTAAGAGAGCAACGCTGTTGAGGGTGATGGAGACTCCATCAAAAGTAACTGTTGGAAGAAGATAACGTTAAAGAAGAGAATGCCTTGATTTTTTGGTTTTTTATTTTTCATATGGGTGTAAAAGTTAAATTTACATGTTGAATTGGGTTTGTGATGGTAGTTTATGACACACCCCGACCTGGAATGTCCATTAGGACTCCGAATCGAGCTGTGCTGGCCGACACCTGGAGGGTGACGAAGCCATAAAGTGTAGTGATGTGGAAAATGTGAACAAATTTAAACCTAAAAGTACCTAAAGACAAAAGTGCGTTGTGAGCGGGGATGAACCCATTTCACACGCGAAGTCAAAGCATAAGTAAAGTACAGTAGTGTGGGTAAGGATCATACGCTTGGAGGTAGAGCCACCTATACTGAGATTTGCCAAGAATCCTCATCGATACGGACTTTCAGCGGCTAAAACTTGGAGGGGCGCAAAAATAAGGGTGAGTGGGCCTGAAACAAAGTTTTTAATAAAACCCCTTGAAAACGTTATAACCCCTCGCCGTAAAACCCGTATAATTTTCCAGAAAATAATAATACATATGTATATAGAAATCATGCTCAAGAGTAGTGAAAACGGAGTATATGCCATATGTCAAGTATCTTAGCAATGAAATAAGTAAGGCATGTGAAATAAATCAATGTAAAATGATATGTCGGTCGGAGTCACCTAACATGACCTGTACGGCTAAACCTATGGCTTATTAACCAATTCTTGCACATGAGTCGGAACCACCTAATGTGGTATGTACGATAGACTGGGTGTAAATAGATATGCTCAAGTGCTATGATCACGTGAAGGCTGTGCGAAGTATCCCAAGTCACCTACGAGTCAGAACCACCTAATATGGTCTGTACGACAAGCTAGCACCTACCTTGGATCCAAGGTGAGCGTGCAGTACGGGAGTTGAACGATCATGTGAAGGTTGGCCCTGGCCTTAGGCAGAACACTAACACCGGGGTGCAGGATAATGAGCACTAAATGCATCTAAACATAACCATACACATTGCAATCACTATCATCAATATGCACTCACCTGAAGCTTACCAGGGCGTCCACATCGTCATGCAATAATATGCATATCTATACTAATGCATATACTAAAATGTAATACAATTGACATGGCATTTAAAAACGTAAATCCATTTAAAACCACTTCTGGGAAAATGGAAAACATATATACGTATATGTAGAAAACCAAAAGCCCGCTCACCTGGAGTCCGTGCTATAACTCTCTAGCACAAACATCAAGGTGTCACGAACGACCGCCGCCTAGAACAATTATCAAATCATGTCTTAGAATTCTTATCAATAGAACATATAACTTACATATCCTATTCGGGAAGATCCATTAGTCGGATTCTCGATCCGTAAGTTTCTAATATCCTCAAATATTACATATTATAATGTATCAAAGTTTGGTGACGATCCAACGGTCGGATCGTCGATTGCTATAATAATCAAGTGGCGGACCTTAATGGAACTAAGTTCAAACAACGGAAATTCGCCAATCAAACTTCACCAATGGAATTAGGGTATTCAAATTTAGCCAAGGAAGGTCAGGGGACATCTTGCCCCACACACTGCAGCTGGTGCCAATCGACCGTCCTGGCTCGTCGGAAAATTCAACTATTTCTAAAAATTCTCAAACTTCACAGAAATGAAGATCTCAGTGAATAGAGTAACTTTCATACCTATGACTAAGGCTAATTTGGCTGGGAAATGTCTCAATTTCATCCAAACTCGCCGGAAACCCTTAAAATTGGGTAGTTGTTGATTTGTTTCCAAACAAACTCTGACACCTCCTCCAAGGTTTTGGCCTTGCTTCACGATCATCGGATTTTCACTGTGCACCCCCGGAACCCACAAGTTCCATTCTTCTTGAAATCAAGGCTAAATCTAGTGAAATTTGATTAGAAATGGAAGATGGAGGTCATGGAAGGTTTCTTAGGTGGTTAGTGGCAACGATTTGATGGAAAAACTGATGGAAACCGTCGAAAAAGATGGCCGAACCCGGTCAGGTTGCGGGTCAATAGGGAACCTAGCTGGTTCCTCACCTTCTCCCATTTCCTCATTGCCTCTTTTCCCACAGGTTCCTCCTCTTTTTCTCCCTTCCTCATTGGTTTGGTTTCTCCCTCATTTCTCTTCTTTATCCACCATCTCCACTGACCATCTTTCTTTCTTTTAATCTGGGCCACACATGTGGCTCCACCAAATTTTGCTCCAAAAATCTGGAGCATTCCAGAAAATAACTAATTTACTAAAATGCCCCTAACTTTAAACGTTAATATCTCATTCGTTATAACTCCAAATCACGATCTGTTTACGCCCACGCGTCCATATCGATGAGTACTACGGAATACACCAAGAAAATGAACCTTACGTGACATGACACGATGGTCAACAAAAGTCAACACTTTGTCTCGAAAGGCATTTTCGTAAATTCACTTTTTAAAATTATAAAAATCATAATAATTGGGGACGGATCGTTACACTTTAGGTAGTAAATTTTGGGTTTAAAGAGATATTGATAATTTAATTAAAAATAATATGGGTGCAAAAAGTAAGTTGGGCGTAAAGACAGGTTAAATGGGTTTAAATAAAATTTTCCTAATGTTAATGGTGCTTAGGCTTGGAAAATTTTCCTGAAAATTCCAAACCAAACTAAAAAAATTCCAATCCTATACCGAAAAATTCTCAAACCGAAAGTACCGAATTTTTTGGGATCCATACCTAATCGATTTCGAACCATTCGATATGGAAATTAGGATTACACATTCAATGGTTCAAGAATCTTGAATCAAACCAAACCGAACCAAAAGCCCAAAAGCCAAAACGCAATTCCGATCCATCCCAAAATGCTGAAAATATTTTAGGAATCCTGAAGATTAGGAATACCAAAATTTCGATTTAGAATTGATCTTTAAATTTCCGTCATGAAATTTTTAGTTTGGAATTCGAGATTTCATTTTTAATTTGGGATCTAATACCGAACCACCCCTAGTGGAACCTACAAGTTGAATTATTTAGGAATATGGGTCACAACTTGCAAAGTTAATCACTGCCAACAGTTGTCATTTTCATTGTTAGTTAGAGAAAAGTGATTGGGTGCTTCTACATGAAGCACAAATGAGTCGGCTATTGTTAAGACTCATTGCTTACTAATAAGTGTTAAAAGTAAATCTCACACTAAGTTTGAGAATTGTAGGCAATTATTTGGGAATATTGGCCCCAGCTGCACGTTGCTTTTTTGATTAAATTTCATGCCCAAGTCAAACATTTTAACTTTTACGCTACGCAAACAAATGCATTGAAAAGGTCAAAAATATAAACACTAGAAGAAAAACGCTTCAACTCAACATGCTATAAATAAACAATTAACATAATATAAACACTAGAAGAAAAACAAATCAGCCGATTGCATTGGTGAAGCAAAAAGCACAAGGGTCCTAGAAGTGTTTTATGGATAACTTGCTACATGCTTTTTAAAAAAGTACTTGGATTTTCAATACAAATTTCAACATTTAATAAGAGCACTTTCTAATAAAATCGCTTATGACCAAAAGTGATTTCTATAAAAGTAGACCTAAACATCATGTTAATATAGGGAGTATACACAAACGTGAAATTGTACAAAACGTTTAATTAAAAATGATCTGAGAAACACTAAGACATCAATGAAAGGGAACAAACCCTTACATATACAATTTATTGTCGACTTCGTGTCAGTCAAATTGAAAGTTTACAACCATTTTTATTTGTGCGTCCTCGTTAAGGGGTCTACAGCTCATCACCATCTAACATTGAGGCTGGCATTGATGGTGACAGGAAGTTGGAAGCCAACATGAACAATACAAGTATTAAACAATTCATTCCTTAACGCAACTGGAGTGTGGACAATCAAATTGAAAGGGAATGCACATAAGTAACTTTATCAATGCCTAAACTGAGAAAGAATACATACAAACATACATACATACATACACTTATATATAATTATATATTTTTTGATGCAACACTAATGATATATCTTGTTTTTACAAGCAAAGCAACAGTAATGAATTATATTTCCTATGAGAATGAAGAACAAATTGTTTGAATTGTACAAGTGCATCCGAATTCGGTGCACATCCTAAAAAATATGCAATTAAGGAGGAAAAGGATTTAAATTAGTGAACATACAACAAAAATCAGGGTAGAAGAAATATGAGATTCAGAAACCTGGAGATAAAGATGTTAGTCACGCAATCCTCTCGGGGCATTATCTCCACCTTGTAGGTTGGTGATGGTTCCTACCAGTATAACCTTCGCTAGTATCAGAAATCCTTTCGTTCAAGTGTTTATCATTTATCTTCACAACAACATGATTGACCTGTTGAGAATCAGGGTCTGATCAGGACGTATCTCTACCAGGTTGGCGTTCCTGCATGTCAATGACATTGGATAAGGAGTTTTATATTAAGAACAGAAAGCGATCAAGAATCATGAGATTAGTTTTCAATTGTACATACATCACGGAATAGCAAGTCATCAGCCTCGAGCATGTGGATCACACGTCCCATTTTTGGCCTTTTTGTGGCATCAGGATCAACACATCGAAGAGCAACCAACAGAGCACGTTTAAGTGCTTTTGAAGCAGGCATCTCTTGCAGCTTGGGATCAACCACATCCTCTGCTTTTCGTTTCCCAACCATGGTTTTTAACCATTCAACTAGATTCACCTGATAATATTCATTAAATTCAATTACAGTTAGTAGCAGGGGAAGAAAACTTGATACATGAGGGGGGTTGTGGGGGGGAAGGGTCAAAACCTAACCTCTCCTTGTGGTCGACTATGATCAACGGGGCTTCTCCCGGATATAAGCTCCATAATAAGTATTCCAAAGCTGTAAACATCACTCTTCTCATTCAGCATTCCCGTGCAAGCATATTCCGGTGCAACATAACTAAAGAACCACCAAATATAAGATTGATTTTCAAGCACATATGACTCTATGCATATGATAAGATAAATTTGTAAATAAAATATTAAATGAAAATGAGAACTAACCCAAATGTTCCCATCACTCGAGTTGTCACATAACTGTTCTCAGAGCACAGGAGCTTAGCAAGCCCAAAATCAGATACTTTGGGGTTCCACTGGCGATCAATTAGTATGTTGCTAGATTTCACATCTCGATGAACAACCTTTGGTTCAAGACCCTCATGAAGATAGGCCAACCTGCACAATGAGGGAAACCCAAAGGTCACTTACATACATCAATATGAATCTAGCTTATTCTTTTTGAGAAAGTAAAAGAATAGTCGAGCAAAACTAATTTAATCCGAATACCCTTTTGCTGTTCCCAGTATAATATTCATACGGATATCCCATGTTAGTGGGCTGACTTCACCAACATCCCCATGAAGCCACTGATCCAGATTGCCATTGTCAACGTACTCATACACAAGCATCCTACGAAAGAAACCAGAACTTATATAACATCTCTAAACACACAACAAGAACCTCAAACTCAAATTATAAGATAAAACATCAGTACCTGTATGCACCCTCAACACAGTATCCAAGTAATCTTACAAGATTTTTGTGTCTCACACGCCCAATTGCTTCCACCTCCACTTTAAATTCCTTCTCTGCTTGACCCCTGAAGATCAGCCAGTATCATAAGCAAATGCGTAACTCACATGCTTAAAAGATATTGGGATATCCAAAAGGGAAGGCACAAAGTACCGATCAGTTAATCGTTGGCAATGCAGCCATACACACTAAAGTACAAACAGTGACAACGAAAAGACATTTGAGATAAGTCAAATTGTGCTGTGTGAAGAGAGAGTAAAGTGAGGAACTGATTCTGATGACATCTTCATCAATTCAAGCTTGACTAAGCACAAGAAACTTAAAAAGAAGATGGGTTGGTTTCTTTTTCAGCAAGTATGCAACTTTACAGCACAATTCTAACAAACGCAAGACAAGAATAACTGGAAAAAAGGGACTCAGTAATAATAGATAACCGAACAGTGAAACGCCGACACACAGAAGTACCCTGTTTGGTTGCCGAGAAAATGCAGAAACAGAACTAAAATATATAGTACATATATGTATGTGTATATATACACACAGAGGAAGAAAAAAAATCCTTGAAGTTAACTTCTTACAGTTACTCAGACCAGAAAAACTTGATACTGTTACACCTAACCCATCTCTCTATCATTGTAAACATTGTATCACAATTATGAGACATATCCCAACGCCAAAAAAAACTTCTATTTTTCAGCAACCAAGCATAATTCAACTGAAAATAATCAATCTAATGTCAAATATTACAATAAAAACATCAAAAATTCATCATCTAACATCCAAAATTCATCATCAAATATTGTCTAATCAGAAAAACCCCACCAACCCATATCCAAATCAATCCAGAAATAACTAAATTCACAAAAAAAATAAAAAATAAAATAAAAAAGTTTCAATCTTCGAAGAAAATTGTAAAAAATAAATAAAAACTAAGTACCTGTTATTCAACAAGTTCTTGACAGCAACTTTAGTCCCGTCACTGAGAATCCCACTGTAAACAATCCCATACCCTCCTTCCCCAATCACATTCTCCTCACACAACCCATTCGTCGCCGCCTCCAGCTCCCTCAGAGTGTACCATCTCCCCCAACCCAGATGCGACACCTCCGGCCCCACCACATTCCCGCTCCCAAACGACGCCGTCTCGCACCCGCTATTCAATGTCCCCCTGCTCTCCCCGCTCGACGCCCGGTCCGAATACACCACCACCCGGTGCTCCGGCTTCCCGATCTCGACGTGGAGGTCGTTGACGATTTCCTGGATTTCCTTCGATTTGACTGGAGTAGGGGGCAAGTCGGCGGCGGCGGGCTTGGCCTTGGCCTTGTGGGCCCGGGAGCGATGACGAGAGGTGAGGCAGAGGGAGAGGAGGAAAAGGATCAGGACTATCAGAGAACCGACAAGGATTCCAATGACGACCCAGAGACGGAGCCCAAAGATTGATGTCGGTTTCGAGAGCTGCGAGTTCACAAACGCCGCGTCGTACAACGACATTGCGAATACTAAGAGAATGGCTCAGACAGTTCGCTGCTTGGATTGTCGGTTCTGTCGCATTGGGTCTCCGGAGTTTGATTTTCCGGCGATCGGAGAATCGATGCAAAGTATTTTCAGAGTTTAGAAAGCTCGAGATGTTACGAGGTTTGTATAAATATGAATATGAAAAAAAATGATCCGTCTCTGTGTCATTATTTTTTTCTTTTTATCTACTTTATTATTTTTTGGTGGGTGGCTTTTTTTAAAGAATAATGTGAGGGAAATCAAAATTTTAAATCAAATTTGTAAACTAATGTTTATCAGAGGTCTTATGTTATTGGTTAATTAAATTTAACTACCGTATTAAAATAAAATTTTCAGACATATTTTGAGTGTCATTTGTCGCTAAATAAATAAGTATCCGGATTTATTATCTTTATATAATCTCAACAATTTTTCGGAATATGATTTCGAATGATACGTCTCACTAAAGTCAGTAACTCTCCATATTTCTTATCTTTATCAAGGCTTGTTGCCATTTGTTCAAACTTAGATGAAGTTGTTATCAGAAATATAATCACTGCCCACTAGGCATGCAATTGTTGGAGCAACAGAAAGATCGAACCAAATTAATACCAAGAACTTTCAACTGAATTGCACAAAAGAGTCAAAATTTAATTGCTATACAAAACTATTGGTTCAATCGCAAACAATCGAAATTCAAAACCCTACCTCCTCCATTCTCTGGGAGCGAAGCTTTCTTCAGGTAACATCTTTGATGGAGGCGGCAAAATCGAATCATCGAAACCGCCAAAACCTCTATCAAAGCCCTGGTTGGGTGGGAGTCGACAAATGAGTCAAAGCATTGGGAGGGGAGTCTGGGGTCGTAGCCCAGATAACTGACATCATCGAACGGGCGAGTTGAACCGATGGTTGGGACTGAGTCGTTTTTGGTCATCATGCTTCTCTTTGGCCCAGTGGGTCCCTTTCTCCTTTGGCCTAGCCTTTCATTGGAGATGGTTTTTTTCTTAGTTCGGGCTATAGCATAGGCCATAGCCCTATGGCTTGATCTATTGGAGATGACTTTAGTGTAGATAATATCATGTTGTTAAAAAAAATAAAAATAAAAAAACTAATCTTTACAAAATTTGGTTTAAAAATTTGGTCTCCCTAACATCATCAGTTTTAAAAATATTTACAAATAGAGTCAAATTATAAAACTATATTTTGAAGAAAAATTAAGTGGTGTAATCAATTGAGATTTTGAGAGATTATAATTCTTTTTACAAATCTAGAAGTATTTAATGAGGATTTTCAGTGATTTAATTAGAAATTGATTTTAAAGGATTTTAAAAAGTTAAGGAATTCGATGGAATTTGAAAGATTTCGTAGTTTATTTTAAGCATTTACAAATCTCACATCTCCCCTAAGAAATTGAAGGAATGCACCCAAAACTTTACATGTATCCAATCGAGATTTTGATGGATTTTAATGAATTTATAAATTCATGGATTTTGATAGAGTGTAAATGATTTATAAAGATTCTATGTAAATGTTGAGTGAGTTCTCTCAAATTCTCAAGGGAGAGGTGAGATTCGAGACTACTTAAATTACACTACAAAGTCTCTCGATTTCCCTCAAAGTCTCCAACTTTTTAAAATCTTTTTAAATAATTTCAATTGAATATATCTGAAATGTTATAAACTCCTTCAAAATCCTAATTGAATATACTTAAACTTTTAGAGAATTACTTAAAATCTTGATTGAATACTCCTGAATTTGTAAAAAAGAATTAAAATCTCTCAAAATCCCAATTGAACACACCTCCCGTTATAATCTAAAAATCAATTAAACTTCATCAAAATCTGCATATTTATAAATTCAGTAAAATTCCTTAAAATTCTAATAGAATACACTCACTAAGTTTTTTATTTATTTTAAGGAGAGACAATATGTAACGCTTGTCTTCCTTTTTCTTTATCCTACCTTTTTCTCTTTCTCCATTTCTCCTTCATTCTTTTTTTCTTTCTCTTTCTGCTACTTTTTTTCACCATACTTGTCTCCCGCCTCCTATTCTTCTTCTTCTTGTTTGTATTATTCTGTAAATTTATGAGCTTTTTTTTAGAATGATTGGGATTTTAGATTGTTGGTTTTTTATTTTAGTATTTTTTAAAAGTGTTTGATTTTGAAGTTTTGGTTGATTTGGATGCAGGAGTTTTGAAACCGATCTTACAAAAGTGCAGAGATTGTTGAACTAGTCTTGCAGACGTGTAGAAAATTTTGAAATTGATCTTACAAAAGTGCAAGGAATTTTGAGACTGGTCTTGCAGTAGTGTAGAAAATTTTGAAATTGATCTTGCCAAAGTGCAAGACATTTTGACACTATTCTTGCAAAAGTTTATTAAATTAGCAGGAATTATCCGCCTTGGGTATTGTTATTAATTACCCACTATGATATGAGACATCCTAGCCAACAACCGACCCGTTTTTTATTTCCAATTTCATATGGGTGTTTTTTTTTTTTTTTTTTTTTTTTTTTTTTTTTTTTTTGGAGGTAATTGGGTTTTCTAGGTGCCAAAGCAGCAACACTGCCAACATAGAACTTGCTGGGGAAGCTTTGGAGGTCATTGGGTTGCCAGGGCTGGCATGAAGTGACGTCGACGGCGGCCGTGAAGAGAAAAGGGAGGAAGGGTCAGGTGGGGTGGGCACAGAGGAGAGAAGGGATGTAAGGTTGGGTGGGAGCAGGGGTTGAGGTAGGAGAGGCCCATATTTTTTTTTAAATTTTTTTTAATATCCATGTGGTGCCCAGTCATTGTCCACGTGGGTGCCACGTCACCAGTTAACAACTGATTTAACAACTTTAACGGATGTATGAAAGTGTTCCAAAATTATAACTTCAGGTACTACTTTGGGATGAAAAAAACTTCATGTACCAAATGTTGAAAATCATGAAACTTTAAGGTAGTAAACTGATATTAACCCTAGATTTATTGTAGTTCCCCCTTCACCACTGCATATAGATTTATTATAGTTCCCCTTCACCACTGAATCATCCCAACATTTCCTCAGGTCTATCAAAACCAAGGGTTTGTTTGGACTTTCCAAAGTGGAGAATTTTGTTATGGTGCACTTGGATCGGCCCTACAAAATAAACCATTATATTTCCATCAAGATTTCCATAAATGTTATACTTGTCTATATGTTGTGTTCCTTCCTAGTGCAAAAATATGGTTAGTATAATGGCACAAGTAAAGGTGTTCAACCACAGGGACTGATTGAACCTCTATAAATCACTAACTTTGAAAGAACCCTAACTAAAGAATGAAAGTAACCAATTGAGAGTAGTTTTTGTGCTGTAAAATTAATTAAATTAAAATGCAAGAATGTAGAAGCAAATAATATATTGATGTAGAAGCAATGGAGATGAGGTCAGGGATTCGAATTCACCATTACAAAACCAATTCCCTGTTTATAAAGTTATGTCATATTCAACTACCAACTTGTTTCCTGAGTTCGTTTTACATATATATGATCAGCCATATGATGTGTGGTTTTGATCAAATTCTCGTAATCTACAACCTAATTGGGATGTTCAACTTCGGTTTCTAATTAAGAGTCTTTAGCATGCAAGAAAACGTTAAAGAACCAAAGAAAATACATGGCAGGATGTTTGCATAGCATTCTCTTCATTCATTCACATGTCTACCAAGATTAAGCATGATGTTTACTCTAATCTTGATTAAATGATCTGTATTTAACCCCTAATGGTGATCAAATATTAAAATCAACAAACAAATTTAACAATCGATTTAGTGAGTGAAACAGGAAGCAGATTGATAAATTGAATACTTTAACTTGCCCTAATCCAATAAATCTGCTAAGTGTAACCCTAATCTAATTAACCCTAGGACTACATAAACATATTTTCAGCCACAAATTTGGAGGAACCCCTTATGCCATTCAGAAAATCCTTGCCGCATGCCCTAGCCTTCATTCTCCTTCATTCATTCACTCCATACACTTCCATCTACAACCTGCCGCAACCCTTCACCATAATCAGCCATAATTCATCATCCCAAGCAAGAATACATCATTCATAACCCCCAAAACCACCACCCACACCTTGTGCTGCAGAAAGGAAGAAGGAGGAAAGCCCTAGACGTGCATGTCATTCGACTTGGAGTTGCTGGAACGTTTTAGGTGTAATCTTTCTTGTACTTTCAATGTTTAAATTCAATGATCTTTGTTTTGTGAGTATGAGTAACTAATCCCCTCCTGGCTAAGGGGAATTTCGAAACCATGGCTATATTTGCATTATGGTTTGATTACTTCCAGTCGTGATTTCATGAATGGTGAATTCAATTTACTTATCTATTTGAATTAAAACTTGTTTGTGTATGTGGGTTGAGAGTGCACTGATAGGAGCATATTCATGCGACTTAAATGGCTTGTTCTCGTGCATTTACGTTATGTTTCTTTAGTTATTTTAGTACTTTAAGCTATTTTCGTGTGTTTGTAGGTCCAAAGGGCTAAAGGAGCAAAAAGATGCATTTTGGAGACTTTTGGAGCACTTTTGGGCTAAGGATGGATAGCTTATGCTTGGAGCCAAAGTGTTGGACGAAATTGAAGACCTAATTGAAGACCAAAGTGTTGGAACCTTGTTCCCTTTAGTTTTAGGACATTTAAACCTTTCCTATATCCTTAGCCGTGCATAACATTCCAACATTCCACTCCTTCATTTCAGCCACACTCCCACATATCATTACATATCATTCACCACTTATCATTCACCACTTATCATATCATTCACTTATCTTATCATCCACTTATCATATCATTCACTTATCTTATCATTCACTTATCATATCATACACTTATCATAACCATACACTTATCACTTATCACAACAACCTTGCACATGCACATTCATCCACATGCACCCATAATCATTCACTCATCTTTAATCCACATGCATCTTCCATAAATCAAATCAGCCACATCCACATGCACTTATTCCACTTCATCATTACACCACATTCTCTCTCTTTAATCCACATGCATTCAATCATTCACTCCACACTCATTGCACATGCATTCCCACCCTTTAATCACATGCATAAATCAGCCACATGCATCTCCCATCACCATTTCAGATTTCCACCAAGTTCCTAGCTGTCATGTTCCTCTCTTTCTCCCTATAAATACCATACACACTTCACACAACATTCATACATAATTCACTCATTCATAAACTCATCCATTTCAGAAATTCAACCATCACACCAATCCTTGGCCGTGAGTTTCCCTACTAATCCAAACACCACTCCAACCACTCCCCATCCCTCCAAAACACTTCACACTATCCCAAAACTCACCTTAGACCTTGTGATACAACAACGAGGAAGAGAAGAGTGCCTAAACGTTCATACAATTCAAGTTTGAGTTGTTGGAATGTTTAGGTGTTTCTTTGATTTCAATGTTTAAATTCAATTCTCTTTGTTTTGTACGTATGAGGAATGGAAGAGAAGAGTGCCTAAACGTTCATACAATTCAAGTTTGAGTTGTTGGAATGTTTAGGTGTTTCTTTGATTTCAAAGTTATGAGGAACTAAACCCCCCTTGGCTAAGGGGGGATTCGAAATATATGTTTATGCTTGCATTTTGATTTGATTACTTCTAATTGCGTTTCATAAGTTGTGGATTCAATTTGTTTAACCGTTTGATTGATAACTTATTTATGTATGTTTATTGAGAATGCGCGCTTAATTTTCATGCATGAATATGACGCTAGAATATAAGTGAGTTTCACCTAATCGTTATGAACTTATATTCACAAGTAGTGGAGGTTGCTTATAAACAATCGCGTTAAACGAATTCTTGGCATAAGTTTCATGCGTATTCCATAGTAACGAATGCCTCGTCAACACTTATAATTTTCATAGAGCGTAATGATTCTTGCTTGTATCTCTATTATGCAATCATGTAGGGGACTTGTAGGGAATGTTTTGGGTTGTCGTATGCAATCATCCAATTCAATAACGTTAGGAAGATTTGAAAGTTAATTTAAGCGGACCTAATTAACTTGGAGCGTTGAGAATTCATGGTTTATTGAAATGCAATTGGAAATCGTTTTATTATGCAAGTGTAACATGTATGGAGATGAACCCCTTAGCTATTCTATCATCCATTCATTCCATCAAATTCATCTTTACATTCTGTCTAGTTTATTAACTTGTTTCGTTATTTCAATTCTCGTCAATTTAAAACCCCCCTTTACTTTCTTGTTCTTTAGTGTTTAGACTTTGTTTAGTTTATGTTTTAAAGTGTTTTGATTCAATTTATTTCCCAAAATTCGTCCAAATTCACCAAAGTGCTCAAAACTGCCCAGAAAGTGATTTTAAGGCTGTTTTGAGTGTTTTGGGTGATGTTTGAGTCTTTTGGTTTGTTTTAGTGTTTTAAAGTTTAGTTTTACATTCTTTGAGTCTAGTTTAGTGTTTTATATTGCGTTTTTACGTTTTTGAGTCAAATCCAAGTGATTAACAATCCCTCCTAATCCCCGGTCCAGAACGATCCCTACTTATATACTTATACTACAATTGACAAAAAGAGGGTTTAATTTGTGTGCGTATAAATCTCGCATCATGCACACTTAATTTGCATGCATAAATCTAATGCTAGGATATAAGGAAACTTCACCTAATCGTTGGGAATTTATATTCATAAGTAGTAAAGGTTGTTAGTCACAATTATGTTAAGTAAATTCTTGGCATAAGTATCATTCGCTTTCATAGTTACGAACGCCTCGTCAACACTTATGATTTTCATAGAATTTAATGATCTTTGATTGTTTTTCTATTATGCGCTTTCATGTAGAGACCTTTTGAGGAATAATTTGATTGCAATGCGCTAATTCCATTCAATTCAATGACCTAAGGAAAATCTGAGAGTTAATTTAAGCGTACCTAATTAACTTGGGGTGTTGAGGTTCATGATTCATTGAAAAAGCAACTGGAGATTGTTTTGTATGCAAGTATGTCATGTGTGGAGAAAGACCTCCTAGCTAGCCCATCATCCACTTAATTCCACCAAATTCGTGCAAATCTGCCTAGTTTAAATTCTTGTTTTGTTTACTTTATTTTCGTCCAAAACCAAATCCCCATTTAGTTTAGAGTGTCTAACTAGTTAAAATCTGTTTTAGATTGTGTTTTCAAGTGTTTTGAGTCAAGTTAGAACCAAAATTCGTCCAAATTTGTGTTTAGAGTCAAATCTGCCTAGTTTGTGTTTTTAGGCAGTTTTGAGTGTTTTTAGCTTATTTTGAGTCTTGTGAACTTGTTTTGAGTCTTTTAAGTTGAGTTAAGTGTTTTAAATGTTAGTTTTATCCATTTGAGTTAGTTGAAAGTGTTTAGCAATGTGACATCCCACATCGCACAGGGGAGTGATCCTTATATGTATATTCCCATCCCTACCTAGCACGAGGCCTTTTGGGAGCTCACTGGCTTCGGGTTCCGTAGGAACTCCGAAGTTAAGCGAGAAAGGGGCTAGAGCAATCCCATGATGGTTGACCCACTGGGAAGTTCTCGTGTGAGTTCCCAGAAACAAAACCGTGAGGGCGTGGTCGGGGCCCAAAGCGGACAATATCGTGCTACGGTGGTGGAGCGGGCCCGGGAAATGGTCCCCCCCCGAGCCGGGATGTGACAATTTGGTATCAGAGCCTAACCCTGGTCGCGTGTGTGCCGACGAGGACGTCGGGCCCCTAAGGGGGGTGGATTGTGATATCCCACATCGCCCAGGGGAGTGATCCTTATATGTATATTCTCATCCCTACCTAGCACGAGGCCTTTTGGGAGCTCACTGGCTTTGGGTTCCGTAGGAACTCCGAAGTTAAGCGAGAAGGGGGCTAGAGCAATCCCATGATGGGTGACCTACTGGGAAGTTCTCGTGTGAGTTCCCAGAAACAAAACCGTGAGGGCGTGGTCGGGGCCCAAAGCGGACAATATCGTACTACGGTGGTGGAGCGGGCTCGGGAAGTGGTCCCCCCTGGGCCGGGATGTGACAAGCAATCCCTCCTAATCCCTGGTTTAAGAACGATCCCTACTTACTTATATACTACAATTGTCAAAAGAGGGTTAATTTGTGTGTTAAGTTAATTTTCGCATCAGTGATATAAAATAGCACACAAACTTAAACTTTGTTTATGTAGTTGTAGTATGGATAAGTAAGAATCTTTATAGGCAGGGGATTAGAAAGGATGCTAATCTCTCAATTTTAAACTCTAAAAGACTAAACTAGACTCAAAAACAAAAAACTAAACTCTAATGACTAAAAACAAACTAGAATGACTCAAAACAGCACAAAAAAGCAAATTGACTCAAAACAGAAACTAAGGGTGATTTTGGACAAATTCTTACTTAACTTGACTCAAAAACACTAAAAGAAACAACTTTAAACAGGTTCTAACTAAGTAAACACGAAATATTAAAAGGGGGGATTGGTTTTGACGAATTTAAAACTTAAACAAACAGATTGCAGAGACAAAGTAAATTGACACGAGTTTGGGTGAATTGATGGTTGATAGGCTAGCTAGAGGGTACTTCTCCACACATGACACATATGCATACAAATTGATTTCCAATTATTATTTCAATAAACCATGAATGACAATGCCCCAAGTTAATCGTGAACTGTACAAATTAACTCTCAGATTTTCCTAATTTCATTGAATTGGACTTAGCGACGCAACCAAATTATTCTTATCAAGTTCCCTATATGAACAGCATAATAGAGATACATATCAAAGATCATTAATTTATATGAAAATCATAAGCATTGACATGACATTCGTAACTATGAAAAGCATGATACTCCTGCCAAGAATTCACTTAACACAGTCGTGACTAGCGACCTCCACTACTAGCAAATATAAGTTCATAACGATTAGGTGAAAATCCCTTATATTTTAGCATCAAATTCATGCATGCAAACTAAGTGTGCACCCTTAATCAACATACAAGAATAAGTTATCAATCAAGCAGTTAAGCAAATTGCATTCACGATTTATGAAACAATAATTGGATGAAATCAATTCATATCACATATATGTTCATGGCTTTGAATTCTCCTCTAGCCAAAACGAGTTTAGTTCCTCATGTTCGCACTTAAACAAAGATAACTTAAATTAAACAATGAAAGCAAAAGATAAAATACACCTAAGAACGTTCCAACAATCCAAACTTTGAATGGCGGGGCACGGCTCCAAGGAGCTTCTCTCCTTTCTCCTTGCAAGGCTGCGGCACAAGGGTCTGTTTGTGTATGATGGATGTGTGAATTATCTTGAATGATGGATGAATGGTTGTTCCCTTTGTGCGGCAGAAACATATCTTTTTTAAAAGGGAAAAGGCACGGCATTAATTAGATTTTGGCAAAGATTTTCATTCCAAATCCTCAAGGAAAAAGGGTAAATAAATGTCGATATCCAAGAGGAAAAGGGAAAGGGATATGCTGCAGGACCTAGAGGGAAAGGGGAATGCCTTGCACGGCAAAGGAAAGGGTTTTTGAGAAGAAATAGGTGTGGCTCCCTTTAGGAATGGGATTAGGCCTTCTAGAATTATTTATTTAAATGTCCTAATATAATTAGGGATCCCTCTAACAGCTGGAACTTAGGTAGTGTAGGATTAGGATTGGCTAAAACAAAATAAGTTAGTTTAGCTCTTGTTTCCTTTTTTCTTGCTGAGCTCCATATCTTCTTTGTCTTGAATTAATTCTTCCATCTCTTTAGCATATACTTAGCCCTTCTTGAACTTCAAATTCGTCCATCCACCTTGCTCTATGCATGTGCTAACCATTCCAAGCCCAAAACAGCTCTAAAATGCTCCAAATTGCCTTTTCTTGCCACTTTTGCCAATTGAACCTACAAACACACAAAAATAGTTTAAATCACTATAATAAATAGAAACTAACTCACTAAATGCAAGGAATTAAGCTAACAAAGTCGCATAAATATGCTCTTATCACTATAGCTCTCTTAGTCTTAGACTTAGGTACCCACTAATTACTCTTCAACTTATATCCCAGCCTATGGATTGTTTCTTTAATGTAAAAATATCTACGCTTGGGCAGTTTGATTTTTAGTTTCCTCATCTGACTTGACTTCAAAACATTGGAACAATTTGGTCAATGTCATTCCATAAGGCAAAGACGTTTTCTTCCTTTTGAGCACATCATTCATGTGATGAACATCATGCATGGAAAGTTCTTCTTCCAATTTGCAATAGCACACATCACATACACATGAAGATAAGAAACATTTTTTTCTTCTACTATATTAGGGCAGAAAAATGTTTATAATCATATGGTGTAAGAGTCTTAATTTTAAGGTAAAATCAGAAACCTTAGGCCAATACTGAGAAATTTCTCCCCTTCTCGTAAGCTTTTTCAACTCTCCATGACAATTAAACCCTCAATAGAGGTTCCTTTGTGAGTTTGATAATGTTGCATACTAGACTCAAGGAATCGAATAAATCATGGCAAGCACATAGGGATTAACAACAATATCAACACCATTTACTCTCAAAAATAGAGTTGTACCTTCAACATTTATCTGCAAGTTAGCATAGAACATCATCACTAACCGTGTGTACACAACTTCCTCCATTTGCATAAAATTTCTTAGTAACTAATTGTTGAACCAATTCTTGTAACCAAACTTAAATTTTTGAAGAATGAGTATTGAACGATCCTACCTAGCACAACAGGTTGATTACTGAAATGGTTGGTGTACTTTAGGTTGCAGTTAGCATTTCTGAGCGGAATCTCATAAAAAACCACCACTTGCTCACCAACCATTGTGAGAAGCGAGAGTAAGGATTGGGTCAAGGTAGAGTAGGTCGACTGAAGGATTCAAAAATTGAGAATAAGGGAAATTGAAAAGGTTGAGATGTGTGAGGAACGAAAATGAAGATTGGGTAAGGCAAATTAGGTGACCCAATCCCCATTCTCACTCCTCACAATGGTTGGTGAGCAAGTGGTTGTTTTTTATGAGATTTTGTTCAAAAATGCTGACTGCAGCGTGAAATACACCAACCCTATCAACATTCAGCCTTTTGTGCTAGGTAGGATTGTTCAATACTCATTCTTTAAGAAATTCAAGTTTGGTTTCAAGAATTGGTTCGACAATCAATTACTAAGTGATTTTGTGCAAATAGAGGAAGTTGTATACACCATTGTTAAGGATGTTCAATGCTAACTTACGTATAAACGTTGAAGGTACAACTCTAACTTCTAAAGTAAATGGTGTTGATATTGTTGTTAATCCTTCTGTGTTGGCTATGATTTATTCAATTCATGTGTCTGGTATGCAACATTGCCAAACTCACGAAGGAATGTCTATTGAGGATTTTAACTTTCATGAAGAGTAGAAAAGTTTATTAGAAGGGAAGAAATTTTTTGGTAGCGGCCTGAGGCATCTGATTTCACCTCAGAATTTAGACTTTTGAACCATATGATCATAAACATTCTTATGCCCCGATTTGGCGGAGATTCAATGTTTCTTGTCTTGATGTGTATGTGATGTGGGCTATTACAAATGGAAAAAAAGTTGAACTTTCCATTCATAGTGTTTCATTAAATGAATGATGTGTCCAAAAGGAAAAAAAAATATCATTACCTTATGGAATGGCGTTTGCTAAGTTGTGCCAGTATTTTGAAGTCAAGTTAGATGCTGAAACTGAAAGACTAACACTAGTAGAAAAAAACATCTTACGCGACGAAACAAATTTTCGCCTAAGAGGCACTTGTGCGATGAAAAAAATATTCCTTGCACAAAATTTGTAGGAAAGACCTAAGAGGCACGCGACGAAAAAAATATTCATTGCACAAAATTGGCAGGAAAGGGAAAAAAAAATTATATACTTCGCGCAACGAACACTTGTTAGCTTTGCGTAAGAAAATACGGAAAAAAAAAATTTTGCCGCCAAATGTTTGCGCAACAAAAAATTCCACATATTCGTCGCGCAATGTTTCACTGAAACTATTAGATGCCCTTCAAATGCTCCCATTTTGTGCGCATTTATAACGTGTTTTGTGCGACGAACAAAGTAGTTTGTGAGACGAAGTTGTTTGTCCCACAAAGTGTTCCAAGTGTTATATAAACACAATTTTAGAACCCTAAGTTTCAAAGGTTTTGTTTCAAAGGCAATGGCCAATTCGAGAGAAGGCTCTCACGAAAGGAAAGGTGTATTGCGAATGGAGAGGTACTGGCATAAGCAAGTGCCCTACTTTGAAAACAAAAGTAGGGCTAATGTGTAAGTTGAACTTAGATTTGATATTGGAGGTTTGGTGCGGAAGCAATGTTCTGCCGAGTTTGAATCTTGGAAAAAGGTACTTGAGGAGTTGAAGAAGTCCATGGTGAGGGAATTATCGGTAGGTTTGTATTAAATAATGTATAATTATTTTTGTTAAAAAGTAGTAATTTTTAAATTACTAATTAATTGTTATTGGCATGAATATAGGTTTATTGGGATGTTGATGAAACTAATGAGAAGTAACGGAAGTATCTGGATGACCTTTTCAAGAAGCATTTCTGGCAATGGAAGTTTGATGTGTTGTGGGATGTGGGATGTGGAGCGAGGTGATGTTGCCCCGGAGGAGGAGGATTAAAGTTGAATGGTTTTTTTATTTTTTTTATTTTATTTTATTTTTATTTTATGAAATAAGATTTTTAGGACGTTATATTTGACTTTAATTAATAAATTTATGTTATATGGATGACTATTAATATTTACATTAATTGTAATATGTATTTGGGATAATAAATTAGTTTTATTAATTATTTTTGTAATGTTTAATTAGGTTTGAGTTTTTTTTATTTAGATTAAAATAAAAATTTACATTAGTTAAAAAGAAAATGGAAAAAAATTTAAAATAAAATAAAAAATATACATTTTGGGTGACCAAAATATATGTAGACTTGTGCGACGAATGATATAGTAGTCACGCAAAGGATATTTGCATGATGAACACAGTATTCGTCGTGCAAAATCAATTGTCCAAAAGTAAACTTTATAATCTGGATTCAGCTGCAGAGGCAGAGCTGTAGATTCAGCCCCTGAACCTCCTCCCCTTCATTTTTCTTCAATCCGGCATTCGTCACTTTCGTTTTCTCTCAATTTCATCATCTAATACTCCCTCCATCTTCTTCTCGAGGTTGATCGAGCTATCTCGATCTGTTTGGTAAGCGTTTTTTTTGTTAGGGTAAAAGTATTATTGTAAATTCATTCTAACATGAAATTCTCATTGTCTATATGGATATTGTGTGTGATTAGCGATTGGTGGAGAACGATTTAGGCGATATTTTCTTTGTTTTATTTTTTAAAAATATAAAATTAATTAAATTATGTTGTTATGTTTATATTGTGTTGTGAAATTAAATTTATATTATGTTGTTAAATTTGTATGTAACGTAAAAATATGTGTTGTGATGTACGAAGTTAATTGTAATTAACTTCGTACTTGGTTTTTTTTTTTTTTTTTTTTTTTATAGTAAAACTTAGTTTCCCATTCGAGGATTAGTTGGATTTCGCGCATGGATGCAAAGCATGACTGCGGTCCAATTGATTCTTGAATTGTCCCATTATTTGGACAGTTTGGGAATGCACATTTATGGTGCATAATTTATGGTTAAAGGATTAGGTTTCGGTTATGGGGATTTTGATGTCATCTCTGTACATTCTTTGGGTGGCACATAGGTATTTCATATCTACGTCATCCATCTGAAGAATTGTACTGAGATGCTGCCGAAATTCCTCCACGTTGAAATCTAATATGATGTAGCCATAAATTACGTGACATAACTTTGCATTCCTGAATGGGATAGGGCCCTTTTCCAGAGGCATAAGGTGACAATATCATTTGTATAAAGTTGTTGTGATTGTTGTACTTTTATTGTGGTTGCAGGAATTATGGATAGAACATAGATACAGAACCCGAATAGATGCGCAGATGAATACTTGGATGGAATCAAGGATTTTATTGAATTTGCACATACACACAACCCGGGTGCAACTAGAATCCGATGTCCATGTAGGAAATGTAACAACACGTTAAGGGACACAATTGAAAATGTTCGATTTAATTTAGTAAGGAATGGAATGGTAGACATCTATAATACTTGGAACCATCATGGGGAACAATTAGACAATGCTTCGTTTTCAAACGCCACAAGAGTGGGCAATGTTGAACCTAATGTGGATCCTAATGAACAAGTCATGGATATTATAAATGAAGTTTTTCTATTTGCATCGACAAACACCAATCAGGAAGGGGAAGATAACGTGCCTGCACCAATGGATAGTGTAGAGTTTGAACAATAGGAAAAACTATTAAAAAATGTTAACCAAGAGTTATACCCGGGTTGCGAGAGCTTTTCGGTTGTCAATGCTATTGTGGAACTAATGCACGGAAAAATAAAGTATTGTATGTCGAACCAGTGTTTCAATTACTTTTTGGGGGTTTTCAAGAGAATGCTTCCAAAGGATAATTGCTTGCCGAAAGACCATATACATGTGCAAAAGGTGTTAAATGGTCTTGGATTGAGTTATGAAAAAATTCACGCTTACAAAAACAATTGTATTTTATTATACAAAAAGAAAAAAACATTGGATAAATGCCCTGTATGCAATGTGTCGAGGTTCAAAATGACATCATAGAATAGAATGATTAAGATCCCACAAAAAGTTATGCATTATCTGCCTTTAAAACCTAGGTTGCAGCGATTGTATATGTTGACGCATACTACTGTTGAAATGTCCCACATCGACTGTATCAATGACAAAAAAATAGTTTAAATACCCTAATCCCACTCCAACTAATACTGAGGCCTTTTGTGATAAAACCCTACACCTAACGGATTGTGCAGGTGGTAATTACCAAGTTGGGGACAATATCAGTCTTGTTGGAAGTGGGTCGTATGGTCCGTCTCTCTGATAATTCTACATGGTATCAAAGCCAGGGAGTGAACCCGTACCGTATTACCACGTGATGGGTGGGTCCCCTTGGTCCCACGTGATGATGGTGGGTCCTTTGGCCCCGCATGTAAGGTGAGTCCACTTGGCTCCACGTGGTTGTTGATGTGTGGATCTCAAATGTATGACCTATTAATTAGGTCCCACGTGAGGGGGCATGTTGAAATGCCCCACATCAACTGTATCAATGACAAAAGAATAGTTTAAATACCCTAATCCCACTCCAACTAATACCGAGACCTTTTGTGATAAAATCCCACACCTAACGGATTGTGCAGGTGGTAATTACCAAGTTGAGGACAACATCGGTGTTGTTGGAAGTGGGCCGTATGGCCTATCTCTCTGATAATTCTACAACTACCACCTACATAAGATGGCATAAGGAAAAACGGGTAGATGACGATGTGATGAGGCATCCTGCATATGGGGAAGCATAGAAAGAGTTCGATCGAACGTTCCCTGAGTTTGTTGTTGATCCTCCAAATGTTAGATTAGGACTTGCCACTGACGGATTCAATATGTTCGGGGCTCTAAACGTACACCACAGCACTTAACCGATTTTCGTATTTCCATATAATTTTCCGCCTTGGAAATGCATGAAAAAAAAAACATGATGGTGACTCTTTTGATAACTGAGGATTTTGGTAGGTCAATCAATGTTTACTTAAGGCCATTGGTTAATGAGTTAAAGGATTTATGGACAAATGGTGTGCGCACGTACGATAAGTGTACTCGGAAGATGTTCACTTTGAGGGCAGTAGTTATGTGGACTATGAACGATTTTCCCACATATGCAATGGTTTCCTGTGATAAGATTTTGGAACAGCTTAACCGTTTAGATTTTGCTCTGTTTGGAAAATAGTGAGTAGGACCAGGCCATATGAACTGGACGCATAAGTTTATGTTTTTTGAGCTTACGTATTCGTCGAAACTAAAATTGAGATACAACCTCGACATTATGCATGTTGAGAAAAATGTATTTGACACATTGGTAGACACCATTATAGATATCAAGGGCAAGACAAAGAACACGATCAAAGCTCGTCTTGATTTGGAATGAATGGGAATACAGAGGGGTTTATGGATGAATAGGGACAGTGATAAAGCCAGAAGGGATCTTGCGTTTTTTTCCATGAAACCGAATGACAAAAAACAGTTTTTAAAGTTTGTATCGCCTGTAAAGTTTCCCGATGGGTATGCTTCTAATATCGCGCGTTGCGTGAATGTTGATGGGAGTAAATTTGTTGGACTAAAGAGCCATGACTACCATGTGATTATGCAATGCCTACTTCTTGTGGGTATTCGACACCTATTGCCAGAAGATGCAGTAAAGCCAATCATGTTGTTGTCCAGATTTTTTCCCCAGCTGACGTCAATAACATTGCAAAAGACGAACGTTAATCAGTTGCACCTTGACATTGTCCAAGTCCTATGTAAGTTTGAGATGATATTTCCTCCAGCTTTCTCCACATGTATAATACTTCACTTGTTGGAAGAGACATTGCTTGTAGGTCCTGTCAACTATTGTTGGATGTATCCAATAGAACGGTATATAATGCTCATCATTTGTTTATTCATCATTAACTGACGTTTACTGATTTGCATCGTATTGTTTTATTTTGGTAGGCTTCTTGGGGAGTTGAAAAAAAAGTGTACGCAACAAGGCGAAACCCAAATGATCTATTATAAAGGCTTGAGTTCAATATGAGTCACTTACATTTTGTGGAATGTATTTAAAAGATGTGGAGATGACTTTCACTCATCCTCAACTTAATAATGATGGGGGTGTGAGAAAGGAGAAACTTTCTGTTTTTGCCCAAAACGCGCGACCCTTTGGAGATCTTGTACGAGGGGAGTCGTTTTCCAAAAATGATATGGAGGTAGCTCATTGGTTCATACTGAACAATTGTGATGAGACAATGGCATACCTAGATGAGCATGAAGAGATGATGAAGCGAGAACATCCATCACGTTTGTATGCCAATAAACACCGTGAATTGTTTCCACATTGGTTTCTCGAATATGTAAGTTATAATTGTTTTGTATTTGACATATGTATTGTAGTATTTAATTTTCTAAAACTAACATGTGTACGTTTTTGTATAATGTTAGAAGAATCAATTGAAAGCATCAAATTCCCCCACTTAGACCATCTCCAATGGTTGGGCTAAAAGCCAAATATTTTAGCCCGAAAAATTTAGTTTTTAGCCCGGAAACAATTTTTCTGCTCCAACCATTCTGGCCTAAAATTTTAGCCCGGGATTATTAAAGAATGAACTTAGGCTATTTTTTTCTTAAATTAAATTAAAAAAAATAAGTAAATGTGTAGACTATCGTAAATTAATTTTATGAACATTTTAATCTAAAAAAATTTAACTTCCGATAAATATTGAAAAATCACTAAATTTTCCACAAAGCAAGCCTTCAACTTTTACTAATCTTTCAACCTTGGGCTAACTTTCAATTCACCAACCTATCAACACTAAATTTTCAATTCACCAACCGTTCAACACCAAACTTTCAACTTTCACCAACTGTTCAACACCAAACTTTCATCAATCATCCTCTATATAAACATATGTCCAATATTTGTTGATCACGCATCAGATCTTGGGACTTCCCTTTTGTCTTTGCTTCCTTTTGCTTATCTCTTCTTGGGGGCCTTGCAAAAGAAGGAGATGGGGTCATTTCATCGACACCTTCATCTCCGGCATTTGTCTATGCAACTTCACGTTGAAATAATCTTCCCCATTGTTGGTCCGCATCGGTTCCCCACCTCGGACAATCCTTGAGGACGTCCTAAGCATGTTGCAACTTAAAAACTTGATTTTTTGGTGTTACTCGTCTTGTAAATTTCCATTGCTTTGTCACCCTATGCGAAAAATACATAAAAATAATTAGTTGCAACATAATATTATGTATATGACAAATAAAATATTAAGAACAAAACTCACAATTTCTGTGGCGCTCCTCCCACTAGCCATGCCAACCACGGCTCTCTCCAAGCTTCCCTTCCACAAAGTGCATCTTTGTTGATATTATTCCATCGATCATAAACACCACAACCATCCCGCCCGTCTCCATTGCAGTTTTCTTGAAACTTTGCAATGATTTTATCCCACAAAACCTTCTTATTTTGATTAGTGCCAATTGCACCATCTTCGCTAACAGAAACCCATGCCAAGCATAGAGCAACATCTTCCTCACAAGTCCAATTACGACCTCTAATATGCTCTCTTGCCATGTTGAACAATTTGGAAATGGAAAGAAATGGTAGAAAGATAAATTGGAAGAATTGTAAGAGAAATTTGAGTTTTGTGTGGATGTTTGAACAAATACATAGGTATTTATAGAGTTTTTGGGTGAATTTTGAGTTAAATTATTTTTATAAATTATTTTAGCCGTTGGATTTAAATTTGGGCTGTTAGATCTTTTTTTTTTTTACTGTTAGATTTGATTATATTCTATCTCAGCCGTTGGATTCAATGTATTTTAAAATAACATATTTAAAAATATCCAATTTGAATCTAGACCGTTTGATCAACCAACGGTCCTTGAAAAGCAGCCATCGAATTGAAAATGTAGCCATTGGAGGTGGTCTGGGTGGTCGACAAACCGCTGATAGCGGGGCCCACCCTGTCGGGAACGAATTGCAGGCGTTCCACGTAGGGCGCGTTGGAGCGTGCATGGGCCGAGACTGGCCCAATGGCCAGCGAGTCCAGTCGCGCGGGAAGGGGGGGAATTCTGGGTGGGGGATATTTGGCCCAACTTTAACATTTTCCATTTAGCCCAATGTTTTAGCATGGGTTGGAGATGGTTTTGGGGGGAAATTTGGGGGGTAATTTAGCATTTAGCCCACCATTGGAGGTGGTCTTATAGTGAAGAGTTATATTACTTGGCGTTCAGACCGATTCACGTTGAATTGTTCTCAGGTTGCCATGTTAACGGCGTCAAGTTTTTGGTGGCTACATGAGATGACAAGTTGTGTACGCAAAATAGTGGTGTCCATGTCCCAGGTGGAGGCGAAAGTACAAACATTGATTTCTATGGCAAACTAACAAGTGTTGTGCAATTGCTTTACAAAGACCGATGCCAAGTGATCATGTTTAAGTGTGGATGCTTTGATACAAACCCAAATAGGCAGGGAAGTGTTAAAATCGACCATGGCTTACTATCTGTGAGCACTAACAGAACTTGGTACAATGACAACCCTTACATTTTGGCAGACATGGCAAAACAGATTGTGTATCTAGATGACCCTAAAGTCGGGAGAGGTTGGAAAGTTATTCAGAAGATGGATCAGAGGAATGTGTATGCTATACCAGAACAAGACCCTACTAGCGATGACATCGACAACGTCGCTGACCAACGTTTTGAATCTTCAATGGAAAATGATGCGGAAACACTTTGAGATACAATTCTTATCCAAGAACCGTTCCAGATACAATGAGTGGCTTTAATCGAAATACCGATTCAGTCAATTACAATTGACCTCGGTAATCTTCCGCAATACGATGGTGCAGTGGGCCTGAACGATGACAGTGAAGTACCTATCGAGAAGGAGGAATGGGAGACAGAAAGTGATGATAGTGAAAGTTATTATAGTTCGGATGATGAATAATGCAATTTATTTATGACTTGCTCTGTAAAACATATTAAATGAATTTTTTTTGTAATTTATTTATCTTATGTTATAAATAAATTTTTTTTATTTGAATAAATATAAATTTAAAAAAAAAATTTGACCCGAGTAAATTATATTTTCAACTTATTGTGCGACGAACATGAAGGTATATTCGTCACGCAAATGCTATTTGCGCGACGATTAAATTCATTTTTGTCGAGCAAGGAGCTAAAAATTTGACTTTCTAGGCGGGCACAAAAATAATTTCTTGAAAATTTGAATTTTTTGCGCGACGAATATCATTCTATTCGTTGTTTAAGAACATGGAGATTTAACTGAAATCGCAAACACTTTCCCCTCAGCTCTTCGTCTCTGTAAACCCTCTCTCCCTCCGTCAACCCTTTATCTCACTAAATCTTTGTCACCCTCCCACCCTCTCGCCCGCTTGCCACCTCGGACTCTCTCTTCCTCCTTCGACAGCCGAGGTATATGCACAATTTTAGAATTATTTTAGGTTCTAATTTGCTTTGATTTTGTATATGCACAACATGGGAATGATTATTGACCTAGATTAGGGTTCTAATCTGGAGATTCTTTTATTCAATTTCAACTGCTTGTGAAAACCAATTTTGGAAATTTTGATGGAAGTTATCTGCCTTTATTCCAATTTTGTGAAGTACATAATTCTAATTATTTATGAATACAAATAGTGTCTTTTGTTGTAGAATTGAAGATATATTCGTGTAAAGTTAGTTGTTCTTGTTTGATATGGAAGTCTCTATGTACTTTTCCTGCAAGTTATTGTGGTATTCTGGCTTATTTTAATCTCTCAATCGCTAAGGGTTCACTCATGCACTCTCTCGTCACGATTGTTAGTAGTCATGGTCTCTATGTACTTTTCTATGTCGATGATTCACAATCATCAGCACTGATACAATTAACTCTCTGATTTCTACAATGGGAAAGAAGTTTGATTTCGAAGGATCTTGGATCTCTTTCTTATTTCCTAAGCTTACAAGTCCATTATCAACAAGGCTTGTTTGTGAATCAGGAGAAGTATATGTTAAAGTATGACAGAATTCCCTTCCAGATTCTATCTTGTTCTAAAGCTTGTGCTTGCTTGGTTAAGATATATAATTGTATATAGTTAGTTAGGACAATTTTCATGATCAGTTAGTTAATTATGTTTAGCTTGTAGATGATAGCTCCTATAGGATATAAGCGTAGCCTGTACAGTTGTAATTATGACAATAACTTGTTGAAAATGAGAATTCAGTCTTTCATCTTTCTCTGTATGTTCTCTCTAAAACCCTAGATTGCCTTTTCTTCAATTCTTGGTGAAAAATGGTGAATTCTGTGATTCATTTCAAGTATCCATGATTTCAATCACTTTTTGCATGCACTTGAGGTTGAGGTAACATGTCAAAGTAAATAGTCTAAATCGAAGTCTGCAACATAAGTATTTTTTGTTACCATGCATAATGCGTGTAAGAGAGTGGAAGGCGAGAGCAAGTCCTATAGGAAAACTTGTGATGATGTCGTTGGGTCTGAAGCACTCCTAAGTTTAAGGTTCAAGTTTCTTTTGTACACTGGCTAAAGATTTTATGGACATGATGAGGATGCAAACACATAAACTGTATAGAGTTTAAAGGGATCGTGTCTATGGAAGGATGTCATCATAGATTCTCGTTTAAGGAAGACGTCATTTCATGTTGGCTGATGCAATGCTCTCTCTGTAGTTGTCTGGATTTATGGATATACAGCTAACATTTTGAAGGAGTTAAGATTTCTTGGTATCTGTTGCTTTCGAGCTATGGATTGAACTCATGTTAAATAACTGGAGGCTAAGATCTTATTAGTGTCTCTCATTTTACTCAATTGAAGCTGTCTTGAATAATCCCCTTTGGATACTATTGTTGAAAAAATTAGGGTCTAATTGTTATATTAAATCACATGAAAAATCAAGAAATAATTAATGCACTTATATATCAAAGTAATGCATGCACATGAGTAGCCAATATTAAATGAACATGATATAATGGATTAGAAAAACCTAGAAAATACAGTCGAGGCAAGTGTTGGACACTTTGTCCTTAAGACAAGCTTACGGCCCATTACAGTGCTCATGGTTGTTCGGCGCATGTCTCCCAAGATACAACGACCACGTCCTTGTAATAGTAGCAACAATTGTGTTGAAAACTCTCTCATATGGACTCAAAGAGATTCTCTAATATTTAGTGCACTCTATGTATGATTATGTAGATAATGGTTTTTTTTTCTTTTTTTTTTTTTTTTTTTGTGATTATAGGGGGCTTCCCTATTTATAGAATGTGAGATACCTCTTTGGAAAACATTTGACTATTCATAAAGAATCAAAAGTTGCAACATTTGATTTAAATAGATATATTGTTCTACCAAAAGGTTCCACTTCTAATTTCCATTCAATTAATAAATTTAATATAATAATAATATTATTAAATTTTCCAACACTCCCCCACATGAATGGAAATTGACTCAATACTATGCAAATGACAATGCGGACACTAGAGAGAGAATTCAGTAGGAAAAGTACCGTATCGGGGTAGGTGACCTTTTGGCTTTGAACCTTCCGTAGTGAATTACTGTTGGATTTATTTGGCTAATCAGTGAACGCGATGTCTTAAACTGCTCAGCCGTTTATGTAAACCAAGACAATAGTAATCACACAAGACCCTTCCAGACACCCCGTGGTTGCTCGGTTGTGTTCATTTTTGCCCTGAACAATTCTTGGTTTCTCATGAGTACTTTTAGAGAACTAAGTCTTTCAAAAAATTCTCACAGGAACGGCCCCATTCCTTACTCAACATAGGTGACTTCCCATTAAGAGTATCCTGCAATACCCCACTTGTTATTTCCAAGTATAGGAATCATTAAAAGCAAAACTTATCCGAAATACGTTGCAGATAGCACTATTTCATCATAGGACATGGGTAGGAGATTATCTCCGCAATGCTCCCATTGAATTATCCACAATTCGGTTGTCCTTTTGAACCTAGATCATGGGATCTCCAGTCAGCTAGGTTGGGTTGTCATTATGGTGATTCTTAAGATGTCAGCTTTTAACCCATTCCCCTCAATGATACAACTTACTGCCTAGTCAAACCTTTAATTAATTGGATCCACTAAGTTGATAACTATCTCTTAAGGTGTGCACTTCTATTTATGAAATTATATTTCATTCGAGAGTAGTTGTTCCAACATAATTACTCCAAACATGCATTTGACTTTGATAAGTAATTTGCTAACACTAGGGTAAATTCCCCCATATTTAAGGTATTTGCTAGAATATCTCCAACTTTTCAATACCTTAAAACTTCAATTATAAGAGATAATTGTTATCTCTTTCTAAAAGCAAATTACTTTTACATTCTTTTTAAGTATATTCCATTTCTCAAAAATAGCTAAGTCACCCCCACAATTATCTCATATTGTGGTTGCTTTTAACGCTATTAATAAATTCTATTTCATATTAAGAGGTAAGAATTCTCGTAAAGATAAAATCTCTTTGTATCTTCACATAGGCTTTATAAAAGCCACTTGTGTTTTTAAGAAAAACACTTGTTGGTGCCATTCAACAATGCTTTTGTGTCTGCCATTCAACAACTTCATGATATTATGACCAATCATGAGTTATGCAAAACTCACTTTACACTTCGGTGATGGCCATCACATTATTTCACCTCTCAAAGAATTTGTGTTTCCTTTTAGGTGAATGCACATATGTCATAGTGATCAACTTGCCTCTTCTAAGTGGTATCATACAAATGAAGCACAATAGTTTTTGCCAGTCTGCAGTAAGACATTGTACCATTCTCAAATAATTTGTTGAACTATTAATCTCCCAAATTCATCCAACATATATACGACCCTGGGTTTTGTACACTTTGCATCTGCAGCATCGCAGAAATTTATGTGCTTGGGAATAAAAGCAAAACCGTTTGACTAGAATGTATTCTATATGCATTTTTATTTTCAATTAGCAGAAATTTATGTGCTTGGGAACAAAAGCAGAACCGTTTGACTAGAATGCATTCTATATACATTTTTATTTTCAATTATGCTACTAATATCATATAGTGGCATTCCACGTTTAAAGAAAATCAACTTATGCCACTCAAAATCCAAAACGACACTATCACTATAACCGATATGGTCACAATCTGAAAAGAACCAAACCAGTGACCACGCCATCTCTACACATAACCAGTGACCAAATGGTTCACCAATTCGTTTCCGTACTGGCATAGAGATACAAATGGATCAAGATTCAAAGTTCTTAATCAAGTGGTCTTGCTTTGAAATGGTGAGACTCTTCTTAGAGTCGCTAGAATTAAATCTACATTTCCAGTTCATCCGTGTGCAATCTGTACGATTACATCTGCATGCAATGCAAGAACTCAAAAGAAGCATCCATTCCAAATTAGTTCCCACTACGAAACGGTGCGACTGTCAGAAGTCGCATATAGTTTCTGCATTGAGTAACCAAATAACTGACGTTCTGAAAATTCATAAACATGTAATCGCTTAAGAATATTATAAAGGAAAACTAATGAAAAGGGCTGGAAAACTTTGAGTATATTCTTATATTCCTGATCACTGTGTGTATTTGTAAATTACTTACTAACAGGAAACAAACTTTGTAGTTTCAACACAGTCACGTGCGGTTATTCAGAAACTAAGTAGATAAATTGGAAACTAGCATAAACAAAATTGAAAATAAGTATCATATACTTCTGTCTAAATATCGTGTCTCTCAAAGTCATATCAATAAAATGAACCAATAGAGACATATATGTGCATATAGAGCGACATGCAGATCTTAACAACTTGAAAAATGAATCAATTTAAGCAAAATTCCCAGGACGCAAATGTGTCCCCTTTAACCAAATATAAATATATTGTTTCTTCATGTTTTCAATCAACCATAAATATACCAAATAAACCAATAAACATATCGTTTCTTCATGTTTTCATTCAACCATAAATATAGCAAATAAATCATGAACTTGTCTTAAGATTGTTGGAAAAATTTGGGTCTAATTGCTATATTAAATCACATGAAAAATCAAGAAATAATTAATGCACTTATATATCAAAGTAATGTATGCACATGAGTAACCAATGTTAAATGAACATGATATAATGGATTAGAAAAACCTAGAAAATACGGTCGAGGCAAGTGTTGGACACTTTGTCCTTAAGACAAGTTTATGCCCCACTACAGTGCTCATGGTTGTTCGGCGCATGTCTCCCAAGATACAACGATCATGTTCTTGTAATAGTAGCACTCCAAATCACAAGGCTTCATGAACCACGATTGTGTTGAAAACTCTCTCATATGGACTCAATGAGACTTTCTAAAGTGTACTCGATCTATGATTATGTAGATAATGAATTTTTTTTTTTTTTTTTTTGTTTTTTTTTTGTTTTTTTTTGTGATTATATGAGGGCTTCCTTATTTATAGAATGTAAGATACCTCTTTAGAAAGCATGTGACTATTCATAAAGACTCAAAAGTTGCAACACTTCATTTAAATAGACATATCTTTCTACCAAAAGGCTCTACTTCTAATTTTCATTCAATTAATAAATTTAATATAATATTATTATTATTAAATTTTCCAACAACTATTAAATGTTATTATGTTAATTTTTGAAAATGTGCATTATATAATCAGAAAGAAAGGGGTGTTGGTATTTTGAAAGAAAAAAACCTTCTATGCATTGGTATTTTGAGCAGCCCCGAAACCATATCATTTGTGATTGGATTGAATTTCTGTTGGATTTTGCTCCATATAACAACATATATATGCATGATTTTTTTTTCTAATTGTGTAGATATCGCAGCTTATTAAAAGTCGTAAGGCGGTGACGACTGCACCCCGTTCGATTCCCCCACCTCCTACTTTAGCCGCCACTGCTCCAACAGAAATGGACCCCAGGCCGGTTAATCTGGTTGATCCGATTGGTCCCCGAGTCTCCCAGCCGCCAACGTCATCAGCCTCTTCAGTGGCGCTACCTATTAGCGCCAGGCGTGGTCACCGCTGCCGCTGCACGCCCAACACGACATCGACATCCACTACTAATGCCTCAAGGTCACAACAAGGTAAAGTTAAATAACGCCCCGCACGCTTATAACTGATTTTTTTCCATATAGACTGTTCTACGTGATATTGGATTGCCTAATGATGCTAGGAGGGTGGTCATTTGTTCTTTGTACGAAATAAGTGTCTCTAAAAATGTTTGTTCAATTTTATTTGGTCCTGAGGTCAGTGGCTGCCGTGCATTTATCTAATTCGATTACTTGTTCAATTTTTTGGTTTGATTTTTGCTGCTAGGTAAGATTAATTAATTTGGTTAATTAAATTATGCTCTAATCGATCTCTGGATTGAAAAAAGCTCACTGATTTTTTTTTTCTACTTAGTCTTCAATCCTTAGTTACTCATATGCTTTAAGTTTCATTGCCCGTTCCTTGCTTTATTCGGTTGGAGATGACCTAACTCATGCTAGGTCGATAGAGTATGCTTCTTATGTCACTTCAACACTTTGACTATAACGCTCTAAGTTAAGAAAGGTCTCAATGCTTCTTGGCCGGTCTGTGGGGTGCATCCCCGGCTTGTCTATTTTTTGTGTATATAAAACAAAAACTAGAATTGTAAGTCGGCTCAAAACAATTGAAACGTGTGTTCAGTTTAGTTAGGGTTCATGAAAGAAACAACCAATCTTACACGTTGATATTTTTTTCATGAAACAACTCTATGTAGATTTTATTCGCTTGAAATGAAAATTCATGTTTGAGATTTTACTTTTGGAGAATTATATGTGCTTTTTTTTTACTCGGCTCGTTTACAATCCTCTATTGAAGCTCATGCATCATGTTAAGCATATATTCTACTAATTATTAATTAATTTTAGGTTGAATGCTCTTATTCTAACGCGTGACATGAAATTGCTTCTTTCTTCTTTTTTTTTTTTTTTTTTTTTTTTTTTTTTTTGAGAAACTAAAATACTTCATAAAGACTGCAGGAACCACCTTCTGACCTTGTTTGACTAACTATTCCCTCTTAAACAACATCCCCATAAGAAACTCTTTAATTAATAAATAAATACATGGAGTCTCTTGTGCCTTTCCCCATAATTTGTTTAATTAATATAAGCACATATGAAAAGAGCATATAAGTAACATAAGTTTAGAGGTCATATGAGTAACACCCAGGCAGTGGCCTAACTTCCAAATGGTTGTTTAGAGGTCGATCACCAAATGGTTTATGGTCATTACTCATAAGTTTAGAGGTCATACGCACAACTCATGCTTTAAGCCAGTGGAAGTTACTCATATGCTTTATGGTCATTACTCATATGTTTAGAGGTCATACGCACAACTCATGCTTTAAGTTCCACTGATTTTTGTTCAAAATTTGAGCTGGAGCTGCTTTAAGTTCGATCTTTAGTTTGTTAGTTAGGTAAGTAGAAGGAAAACGTGTAAAGCTGATAATTTAGTTTTCTTTGCATGTCCTTTATATAAAGCATTCTCATATGAATGATCATGGTAGGCGTTAGACCGTTAGTCTTCAAGTATTGAAGCAATTCATAATAGCATTTGAATTTGCTGCTTAAATTCCCATGTTCTACTATGTAACATTTCACTTGGCATCAACTGTTGTGCGGATATCATATATTATTAATTACAATGTACAGGGTTTGGGAAATGTTCTAACTTTATGGGAGGTTCTACCAAAATTTCGGTATAATTTGTAGTGTTTGTTTGACTGTTTTTTATTTTTTTTTTAGCAAAGAAAAATACCTGGGGACCTTGTCGCCAGTTGAAGGTCACCCGAGTGACCAACGAACGTATCACGATCGGATACGATGCGGCATTGGGCTACACCAACGTCGGAGCAGCATAGCGCATTGGCCCACGACATTGGTCACATCGTCGTTCGGACCTATTGCCCTATGTGATGGAAGTCTTGGAAGGCGATGCTAGACGAGGTGAGGACGAAGGTGTGCGATTATTTGTCGTTAAGTATCCTGACTTTTTATTGCTTTTCCTTTAAATTTTATATATTTATATTAGTTAATGTATGTAATTAATTTGTTACATTGCAGACAAACTACAATTTCGACAACAGCAACGACAATATGTTGGCGTACGTCAACAGGCTTTTCGTTGAACGGTACACGCAATGGAAGAACGACCTGCACCAATATTTTCAAACATTTGATGATCCACAAGTTGCTCTTGAGGAGGGTTGCCCAAAGGAATTTGAAGACCGGGAAGAAAATTGGGTATGGCTCTGCAGTCATTTTCAGGAGCCCGGCTATGTGATACGTTTTTTTTATTAAGTCTAAAAGGATTATATGTTTCTTACTAATGTTTATTATTTTTTTTATATTTCATTTAAATTACAACTAATACACTTATTTTGTGTATAACAGAATAAGGCGAAAGCCAACAAGATCAATCGGGAAAAGAAGACTCTTCTCCACCATTTGGGTTCGAGGCCCTTCTCATATAGGACAGAGGCGCGACGGCAGGTAATAATAAAGCTTTTCATATTCAATTTTTAATAAGTCAGTAATATTAATTTTTTTTTCGTACTAACATTTTTCTTATCTTGTTCTATTCATGGGGGTTCAAAATTCCCGGAGATCGATGTCTTTGTAGATGTTTATGTTCGACCTGGGGATGAGTTGGTCGAGTCCCTTCATGTAAGTATTCTTCAATTGTAATTACTATCTTACGCATTCGAGTATCATGGTTATTATTAATATTTCATGTTATATTACACAGGCAACAATGATGGAGAAATGGCAGTTGGTTCTTCAGGAGTTCGCCCCCCAGCTTTCTTCCGAGACTCTGATCAAGTCTATGGATCCCCCCCAATGATGCGGGGTTTCAAATCCTTACAAACACCTTGGATCAGACTCTTGGGCGGAGGCCGAAGACTTATCGTAGGGGGATGGGGAATGCCTGGCGGCGAGAACCTAAAGCCTCTTCATCCTCACAGTCGAAGGACGAGGTAACAGTTTTGACAGCAGAGGTGGCCGACCTTAGTACTGAGCTCGCCTCATACAAGAGCCAAATGTCACTGATCATACAGGCCCTCAGTTAGTCCGGCATTTGTCACCCGGATATTCGTCCTCCGTCGACGTTCGAGCCCTTCCAACCCAATCATGCCCAAAACTCCGCCCCTTTGACCTCTGAGCCCGTCCTCAACCCCAAGCCCTTCTTGCCCCAATCTTTCCAACCGCATGCGAACGACAACCCCATAGATTATTCCACCTTTTTTTCTTAGTTGTTTACTCCCTTACTTTTAAAACTTTTCCTTGTACATACATTTTATTTTTATTTTAAATCAATTAGTTTTTTCTCTTCATTACATTTTTTTTATTCCAATTTAATTTTATTATTTTATTATAAAATTAGATCTAGATCAAAAAATATAATTTAAATTTTTTTTTTTTTTTTTGCACGACGAATAGCTTCGTCGTGCATATTTTTTTGTGATAACCCACTTTCGTCACGCAAGAATAACATGTCGTCGCGCAAAGTTTTTAGAGATGAAGATTAGTTGTCCCATGTTTGTATCTTGGCCTTTTGTGCAACGAATATATTCGTTCCTTAAAATTTGGTGCGACGAATGACAAACCGTCACGCCTTATTTTCTGTGACCAATGTTTTAGTTCGTCATGCAAAGTCTTTCTTCACGATCTTTGCATGACAGATTCGGCATGACGAAGTTTTTGTCGTGCATATGTTTGTGCAACGATAATAAGCTTTGCACGACCAATTTATGTTCGTTGCGTTAAATGTTAAACGTAGTAGTGTGAATAACAAGCATAGTAATTTTTCTAATAAAAAAAATGCATGGACTTGGTTATAAGTTGAAGAACAGTGTGTACCTAAGTCTAAGACTAAGAGGGCTATAGCTGATAGGGAAGTTAATGAAGAAGAGGACCAACCTTTCTTGAAGAACCTTACTCTTAGACCTGAAGCTTCCACTTTTTAGCAAATTCCAACTAAGATCATTACTTTGGTGCAAGAGATGAAATATCACATTTATACCTTAAAAGCAAAACAACACATTGCAGGATCTCAGGCTCCTCTTCAAACCCCTACTCTGCCAAATGGCTTTATGTAGTGCCTTGCTGAGTTGAAAGTCGATTTGCAAACCTTCAAGAAGAAAGAAATCACTTATGCATCATCATCATCTGCTGCCATCTCTCTAGGAGTTCTTACATATCTAGATGAAATGAGGAATGACATTGAGTTAATCAAGGTTAGAGTGGATGTGATTCAACGTGATCTACAAGAAATGAATACACGTGTAAAAATGGTGGAATGTCTTAAGGAAGAAATCAAGAGTTGCAGCATGCTGCCTCAAACTCAAAAAGCAATGGCTATTAAGTTGGACAAACTGATGGAAGTCATGAAAAAACAACTTGAGAGGGTATTACCTGCAAAGTCTCAGATACACCAATAAGCTTAATGACAAATTTATAGAAAATTACTGGGATTATAAAGATATGGGTTCAATAAGCTTGGTCAGTCACATAGAAAGATTGCACACACTTTACCGTTGGTACTAGGGAGTGCTAAGCAAATTACAAAGGCATTAGTATGTGCTCGTTTGGAATGTTTTTATAGAAAAAACTTCTACTCATAGCCCTTTTTGCTGAAAGCGTTTTTGTTAAAACACAACAAAATTTGTTAATGAAAATCAAGTGGACTGTATATATATGCGTGTATAAGTAACTATTTTTATTTCAAATGTAATGATTTTATTGGGTTCCTTTATATACGCTATGAGTACAAAAAACTCGTATTTATACTATGTAAGTTAGTAGAGATTCTTTCACTACAAGAATGTATCTAAGCCTAGCTAGTACTTTTAAACTCAAACTTCTCCAACTAGAGAGGTTTCCAATGTTTGTCATCCTCATTGTAGTTTTGTAATTTTGTACATAACTCATATATGTATTAGATTGCTTTTGGTAGGCCTTAAAGTTGTTTTTATTTGTTAATGGCAATTATCATTGCTATAGCCGAGCTTAAGGTGGGATTATTTGAGTGTTTTTGCTTGATTCATTTTTCTCAAAAGGATGAGGTGGAAGTCGGTAATTAATAGAAGCTAATGATTAGGGTGAAGATGTGGACTCTATAGCATGTATATGTTAGTCTATTTGCACGCAAGTGGAAACACTTTGAGGTATTAGAAGCGCTTACTCATCAATCTAAAGGAAACTTAATCATTTGGGCAATATTCTCACTCCAATGCAACTCTATCAAGCTTCAAATGTTCCAATGATATGATAACAAATGAGTTTCAAACGTCAATGGGGACGTAAGTGGCCGAGTAGCAACAAGAGATATGATTACATTCTCTATAAATGAAGGAGAAGGTTTGGGGAAGAAGGACACCAAGCCAGCAAAGAAGAAATCCTCCTTTTCTCATATCCCTCCTTCTTTGTCATCCAATTTGTGTAGATTATGTAATGGCTTTTCAAGCTACTTTCATTGTATTTTGTAAAACTCATTTTTAGTGAATTACAAATACAAACACAATCCTAATGGACGTAGCCAAATTGGCGAACCACTTAAATCCCGTGTTTTTATACTTATATTTTGAGACCATTGCCATGAAAATCACCTTCAACCAATAATGGAAATCTCGTCAGAAAAAACCTACAACCAAAGAAATGAAATCCCAATAATCACCATGAATCTATATTTCCTCTCTCACTTGAACCCCAAATCAAATTTAGTTACGTAAACTATAATTCATAGGAAACTGGATTTTTAAATTGGATGCAACAATAACTCCACACCAAAATGATCAAGGCAACCAACCGTCTATCTCCGTCTCCTCACCGTTGTTCGAACGCTACAAACAACGCTGCCCTTGGCCAGTCAAGCTCATCAATGGCAGCCATGAAGGACGACGACAATGTCATGGCTAAGAACTCATGAGAACCACTCCATGTGCATCATTCGTTCCAGCCAAAGTGTCTATTACCACACCATTAACTAGTTGACAGACAGAGTTGATGAAGGATGTTTTGTGGGGAGAGAAAGAGAGAGAGAGAGAGATGATGGGGGGGTTGATTTGTAGAAAATAAAGGATACAGAAATTTGAAAGAAAAGGATAAGCAAAAAGATGATAAAAAGACACTAAAGGGTAAAGTGTTATGCGGAAGGAAGAAGAGAGTCAGGTGGAAGAAAATGATCGGGTTTGTGGGTGAGAAAATAAGGGAAATGAGATTAGACGAAGTAGAAGTGGTGGGTTGAAATAAAAATAAACGATGAGGTTTGGAAGGGGAAATGCTAGAAACAGGGTTTCATGCCTTGTTGCTTTTAAGACATTTATTTCACTTTCGATTGTCTTCACTAACATGGACGTCTAGTTCTTGTCTAAATAATAACAGGTACCGGCCAGACGAGAGTGAACAAGATGATGGTAATTCTAGAGTGGTAAAGGATCAATATTTTAAATGATAGTATAAAATATTATTACATTGGTTACTAATTAGTTTGATCTATGCTCATATTTATATATGGTGAGTAAGTGATTATTAATCTTTATGTGCAGTACATATACATATGCATTGCAAAGCAAGAAAACGAGTTGTGTTATGTCAAGTGCTCACTTATGTAAAGTGTTTAAGTTGTGAAGATATTCAAGGGCTGGAGAATGCCTTGAATATAAAATAATGAAATCTTGTATATGTCAGACGTCGGGGGATAGGCTTGAATATACAATTGGGCATTGGGGGAAGTGCCTATATAACAAAGTGAAATTGGGAATTTAATTATAAAAATTGGGTTTAAGGGATGAACAGGAGTTAACTCATATTCTAAGGTATTTGGAGCCAAGTGGTATAAGCATGGTATATGACATAGCGGGGTTAAAAGGGAGTGAGTACATTCATGTATCTCATTCGCATATACTTTATGCATTTGAAAGAATTGTTACATTTTAATTATTATTTTGTTAGTAGTTTCGGTTGTAAAGTATTTTGTGCACTATAGTTATTCCACTATGTATTCGATAAATTTTATGTAAGAATTGGTTATATGATGTATGGTGTAATCGTTATAATTTTATTTTCTAACATATGTTGGTTGTAGAATTTATTTCTATAGCTAAGATATGGCTCACACCTTAGCTCATGAATAGTCCTTATTCGCGAGCCGGGGCATGACAAAAGTACACAGTAAGGAATGCACTATTACAGTCAAAATAATCATCCAAGAGATCTTTACCTCGTCGTTGCCTGGTTCTATTAATGTTTGCGGAACACTTGGGCTTGGAGATCTCAGTCATAGCTTGAATGACTCATGTGAGGCTCTCTCACTTCTTGCTTTGTCATCTCTCCTTCTACGCTCCTCTTCGTCTTCCATCTCATTTTCTCCCTCCTAGAGGTTGAACATTTGTTCCTCTTGCTTAAACAATTCTTTCTCTTGCTCATCGATTTCTCACAAGATAATTGAAGAAGACATTGTAAGAACTCAAAATTTATAAACTATGAAGAAGGATAGAGATTTTAATTTTGATGTGTGATTTCTTAGGATGGATTGCGGGTTATATGGAGAAAAAAAGAAAGGATTAGGTTGTAGATAATGTCATGTGGCACACCGTAATTCGTTAAAAATCTTATTGAAATCTATCCTTGAAGACTCTAAACAGACAATGGCACGTGGTGCAAAGGGATTGGCTAAAAATCTTATCAAAAATCTATCCTCAATGATTCTAAATAGGTAACAACATGTGGCAAGATTAAAAATCTTATCAAAATCTATCACCAAAAATTGTACTTTCAGATAATGACACGTGGCGTGACGAGATCGGCTAAAAAATCCTATCTGAAATTACAAGTAAATTATTTTTTATTAATTTATAAAATAAAGAACTCGGATAAGCACCAACGGAAACAAGCCATGTGGACAACAATTTTTTTAAATTTAAAATCTAACTCAGTACGATTCGGTACCAAACCTAGAATTGAAATCGAACCGACTAAGCACTTAACTGAACTGACCGGGTTCGGTACGGGTTCAGTTCTGTTCTAGGTATTTTTTGCCCAGGCCTAAAGACTATAGTGAATGGGAGCCATATATAATTACAAAAAGAGAACGATCAACAACAAAAATTCTACAACACTCCGGACAATTGGGCGAAGTGTTAAATTATTTGGAATATAAAAAATTTCCAAACAACTAGAGTTTAAAAAAAAAAACAAAACTGAATTGACACTAAACAGTAATAATACAAAATAAAATGGTATTGTATAAGTACATCTTATTGTCTATTTACTGCTCTTAGTTCTATCTTCAATTATTTTGTAGTTTTGCATGGTTGCAGGGTTTTTTTTTTAGCTACCCCCTGTACCTTAAAAGTCGTCACTTTACTCACTAAAATTCAAAACTCGCTCCACTTTACCATGTTTTTGTAGATAAGAGCTTGTCAAAGATGATTTTTTAGAATATAACCCGGAAGGTTTTCAATGTCTAAATAAGATCCTTCATTTTCGTGCATCATGACATATCACTTATAATAAAACCACAAGTTTTACTACTATTTACAAGATTGCCGTCACTATTGTCTACAATGTAACCTCCACCATAAAAATTTGAAAAATGTAACAGTTACATCATTATCACCCATAAAAGTAACCTTCATCTTCATTATCTGAAAAATGGCATCTTTATTGTCTATAACTATTGTTGCAGTCCTATTAGATTAGGAATGTGATTGTGTAAATTCTAGTAGATCTAGGAATATCTCTTATATTCCTATTAGGAATTGATTACCTATTAAGATTTGTAATCCTAAAAGGGTAAGGATTTTACTATAAATGAAGGCACAATGGGGTGGAATAGAACACACCTCACAATTACACATCTCTCTCTTCTCTCTACTATTGATGCACTTGCCCTCTCTCTGGTCTCCATAATTGTTCAGTAAATTATGCCTACAACACATTATCAACACGCTTTTAATGCTACACTAAAGAGAATTTATTCTTCAATCAGGGGAGTATTACGTTTTAATCATTTTTTTATGATTAATTTATTATTTTATTAAATTGATCTACATGCTATTGATTCAATTTAATTTTTCTGTGTTGAATGTGATATAACACATTGGAGATGCAATTCCAGCTTTCCGAGAAAGATCTTCTACAAATTCAAAGGCATTTGTTGTTTTCTGCCAATTAAGTACACTTAAAATAAAGGAAGATGTTTGAAACAATCATACAACATAAAAACATTCATCATGATGCATGAACTCTCTATGTTTATATTTTCCTTTCAATATATATATTGTATACGTTCATATATTTGTTTCATCCATTACGTAATTATACTATATGGAATTTGTGAGTTAAAGAATCAAAATAAATTAGAAGCAATTAGGGTTTTTTAAACCCTAGAATTCGAAAAAAAATCTGAGATTTTAAGCCAAAACTGTGAGCCATGCTGCGCCTAGCTGGCCTCAAGCCAAGTCACGCACCAAACTAAACCACAAACAGCAGCCTTCTTTTGGGCTTTGCTATGTACGGAACCCAAAGACCATGCGTTGGGCTTCTGTCATCTGACAAGCCAACAGTTGAAATGACTCGGCCTACATTTCAACTGCAAGGCTTCGGCTTGCCGCTCTCGAATTGGACCAGGTCATATTGCCTGAGTCCTTGGTATTGGGCTTCACGCCGCCCTTGAACTAAAAGCCAGCGTATGCTGGGCTTTTGCTCACCCCACTTCCAGCAGCTTCTAAGTTGCTGAGCTCTTCCCAACACTTGGCCCCTGGCCTACAGCCATTAAATACTCTGCTGGGCTGTTCCTCTTGGCCTGCTGCCATATGCAACAATCTGGGCTGCTTTACAACCCGACCCGAGCCCAAAGGCATGCAACTTTTGCTGCAGGGCCATGCCTCACACAACTAGCCCACACGTGATAGGCCCTGCCATTTTAGGTTTTTTTTCGACCCGATGCCATATTTTGCCATCCTATGCTTCTTAACGATACCCAAATATTTTTCAGATGTTTTTTGGTTAACGCTAATTAAATTATAATTCACTTATCACTTGGCTAGCCGCTAATTGAAGCTAATAAGACCATAATGTCATTATTTTTCTTCTACGATCGACCCCGAATGGTCATGATCTATTGAATTAATTAAAAGTGACCTACAGTCTATTAATCTGATAATTAAGCCAAAATTATTGACCTAAATATCACTTTTGGACATTATCGATTCAATAATTTATTTCTTTTCTTTGAACTGTTGACTCACTTTCGTGGTCCCGAAGCACTCACACTTTCATGGTTCCGAAGCACTCACACTTGAGTTCCTGAAGCAACTCAAATCCACTACAATTACATTAGCCATATTACATTATGTGTTCTTACAAGAACTTCTCTTTTATGAACTAAACGTTCATAAACTAAATTGAACCTGTAGTTTCAAATTTAGTGCCTTTGAAACCCTAAGTTTTCATAAAACAATACACCCATGAAAACTCGATGTTTTTTCATGAAAACCATAGCTTAGAACTCGAATGTTCTAACTTTGATACTTATGGATGATTCATTCCCATAGCACCAATCACAATCTTGTTCCCTCCAATTTAGTGGATTCTTGAACCGTCACGAGTTTGATTTTCCCTGATTTGGATGTTTCTAATAAAAACCACTTCATGTGGGGTACAAGAGTGAATCTTCCCTTGACTATCAAGAAGATGAGACACCATTGAAGCCAACAATGGCAAGGAAAAGCTGAATAAGCCTCCGCCATGATCTTCATTTGACGACTTATGCCCAAAGCATTACAAACGAAAATACCTCCCGAACGAGGATTCCATGGCTATTTGGCTCGCTCTTACGAACCGTTTAATCATGAAAGACATTGCCTGCATCACACCATCATTACGTCCATGAATGAGTACGATTATGAAGTTTATAAATCCAATCAAATTTTGACTAAGAGAATACGTTTCTCGTCCTTCCATATTTCTAACTCCCTCTTGAAGCAGCAATGTAGAACGCAGAAGTTTACCGAATTCTCGAATTTGATTACTACCACAAACATGAGAGAAAGGTATAGATCTATACCCAGTTTGATTGGAGCCTACCGAACCCAATTCGGGGTCTGTCCCTCTCGTCAATTTCGGGTTTGTTTTTACAACATATGGTAGAATCAGAGCCTGCCAAGGGGTGGCATCATGCCCGAAGTGTGATCCTTGGCACCTAAGACCAAAAATGTCAAGAATAAGGGATGATATTCCCGAACCTCAACCCTGCATAATCTATTTTTGTCTCGATAGAATAGATCATTGGTTATGCACTTATTCGTGCCCCTACCAATGTTGTTGAGGAGTACCATTCTAGTAGTCAATATATGAGACTAATTTTGCTCCATTGAACACCGTTGAAAGAGCATAATTTAGACATGGATGACCTTGTTGGCCGAATCCCCTTAGTAAACCATTTACTTTGTGAACATCTTCTTCATGTTCTTAGATTCACATTTGGTGATTGTTTTACTTATGGATAATCTTATTGATATTGTCCTTGAATATGAGTTAATTGAATCATGTTTCTTAATACATGCAACTGATTCAATTAAACACGTGATTGGGTAGGAATGTGGGGAAGTTAGTTGTCTGGATGAATGTGATACTACGCACACTAACTTTACACCTAAATCACATCTTTAACAACGACTTTAGGTCTATCCAACCTGATTAAGAGCATTGGCACGCTCCTCATTGTATGAATGGTACTGAATTATCATTTAAGGGACTTTAAATTCTCCCCGTCATTGAGTTTTTAAGGATATTTGAGATGTTAATGATCACAAATGAAACCACTAAAGAAAATAGAGTGAAATATCTTTGCACCACCTCCAAAAATGAGCCTGAAGCTTTGATTTAGGGCCAATGGGCTGCTGATAGGAGCATATTTAGGCGACTTACTTAGCTTGTTTTCGTGCATCTATGTTGTTAATTCATAATTGTTTTAGTAGTTTAAGCCATTTTCGTGTGTTTTTAGGTTCATATGGCTAAGGAAGCAAAAAGATGCATTTTGGAGCATTTTGGAGCAAAATTGGGCTTGGAATGGATAGCATATGCTTGGAGCCAAAGTGTTGGACGAATTTGAAAGCCTTGTATGCACTTTGGACATAAAACAAAGGGCCTAGCCCAATCAAACAATCCTTTGAGCCATGCAAAACCTCTAGCCCAATCAACAACCCTTAGCCACATGCATTCACATGCATCACAACCCCAAAACCATCAAGAAACACCATTCACACACACATGCACTTAATCCTTCATCATTACACCACCTTCTCCATCTTTATTCCACATGCATTCATCATAATTCACCCTAGCTACCACCATTCACACACACATGCACTTACTCTTTCATCATTGCACCACCATTCACACACACATGCACTTACTCTTTCATCATTGCACCACCAATTCAACACATGCATTTCCACCTTCCTACTTCATCATTTCATCCACATGCACTCTCAATCATAACAACCACATTCACTCTTAAACAATCACCCACATATTCTCCCATTCCCCCTATAAAAACCCATGCATTCATACACAAAAATATCATCTCATTTTCATACACAACACATCACAAACACATCCAATCTTCCTTCATTGCCGTGAGCTACCATTCCCTTATAATCCAAACACCACTCCTCATCCATTTCCATAATTCCCCAATCCATTCAACACACCAACAACATCCCTTAGACCTTGTGCTACGACGAAGAGGAAGATAAGAGGGCCTAAACGTTCATACAATTCAAGTTTGAGTTGTTGGAATGTTTAGGTGTTTCTTTGATTCTCTTTGTTTTGTACCATGAGGAACTTCCTCTCGGCTTCATTCCATTAGATACACTCTCCCATTTCTTAAAGGATTTCGACATCAGTTTTGCTTCAAGGGTTCTTTCTTCTTAATCCTATGTTCACTCATGTTATATATTTTTATGTCAAACCTTTTGTAAACATGAAGTGTAACTAATCTCTCTCTAGGGATTCGATGTAGCCTTGCAAGATTGCCATGTAGTTAATTCGGAATTCTCATTTAATCTATCTATTTCTTGTTTCATTCTCCGATTTAATTGTGACTTAGTGTGTTGATTTTAATGCTTGATCATCATTTGAATTAACCACAGGTTGTTTAGCCAAGATTAAAGCACACATCATGCATAATCTTGGTAGATATGTAAATGAATGAAGGGAATGTTTTGCAAACATCCTGCCGAGTGTTCCCTTTGGTTTTGTGAAAGTTTCTTGTGCACTACATAATCTTGATTAGGAACCAAAGTTGCACATCACAATTAGGCTCATGATTAGAGACATTTGATCAAATCCACACATCATATGGCTGATCATATCTAAGTGAAACAAACCCAAGAAATAAGTAGAGGGATGAGTATAATCTGACTTAACAAGCATGGACTTGGCTTAGCAATGGTGAAATTGAATCTCTAGCTTCCTCTCCATTTGTGCTATCTCTTTTTATTAGCTGTTGATTCATTCATTTTGTGTTTACTTCATTTCCTTATGCTTTAATTTACAATCTGTCATTTAGTTTAATCAAAACCTAAATCCCCCTTTACCTTATTGTTCAATTTAGTTAGAAATCAATTTAGTTTATGCTTTAAAGCATTTTGAGTCTTTGGTTTGTCTTAGTGTTTTAAAGTTTAGTTTTGCATTCTTTGAGTCCAGTATAGTGTTTTAGATTGTGTTTTTTAGCGTTTTTGAGTCAAATCCAAGTGATTAACAATCCCTCCTAATCCCCGGTCCAGAACGATCCCTACTTACATACTTACTACAATTGTCAAAAAGAGGGTTTAATTTGTGTGCGTATAATTCTCGCATCAGCTGCCTCCCAATTGGAAACACGCCACATATGGGCGCCCTGGAGCTGGGTGATTGAGTAGTTTACTTGCTTTGGCATGATCATTTGGGACACTTAGGTCAAACAATGATATTACGACGCATCCCCTTACCCGAAGTAAGGATCTTGTGCCTATAAGCACACTTTACCAAGCCTACTCATTAGGGAAATTGATTTTCAATATCATTCTTCACAAAGATACGAAATCACCCCCTTTTCACAGTGGATTCAAGGGAATATAGACTAATCCAACCAAAATGCGAACCATTAAATACTTATGGTTTTGATTGATGAATCGACAAACTGGTCACATGTTTGTCCACACACATTACTGCTAAACCTTATGGCCGATTAAGAGTTCACCACCCTACTTATCCCTTAAAGTCCGAGAGACTGGATAATGCCGAAAAGTTTATATCAACAGTTTTCGATAAACTACTACATGTATTTTGGGTTTATAATTGAACATCGAATTCCCATGTTCACCCCAAATAGCCTCGCCTAGCGATCATAAAGTGCAATTTAAATGATCGTCTGGATTTTGGTAAACATACCAAGTTTTCGGTTTCTGCCTAGAGCTATGCAATCTTGTATGCAGTTATGTTGGTCCGCCTTGAGGCCCATTGCCACCTAACATATATGACGTTACAGTTGGTTATTGGGTACGAACCTAACGTTTTTTGTATTTACGCATTTGGGTGTGAATTCCATGTGCTAAGTTGCACCGCCGTAACGTACCAATATGGGTCCTTAAGAAGGATGGGAATCTTTGTCGATTATGATTCTCCTTCACACTAGCTCTCTTAGAGCCCTTGCACGCAATCTCTTACCGCTCATTTGCGAGTTGTCACTTTAATAAGACAATCTTCTCGCCGTTAAGGGGAGATAAGAACGTTAACGTTCCTGTAGAACGATGCGAAGTTGCATGGACGTTGCCCACTATGTCTCATCTCGATCCCCGTACCGCACAAGTGTGATGTATTCTAGCTTTCAGAATGTTGCTCCAGATGCATTCCTCTGATCTAGCTAAAGTGACGAGATCATATACCAGCTGCAAACATGCCTGCAATGATAAACGTACTTAACGGACGTCGAGTTAACATCTTTGGAAGGTGTGCCACCCTTGTTGGACAGTTTAAACACCCCTGTTGGACAATTCGGTACATTGACGGATAATCAATCAATTATCTTGGCCTGGAGCACGACAGATCACTCGGTTCATTGGATTCACTTCCCTGGAAGAGGAAGACAGTGCACAATAATGAATCCATACTTGGTCGTAAATCATTTCCATCTCATGAGATTAATTCGGATTACTCCCAAGACTTGAAGTTCTTGGTCCAGTATACTAGTTTGGGTGAGCTAAATGGAATTGAAATGAGATTACCATAGATGATGTTTTCACTTATATGGTAGCTATCGACATAAATAAAAAGCGACGATATCGAACCGTGTTCCGTTGATTAAGTGACAACATAGAACTAATTGGACAACTAAAGTTACAATCTAGGTCAAATTCCTTACCAAAGTATGTTTTGGACCTTTTGTTCCTACATTGCCCAAGGTAGCCTGTCATGTTACAAATGGGAAAGGAAGCGTTATGAGATGAATGAAATATTGCGATATGATACACGCCTTACGGCGCAAGGTTTTTCTCAAAACGTCATGTGATTGATAGCAACATTATGAAATGTGCTTAGTGTTTTCTCCATGGGGATATAGATACAAAGAGTTACATGTGAGTTCCCGAAGAATTACATGGACTGGTTTAAATAGTTCCAAACCACGGAACACCCTCTTAACTTGTTTGAGGCATTCACTTAAAATTCGACGGACGTGGTATACCCGTCTAAGTGATTATTTGATTAGTCAGGGATATGAATGAAAGCCCTTACGTGTTCAACTATGAAGTCTTATTCTGAATTGCTAGAGTTACAATTTATGTCGTTGACATGAATCTCACTAAGACTCTAGAAGAGCTTAAGAAAACTGCCTCGCACCTGAAGATGGAATTTGAGATGAAGGATCTTAGGAAAACTCGTTTATGCCTTGACCTAAAGTTCAAGCATTGTTCTAACGGTACATTAGTCTACTAGTCGAACTACACCCTGAATGTGTTACCTTTGATTATACCCATGTTCGTCCATACGTTATATGCAAATGAGACATTTGAAAAGGTTATGGAATCTAAAATTCCAAATCTAAATTCAACTTTGCGCTTCGTTGTACTTAAGCTCATTGTATTAAGATAGGACATCTCTTTTTCTGTTGATCTATTGGTAAAGATGCAGCACCGCGCCTAAACGCAACCACTGAATTGGTATTAAAGACGTACCATGAAGGTACTACGAATTTGGGCAAATCAAATCCCAACGTATCTCGAGCGGATCCAACCCCCCTGATCCTCGTAATGATGGCTGCCTAGTTTATTATGCTGATGCTGGTTACTTATCAGACCCGCAAAAGGAAAAATCCCCAAATGGTTATGTTTTTACCATTAGGGATATCACAATATCTAAGAAGTCCACGATATGACCTTAGTTGCGAAATCTTCGAATCGTTCCAAGACTTACTTCATTATGCTATAAGTGAGACATGCTTAGGAGTTCTTGTTAAGCATATTTTGAAGCACTTGCCGTTTTTCATCCATCGTTGAGTCGCAACGACGATCCATGAAGATTATGTTGTATGTATCCACCCGACCAAGACATGATACATCAACGAAGTCAACGCCAAGATATTTGCGTCTACATCTACATCAGCAAAGCATCAGGAGATTGAAGTCATGCAAGCTGATCCCAGACAACCTTATCGACCTCTACACGACGTCACTGTCGAAGTCAACCTTCCAAAAGCTTGTCCAAGGAATTAGTATACCTAACTATTATATGCAATAGGGGTGGGCAAACGGGCCATAAACCCGCAGGTAGGGGCGAGTATTAGCGGTTCGGGGTGAGTATAGGGCGGGTCCATATTATTTTACATACAAAATGGGGTAGGATAGGTCCAAGTAAACATAAGGGCGGGGCGAATCCAGTTTTCTAAATACACAGGCCCCCGGCCCGAACCGTATCCAGTAAACACACACTCAAATCTTACACACACACACACACACACACACACACACACAGAGTATCCTAGTCTTCTCGATCTTTCATCCCGAGTCCCGACTCTTCTCATTTGACTCAATCTCAGAGCTCGATCTCTCATCTTAACTCCACCTCGTTCTCCAATCCCCTGGCATTTCCATTGAGCCAAATATCCTCCATCCGCTCAAGAGACCAACACAGATGACAGAACCATGTCATTGTTCTTGTACACCTCGAATTCAACCCCATCGGTGACCTTCACGCTGTCGGTGCTAACGTACGTCACCTCTGAAGACTCATTATCGACTCGATCACGACGAAGCATGAGCGAGGCCGAGTCCGACGTCGAAACCGAGTCTCGTTGATTTCAAGCGATACCCCAATCTTGCATCAGAGGTGGTGAAGCGTGAGGTGGTTGGGAACACTCCCAAGCATCTCCTTAGACCCATATTTGCAGCTCATGACTTTGCTCAGTTCTCTTCAGTTTTAAGGTATTACATTTTAGGGATTTAGGATTGAAAATTAAATTAGGGTTTTCTAGATTTAAGGATTTGGTTGGGTTCTTGAACCTTGACCTCTGTTATGTTCCAATTTCAAATGTTTTATTGAATTGAATTTGAATCGACTGACTTTGAAACTTCTGTTAAATTAAATTGAATTTGAATCGATTGTGTGTGTGAGTATGTGTGTGTGTGTGTGTGTGTGAATTGATGTGCAGTGCAACCTAAGTTTTAAAAACCAGCTCCTGTAATTTTCAAATTTGTTGTTCAATTTGATTGTTATAATTTGGATTTGTTAATTTATCACAACCCTACCTGATTGCTCTGTTTTTTCCGACATCTCCTAGAACGATTGTGATTCGAGAGAGCTAAAGAAGAAAGGAAGATAAAAAATAATAAAATAATAAAAAAAAGGACCCATGGACCCGGCCCGTTTCAAACAGGCCGAGTTAGGTCCGGTTCTTGTATTAGAATTTGTTAGACCCACCCCGGTTCGGCCTGTGCCTTGCCCTAATATGCAATGCTTGTAGTTCTTATTTGGAAGTTATATCAAACTCAAGGGGAGTATCCAGAAGTATACTTACTTAATCTTAAGGTACTCTTTTTCCTTACGATTAGGAGCATTTTTTCCCACCGCGGTTTTTGCTACCTAACTAGGTTTTAACAAGGCACCCATCTTGGACTGATCATACTCTTGTGAGCTCTTCTACTTGCGTCCAAAAGACGTATAGTTTTGACTTAATGCAACTTCTCACTTTTCTCCTTAGTCTATGGGTTTTTCTCCTACCTTGGGTTTTACTATAACGAGGTTTTGTGAGTTTTACTTTTTTATGCATTCTTCCTTTGATCTAAGACTCGCATTCACTCATTGTGCCAACGACTTCATCAACTGTACTTACTTCATCGCTGAAGATCTGATGCGCCATTTACTTGAGTATTTACACTCAAGGGGGAGTGTTGCAGTCCTATTAGATTAGGAATGTGATTGTGTAAATCCTAGTAGATCTAGGAATATCTCTTATATTCCTATTAGGAGTTGATTACCCATTAAGAATTGTAATTCTAAAAGGGTAAGGATTTGATTACCCATTAAGAATTGTAATTGTAAAAGGGTAAGGAGTTTACCTATCCTACTACTATAAATAAAGACACAATGGGGTGGAATAGAACACACCTCACAATTACACATCTCTTTCTTCTCTCTATTACTACCGCACCTTCCCTCTCTCTCTGACCTCCATAATTGTTCAATAAATTATGCCTACAACAACTATCTATTTTTTTGTTTTTTGTTTTGTTTCTTTTTATATTTATTCAAATTTTATGTTGTGTGGGGAATGCACTAATTTATGTTCAATAGTTTCGGTACGGTCAATTAAGTACGTTATATAGTTTAGGTCCAATAGATAGGTACGGTCAATTTGTTACGATTTGTATTTTTTCTATTTTAGTTCACTAGGTCTGATAAATTAGGTATGTTATATAGTTTAGGTCTAATCAATCTTGTATGGTCAATTAAGTTGTGATTTCACATTCCATTTTTTCTACATACAAAATTGTTCTTTTCACTTATCTCAGGATTAATTTTTAATTTATTGAATCCAAAACTATAAAAACAAAAAAGAATGCATTGAGAATATAGGTACACTATATTGTTCTACATACATAATTGTTCATTTAGGTACTATCAATTAGGTTCTATCTATTCGGTACGGTCAGTTAGGTACTATATAGTGTAGGTCCGATCAATTCGGTATGATCAATTAGGTTGTGATTTTACATTCCATTTTCTCTATTTGTATTGTTTTTCATTTATCTCTTAATTTACCGTCAATTAGGCATCTAAAACATAATGGAGATTTTTTTTTTTTGAACTTAATATTTTCTAATTGTCGAATATTAACACATAATGGAGATTTATAATCAAATCCATCGGCACATATGGTATAGTCTTATTGGATAGTGGGTCCTGCATATGTTCCAGATGGCGACTTAGATCTATAAAAAAATTTATCGGCACATGTAGCATAGTCTTATTGGATGGTGGGTCTCACATGTGTTTCAAGGAGGAGAGAGAGAGTACACAAGACAAAGTTGAACTTCAGGGGTCAAAGTGGGATCAAACTCGAGTTCCATGGAATAAAGTGAGATCAAAATCTAGTTTCAAAGAGCATAGCTAAAAATAAGCCTATGACATTACAATTGTACCCATCCACATCAGCAACTTTAACGGCTATTTGACAGAAAAAACAGAAACACGGGAATGTTGAGTTTCAATGAGTAAAATAGTGACTTTTGAATTACAAAAGACAAAATGAGAGCAAAATCAAGTTATAGAGAGCGTAACTAAAAATAAGCCTGTTTACATCACTCCAAAGTTTACTAAAGCCGGATTTCCTCACCGAGAGCTTTGGGTGCAACAAGGCATACAACCCTTCGTGCCTATCTCCCACCTTGCTTCACACATCACGTGACGAGAGACACGAGCACAAAGGTAAATGTACATTGATGCACCAAGTTTTTAGTCTCCTTTGAGGCTACCTTTGTTCTGTTACAATTAATCAATCGAAGTTGATGCAATCAAAGGATGTCAAAAATCCTCTCAATCGAAGTTGATGCAAACAAATAGTGCCAAAAATCCTCTTACTTCAAATTAAGGGAGGAGTTGAGACATACGGAGAAACTATCAAAGCCGGAAATGGACATTACTCGAGAATGGAGCAAAAGAGAGTGTAGTCTAACATACAAAACACCAGCAAGATGCAGTTGCTTCGGTTTGACCAGACCACAAGACTAGAAGTTAGAGATCAGTTTTGCTGAGCTACACTTCTATTACAATTTGAGTTTCAGTTATGTTAGTTGCTTGTATTTATAAACAAACGCTGTCTCTCCGTCTGATTCATTATTCGATGAGAAAAAACTTTCCGCTTCATTTTCATTCGAGGAGTAATCCTCATGCTTCGCGCTCTCCGCAGACTTGTCAATTTCTTTGATAAGGTGCCGAGTACAAGTTCCATGGTTCGTTTCAGCATATCATCTCGACTGCAGAAGGTAATATACTAAACTTCCTTGGCAGGAATCCTAAATGTTCGCCATCAGATTGAACATAAATGTTGCCACTACCTGAAATGTCTTCCACCTCAATAGAATGCACACTGCAAAAAGAACGAAAATACATAAATGAGATCCAAAGACCAATCGCTACATGTAATGGCTGCGGATGAATTAACTCTCGGGCAACCAATTCAAATCATTTGAATCGTGATGTTATGCATACTGATGTGATGAGTGCAGTTGGTTACAAATAAAGAAACAAAGGAGAAATAGGTATGCACGTCTGTTTGTGTAACGCAACTCCACCAGGTAAGACATACCTTCTCGAAGATACATTTTTCACTGTTAGATGTGTCCCATTATAGAGCTTATGTAGCTTCAGAATAAAGTCATACCACTTGAAGTCCTGAAGAATCACAACCTGCGAAGAAAGTTTTATAAAAAAGATCAAATGTACTGGCAAAGACACTGCAATTATAATGTTTCGTTTTTAAGAAAAAAAATAATTATTGCAAATAATTAGGAAGGTTATGTGCAGAAAAACAAATCCACCTCAAAACTGCCACTGCGAGGGTCAGCATTTGGTGTAATTTTCATACCACCACCAAAGAATTTTGCGTTTCCAACACAAAGGGCTGTTACTTGAGAGTACACTTCCCACTCCCCTTCATTGACCTAAACTAAAAAACATTCTTATTAAGCAAAAGCAATGGTACAAGAGGGAAAATAGCATGCATGTGACATACAGACTGTTAGTGACATATTACAAAAATTGACCTTGATTTTAAGGTCCTGATTACGGTGCCCAACAAAGGCTTTTAAAGAACCAATAACGTAGCACAAGTTTCCAAATCTCTTGAAACTAGAAGCATGGTATCCTGCTTTTGCACTCCTGCATCATATCCCCAAAAAATTGGCCATACGACTTTCTAAGATCAGAATGTGCCTTTGTTGAAGCTAAATTGACAAAATTTCTATGTTCACCTTACAAATGAATGTCAGCAACATTAACAAAATAATGAGGTTCTCCGTCTTCTCCACTAATAACACCAACATCTATCCATGATCTCTGCCCTGCAGAGTACGATTAGAAATATAAATGACAAACTAAATGCAAATACAAAAAGAGTAGAACAAAAAAAAAGCCTAAAAAATCAAGAGAGAGAGAGAGAGAGAGAGAGAGAGAGAACCTTTGGCAATGCGGTCAATGGCTTCACAAGGATCATTTTTCCTGATAAATAACAGACACTTAACAATCTAAAACAAGTATACACAAAAACTCAGAGAAAATGATAACTGACTGAAACGCATGAACTAACCAGCCAAATGATCTGGCAAAATCTGACCCTGTCCCCAAAGGAATGAGCTGTGGAATGCAAAAAATAAATTACATCTTCCCTTCAGAAATCCAAAACATCCAAAGTCCAAACCAGGCAGTAAAGGGATCAACTGAACATGTCACCGATGCAATAACTGAAGTTTCCTTTACATACACAATAAACAGTTGGAAATTGAAATTACTGGATTCTCGTAGTAATCACTTACACCGAGTGCAGTTGAACGGGTGGCATCCCTATCATAATTAGTAACAGGTTTTCCTGCCCAAAAGAATCCATTAACAACCTGCTTATCATAAGCCAATGTCGACGAGTGAGAATATTTATCAGATACTTTTAGATCAGTAACATAGCTCAATACTGACGGTTATTAATACCAAGCATTCACTTAGAAATTCTTTAAAACAAGGGTTCATTGAAGCCTTTGTCTGATGACAAAAGATTTGGTCACGTGATCAAACCAAAATGACTCATCATAAGGATCGTAAATAATAAAAAACAATAGTCAATTGCATAATATGAAGACCCATGTTTTTTTTTTTGGTGTTTTGGGGGGGGGGGGGTCGGTGTGGGTGGTGGTGGGCGCGGGGGTTGAGGGGAATCAACACGATTGTGCGATGAAATTTACCTCATGCAGAGTTCCATCTCCTCCCACCACAATTACAGCATCAGCTCCTTCCCGTATAGCCTGCATACCATAAGAAACCATTTTAAACCAATCTTCCCTAAGGAAACTAGATTTATGTCAAGTTCAAATAATAACAGTACAAAATCCCACCTCTCTCGTTATGTCAATCGCATGAGAAGGACCTGATGTCAAAGATTCACATATCTGCCGATAAGAAGAGAAAGTAAAATTAGACAAGTTCAACATGTGTGTTTCAATGGGGAAACAAAACAGATACAACACGGACTTCAAATAAATAATTGGATAAGAGTGATCTGTTCAATTGCATACACAAGCGTGGGGAAGACAGACAGAGAGGAGATCACCAAATCCACTGCAAGCCTTTAATTCAATGGTTCTACATTTTTACAAATTTACACAAGCGTGGTGAATAGTAATTGGTGAAGTGATTGGTTAAAACTTGTGGTGTACAGCAAGACCCAAAAATTGAAACAAAAAGAAATTCCAAACCGCAGAGCACTTGGGACAAACACTGAAAACGATTCCCAGGTATAACAGTGAAAACAATAACATAGTAAATTGCTTTACAAAAGAGCATGAATTTCATGGATATACATATGATCTAAGATTTCAACCAAAAAAAACATATGATCTAAGATAACATAGGATTTCCAATTGTCTTGCCAAGCAAGATTAATTAATCCAAAAGATTAATACAAGCAACGCAAGTACAACCAAAATTAACATAAATTAGTGGGTTTCAATCTCCAACCTCTAACGAATTGTGAAACCAAAATTGGATAATTGGGAAAAAACCAAAGAGAGGAAAATTGGGTAAGAAACTCACATTGCAATCAGCGCCAAGGCGAGACCTTAGATACGGAAGCAGCTTCTTCCACTCCGTCCCTGTCCTCCCATTCGCACCTGCTCCAATTTCCCATTTCAATAACCCACAATAATCATAAAAACACACCCACAAAACTTATAAAAACACAGAAACAGAGAGAGAGAGAGAGAGACCGCTGGGATTGACGACGAAAACGAGGTCGCGGCGGCGAGAGGAGGAAGACCCATTTCGCAGAATGGAGCGGTCAGCGCACAGATCAGGAGCTTTGGGGAGCTCGGCTCTCACAGCCCATGATGTCGCCATTGAAAATCTCACTCCTCCTACTGTTATTCCACCACCGCCTCCGAATGCTATCAGATTAATGCCCATATCTTTTCTTTTTTAAGCTTCGGTTTTGGTTCTGTCGGTTATCCGATTTGCCTAACTTTGCAGAGGAAATCAGGGTTTCAACTGGTTAATCAGATTTCTCACCTCACTGGTTTGGGATCGTTATGCTTTGAAAAAAACCAGTTTCTGCTGTGATTAAGAATAAGCAGTTGTGAAATAAAGTAAGAGTGTTTGGTAAATTTTTTTGTAAAAGTGTTTTTGAAAAAAAAAACAGTATTATAATGTTTGGTAAATTTTTATGTAAAACAGATGTGAAAAAAAAATCGATTTTTTAAAACTTGGTTTTTCAGCTTCTTGTTCTTGGCTTTTTTTCACCAAAACTGTGAAAAAAAAGCTGAAGTTGAATGTTTACCAAACACAAAAAACAGCTCCCAGCTTTTTTTTATACCAACTTTTTTCAGAATCACGTCAATACCAAACCAGGCCTAAATCGAATATAAGATCTTACATTTACAAGTAAAAAGAGAATATCAATGAGTACGTAGTACTAACTGAGTCGACAGACCAAACTCTTATACCAGCATTCAAAACTTAACCGAGCCTTATCTAGGTTTTTAAGTGATTCCCATTAACATTATTAGTTGTCGGACTATTAAAGTAAAATAATCGCTGGGTGAATTTATAATACTAAACACAAAATCATTCTGATGGGAATCAACGTCATTATCTAATCTGTTGGTAGACGACACCTTTCTGTTTATTTCTTGATCCATATATTTGATTAGGATTTAGTGATACGTTAAACTTGGAATCTTTGATCATAATTATTGTATAAATCGATAGCGACATGAATTATACTTTTCACCATTAATTTTATTCATCCTTATTAAAACAAATTATCAAACAATTAGTTCGTTTTAATCAATGAGCCACTAGTGATTTACAGCTGCATAATTTACACAAGAAGAACTAAGATCATTTTCATTGAACATACAGTAAAACAGTTGGTGGTTTTAACTTGGCAAAATTACAAAACAGCATCAAAATGTCATCCTCTCCAACCTCCAAACTTTCACCGTCGTCCTCTTCCACCCTTCGAACTGAAATGGTGAGACTTGAGCTTCTTCTTGCGCACCGCTGATGCAGGGCCGGTCTCTCTGAACGGCATTCCCATCTGAGCCAAAAGCGTCTGAGCTTCTTTATCTGTTTTGGCAGTTGTTCTGATGCACACATCCATTCCCCTGCCCTTGCCAAGATCAAAGCGGATCTCTGGGAACACACTCTGTTCCTTAACCCCAAGGGCATAATTTCCGTTTCCATCAAAACTATTCGGGTTTAGACCTTGGAAATCCCTTGTCCTAGGAAGACCCAAGTTAATGAGACGATCAAGGAATGCGTACATCACCTACAAAATCGAACAGTAAGCGTAGTGCATGAGATTGGATGCATTTGGGATGTATCAGAGAAACAGAAGTATTTTCAAAACTATTGGCATAGGAAATACTGGTTCAGAATTTTTCGAGGACAGATAAGACATTATGGTGCATGCATCTTCAATCAATACTAACAATGCAATATTAAATGTTTTGAGCGGAAGGAAGAAGAAAAGATTCACCCACATAACAGTTCTTGAGTACGATTTTGTAAGGGGAAAGAATTTTGCTTCTCATCAAACTATTTCTTTCTGTTGCAACTACTTATTATTTCTCATCCTCACCATCACCAATGCAGAGTTGCTACAAACACCAAAATTCACTCAGCACACAAATCATGGCTGCTCTTGCAGAAACCGCTAACCACCCTCACCATTGAACATCAATTTACCAAACAACTTACAAATTCGGTCGCTGTTGCCAACTTGCCACCACGACTGCAGTCTAACAACTACCTCATCAGGATATAATTCCACACTGTAAATAAAGGCACTCTTTGCCTATGATCAGACCTTATAGACCAAACTACCACATCATTAATGATACGTTTTACGCACTAAATTGTTATTGAGCATTATTGATATGATACCAAACTAAGAAGGAAAAAAAGATATGACCATTGTGTCACCATCATATAACCTACAGAACTTCCAGAAAGGCGCCGCGTAATTTGAAGTGTTATCTTAAATCGTGATTAATGAACATTTTAAGTATTGAAATGGAGATGATAAGAAACATGAAGGGTATACAATAGACATGCTCAAGAGCAATAAAAAGAAACAGTCTTGTTAGTATCTATGCAGAAGATAAGATTCACTTTTAGGGGTGAAAAGCAAACTCACATTTCCTCTGAGTGTGACAGCAATCCCAAGTGGCTGGCCTTCCCTGATCTTGAAGGTAGCAAGGGAAACCTTTGCTCGTGTCTTGATGGGTCTCTGCCCTGTAATGAGTGCTAAGTCATTCATTGCCGCTTCCAATCCCTTAGCATTCTGTTGAGCATCTCCAATACCGCAGTTCACCACAATCTTCTCAATCTTTGGAACCTACCCAAGTTCCCAGGTGCAGAAACAAAAGCAAGATAACACTCCATTAAACTGCTGAACCCCATGGCGGAATAACAAAACTACCGAAAGCAATATGGACAAGAATATCAACAAAATAGTATTTCCATTGCTTACAAGGATAATGCATCCCGGAAATCTCCGGACAAGGCAAAGAAGAATGTATCTTGCACCCAACCCAATTGACCAGTATAGATAATACAAATCTTCAGGGAACAATGCAATGGGGGTTGAATTATCAAATTCAACACGAAATTCTCCACTTTCGGAAGGTATTAACACAAAAAATAAAGTCTTTATGATTGAGAAAATTGTATCATAACACCAAAATTGAACCACATTGTCACTGTCAGCTCTCAAAGTTAATTTCAGTAAAAGGAAATTCACTGCAGCTAAATCCAAAATTTGATTGCTTACCCAAAACGAATCAAGTTCTGCTAAAATTAGAGGTTTTAATTCATTTTCCCACCAAAACAAGCAAACCCCATTTCATTATCACAAAACAATGCCCAGAAAAATAAAAATTAGCAAAATTAATGAACAAAAAAATTATTTAGAAATAAAATTGCGGGTTTTTTTTTACCTGGTGGATGTTGGTGTAGGAGAATTCTTCTTTGAGCTTAGGGATGATTCTTTCGAGGTAAGCGGTTTTGAGCCGGCTGACCTTCTCTGCCTCGGACTTCTCCACCAGCGCCACCTCCGCGGCCTTAACGGGCACCACCACAGTCCTCGGTTTTCCGTGCGACTGTCGAAAAGGCGGAGGTGAAACCGCAACTGGGAATTGGCCGTGAAACGACGACGTGGCAGAGCGGAAGAGCGAAGGCCAGGCCATTGTTGTGTCTAAATTTTCCAGTATCCGTTTGTTTTTTGAGCTGAGGGGGAAGGGGTTTAGGGAGGGAGGTGGTGGAAGGGGCTCGTATTTGAACTTATTTACGATAATGGCTGTGAGAGAAGGTTGAGGTTTTGTTTTGTAAATTTGGTTAATAATAGGGGTAGTTGTTGGACATAGCTCTCTGTGAATGAAATAGGATAAGGTAACGCGCTTTAGGAGAAAATGACGTATTATCTGTCTAACCAAGAGTAAGGGCAAGTTTGGCATTGGCATTTTTCTTAAAAAAAATTGCTTTTCTTGTATTGTGGGAATAAACAACTTTAAAATAAAGTTGTTGAATTTTTTGTAAAAAGTTGTAAGTGTTTGATAAATTTTTATATAAAACTGTTGTTATATATTTTCTTTTTGATCGAATGGTTGTGAATATGTTAAACGACTAAAAATGATATGGTATTGGATGTGATGTAATAATTGTCAAAAAGAATAATGTAACGACAAAGATTGTAACTTTTTCCAATATGCTGGGCATACTTGTCGTTTGAAAATTTCATTAAATGGGCACTGTTCGTTATGCTTTGAAAAAAAAAACATTTTTGAGGAAAAAAAAAAAACATTTTTGAGGAAGAAAAAAACATTTTTTTTAGAAGCATGGTAGTTTCTGCTTTTTTATGTTTTTCTACTTTCATTAATAGCATTTAAAAAAAACACACTTTTTTTTTGTTTTACCAAACACATTTAATGTTTCAAAAAATTTTAATAAACTGTTTTTTCTAGAAGCACCACAATCTCAAACCAACCCTAACACAATTGTGTTGCCTGAATTTTTTAGCATAAATAAGTAAAAATTGGGGAAGATCCTACTACTTTTACCATAAGGCCAACTTCAACGGTTGGAGTTAAAACTTAAACTTTTAGCCCATAAAATTTAAGTTCTATTTCAGAAACAACTCTTTTCCTCTAACGATTTTGACTTAAAATTTTAGCCCGAGATTATTAAAAGATGATTTATTTTAGTTTTATTTTCAGTGACATTTTTAAAAATAAAATTTATGTAGCTTAACGATAGGGAGTACCTTAGTATACAATCATGCACAGTAATGGTAGTCCTTATTACATCTAAGGTCAACTTAGATTCACCAAACCAAGGTTCATCTCGTGTAGTGATTGTGGACTTATAGAAGGATATTGACTAGACATTTGATGTATCAGACTTGGCTCAATCTTTCATAGCATGCATTCTCATCTATGTCGCAATTGGATTCAATCCCCCAAACTGACTCTACTTGTTGCAACCTTCCAACCGCTCAACAACCTATAACCTAAAATATTTAAATTATGATAAATAATGAAAAATCACTAAACTTACCTCATTCTGACCCATATGCACCACATGAAAGAACATTGAAAACCACACAACCTACCCCCGTTCTTAAACACAAATACATGGGTGGATAGAAGGAAAAAAAAAACGAAAAATTGTATGTCAAAAGTGAATTTTTGTAGATGTTTGAACAAATACATAGGTATTTATAGAGTTTTTAGGTGAATTTTGATTTAAATAAAAAAAATAATAATAATTTTTTATGTTGGATTTAATGTATTTATAAATTTGATTTTTTATAAGAAAAATAATTTGAAGTTGGATCGTTGGTTGATTCAACGGTCCAACTTGCCTCATTTTATATGGCTAAATTGGGCCCAAAAATAAGTTTTAACCCAAGTTCATTTTAAGCCCAATGATTGGAGAAATTTTGGGGGTTTTAAAACTCAAATGTTGAGTTGTAACCCAACCATTGGATTGGTCTAAGAAATGGTAAAATAAGAAAACACACAAAAAAAAGTATCTTTTTAATTTATATTTTGGGTTTTCATGTATGTCATACTTTAACTTGTGAAATTCCGTCCCCAGATTTCACTATTTGATTTCTGTAATTCGTATTTTCCCGATTTTATTTTTATATTTGTGAATTTTAGAGGTTTTGACTAGTTATTTAAGTTCGACTTTTCTTCACCAACCATTAAAAATTCATAGCCCTTTCGAGACCATACTTAGTATTTTCGGATAAAACTCGATCCCATGAACGCGTACGCGAAAACCATTCATGAAACATATTTTGAACAAAGGAAATATAAGCAAGCAAAGGCAAAAGCATTTTCGTCATTTGGACTTCTATATATAGAAGACTCCATCAAAATTCGAGCAGCCTTACCATTTTTTGAAACTTTGACCCGCAAGCTGGCTCGTGAGTTGACCCAAATATCTTCCTTGACTCTCAACTTTGACTCGTTTTCTGGGCAAATTTTCCAATGCCGATTCCAGTGAATTTCAACGACGCCGAACTTACCCACCACCACGAATCCGACTCAGCGCTGCCCCAACATCCTTTTTCACCCAAGAATCTTTTTGGTTGACCACTTGTCACGGTGAAGCAACGCTCAAGTTTTTTTTTCAAAATTTTTACGTCGGTGATCTCATATCTCTGTTCACCTCAACACTAATCACCACCGCCAGTTGACTCATTGTGTCCCCAACTACAAAACCCAAGCTTCACATTGGACGTTGAAGCTCCAACGAGTCCACAGCGAGGTACACAATTTTCTGACGATCCGACTATAGAGCCGTCTTTGAGATTTCGGGGGCCCTATTCGAAGTTTATAAAAGGGCCCCTTTTTAAGATATAATTTTTTTCAAAGTATGACAATATATTGGTACTAGAAAATAATAACTTAAATCAAAAACAACATTTAGGACTCACTAATTGTAAGTTTACAAGTGTCATTAAACAAGTAAAAAGAGTTGCAAACATAACATTCACTAAATAATAAAAAAACAGTTCAATCTTAAGCAATCAAAGGGAAAAAAATAAAAAATAAAAGCTTCAAAAACTCTAACTTTAGAGTTTCACTTGAATATATAGCATTATTATATAATTAATAAAATTGAAAAGAAAATCGTTTTTTAAGGTGTTGTTATTAGCACTCCTAATATCTCATTGTGCACTCCAAATTTTTATATTTAGAAAGAAAAAATAATTTACACTTATAAAAGTGCACTATAAGATTTTAAAGTGCTAATAAAAGTAATTTTTTTTAATATATAACTTTATTACATATAAATATAAGATACCAAAAATTTTGGGGGCCCTTCAAATTTGGGGGCCCTATGCGATTGCACCTTTTGCTCACCTTCAACGCTGCCTCGACGACTTCCCAATGAAATTTGATTACCTTAAGCCATTTTCTAACTTTGGCTTATGTATAGAAATTGTCTTAACTCTTCACGAGCTTCAATTTGATATATTATGGGTCGATTTTGGTATTGGTTAGATTCCAGGGAGTTATGGCCGGCAACTATAGTGTGCAGCAGCACGTGGCCAAATGACCCTACCTTGTTTGCCTAAGCTAATTGCGATGCCTTGAATCCATGTTTGTTTGATGAGATTCAATCATTTGATCTTAGTTTTGTAAATGATTGCCGCTTGACCTTTGTAAGATGGGAAGATACAACTGTTGGATTGTTATTGAAATTGTAATATGTTGTTGTGAAAGTAATGTTATGCCCTTAGGAACTCTTGGATTGAAAATCCGATGTGCGGATCTTTTGAATTGGACTGATTAGGATTGTTGACCTCAGCAGGGACCACTTTGGTTAAGGGTTGACTTTTGGTCAACATGTCCCAAATCATTCTTGAATGTTACGGCTTATATGATCTAGAATTACATAATTTATCAAGTTCTAAGATGAAACTTGTGTTTTGTTCTAGGCGTTGATCGTGTATGAGCGCTTCTATCCTTGTGTTAGGGTGCTATAGCGCGAACTCTAGATGAGTGACTTTAATATATGTGGTATAATAGTACCCATGAGAGATGTGACATTGAACTTGTATCTTATGGATCCCATTGAGTTGGTCTAGAATCCTATTTATATTTGGTTCCATTGAGTTGGTCTGGAACTAGATTCCTAGAATTCTATTTGGTTCCATTGCATTGGATTAGAACCTTGTAACATCTGCATTCCATTGATTTGGTCTGAAATCTCACTTCCGATTCGATTCTGTTGAGTTGGTTTGGAACCCTATATTCCTTTAGATTCCATTGAGTTAGTCTAGAACCCCACTTCCTATTCAATTTCATTAAGTTGGTCCAGGACCCTGTATTCTAGATTCCATTGAGTTGGTCAAGAATCCCACTTCCTATTCGGTTTTGTTATGGATTCCATTAAGTTGGTATGGAATCCCATCTCCTAATCCCATCGAGTTGGTCTGGAACTAGATCCCTACAATCGTCAGGTTCCTTTGAGTTAGACTAGAATGAGGAATCTTAAGAATTACAGGCTTCGGCCAAATTGTGTCACTCTATCTCTAGTTTTCAGCGTATTTATGAACTAGAGATTTAAGGACCTTTGTGAATCAATTTAGAAAAGTTGATGGATGTCTGTGTGATTCCTTTGGAACTTAGCGAGTTTTGGTTATAATGTATGATGTATGAATAATGTTTCTAAACTTAGAGTTGCATACGTTGAATTATTGCTATCACATATGTTGAATTATTGTCACGCACACGAGCTTCGCAGCTTATATGAATTTTTCTTTGCACAGTGCACCTTCCCACGATGTAGATGACGATTATGCAGGTGACAAGGTTTAGTAGGCACGAGGTGCTTTTTGGGTAGCAGTGCATAGATCAGAGTGCTTGAAGTGACTGGGTTACGCTTGTACCTTTCTTTGCATTTCTTTTGGATTATCATTTTTTTTTAGCCTATGGGCATGGTACCCTAACGATGGTTATGTGCATTTTGTTGTACAGTTGTTAAATATATTTGTAGGAGAGGCCCCATTAGCATATTTTTCTTTGTTTCAGTTTTAGTATTCCTTTGTATTTTGTTCGTTTTCCTCACACTCAACATTATAGTGTCTCATGTCGATCCTGAACATATCTGGGAATCAGGCGTGACACAATTCTCTTAGGCATACGATTATATAATCAGCATAATAAGATTCAAAATGCAGATGCTCACCACTCTCCTAGGAATGACGAGGAGATGTTGAATCAAATGATGAAGTGGATGATGAATGGGTAACACCGAAGTGCTTCTACTAATGTAATGTTTGATTGTATTTTTTGTTTTTGGAATCAAGTCATGGTGTGTTTTTATTTACTTTAAGTTGTTTTTTACTAATGTAAAGGTGGATTGGTTAAATTTACTTTAATTAATAATATTATTTTGACCTTTGGATTTAAATGTGAGTCGTTGGATCTTTTTTTTACCGCTAAAATTGATTAACATAGGTTTAAGCCATTGCATTTAAAAATAAAAGAACCGTTGAAAAAATCATTCAAAATTGATTGCTCGAGCAAGGGTAAAAAAATTTTCCCTACACAATAAAAACCCGTTGGAAATTGGTGGGGGTAAGGTGCACCATATTGGATCATAACCTAGGAATGCACTCTAGCCATTGGATTCCAATGGCACAACAATCCCATCCGTAGAAAGGCTGCTATTGGTGCACTCGCCTGTAGATGATCATTTTGCCTTGCACAGGGTTTGCCTTTCCCCCTCATCACGTGCTATAGCAACAAGCTGGGTCTATGCCGCGACTTGCTTTTCTTATCCATCGGTGGTGGGTTGCAGTCTCAGATTCCTATCTCCAAACCCAAAATCCCAAAATTATGACTCTATCCATCATGGGTGGGTTGCAGTCTCAGATTCCCATCTCCAAACCAAAATCCCAAAATTTTGACTCTAAAATACACCATTTGGAGAGATATTGGGCCGAATTTGGATTTTTTTTGTTTCCCACTACCCCTTGGAGACAACCTAAGGTTTCTAGTGAAAGAAGACGAATGTGCAAAGGGCTTGGGTGTACTCTTTCCTCTTATTTGTGGAGCATGTGCTCGGCACATGATAACCTTAACGGAAAAATGGATGAAAAATTTAGAAATCTAACATCAAATTGATAATCGGCCATTAATAAAAGTTCAGGAATATTCAATTACAATAAAGGCTTATTGGTAAATTGATAAAGAATTACAAATTCAAGACGGAAATTGGCAAACACCTCTCTACTATTATTTTCTCCTTCAGCGATGTGAAAGGTGAAGGTAGTCTTGTCCCTCTCTCTCTCTAGCTTTCTCTCTCCCAGCAACTCTCTCGCGCTCTGAAATCCTCTCACTAATACTCTCTCTAAACATACCGATTGAAAGGAGAACAAGGCAGAGAAGATCAAACCCCCAAATTCCAGTCAATCTCTCGCTCTACATCTCTTTTCATTTGGATCCCCGTAGCTCCTCCGTGCAAGAATACCTTAGTTTTTGGAAGATCTTAAAAAATATTAAAGAATGGAACCCTAGGCTCGTTGTCCCGTTCGATGCTTATTCCGGAGCCCTTTCATCCAAAATTTGAGGATTTTTTGATGAATTTTTGTTGAAATTTACACGGTATTCGAGTTTTGATTTGCAGAAAAAGGTTGACATACTTGTATTTGTGTATGTATATGTGTGTGCTTTGGTGTTTGGATTGGACAAATTTTTTTAGGGAGAGTATTGGGGGTGGGTTTTTGAAATATTTGGTGTTTTGGGTTTTTTGTTGTAGATTGAGCTGGATGGATCACAGAATGGATTTGCTTTGTTTTTAGGGTCTAGTGGGAAGTGGGTTAGATGTTTTTGCTGGTTCTGTGTTGCTGGGGAGTTGCGAAATTCGATTTCGGATATGGTAACAGGTGATGGGTGAGCTGGGGTTACTGATTTTCTTGCACTGAATTGTACAACTTCCTGTATCCAGTTGACTTTTCGGGTTAGAATCGGTGTACCAATTAGTGGAAGTTCTTGTGTTGGTTTCGATGTTGATGTGGTTTCTGGGCTTTGCCTTCTGAGCTTGGAGTAGTGACTATTGAATTGAAGAGTGGTTTTATTTTTATTTTTTTATTTTTTACTGTTGAGAGGTTACATTGATTAGGTCCTAGTTCGGATATACTATTTGCATCGACGGTTGGCAGAATGAGCTTAGAGAATGAAGAACCACACTTCCCAGATCAGCCTACTGAAACGAATCACGAAATGCAAAAGTAAAAGATTTGTTTTTGGCATTTTTGATTTTACTAGTAGATGTAGTTTCTGTTTTATATGTATTCATGCATATTTCATTGCTTTGCTATTGGTGAACTATAACAAATTTTTTCCTCCGGTGATCCAGGAAGTCAAAAATATCATATAGGAGAGAATTCCTACTGTCGTTTAGTGAATTAGATACTTGCAAGAAACTACCAAGTGGGTTCGACCAGTCAATAATAAGGTTAGATGCCTATTTTGAATGGTCTGATTGCTGTATCTATAGCTTCTGTTTCTGAAGGTAGTTTTGTGCTTGAGATGCCCGATTTAGATGGTTGTTTTACTCATCTACTATGTTAGGCCTGATATTTTCGTGTTTCCCTTTTCAAATCAGTGAATTCGAGGATGCTTTCAAAGATCGACAGAGAACTAGTGGTTTGTCAGCTTATAGTTTCAGGCGAAACGAGTATGGTTCATCTCCACCTACTAGAGGGGATGTAGCTGGTTATTCACGGCCAATCCATGGAAGGTGGGAAGGTCGTTCAACTGGACGGAGTGACAGGGATAGTGACTCGCAATCTGATAGGGATTCTGGTACGGTTTTGTTAATCTGTTGATATGCTTTTCTCTGTAGAACTGCAAATGTAGCTGAATATGCATGTTTCAGAAAAAAGTTTCACATGATTGTTAGTTCCTTGTGGTAGAGGTTGGCAGCATTCTTTACAGCGATTTCAGCAGTCTTCCATAAGTACGTGCTAAGCAGGACTGTTGCCTTGCATCTTCTTTACATCTTTTCGATATGCAGTCATTTGACAGAAAAAACTTATGAATTTTTTAGCCTTTACCCAGACCTCTACCTACCCTCTCATCGTTGACCAAGCAATGCAAATTACATTTCAATTTTCCAAAGGACTGGGCTAAGATTGATTATGCTTTACATTCGCAGGAGGAAAAGATATATTTATGGGGTTATGTGAAAGTACTTAGGGATTGTGAGGGATGTCCAGATTATGCTTTTACGGATGTCTGGATTATTCATTTATGGATGTCCAAATTATGCTGTTTAGGAGAGCCATTGGAGTTTAGATCTGAGACAAATACTTTGTGGAGAAGCTGATATTTGTTGTGAGGAGATTGAAGGATCTACTATTAAAAACATTGATTAGCATATAGAATTGGTGACTGGTGCCCCTGTGGTGATTGTTAAAATCCTACCATTGTTCATTTTCTGGCTTGAAACTATTAAGAAATTAATTTCTGATTGAAAAACTTTTTGTCCTTGTTCTGTGTCAGGTTCCTTTCTGTGGCAATATCATCTTACATTCTACCCTGCTATACTGTTTCTCTAGATAAATTAATCTCTGAAGTATTGTACTTTCTGTCCTGTTGAATTACTGTATCACTATCAGATTCCGGAAGGCATTTTGGGAACCAGTCTTGGCGGCCATTGCAGGTTCCTGAGCATGATGGACTACTCGGAAGTGGCTCCTTTCCTAGACCAGCTGGGTTTACTGCAGGGATATCAGCACCAAAAGTTCGATCTAACGAACCGTACCAGTTGAATAGAACCAATGAGCCATATCACCCTCCCCGTCCTTACAAGGTATACCTTGTGCTTATTTGTGGCGTTGACATGTTTTGTAAACAATTATCCGAAGCTTAATGCCTGCAGTAGTGGATTTAAGTATCCGCGACTTTTAAAATGGAGCAGCATAAGTTTATTTTTCGTTTTCTTTTTGATAAGATATTTTTCTCTATCTCAAAGAATTGTATAATGTGAATCTAAAGCATTCCAATTATCTCTTTCCTCGTATCCTGTAATTTGTAGGCAGCACCTCACTCACGGAGGGATACTGACTCTGTTAATGATGAAACGTTTGGTTCATCTGAGTTGACAAGTGAGGAAAGAGCAGAAGAGGAAAGAAAGAGAAGAGGTACTTGATGGAATGTTTTTTACTTTTTTTCTTCTATCTTTTATTTGTCTTTCATATGTATCTAGTTTGGGTCAGTATATTTCTGCTCATTTAAATCCAAGTTTGAAAGTTGATGGATTTCCTCCCAGCTTCATTTGAATTAATGAGGAAAGAACAGCACAAAGCACTTCAAGAGCAGAAGCTGAAGCCAGAGAAGAATAAAGGTGAATTTGACTTTGCTACGCTGGTGGATGATTCCAAAGATGAGAGGAGACATAGAAGCAGTGAAGTAGAGGAGCCTCTCATACCACCAGCTGCAAATACTGATTCTGAAAAATCTAGTTTTCTTTTGCAAACTGCTGCACCCAGACCTCTTGTACCCCCAGGTTTTGCTACCACAGTTTTGGAAAGAAATCTTGGACCAAAATCCTTGAGCGATACCCGTGAAGTTGAGGTAACCATAGTTCATTTCACTAACCGTTGATGAAGATGCTGAATTCAAGGATTATAATGGTTTGAATTCCTAATGTATTATATAGGTCATGTTATCTATTGAATCAAAATGATAAAAATCTTGCCTGAAGTGCTAGGAGGTTATATTGTGGAAGGCTGGTTTTTCATGTGTGCATTCACTTGTATGTGATGCCAGGTTAATATTTACAACATTTTTCAATGTTGTGTGATTTGATTTTTCTTATCTCTGCAACAGATAGTTTACACTGCCACTAAAATACCATGTAGTAGTGCCAACCCAAGCTTGAACCTTCCTATTTCTCATGCTCTATCAATTGCGTTCTGCTATTAATGGAATACATCTTTTCCTTCTTTTTGATAGGTTGGGAGTTCTGGACTTGAGGAAAATATCTTGCGTGCCAAAACTAAACCTGTTTTAAATGGGACTTCTGATAACCAAGTGGAGAAACAATCAACTGAACAAATGATCTTGAGCAAGCAACAACATGGAAGTGCAAGTATTGATGTCCCAGTTGATGGCATGAGTGAGAAGAATCAAAATTTGTCACCACCTCAAGGTGCCTTGAATAAGATAATTGGCATTGAGAGTCAACTCTATAACATAGCTAATACATCACAACCTGTAGAAGTCTCCAGAAATAGTGAAGTAATTGACCTTAATGCTGAAAAGGTGATGAGGACTAAGATTGTTGGTGAATCCAATCAAGGTCCTCCTGCGTCAATACTGGAAAAGCTTTTTACCAGTGCTGTAGCATTAAATGGAGTTGGCTCCTCTAATATCGCTGAGGTAACTGTGGTGTCCAATGTCATTCTTTTACTATATAGATTTTTGATAAATTCTTGCAAAGATTATTACTCAGGACAGTTAGGTTCCCCAGGGTCTTGATTCGTTCTAATTTTTATAACTATAAAGTCATACAGTGAATGGATTCCACTCTATCTTGCTTCTTTTATTTGTGCCTGCATATGCCATGCTATTACTATACTGAGACCTTCTGCCTATAGGGTCCAATGTCAGTGTGAAAACAAATTTCTTTGCTTCAGCTTTAATCTGAAGCATCCATCTACATATTTCCCCTTAAAATCAATTTTAACTGCAATTCATGGTTTATGTCTTTCAAATGTTTGTGTTTTTCTTCTCATTTAAATGAAAAACAAAGTCATTAGTTTGAATTATGAATCTCATGTATTTCTTTTGTGCTTTTATAGCATCAAGATAGTAAAGATGATGAGACACGGAGCTCTGACACTGCCCATTCTTCCAAATTTGCTCGTTGGTTTCATGAAGGTCTGCTGCTGTTGATATCTTGGAGTTAAAGCGCTTTCCAACTTAAATTGTTTATGCTTGGAACTAGAAATTACATTTAAGTTCTAATTGGTTCTATCTTACTGCAGAAAGGAAACCCAGTGATGATTTCTCATCTGGAAGGCAAAATGACTTACTTTCATTGATCGTTAGTGGTGAAAAAGGCGGATCCGGCATTACTGCTGGGAAGATACGTGATCACAGGTTTCCTAGTTTTTCTTCTCAAAACTCTGAACCTGCGGACAGGGTTATGAATTCAGATGTATCTCCTACAGTTGGTAGCTCTGAGCAATTGTCCAAAAGTAATAAACCAGAGGCAGTTTCGACAGTCCTTACATGTGAAGACCTTGAACAGTCAATTCTGTCTGGAATTAGTGAAAATGGTCTGACCTTGCTGCCCCCTGTTCAAAAGTGGAGTCCACCTGGGGCTGGTGGAAAGCCTGAGCAGCTGAAAGCTAATGTTGATAATAATGCATCCCAGCACTTACTTTCACTTTTGCAGAAGGGAACAGGCTTGAAAGATATGGAACCATCCTATAATCAAGAAAAAATGTATTTTGAAAAATTACACGACACTGAAGGAGCGACTATTGGCAATGCAGTCCGCATTTCAAAAAATGAAATTTCTGAAAATGTTTCTGATGCAGGGAAGAACCTGACTCTTGAAACACTGCTTGGAACTGCTTTTATGAAAGAGTTAAAAACAGTTGGAGCGCCAGTTTCTGTTAAGAGGGCCCCAATTGGATCTGCAAGAGTAGATCCTATGCAGCCTCACAGCGTGCCCTTTCCTGTGACAGATAACAGTCTAATTCCTCCTGCAATTCAAATTGTACCCAACTCAACCAGTCATAGTAGTAGTGACTTAACAGCAAATCGGAGGAGGCAAACAAAATCAGATATGATCGAAGAGCAGTGGCTAGGTCTCAATAATCCTCATATTGAACTAGGTTCATCATCATCACAGGTTGGAACCGACTTGGGTTCTAAGATTGGGGCCTTTGAGGGGCATCCTGATTTTCGACTTCCTGAGGAGGATGGCTTGATTGCACCCAGCGAACCGTTGAACATCCAAAATTTTATGTCTTCCGGGAATCAAGTGAAAAGCAAATTGTTCTCCTCCCCGAACACACAGGTTGACATTGTTGAAAAGTTGGCAGCTATGAATTCTGCTTTTAAAGATGAAGGAAGCATGGGAAGCCAAGAAGTTCCTCCTTTTCTTCGTAGTCGTGGTCCTTATGATATGAGAGAACCTGATAATCCATATCAGAACCTGCAACCACCTTCTCAACAGCTCCATCATCCTCAATTGAATCATGTGGGTCCCCCATTCCACCCGTTAGACCCTCATCCTGGCAACATCAACTCTCAAATGAGTTTTTTGGGGCCAAAAGGCATTTTGCGAAGTGATCTGCCTCCAAATCATCAATTTCATGCAAATATGCTTCGTCCACCTTTTCATCATTCTAACACTGGGCAATCTGGGTTTGATGCTCACACCCATCACCCTATGATGCAACAGATGCGTATGCAAGGAAAATTTCCTCCGCCTCACCTCCTACAAGGATTAACCAGTTCTCCACCCCAGCATCCTCATCCCAATCTGGGTGCAACTCTGCCTGCTCAACCAGTCAGTCAGGCTTTTGTGCAAGAATTGAACCCAATGCAAGGCTTCCCCTTTGGTCCCCAGAAGCCCAACTTTGGTGGTCATGGAATGCCATTGCCTGGTAAGGCACTTCTCGTTGCATCTTTTGTTGGTGCCTTTGGTTGATTTCATTGTGTCTTGCCTGATATTCTGTTTTTAATGTGTTCACGTAGTGGCTTGTGCAAATTTTGCTTGTATTTTCCTTAGAAATTACTCTGAGTGATTAAATCTCCCAAAGTTGCCGGCAACAATTGTAGCTCTTTGATGTTCCACTTTCTTCAACTTCCAAAAATTGCTTGATTATTTTTTCTTGTTTTCGTTTCTATTTAGTTCAACATTAAGTCGAAATCTTCTACCCCTCATAAACATTGGCTGAACTATAAATGGTATATTGTGATGTTGGAAATTTCATGAAGTACACTGACTTCCTTTTAATTCAGCTCCTGACGCTGCCGGTGGAAGCAACCACCATCCAGAGGCGCTCCAAAGGCTTATTGAGATGGAACTACGGTCAAACCCGAAACAGATTCATCAGTTTCCTGCTAGTGGACACACTCAAGGGACGCATGGACACGAACTTGACATGGGTTTCGGGTATAGATAGGCCACTCGGATGTCTTGAAACTTGTGTATATTCAATGTACTCAGATTTCAGAGTCCTCTTGAATGGGCATGTGCAACTCAAGGAATGGGCGATGTGTTTAATATTTTGCTTCTTTGAAATGGGATATGTTGAGGGCAGGTGGTGTAATTAATGCATTTTTCATGACCTTATGTTTCTCATATTCTTATTTGATTTCCGAAAGCCACAAGGAAGAGCATAAGGGTGACAAACTGATATATCTGGGTCTTAGGTTGTTGTATGCCACTATTTAAACACGAATTGAATGAAGAAAATAAATGGACTTCTAGGGAGAGGCTAAATTGTTCCTAGATTGTAGAAACGCTTTATGAAAAAGCAACTTCAAGAAGCACTTAAATTTTGGGTTAACGAATGCTAGTTACTGAAGCAGTCCCGAACCTCCAAATGTACGCCTTTCTCGTTGATAATATGAAAATTCAGCTACCCAAACATACTAGCAATATCTAAAACTCACGATTCCGTCTCCACACTAACGTTCATCTCGTCAGAAAACGAAATAGAATGGCAAAAATGAATAAAAACACTAGTGCTTCTTCCAGGAAGCAGTTTAGGTGTTTTTTTCGGGATTCATTTGCATATTTACTAAGAATTGGTTCCAAAAATATTTTCATCAAAAACGCTTTCAGCCATTTTAAAATCACCTCCAAACAAGCTTATAATCTAAATTCAGACCGGACATAACCGGAGAAGCTTCAACGTCAAAAAGACCAGAGGTATGAACTTTCTGCATAATGTTTATTGTTTCAGACGGAGACGGGGAAACTACTTAACAGTAGCAGGTTTCCCTTGTTTGGCACCATTTTGAGGTCCTACTTTTATTCCAGTTATGTAAAACCGAAAAACAACAATTGCAACGAAATAGAGTCCACAATCAACGATAACATCCTCGAAACACTATACAAGACGGCCTCCGGAACAAACACTGGAGTTGGCTGTATCATTCCACATTCCTTCATGACGAAATTACAAGTATGGTCTGCACACAAAACTGGGTTTGGTCCACTCACAAGCTACATGTATTCAAAACCGTGTATTCTACATATATACAAAGCCACTCTGCGCTATTAACTGTTAGCGAACTTGGTCGTTCAACACTCTGCCCTGAAATCCGTAGGTAAAAGAGTCAGCATGGGTCGGATATTCGCTGTAAATATTGAGGAGTTTAAAATTTCCATTTTACCTTCATCTCTCAAGAAGATAGGATGGGATTCTCTGATTTGACAATGCGAGACAAGTTGAAATTGCCATTGGATTTAGTTTTGACTGAGCTGGCGCCATCCGATTCAATTACCTTTCTCTGTGTAGATAAAGAGAACCGTTAGTTGCAAATACACCATATTATATAGTCGAAGCTAGAAAAGAGACCAATCTTAGAAAGTGAAAAGTATTGACGTGATGCGTCCTAGAAGGCTCACAGACACAAGCAAAGCACGGAGAAGTTTGCCTGAAGTCAGAAATTAAAGAACTTTTCAGATGGATAGAGCGTGCATGCTCAAACTATTGGATCTTCTTATGCAACAAAATTGATGTTATAGTTTCCTATAATCATTTTACAAGTTCAGCTGAGTAGAGTAGATCATGGACTTGAGTGGCAACCACTGCCTGCCAATGAGAATAGGGTATAATTTGCAACAGTTCAATCACGGACAAAAGATATGAACATGCCATTTTTTTTTTTTTCAACAAACGATATTATCTACACTAAAAGAGAGGGGGTGGGCTTAGCCTTACAATGGGCTAGCAATAATGTGGTTCAAGCTCGCCTTTGGCGAGAATCGAACTTAAGACCTCTCACTTACAAGTAAAAAGAATAACACTAGACCGTAGTACTAAGTGGCTGAACATGCCATTCTTAAACTGATTGAACCTCTCTCTATCAGACACATCGGTTCCTCAGATTCTGGAGCTCCATGATGAAATAATACCAATCAACTATTACCATGTAAAGCCACCACACACTAACCTTTTTGTGAGTTAAGTTGACATACGACTATATTTTCATGAAGTAGACTGTTATTTTATTCTTAATGCAACGATGAAAGTTCAGTTTACAGCTGTCATACAAAAATTAAAATGTTATTGGGAGGTGCGAAGGTTTGGAAATTTTTTAAGACCGTAGAAGACAAACAATTAGAGTGTTGCCTCTTTGTGCAAATGTGCAAACAATTGGATCTTAGAAGTTGAGACGGCGAATACTTACATGGTCCTCAAACTCAGGCCTTGTCAAATTAATGGAGAGGTTCCGCATCAGCAAAAATGCCTGGGAAGGAGCAAAATAGAACACCTCAGTAAACTTAGCGGTTAGAGCAAGACCATCCAACTCTTTTAGAAATAGGGCTCTAATAACCCTTTTGATGATATGATTGCCAAAAATAATGGTTACAGAGATTCTAAAATTGACTTACTGTTTCCAAATTTATGGGATCCAATTGTCTCAGCCTCTCCATATGATTAGTTGTACTGGGGTCGAACACACTTCCGATAAATTTATACACCTGAGCAAAATCTGGCAAAACTGCATATACAGGAACTATAGTTAATACCAACAGAACTGCAAAAAATGTCATAAACGCAGGATAAACATTGCAACACCAAGGAACATATCAATTGCACGTAAACATCATCTTCAACTCCGAACATGCCGAAGGAGAAGATTATGGACCCGTGTACAGTATGGGGCATCTAAAAGCATCACATGGACATCACAGAGCTAGGAACATTGATTATCCTCCATGGTTTGTGCTGTTATAGGAAATGACAAAATATTGCCAAACCATATGAAGCAGGTAATACATTCTCAAGGATCTATAGACAAGAAGGAGCACATCATATTATTTTGATTCTTTTCTGCAAGAGTCTATTTTTGGCTAGATTCATTTTACTTTTTTTAAGAAAGAAAGAAATAGGGGTCGAAGTTTAGACCGCTCACTGCAGTTCTACCTATAGAAAAGATCGTCAGAGAGGAGACAGCCCATTTTTTATTCCAGCCGAGAAGACTAGTAAAAGGAAGGATCCAGAATGTCATATATTTCAGGAGCTAGATCAGTTGCCGATGAACAAGTAAGAATTGCCTCAGCAAAAATTGATGGAATTGGACCTAGAAAAGCCATTCAGGTTCATTATTGATTAGGTATCAGTGGGAACCAGTGTATTAAAAGCGTGAGGTGTGGGCAAGGCTTCCAAGGGCTAGCCCGGCCTAGGCGTAAGGCGAAGCCTCACGGGACCTAAATTTTTTAATATATACACTGAGCGTACACATATATTATATTAAAAACAAGAAGATTATTAATCAATAATCAACCTAAGCACACACATATATTATAAATATATATACATTTATTATATTTTATATATACATATAAAATAGAGGATGAAAAGCACAATGAGAAAACATATAACAATGCACGCAGACAACACACACATCCATTATATAAAAAAAATAAAAATCAGAAAAAAGCAGAGAGACGATGGTGCAAGGAAGAGGTATGAGGCAGTTAAAACCTACCGAAAATTTGGGTTTGGGAGTAAGAAAATAAAATAAAAAATAAAAAAAACCCTAAGGCTTGCCTAGGCGGCTCCGGTGACGCCTTCTGCCCATTCCCTCAAAACAGAGGCGTTGGCCTTCGCGCCCAGCCTTAAAGGCGCCCTAGGCGCGCCCTGAGGCTAGTTTTTTAAAACATTGGTGGGAACATAAAGATAAAAGAGTTAACTAAGTATTAGATCGACCAAATTGAACAAATGATAGGTCAAGATCATGTTGTTCATTGGGAATTGAAGAGGGGAGAATGGGCAGACATCGAACAATTAATTTCTATTTCTCATTATCGTGGAATTCGTCATCAAGATAGATCGGCCTTACGTGATCAACGAACTCATACTAATGCAAGGACTTTTTGCAAGCAAATTCAGAAATGAAAGAAGTCTACCGAAAGCCCTTGGTACTTGTCTAATCAATCACATTGATAGCTTCAATAGTTCACTGATTTTTTTTTTTACTGGTTACTAATCCAGTATACGTATAGTAGGCCTCCTTCGCCACCCCACTAGTGGCTCGGCTTGGTCTCGCTCCCTTCGCCTGACTATCGTATCGGCTTGACTTTGTCCTAGAAGCTACTACTTCAGCCTTTCTAAGCTTCACTATCGCCCATGACTGGTATATGGATCTCTCTAGATACTGTGGTTGGCCTTCTAGAAGCTTCACCAGAAGTGACTAGTCGCTTCCCGAATGCCTCTTTACTTTAGTATGGTCCCAATGCCTCCTTCCTTGCCGCCAACGTACACTACTAGGAGAGTAAGCAAGCTACCTTGCTTGCATTCTAGAAACGGTAGCTTCCGCGCCTTTCCTGCCTGCTGAAATTGATGTGAATGACCGTGACAACTCTTCAAATCCTATTCAGTTTGATTAGATGTCACTGAAACAATCCGTTATGTCTCTATTTTATTTTCGGATTCCGAGGATGAGCCGGCCGATCCTAATATCATTTATGTGGAGCCGGACGACGAAGCCGCCTCCTCAGATAAAGATGTCTCCAACGCGGCAAGAGCAACTTTTTCAATTGTTATTTTTTGTGGGTCAGGAGAGACAAAAGGGATGCTTTCTATCAGTCAAAAGCAGATACCACCCCCCTCCCCCCCATGCTCCCACGATCCGCTCCTTGAGGAACAGAAAGGGAAGATCGGGGGCCGGGGCAAGTTGGGTAGGGGTATAGAGCCGTAAGCGTGGTGGGGTGGGGGGGGTTGGCAGAGGACATGCTCGTATGGTTCAAAGAAGGGTATGATCAACTCGTTGATTGTTGGGAACTTTCACTCCTCTATATTCAGAATATGCCTTTCTAGGAGCATTATGATCTGCCACTCAAATGATCCCTTATGAAGTCTCTATTGGTCTTATTTTTATTGTGCGCCTTGTGAACGCGTTTGGATCCGCAAAGGCAATCGCTCGGATGTTCCCCTAACCCAACCTGGGAACGGACCGGAGGGAACCGCAACATGGGGAATGTCCGCGTCTCGTCGCAAGGCTCATTTTAAATTGTGGGTCATAGGGCGGGCAGCTTTATTTGATCAAGGGCCGGGGCACAAGGATCCTGGTACTATCCAGGTGCGAAGAACCCCGAAGGTGACTGCAATGAGCAGAAATCTCACTCACCGGCCTAAACGACCAGCAAACATTCGAACGTGAGAGCAAGGGATCGCTCAACGAATGGACGAGCTCCAAGGAGGGAGGAGAGAGGGAGGCAAGAACCATGCTTTCAGAGAAGTGGCGGTCCGAATCTTATCTGAACTGCAAGAATAATTGACTACGCCGTGCCATAAGGGTCATTCTCCAAACGGGATGAGGCCAAGCCTTTAGGTTGTTTAGAGCCTCCTTAAGCAACTATTATAACTTTAACCACAACAAGGGCTGGTTTGGGATTGCTTAAATTTTTTTAAAAGTAGTTTCTTACAAAAGTTGGGATCTTAATTGTGTGGTAAATGAAAAAAGAAAGTCGTTTTTTTTTCTTTTCAAAATCATGGGTCAAAAACAGCAAAAAGAAGGTAAACAATAACCTTTTTTCTGTTTTTTTTTTTTGCTAAAAGCACTTTTAGCACTAAAATTTACCAAACACTTAACTACTTTTTTCACAGTAGTTTTTTAAGAAAAGCACAGCAACCCAAACTAGCCCTAAGACTTCTTAATTCAAGCACCTAAAAGAGGCATTAAAAAAAAAAAGGGAGAATTTTACCTCTTTGTGGCTGGCCAGGACCTACTCCATCAACTGTCTCACGCATTTTGCAATTTATCGGGTTGCTTTCGTTGCTACTACTGTAGCAAGAGTTATGTGTAACAGTTGGCCCAGATAACCTTCCTTCGTCTAAGAAAAAAGCATAATAAAAAAGGAAAAAAGTAACATTTTAACAAGATAGGGAAAACAACTTATTATGGTCAAATTGATCAAGATTAGATCACTAAGGCAGGCAGAAAAAAAAATGAAACCTTTAGTTTGTGACATGTTGACTGGTGGCACAGAATTACAACTCCAAGAAGATAACGTTGCAGCATTAACTGGAGTTCCAAGCACAAATGAGGAATCTGGCTGGTAGACAAATCCATGTTCAAGCAAATTAGATGAAGATTGAAACGGCCCAGCTATTTGAGATACAACTGCAGCTGCCAGATATTAACTTATGAGCATTAATTCAATCAAAACCATAAGAAGCATTGACAAGAAACAATGGTTGACTATGCTGACCACTTTTGGGAGCTTTTTGAGGGTATGGGTGAGTTGCTTTCCTCTTTGGCCTAGGTGGAGGTACATGTTCGCTTGTCCCTTTCTTCTGAACCTTCAAAAAGTACTTCTGTGCATGACTACGGATCTGAAGACAGGAATATCATTTGCCCTTAGTACAACGAAGACATGACTCACATATGCATTCAAATGCAGCCAAAAGAAAGATTACAAGACAGAGTAGATACAGGGCCTACTAAGACACAATTTCTCAGATGGTATCTAAATTCTAGGAGGAGAGAAGATAAGAATTGCAGAGGCCTGTATTTCTCTGTCACCTTGTCCAAACTGTTCGTTTTAATTATTTTTCTATGCTAAGCAAACCCCATGCTTGAAATAGTGAACTTGAAATCCATACACATGATTAAAAGGATGTTATTTTTAGGGCTGACTAGATTTCACACCCTCCAGGTTTGGATGATTTTCAAAATAGGCCATGAAATTTCAATTTTTTCACTTTGCACCACAAGGTATCGAAATGTATCAATGTCGGCCTTTGGTCAGATTGATTATTGGATCATTCATTAAATTGACGACATGGTGAGCTTAAGACTCTTATATGGACTAACGTGTAAGCTATATTTGCATTATATTGACAAAAACAACTCATCAATTCAATGGAGGATTGAATGTTCAGCGAGACAAAAGGTATATTTTGATATAATTTCAAAGCCTCAGGGTGCAATGTGAGAAAATAGAACCTCATGGCCCTTGAATACCACCTCAAACCTAGAGGGTGTAAAATGTAGGTAGCCCTTATTTTTATGTCATTTGACAATTTGTTAACTTAGAATTTCTCCATATTGGTTCACTATCCACGAGTTCAAAGGATAATCAGTTTCTGCCTCAACTATCTAACTTCAATCAACAAAAATACTACAAAATGAAATTTGCGGAACCAATAAAAATGTTAGAGATCCTTCTAGTACCCACAAGAGATCACTTACAAGTTACAAGCGTTTCACTATACACATGTAAAACAACAAAAACCATCTAGCATCACTCTTTAAGTAATTATACAAACTTTAAAGCAAAAAGGAATTCAAATAAAAAATTAAGCATATTGTTGTATTTTTATTTTTTGCTATACGCAGATACATGATATATCTGACTATGATAAGTAGTCACCTGGATAACTGTTTTTGAGCCAACAAATGATTCAATCTTCTTCCAATCACGATCAAATCTGAGTCGACCCAAGCAAACAACATAAGAATGTATAATGGAGGAACAATTCACATGAATTAAAACCGAAAAGCTTACATGCGCAGTAGCTCATGCACACACCTCACACACAAATATAAAAGATGTATAGACACATATACTCATGCAAACATGTATATTGTGCTAAACATAAACCAGTTATGTCAAGTGGTCACAATCAACAGTAATACATCTTGACCATGAGAAGAAGAGAAACTAAATACCAAATTGATAAAAACGGCCTATAAAGACATTCCATTGACACACATACATTTTGAAGATTATCCATTTGTCGTTAATCACTGGGGACTGACTCAAATTGGCCTTTGCCACCTTTGACATACATAACTTACACTTAACTTTTCTGCTAGTCTCTTTTCTTTAGTTTTTTTCAACAACCTACTGAAGCAAGGCATCTATTCAACAAATCTAAAAACGGAAATAAAATAATGAATCGTATTATATTCAGTACGACCTGATACCTTTCGTTGATCTTATTTTTCTTGGATAGCAAACTATGTAATGAGTACCTTGTAAAACCTATAACAAATATCAAGAACTAGACCTAATTGTAAATTCCAAATTGGGATTTTGAATTCCTCAAATTCCAAGATCAGCAACTTACATAACATAACATTCCACTGGAATGAACAAATCCAATCAACTGGATCGACTAGAGCAAGATTTTTAATTTAGATACAGCCTAATGTTCAGAACAACATTCTTCGACAACATGCAAGTCTTTACCTACACTCGAGCACCTGATCTCTCACTCACTATACAAACCCGTAAAGACATCCCTTGGACAAAATTTTAGCTCCAACTTAGCAAAATTAATCTAATTAGCACAAGTTCACATACAAAACCCATCAAATTATCAAACATTACAAGTAGCAAATATCCGAAAACTGAAGGACCTTCAATAGGCACCAATTCTCTAATTGTTTAATAAGAAATGGGCTAATCCTTTACAGAACAAAAAGCACCATCCCAATCCCAAATTTTCCGCCATTAACTGAAAGAAAAGATTTTCCATTTAATTCTTATTTAATTAGATTAAAAAAGAAGCAGCCTTTTCAACTATTTTCCATACCCTGTCCCAAATTTCCTAGCAACCAAACAGAAACCAAAGAAACAATACAAATAACACAAAAAGCCAACTCCTTACAGCTGAAGAGCTTCGAGAAACTTGTCGTGCTCCTGGTCCGTCCAGCTTTCTCTCGACTTGGTAATCGTATACGGTTTCCGGATTTTCTTGCTCTGATCATCCGCCGACATCGACGCGGCGTTTGCGGCCGCGGACGACGGCGTGCAGGCAGCAGTCGTACTGGTCGCCGCCGTAGCTGAAGCAGCACCAGTCGTCGGCGGCGGCGGTGGCGGCATAGAACTGAGTCCCGGAAGACCCATATTGGTATTCATGGGATCGAATAAGTAGAAACCTTGAGGTGGGTTTGGATTCACAGACACCATGAGCTAGAAGCTAAAAGCTACAAGCCGAAAGCTGAAATTATCAAATACAAGTAGTGAAAGCTATCAAGTTTGTAAATAAACCACAAAAAAGTGAAATTTTCCCTCTGAATTGTGGTGGCTTTTGTTGCTTTGCTTTGCCTTGTGATTTTGGTAGGAAATGAAATGTGGTTTAGAATGTAACCGCCTTTGGGCCATTTTGCTCTCATATTTATACGTGGATATTGACCGTTTAACGATAATATTTTATTGAGATTTTTTTTTTATATTAAAATATATATATGAATATTTGCATTTGTTGAAATAAAAGTGTAAATTATGAGTTAGAAGAAATATGAATATTTGCATTCGTTGATGTTGAGGTAGGCAGGGACACTGAAATATGGATATTACCAACTTGGGTATGACCGGACACGTGGCGGCAAATAGATATGGTATCAAAGTATGTGTTGGGCATACTCGGAGTGGCACGTGGCAAGTGCCCTTGCTATCTCATTTAAAAATTCCCCTTTTTTTTAACGATGTAATTGGTCATAGTTTAGAATAAATTAAAAACGAAAAATGAGAGATTTTGGGCAGCTTCAACTTCAAGGGTGGCAAACGTGGAGAGTCGGGCAATAGTCTTCAGTCACCTTACCATTGGGTAATGGAAAAATAATAGCGCATTTTCACCTGTTGGTAAAAGATAAGGGTAAAAGCAACAATATTGCTTTTTAACTAGAAAAAAATCTCTCTAGCAGTCCATAAAATCAAGAGCAAGTGGTCGGCCAATTACTGCCAGCCCAAATGCCCAACCTTCTCAAGCCAGGCTTGTTGCCTTCGAACAAGTTGACGTAGCATGACGGCAGAGAATATTTTTATTTTTATTTTTATTTTTTATCTCAGACACATGTGTTACACGTGCCCAAAAGGATAGTGACCCGACAAACCCTGTAGTGGTGGGCCCCGTTGTATCAGATATCACAAAACCTCCAACAACTAGCTGACGTGGATTGCTCCAACAGTAAAAAAAATTTAAAAATATTAACGGTTCGTCATGTGGCGCAATTTGGTGCATCTGATTTCAAATTAACGCCTAAGATTGATCTAACATTAAAAACTTATAAAAAAAAAACAAAAAACCAGAAATAAGAAAAAATTATAAAAGAAAAATCTGAAAAAATGAAAAAAAAAGAAAGAAAAGAATTTCAAAAAAAAGAAATAGGGAAAAATAATTCAAAATTAGATTTTTTTATATTGTTGTTTCAATTTCTAGTTGGTTATATGTTTTTCATCAAATTTATTATGTTTGAAATAATTTATTAGAATTATACAATTGTTTTATGGGGTAACTTGATATAGATCCAATTTTGTGAGCCATTAGTAGAATTAGTCCACTTCATTGAAATAGGTCCAATAATTGAGATTCCATGTATGTTTATTTGTAGTTTGTACCATATTTACCCCTTAAGCCTACGAATTGTAGTAAATATACAAAATTTCTTAATTATGAGATTATTTGTGGTTTAACTAATCCCTTAATTGTAGGATTAGTTATAGCCATATAATCACCTCAACCCCCAGTCCGTTTCATCCCTCCTTTTTTCCTTCTTCCAAACAATTCCCTCTATCAATCCTCCTCTTTTTTGTCTCTTCTTTTCATGGGTGATATTTTTGTGTTCTTCCCTCCAAATTCGTTCCTTTAATGGAGGTATATTATATCATATTTATATTTCTATGTTCCGCCATGTGGGTTTCTAGCATTTTTCTTCCAATACAATAGGTACTTTATTTTTGTTTTGCGGGTAGATTATATCTGTTTTGTAGGTATAAAGCATTTTTCTTCCTATACAATAGGTGTAACATCCCACATCGCCCGGGGAGTGATCCTTATATGTATATTCTCATCCTTACCTAGCACGAGGCTTTTTGGGAGCTCACTGGCTTCGGGTTCCATGGGAACTTCGAAGTTAAGTGAGTAGCGCACGAGAACATTCCCATGATGGGTGACCCACTGGGAAGTTCTTGTGTGAGTTCCCAGAAACAAAGACGTGAAGGCGTGGTCGGGGCCCAAGGCGGACAATATCGTGCTACGGTGGCGGAGCGGGCTCGGGATGTGGTGGACCCTGAGCCAGGATGTGACAATAGGTAGGTAGTTACTAGATTATATTGGTTTTGTTTTGTTTTCTTCATAAATAGTAGGTAGTTACTAGATAATATTTTAGTTTGAATATTTAAATATTCAAAATTTAAAAACTGAATAAATGATAAAAAAAATTAAAGAATTTAAATATTTTTATCTGAAAGGGAAAAATTGATATCAAAATATGTAATTGAATAACTGGACTCGGTCTCAAAAACTACCTAAGTTTTTGGACCTAGATCCAAAAGCCCCTTGTTTTATTTTCAAAGTATAAAAATAAAATAAAAAATAAATATTTACTTGCCCTAGCTCTTTTTCTTTTAAAACTAGTTAAGTTGCACAAAAGACAACTTATATGCCCTTGTCCTTGCCTTCCACCACCAGTTGCTCTTAACATTTGAAAAAAAAATTGCAAGCAAGGTAATAATCTTCTCTTGCCATATCATTGTGTAACCACCCAAAAAAAAAAAAAAATCTTTATTAGCCCTCCTTTTTTTATTTAACTTTTCATAATAAATAAGTTCATTTTGGTGGCCTTTTCAAATGTAGATAATATCTCCTCATTAGTAACAAGTAGTTTTTATGTACGCGCGTGAAATTAATCAAAACAGCTGAATTCATATAATAAAATCAGTCTTTATTGAATTTACATTAAGAATAGAGAAAATAATATTTAATAACAACTGATTGGATCACATTATTGCTCACCTATTGTGAGGCTAAGCCCACCCCCTCCTCTTTAGTGTAGATAATATCGTTTGTTAAAAATTAAAAAAAAAAATCATTTGACAACTAATTTAATCATATTATTATGCGGGTGCGAAATTTTTTTTTTATAATCGGCATTACACACCTCTTAAGATGTTTTAAACGTGTTTAAAATAGAAAAAATAATATTTAATGAACAACTGATTAAATCACATTATTACTAGCCTATTGTGAAGTACTAATTAAAAATAAATAAATAAATAAATAAATAACTGTACAAAACAATTAATTATTAAAAAAACACTATTAAAATGACAAAAATCACTATTCAAAATACATGTCGGCTTTTTATATAAGAAGATAATATTAAACATTTTATTGTTTTCACTCAAAGGGCTATGCTGAGATGACGTCAGTATCTCTCAAATATAATATATTGTTCTCCAAAAGATAAAGACATGGAAGGAAAGCTCTAGAGTTTCTTACCAGCATAGTCGAGAGAAGCCCAATCCATTCGGCAACTACTAAACCAGTAAACCCGATTAGTTTAACGACTTAATTATCAAATCAAATGTTAACCACACGATTAATTTAATGGGCAAAATACTCATGTATTAATATTAGTTGTGTGAAGCCAAAAATAATCACAAGGCGACACGTGGATTTTTGAATAAAAGAGGACAAAAATACCCTTAAGGCATACCGGGATTTATACGCGCAAGCAGCAGACAATCATCCTTCAACCAAGTCAAAAGTGCCCAAAATAGGTAACAATTCAAAATCTATTTCATCCATCCTCATCCAATATTCTCTACAATGTAACTCCCAAAATCTTTCCTTTTTATTATATTTATTAGCTAATCAATTAGGCAATTACTCTATTAATTAGCTAATTGATTAGGTAATTATTCCATAACTTCCAAATTAACACAAATCAAGAACCCAGCCCACAAACAAGGCTAGGTGGCCGGTCCTCTGTCACCCTAGGAGGCCGGCCACTCTCCTATTTAAACCTCATTCTTTTCCTCAAAGTTCACTTCCAATTCTCTTGCTAAAATTCTCTAAATTCTTCAAACATTTTTCCCTCAAAATTTTAACTTTGGGATCAGATGTTCTTCGGCCAAAGCCCTCTATTCATTGTGGGCACATGAGGCTCTTGGCCTTAACCAAATGTGTTATTTGTTTTGTAGGTGCAATTTTGTCCAAGAATAAGGAGGAAGAAATTTGCATCCACAAATTGGTGCTTTCATTGAGAATTGAAGTACACACACTCGTAAAAGACTCTTGCATAAAAGGTTTTTCTCTATTTTTTTCTTGTCCATTTGTATATTTTTCGTACGTTCTTATTATTAGAAATTTTTATTTGCAAAGATTCTTTGATAAAACGTAAAAGAGAAATACAATGGCTAGAAATTTAGAAAATTCCACAAGTGAAAATTCCAATATTCAAGAAATGGGACTGTGGTGATCCACGAGGCTAAATGTGATCATAGGTGGAGACACACCATCGCTATAGGGCTCCACCATGGCAACCACTGCGGTGGCCACCACAACCACCATCTGCGGCGAGGTCCATGGCACCACCACGACGGCGCAAGCCATGCCATCTAAGCAAGCCCTAGCCGTGCCATCTAAGGCCCATCACACCAAAACCATGGCCTAAGCCATGTCACTCCAAGCCCAACGCGTTGCCAAGCCGAGCTCTAGCCTCGCACCCATGTGTGCCACATGCCAAGCAGCCCATTCCCGTGGCCCATCTTACTCTCTCCAACCAGCCTACTCTCGTGGCCCAGCCTGCTTTCACCGAGCAGCCCACTCCCGTGGCCCAGCCTACTCCTAAGGCCTAGTCTGCTCCCGTGGCCTTCCAAGACCTAAATTGATCCAAGATTAGTTCAACCGTCCTGGCTCCAAATTTCCAAACTGACAATCGAACTGGGAGCATTTTCACCATATTTTTCTGCGGATTTGACATTTCCTAACTCAAATCTCGTGCCCGGAGTCTACCACACTTCCACTGCTTAAGGAGACGCATTCCTTCCAAGCTATTCTAACTTAAATGGAAAACAACACTTGTCTTGACAAGTCATAGAGTTGACGAGTGCCCACGCACAGCAGACGACCTTGGTGAACCAGCTCTTACAGCGTACTGAGATGCAACGTGCCCCAAACGAGGTGTCCTGAAGTAAGACAAAGGAGACAAAGAACCTTTCCAGCAGTGTCCCGACAAGCAGCCACTCAACCAGCCACGAACCGAGCGTTCGAGCAGTGTACACTCCCAATTGGGCCCCCGAGATAGTGTATACTCCCATCTTAGAGCGCGGAGGAGCGTGCACTCTCAACTAGGCCCACATACGAGCGTACATTCACGATTGGGGTCACACTCTGATAGTCAACATGAACAACCTTCTAGGCGAAGTGTTTATTCGCGGCTAAGCCCAAAAAGAGCATCATTCACCTTACATCGGAGTAGGCAGCGCGACGGACAAAAAGAAGCAGTCACTCAATCCGGCTCAAGCTTAACCAGCAGCCGCAGTATATACAACCCAAACACATGGAAGAGCAGCCTAGACCAGCAAGTTACGGCTGAAGGCAGCCGAGAACTCTACTACCCCCAACAAAGGCAAATTCAAGAAGAAGTAGAGAGACTCTTGACCGAGCGATTGCGTAATTTTCAATGCAACGAGGTCGCAGACGAGGCACTACGACGGAACATGACCAACATAAGTAGGTCATCCTTCACGGACAAGATCGAGCAAGCAGAGCCTCCACGCGAGTTCATTATGCCATATTTCATATCTTTCAAAGGGGATGAAGACTCGGATAGACATTTAAAGCACTACTGAAACGCAATGATCCTCTATCGAAACAATGATGATCTCATGTACAAGATATTCACCACCACTCTACAAGGCGAGGCACAAGATTGGTTCTACACCCTACCACCACAATCTATCCAGAGTTTAGACGAACTTTCTTTGGTTTTCACCAAAGAATATTCATCATATCGCTCGATCAAAAAGAAGTCCGACCATTTGTTCAACGTCAAGAAGAACCCAAAAGAGTCGATTCGTGACTATGTGAAGAGGTTCAAAGCAGAGAAGGCAATGATAGTTGGGTGCAACGACTCGATAGCTAGAGTAGCATTCCAAAAAGGACTTCCACCAGACCACCTGCTATTAAGAAAATTGATATGAAAGAAGATCTAACTCTAGCAGACTCTTTCGCTCTAGCAGAGAAGCATACACTTTGGGACGAGGCTCGCCAATGCACATTCAAGGACTTGAAGAAGTACCCAACATCACCTCTATATTATCCAAACTGGAAGCAGATGAGGACTTATTCATATGTTTGATGGTATCTGAAGCAGCAATAAGCTCTACCATCATACGAGAAGACGTGGAAGCCCGACTACCTATATTCCACAGTTCAAAAACTCTTCTCGATGCTATCAGAAATTCAAAAGCTAACTTTAACGATAGTTGTTGCAACCCGAAAGCTCAAGTTTTACCTTCAAACGCATGCAATCATCTTCATGATGCATTATTTCGCTCAATCCAGACGCCCGAAGATAAAGGCGTAGACCCTAGCAGATGCAAAGTTTTCTGATGAACACAACAACTCGGCCCAAAAGACACGCCAATGGCATACGAACAGTGGAAAGACATACTCGGAAGCAAGTTTTGTCCTCGTCGCCCCAAAAGATTCTACATAGAAGCAACATGTATCGGCAGTTGAGCACTACCTCCAGCTGCGCGTCACACGGCCCTAACTGACCCTAATTTAGCTTTAAAATGGTCCAATACCGGCAATTGAGCATCTCCTGCTATGTGTAACATGGTCCCAACTCCACGACTCCCTGTCATGCATTCACAACGCAACAGAGCGACCTAATGACGCCTCGAAGGCAACCGAGCACACCCTAGCCGCACCTGCTCTACCCGATGGAGACTTTTGGCATTTGCATGTCGACGACTCATCCAACTACAAAGGTTCGAGAGCAGGTGTAGTCTTTGTCACCCTAGACGATTCGATACCCGAACAAGCAATCACTCTAGGCTTTAAAGTACCCAACAATGAAACAAAATATGAAACCCTACTAGCAGGCCTTCGAATGGCAAAAGACTTGACGGCAGACAACGCTCACGTGGATGCACTAGCCGGCCTAGGCTCTGCCTTCAACCACCAACTTAAACGCTATATCTTGAAGGAATATCTAGACAAGCCAAGCATAGAGGCAAAGCCAGTAGCCGAGGTGTCACAGGTTAGTACAACTCCAAACTAGCAAGATTCCATTGTAGACTACCTGGTCAATGGCACATTCTCCACGGAAAGATTGAAGTCTAGGAGCTCCAAATCAAGGCAACACGCTATTACATGTGGAACGGCATTCTCATTCGAAGATCCTACACCGGACCACATCTCCGATGTCTAGCGGCTCCGGATGACTTGAAGATTCTAAGCTCAATCCACGAAAGTGTTTGTGGAAATCACTTCGGAGGTCGATCCTTAGCATAGAAGGTTTTTAACGCAGTCTACTATTGGCCTACCATGCACCAAGATGCTAAGGAGTTAGTATAAAAGTGCGACTGCTACCAACGCTATAAGCTTATACCAGCACTGCCTGCTAGCGAGCTACATCTACATACGAGTCATTGACCGTTTATGCAGTGGGCAATCAACCTGGTAAAACTTATACCACCTGCTACTGGGGGCAGATGCATGATGATCGTGGCAAACGACTACTTCACCAAATGGGTAGAAGCATAGCCCAAGACGACCACGACTTAAACGGACATAGAGCACTTTATATGGAGGAACATCATTTGTCGATTTAGCATCCCTCAATCCATCGTCACTGACAACGACCTGCAATTCGTGGGCAAAGATATGGCGAAGTTCTTCCAAAAGTATGGCATCAAGTAGCACATGCCCACACTAAGATATCCTCAAGGCAATAGGCAGGCCTTAGTATCCAACAAGATGATCCTCGACTGCCTCAAGAAATCCCTCACCAACAAGAAAGGAAATTGGCTAGACGAACTCCTCAGATGTTTATGGGCATATTGCACCACCAAAAGATGAGCAACCAGTGAGACTCATTTTTCTTTGGCATTTGGATCAGCAGCAATCATTCATTCCAATGCCATTAAGCCAAGTATCATCGCTCTACTACCAAGCATTGAGCAGAACAATAAAGAGATGGCCACAAGCTTAGATCTAGCAGAGGAGAAGTGCGAGCAGATCATCACCTGTATTGCAGCCTACCAACAACTCCTCTCCAGCTACAACAAAAGGGCCAAGATCCCGTAGTTCCAGCCCGAAGATCTAGTCCTAAGAAAAGCTTTCATCACTGCCCACAGAAAAAGCTCCAAAAAGATGGATCCCATTTGGGAAGGTCCGTACAAGATCAGCAGAGTAGGCGACAAGATTAATTACACCATCACCACCATGAAACGACAAAAAGATCAAAAAAATAGTGGAGCGCCTACAATACGAAGAAGTACCATATGTGACCTCGCACTACATCAAAGCCCGAAGACTCAAGCAGCTCGACGAGCACCACCTCACAAGCCGAGGACTATCCAGTTGGTATGCAGTTTCTACTTTATAGCTAAGCTCTGGTTTGTTTCACTCTTTTTCAATGAGGAATTTAGAAGTAATCACAACTTGGCTTAGCTGCATGCTTATAACAACTGATCATTCCTACACTGCAAAAGAAGACCATGCCCTTTTTAGGGACTCATCGCAGGAATTGTGCCTCTCGAAGGACCAACCATGCTCTCCAGTGCGAAAGGGTAAACAAATTCCTCGACACCCACATGGGTCAACTCTCCAAGACGGGAGGATGAACTCTACACTCCGAATATCCAGACGTGGATGAGCCTGGCTGCCCTAGTATAACTAGATGCACGATGGCTTGCATTGGGATTCCTAGAAGTAGCCACAATGGTCTTTTTCAAGGCTTAGTTAATTAAAGGATTTTGGGTCTTTTGGCCTAATCTGTGGAGAACTGGGCCCTAGAGACGGAGGGGGCACATTACGCAGTACATCCAATGGACGGCTGCCCTAGAGCCCTAAAGCTACTACCGAGTGCACTAAGGTAGCCTACAGTTTCCAGAAGACTGCTTACAGCTTGCCCTTCGAGCAGTAAAGCCACGCTAGACTTATACAACTGCACATTCTTGTGAAATGTTAAACAAGCTAGCGTGCATATACGAAACTTTATCCACTGCCGACATGCTACGTAGTCGATAAGCTTCACCTCTGCCAAGCACGGAACAACTTACACTAAGTTCTAAAGTGTTGTGATACTTACTACACAACCTACGAAATTGGAGAAAGCCAAGGTTAACAGCTTAGTGGTTACGCGGACTTGTCTGCTTTTGTAAGTAAGACATTCGGTTGCCAACCCTATGGCTAACAACTTTGCAAAGTTCTACACTAACACCTACGGCTGCATAGGCTATGCGAGCCTATCTGCTTATAGAAAAGTAGCATGCTTGCCACTGGTCTATAAAGTCTAAAGGTTAGGGCATGAACAAAATAAGCAAAGATGAAGAAAATCAAGGAAAACATGTTGATAAACAACTAGCAAAGGCCGAAGGAGTTCAAGAAAAACAAGAACTACAAGGAAAAACAAAGAAAATCCTAAAAGCTACCTAGAAAACTACATTTTAGTAGCTTGGACATCCCACGACTACTCAGTCACCACACATTCATCAGCAGCGACGCTCTTAGCAGCATCATCATCCAGTGCTTCACCCACGGCTGTCTTAGCCTATACACCAACTTCTTCAACTACTTCACCAATGGAAGCCTTAAAAGTAAAAGCAAGCAAGTCTTTCGGAGGAATAAAGAAGGTCTAGAAACCTCGAGCCCATCTTTCTCACCCTTCAGCTGCACATTCTCTTCGAGCAAACCAACATAGGCGCGCTGTAGCTCATCCACTTCCTTCTTTAGACTTTCGTTGATCTTCAGTACACCTTGAAGTTCCAACACTTGGGGTTCAAGCCTATCGACGATTTTCTTAAAGTGGATCACTTGATTATAAGCAATAATCAACTCTTCATCCTTTACATAAGCAACGAAATGAAGCTCAAAAATTGCAAACTCAATATCATGAATCTAAGGTATGTAACATCCAATCTTCGTCTCTGCACTTTCATACTTAACTTGGATCGCGTCAAGTCTAGCCTTCAAGTCAACGATCTCTTAGCAAGCGGTTTCAAGCTGCAGAGAAGTAGGGGCAGAAATATTAGACCCCTTCAAAGCAACGAGCTCAGAGTCCAACCTCTTGATCTCCTCGGCTGAGGAATAAGCTGCAATAGTCTTCACCACGTCATTAGCAGCTTTGCTATATCTGCATCATAGCAAGCAGAGCAGTCCTTCTATATTAGGTTGTATGCTTCGCAAATGAACTTGGGCAAACAAACCTTTCTAATGCCATCAACAAACTTGGCACAAGTGTATGTCTTTAAGCAGATCTACTTTCAAGAGCACACAGATCTTAGCAGCCTCCTTAAAACAGGCTTAGTGGATTTCTCACAGCTGCCTATGCGAGCAGTCTCCTCCTTCCCAACAGGCAAATCAATCTCAACAATAGAGGAAGTGGGCATTGGCTCCACTTTAGTAGCAGAGTCTACCTTATAGCTCTTCATAATAGCATACCTCTCTAAAGGTGAACTGGACTTGGCTCCCAATGCACGTCTTGGTATAGACTTCAGCACTAGGGGCATGATAGGACCTTTACGCTGAGCAGTCCTATCAATAATTGTATAAGCCATTCTCGACAAGGCAGACGCCACATGCTCAGATCTAGCAGCCTCATTTTTCTTTCCATTGGAAGAAATCATGTGAATCACAAGCCTCTCGGCAGTAGGCGGACCTTCACAAGCAGCGGAAGAAGTCTTTGGTTTTTTCTCAGTTGGCATCTCTTGAGCAGGCAGGGAAAATCTCTTTTCCCACCTTCACTTACAGCGGGATCCATAAACAACGATTGGACGAGCCAATGCATCCCCTTGATCCTATTCATCTCCTCTCTCGGGAGCAGCCCACATTTTCTCAACGAAGATGACTAAGCAGCCAACGCCATTCACGATACTCAGCAGGAGAGCTCAACCCATATTGGCTTTTCCTTCATTTTTTTCCTCTCAGACTAGTAGGCAGGAGGCCTGCATATCCAGCATTTCAGCAGCCCATGAGGCTCGCAACATCCTCATTTCTCCCAATCACCGGCCTGGCCCGTGTCAAGTCTAAGAGCCTAAAGGACATGACCCTAGCCGCACAAGTTGCCCTTGGCTCTAGCCAAGTCGAGCAGCCTAAAACAGTGGTCCCTGCCACAACACATCCTCGGCCCATGCCGAACCGACTCCTGGCCCTTGCCAGCCAACGTGTCACACCACCTCGACGGCTGCCCTGCGACAGCACTATCCAAAAAGAAGACAAGAAAAATTAAATTTTTCTTACATCGGTGCGGCATGGAGAAGACAAAGAAAGCAACGCCAGACGGTCCTTTGCACGAGCAAGATGTAGAAGATTGCTAGAGGAGGGGGAACAAATATCCTCTGAGCTCTCTCTCTTGTAGGATAGAATAAATCGCTCTTCAAAGTTAATGTAATAACCCACTTAAGGTGGACTTAAATAAGCCTTGAGAGAAATTTATTTCCCTTTCCTAGAAGGATCTAATTTCCTATTAAAAAAGGAATCTACATCAAAATAGGAAGCAGTCCTAAGTTTCCTAAAATAGGAAGATCTCTACACATGTTGCCCTTTCCTACGAGCAGCCCAACAGGTGTGGGGGCATTTATGGGGCCAAAAATAATCACAAGGTGACACGTGGATTTTTGGATATAAGAGGACAAAAATACCCTTGAGGCATACCAGGATTTCTACGCGCGAGCAGCATGCAATCATCCCACAACCAAGTCAAAAGTGCCCAAAATAGGTAACAATTCAAAATCTATTTCATCCATCCTCATCCAATATTCTCCACAATGTAACTCCCAAAATCTTCCTTTTTATTATATTGATTAGCTAATCAATTAGGTAATTATTCTATTAATTAGCTAATTGATTAGGTAATTATTCCATAACTCCCAAATTAACACAAATCAAGAACCTAGCCCACAAACAAGGCTAGGTGGCCGGTCCTCTCTCACCCTAGGAGGCCGGCCACTCTCCTATTTAAACCTCATTCTTTTCCTCAAAGTTCATTTCCAATTCTCTTGTTAAAATTCTCTAAATTTTTCAAACACTTTTCCCCAAAAATTCTAACTTTGGCATCGGAGGTTCTGTGGCCAAAGCGCACACCACCACCCCCCCCCCCTTTTAAATTCATTGTGGGCACGTGAGGCTCTTGGCCTTGACCAAAGATGTTTTTGTTTTGTAGGTGCAATTTTGTCTAAGAACAAGGATGAAGAAATTTGCACCCACATGTTGGTTTTACAGGATCAGGATCCTTTCTTGAGCTTAGGGCTGAGCCTCTTGAGCAAATCACATGGGCAGTTGATTTTTGATCCAACGGCTACAAACAAGGAGCCCCTCTAAAAGTTATAACAATTATAGCCGTTGGATAAAAAATCAACAGTCCGTGTGATTTGCTCAAGAGGCTAATCCTCTTAAGCTCAAGAGAGAATCTTGATTCAATTTTACATACTTGGAAGGAGTATTAATTTAGTTGGTCAAACTAAACTGCATGGTTAATTAAGAAAAGCCATGTGGTTTAGTCGTTGGCATTTTGATTATCATATTTGTAAGCAGTGGCGTAGTCATAATTTTCAAACAATAGGGTCATAATATTAACCAAAAAGCTTCATTGGACTATTTCATCAAGCACCTAGTTGGCACCTGCCAATTTATGTCGACATATGCCCAAAGTTTATGCCAATATATGTCAAGAGTGGATGCATGATACTATGGGTACGGTTAAAGACAACCAAGGCTTTTCAACTAAAGTATTTCATACAAAAAGAGAGATAAAGAGACAAATATAATAGAAAAACGAAGAGAAAATTGCAATTTAGTTTGCTTATAGGGGCCATTCAGTAACAAAACTATTGATTACTTGTGTTTTTAACCCGAGTTCGTTGTACTACCCCCGTACCCCGTCCATAATATAGAACCGCGGACATAAACTTCGCAGAGCAGTGAGTTCCTCTCTTTGCACTCAAAATTTGAATGGTTATCGTTGCAATGTGGGTCAAAGTGAAAGGGCAACAGAAATTTCTCTTTACTCCAAGTACTTGCACGAGTTTTGCTCGTGTCTCAAATGAATTCGAGCACATAACAGCAATTCCAACAGGAAGGCAGATATGGTTTGTGGACAACAAACATCGAACAGATTTTTAGTAAGGCTAATGCTGCATCACGTCACAGCTCTGGATTCCGCACAATAAGCACATCGAAAATCTGCAAATTGGTACGATGATGGAGAAACTTCCCTGAGAGATGAGTTATACAACCGCCATCCCTCGGAACAAAGGATATCACTTATACATTACACAATACATGAACCTCATGTCTGGAGGCTGAATAACCCACAACACAAATCCTCTACCAGCTCATAACATTATGCGAGGAAAACCCGGAAAAAACAGAGAAAAAAGGAAGTGTAGAGAACCAAAAATAATAAGAATTAGAACGCTTTACAAGTTTCAAGCTGTTTTAAAATGATACAAGCCTCAGAAAGAGGAAAGAATCAGAATGAAAAAGTTAGGATTCTTACTCTTTTTCCTGTCGCAGTCTAATCAAGCCAGCGTGTAACCCCGTCGTCTTCCCCTACGGTGGCCAGAATCTCGATGCTTACATCCAAAACAGCCTACAGTTTTGTATCAATGAAGCATTCGGAAGATGAGAGGGATGAAATTGGCAGCAATAATTATAGTTTTATGAAATTCACATGGAATGAACATATGCAGTATTGACAACAGAAAATGTTCACTCTGAGGCATAAGAGCAAATCATCAGAAAATTATCCTTCATTGAACAATAAGTTCGTCCTTCATTGAATAATAAGCTCGACTTAATTAGCCAAACAAAACCCTCACAATTTAGCACTTCTACTACTATTTGGGCAGAGAATTACAACATAGAGTCTGGAGAACAAGAGGCAAATTTTTATAGTATTGTTTCCTGGTCAGTTAATGTATAACCCTTAAAAATAAATATAAAGCAAGCACAAAATAATTTAAAATAATAGATTCGGGAGACCAAAGATTTAAACAGGAGAGTTTTCTTCTTTATTTATGCTCGGGGTTGGGGGAAGAGAGATGTTCGTCCAAAGAAAACTTAATCACCTATGGTTATAGAACTACCATTGCTCTTCACTGTGCACCATAGTTGGTAAACTACAGAACAGTATAGTACGTGAAAAATACATACATGTATTATTCAGCAACTTATCTAAAACGATACTTTGAAAATTTGGCCTTTTTTTACATTTTAATATTTATTTATGTTTGTTTTCCAATAATATGTTAAAAATAAATATAGAAATACGTGAACTTTATATGTATTATTGAAAAATGTGTCTAGAGTATTAAACTTGAAAAGTACGTACCTACTTGTATCATACGTTGGAGTTTTTAAAAAGTGCAATTCAACAAATCATTAAGACATGTACGAAAAACGGAATTTAAAAAAAATACACTCAAGTACGTGTTTTTTACATTCAAAAAATATGTACGTAGTGTCAAATTCACAATCTAAAATACCTGAAAGCAGAATGCAATGCAACTACATAAAATAACTAGTAAAGGAACTTACCAAAGGATTTCTACAGTTAACCAGCTTACATTCCTCCAAGGTACCTTCCAACATCCAACTCTCCCAGACATCGAAACTATGACTAGCAAAGACAAATTCCATTCTTCTATTTATCTGCAATGTTAATGTAGCACTTGATTTTAATCCCAGATGTTTAAATAGTCAGGTAGTCAACTTTTAAGATCAATTTTTAATCTCATTCAAAGTAATATTACCTGCAATAACTTTCCACCAGCAGCGAAAGATCGCAAACCAATTGTGTCCTATAATAAGGAATCGATTATCTCATATCAGCTAACCAGATTGCAATTAACACAGTAGTCAGCATAGATTGAATAAAAGGCTTACAATTTAGGTCTTTAGGTCCAAGAGAATAAGTGAGTTCTTGCATACTTACCTTGCTTCTAATAACAATGAGAAACTGCGCTGCAGGATCTCTTTTTGTTACATTTGACATAGTATCTAGGAACCAACCACCACCTTTAACTCTTTGCCTTGAGACATGGAGAGTGGGACGATCTCTTGCATACAAAGAGACAACATACCCATCCTTCAACAGCTCACCAGGCTTTCCACTGAGCCTCTTAATAGATTTTTGAAGCTGTTCGGAACGAGATACTTGCATTGATTCTATTGGAGTTTTCCTACTTCTCGAGTCCTCTGGGGAGGCAAACCGAGAACTTGAACTTAACGCTTGATCAGTTCCACTCATAGCTGTATCTTCCTCCTGCTGCGAGGTACTTTCTATTTCTCGTGAAGGATCATCTGATTTTTGCCGGGTTTTTTGCTGTGCATGCCTCTTTTTGGCTTTCTTACCTGATCTGCCTCGTCTTACATCAGGTCGAGTGGCACTTTGAGATAAATTTGAAAGTTGGTGCTGGCTAAGAGACCCCTTGGATTTAATAGCTTCTTTATTCTGAGAGCTTTCTGAACTTGCATGATTGACTTCAGTTGGTTGCTCAACAACGGATAGCTGCAAGTTACTTTCTCTGTCCAGCTTATCCGACTCTTCATTTTTATCACCTATTTCACTTTCATTCTCCTCATCAGATACAGAATCTTTTGGAACAATCCCGTCAAAAAAGAATGTCTGCAATATGGAGATAGCTTTCTCCCTTATCTCCATCCATACTTCTTCACTATAATCTGCACTGTGTGGCAGTATCAACACATTGGGCATCTCCTTTACCTGAAGTAAACCCATGATAAGATATCTTAGCACCAACCTGGTATATCGAATTAAGATGCTCCTGATGGGCATCATTCATGCATGTGTAGGAATAAAGACGAAAAATACATAGAATATACTATCATCCAGAAGCAGGTGAAATTTCCATACCCTTCTGCCTTTCATGCCCAAAAGTTATCTTATCACATTTTAACAGCACACAAAACACCATGTGGTTTCAAAGAAAGGCTACAGAGCCACATGTTAGTTCAAGGACAATTTATGCTAAGAATGTAGGTGCATTTTTTTTTCCTACTCCTATAAGAAAAATCTACATCTAATAATTCAGATACCAAGTGGGCAATCAATGAGAAGATGGGCGAGGCTAGAAAGAAAACAACCAGACATACAAATAAGTTGCCTATTAATGCGTACAGTTCGCAAGAGAATATGGTTTATAAATAGTTGAAAGCTCCCAAGCTTTTATGAGCAAGTCCTGACATTCAAACATGGCAAGAAAGTGGCAAAAACTCCAGCAACGGAGTGAAAGAGGAACTAGACTAACTGGATATAATGAAAAGCACACTGAAGCAATCAAGCACAAGTATTTGCCAGAAATTGACACAGTTACACAGCCTATGGTAACATATAGATAGCCCACAAAGAGTTAGCATACCCATGCTTCCATCCATTGTGGCCCTTCAGCACCATCTAAAGCACAACCAGCTAAAATTCCATCAATCAGAAGCTCTTTCACAGAACAATCGTCCAATAGTTGACAGCTTCCTGTGTTTACCAGAAATGAACCTGCACAACAAGACTTAAAATCATTCCATGCTAATATAAAATACAAGGACCACAAAACTCCTTAAACAGGGATCAAAATGAAGAATAATGTACCAGGCTTTACATGCTGCAAGCATTCAGCATTTAGAATCTGAACTGTTTCATTCGTCAGAGCACAGTGCAGTGAGATGAGGTCACTTGCAGCCAATAAATCATTAAGTGTATCCATTCTTCTGGCAGCAGGCGGAAAGCTTATGTGAGACCTGCTCACTTTTCCATTCACCTGAGATATTGTATCAGGCAAAACGTTTATACAGTACATAATAAATTCAACCAGAAGAACCAAATATGAGACGCTAAAGTTAGTTCCAAACTAAAAAGTACATAGTGCCAATTCTTAGTCAATTTCCATCAATAAAAGTGACAAAAACAATTTTATTTCCATAAGAAGTTTCATTAAGTTTACAAGTCGCTTAATTTGAAAAATATATAGTGAAACCATTTCAAGACACTATACTTTCCAGAATTCATATAATCTTTAGGATACGAGGAAGCAGTACTTCGCAACTAAAACATCAACGTGTACCCACCACCCCAATAGACAATTAAATACGTAAAAAACTAAAAGTCCACAATTTCTCGACAAGTAATGCATTCTGCTCCAATAAACCTAACCCATTTCCAATCCGAAAAGAAAATATTAATGAACCACAATTTAACTTCAAACATCAAAATGAACCAAATCTACTCTCTCTCGGTTTTTTTTTTTTTTTTTTTTTTTTTTTCCGCTACCAGATTCATAGTCAATTATACAGTTATACTACATTTTAGGTTGGGAACGTAGATTAGGATCGAATACCCAAACTTTTCCACATTTTCCATCATAATATGCTTCAATAAACATCAGAAAGAAGTTCACTGTCTCAGCAATATCAATATGAACAATAAAACGCACATTCAAATGTCACATATTTCAGCTACTCAAATGTTAAAACTTAAAAATGAATTCACAAACTTCAAAAGATGCACTCTTCGAGCCACTAAACATCGATTTTTAGTTCAGTTTAGCTGAATATGAGTTTCCGAGAACTAAATTTGATCGAATCAGTACCTCTACGTCTTGAACATCGAAATAGAGAACGTTCATTTTGAAGGCCAAGCTCCTTGTGGCCAGAGACCTAGCCGACGCAGATCTACCGATAATCCCCAAAACCAAGCCTCGACACCGTCTCATCCCGCGGCACAGCGGTTGGATCGAGCCGAGCCATCCCGAAGCGGAGAGTGTGTGGCGGGAGAGCATGTGCGTCCGGCGCAGCAACCCGAGGAAGAGCGCCATAACCGTGTCAGCAATCTCTTCGGCGCGCGATACGTCTACGTGGATGAGCCGGAGCCCCAGGTCTGCGGCCAAGGCCGAGTCTACGGCGCGGTCGGCGGAGCCGAGGCAGAGGATGAGCTGGTAGGGGCGGAGGCGGCGCTGGGCGGCCCGTGGGAGGTAGGCGAGGGACTGGAGGAGCACGGCGGAGGCAGACTCGATCTTGCCTTCCGCGAGGCGACTGAGCGGCACGTGCTCGACGGCGGCGACGCCGGACAAGGAGTCCTGCTCCATCCCAAAATCATCGATGCAATTGAGAGTGATGACCAAGGGAAGCGATGAGGGTGAGGTGGTAGGGCTGTTACGGTGGGGCATTGTCACAGGGGATCTGGTGGTGCTCATGGTCGGTGGTGGTGGTGATGGTGGATTAGGGTTTTACGCTTGTAATTTTGGGCATTTCTTGGGGTTAAGTCCAGTGATGGCTCTCATTTCTTTGCTGGAGAGTTGAGAGCTTCGAGTGGCCATCCTTGCACCCCCCTACTCCTCTTTGGCTCTGCCGCTCTGTTCACCCACTACTTGCCCCTCTCATTTTCCAAAATTCCCCTCATGTCCCCAACACTTATTTTTTTTTTTAAATTTTTTTTTTGTGATTTTACTTTTTTTTTTTGTTTTGTTTTGTTCCCCTTATTTAGGAAAGGGAAAGGAATGCAGTATCTTTTGACGTACCACGGCCAGCAGGATCAGGATCCTCTCCTAATCTAAGAATGAGCATCCTCATAATCAAGGGATGTGGACTGTTGGATGAAAATCCAACAGTTATAATTATTATAACTTTAAATGAACCTTATATTTGTAGCCGTTGAATTTTCATTTAACAGCCCATATCGCTTGGTTATGAGGATCCATTAGGAGAGGATCCTGTCCGGCCAGCAGCACCATAAAAATGTCCTAGTCATGGGAAGTATGGAGCTTATGCTTACGGATTTGGAATATACCCTTATCTGGCTTGACTAATTTGAAATTACTATTTCCAACATTTTATTTTGGTTATTGCCCGTTACTAACAAAAAGAATTCTTATTAATACTCTAAAATTTTCAGTTTACATTTTTATATACTTTTCTCGCGAAAGTGTTGATAACAGTTCTCTTATAAAATGACCAGATGCATATCCACCAGAAAAGAAAATCCAGCTTAGCACGTGGACTACTAAGTAGTTTGGTATTGAGAAAGTTAACCCATTCGGAGTCTTGGTAAGAGAGCGATCGAGCGTGGGTGAGTAATTGTAGTACAACTTTGGTTTAGTTTGTTTCGTTTGGTATATTACTATTGGATTAGAGGGGAATATGATTTGGCTGCTACACATCTTGCATAATTTGGGTTCTGAATCATGGTTGTACTAACACCTCGCAGAAAAGGCATTGCGTACAACAGTTGTACACAAGAAGTCTCATGAATGACATATGATAATCTCATGTAAAATACAAAATCTCATCACAAAACATATGTATCTACTACCTACAGGCTACAGAGCAAGAAGAAACAATTCAATTATTCATCAACAGCTTGCGCACTGCTTTCTCACATCGAATTTTATTAAACGGAGGAATGAGCGAGAAAATAAAAACACATCAGTACAAGTGAAGCAACTCTACATTTATCTACAAAAACATCCATGATATGAACTTTCCCAACCATCTCCAAGGACCGCAAAATTTTCTACAAGATATGAAAAAAATAGACAAATACATGCATCTTCAAGAAAGCAAAGTCAAACCTTGTACAAGCTTGTGCCGGCTGCTAAACAAGTCTTCGCTATTACCTACAGCTCCCTCAGATCTTCAAAGCTTTTTTTCCTGCCTCGGAAGGCTAAGCTGGTTCTCCACATTGTCACCGTGACGATGTTTCATTGAAACAACATTTCAATGGTCCAGTAACCGGCCTTTGGAGTGAAGTAAACTTCCAACCTGACTGCAAAAACTCATGCTCAACAGATTTGTGTTCGTGCCGTTCTCTCTTCCTCACAATCTTCAATATTTCATTATTGTATTCCCCTTGACTTTCCCAAAAGCATTTCTGATTATCAACTTCAGAGAAACCTCCTCCGGAAATTAGTGGTAGTCGCTTGATAGGAACGCATGAGCAATCCAACACCAATCCCTATCCCAAGGCCAATTCCAACACCAACTCTAACACCAGCATTGAACCATGTGAGTTGGCCGTTCTCACCAGTGTACATTTCATCGGAGTAGAAATGATGTCCAATTTTCCCTTCTGACTCATACTCTTCAATTTCAGAGTCTGTAATCTGCATACGATCGCCAATCAAGGACTCCAAGTCAGTTAAAACTACAGATGATAAATATGCTTCTTTCCTCCAGTGCAGAGGCTTGGCTAAGTAATGGGGCTAAAGCCTAACCCAACCCAAAACGATAACAAATGCAGGAAGATTAATCGCCAACAAAAGCTTGGGAATCATATGCTCAGAAAAACGCACTGAAAAAAGAACATATACCGCTACTAATGCATTTGCAAAATGAAGCTAATCTAGCTGCAATTCCCCCAATGAGCTATATTTTTCGCGTGTGTACGTGCACCAAAAAATTGAAGTAAAGGACCCTAGAATGGGAGGTAAGTTATCAAAGAAACAACAAACATTTCCATCCTAACAGAAACCTTCAATAACCATATCTAGAGGGGGAAAAACCTAACGCAACCCTTTCTCCCTCACTTAGAAAACCACAAAATGGATAGTTTCCAAGTGATATAAATAATCTATGAGATATGAACCGACAGGTTTTGAAATGTACTGGATCAAACTTGAGAGCAATAAATTAAATACATGATCCACAACAATTATCTACAAAGTTTCGGTCCCCTGTAGCTGTAATGGCGGATTATACTATCATCCCACTTACCAGCAACATTCCCTTAATTTAAATAAGTATGTTCGACAGAACAGCGACTCATGGAGCATTTTGAAGAGCCTCAAAACACTGCAATTCAATCAAAATCAAAAGCGTAGTTTAAGAGCCTCATACACATGTACCTACACTTGCAAACACAATTTCCCATCTACAATAGCCATATATGCTTTGTGCATCCTTTGACATGAATTATTCCCACCTACATAAATTAATCAGAAATCTAAATTCTCTACAACCGCCACCACCAAAATCCTCACAAATTCACAAGGTAGCTACCAACGATTACCGAAACCATATTAAATTCAATCCAAATAAAGAACAAAACTTTCAACTACAAATCAATGGCAACATTTCAATACCTGAAGTTTCCGATGGTGAATCATCCCATTACAGCCCTTGATGTGCTCCTTCCCAACCTCCTCATCCTCTGGAATGGCATCGAGCGCAGCGTGCCTGGGGGGCCTTCCTCCTCGGACTCAGCTGTATGTTTTTTGTCAATATCACAGGCACACCGGAGCAACACCCGGCGATATAAACCTCGATTGACGGGGCGGAGACCCGAGTTTCGGCAGAAAAAAACGAGGAAGAACCCGAATTGATCGAGGCGGCCATGTAGCAATCCATGGGAAAGATTGATGACGTGGATTTGGAATTTTGTACTTGTGAGGTGATTGGCTAAAGATGGGTGCAGCATGCATGCAGGAGTCATCCGTGCGTGACACGTCGTTAAAACAAATGAAAAATCTTTGTCGTTTCTCCGTTTTTTTTAGGTGGATTTGTACCTTTTTCTTTTTCTTTTTTATTTTTATTTTTTTATTATGTATGATCTTGGAAAAATAATTGCTTGATTTCGGATGTTAATGTCAGATTTTAATTGTAGAGAGAGATGATTGTGGCAAATAGGGTTTAGGGTTGTATTAGTGACGGTGATGTTGGGTACTCTTTAGTTTCGCTTTGGTGGTTCGTGCTGAATCGTATTTTGCATTTTGAATCAGTTAAGCTATAATTAGAGTGGATATGTTGGACTTATCTAGTTTTGAGTTCACGATTAAGCTATACTGGCAATATATGATAGAATTGAAGCATAAAATTGTAGTTTAAAATAGGGAGTTTGTTGTAGGCATAATTTACTAAACAACATAAAGATGACATAGAGAGAGAGGAGGTGCGGCATAGTAGAGAGACTGAGAGAGTGTGTAATTGTGAGGTGTGTTATTCTATCTCATTGTGCCTTTATTTATAGTAGTAAGAAAGGTAAATTCATTACCCCAATAGGATTGCAACTTTAATAAAATAACATCTAATCTAAGACATATAGTAGACTCTCATAAAGATATTCCAGATATGATAAGATTTACACGATTACATTCCTAATCTAATGGACATCAACACTTTCCTTTGAATGTGTAAATAGTCAAACAAATGACTCATCAGATCTTCAACGATGAAGTAAGTACAATTGATAAATTCGTCGGCACAATGAGCGAATGTGAGTCTCAAAACAACGGAATAATGCATAAAAGGTAAAACTCACAAAACCTCGCTATAGTAAAACCCAAGGTGGGGGAAAACACATAGACTAAGGAGAAAAGTGAGAAGTTGCATTAAATCAAAACTAAACATCTTCTGGACGCAAATAAAGAATCTCACAAGGGTATGACCAGCCCAGGATGGGTGCCTTGTCAAAATTTAGTTAGATAGCAAAACTCAGTGGGAAAAATGCTCTTAAGCTTAGGGAAAAAGAGTACATTAAGGTCAAGTGAGTATACTTCTGGATACTCCCCCTGAGTTTGACAAAACTTCCAAATGAGAACTACAAGCATTGCATATGAATAGTTAGGCATACCAATTCCTCTGACAAGCTTCTAGAAGGTTAACTTTAGCAATAACGTTGTGTAGAGGTCGACAAGGTTGTCTGGGATTGGTTTGCATGACTTCAATCTCCTGATGCTTTGCTGATGTAGATGTAGACGCAATATGTCTTGGTGTTGATCTCATTGATGTATCATGTCTTCGTCGGGTGGATTCATGTGACATAGTCTTCATGGATCGTTGTTGGGACTCAACGATGGACGAAAACAATAAGTACTTCAAATATGCTCAACAAGAACTCTCAACCATGTCTCACGAGTGGTAATTTGAAGTGTAGTAAGTCTTGGAACGATTCAAAGATTTCGTAACTAAGGTCATATCTTAGACCTCCAAGATATTGCGATATCCCTAATGGTAAAGACATAAGGATGTGCCTTGTGCGAGTTTGATAAGTAACATGCATCAGCATAACAAATAAGGCAAACATCATTCCTAGGATCAGGGGGTCGGATCCGCTCGGGATGCGTTGGGATTAGCCCAAATCCATAGTATCTTTTAGCATAGCGGAAAAACATCTTGAATACCAATTCAGGGGTTATATGATGGCGCGGAGCTGCATCTTTACCAATAGATCAACATTGAAGAAGATGTCATGTTTAACGCAATGAACTAAGTACAAAAAAGGTCAAAGTTGAACTCAGATATGGAACTTCAGATTCCATAACCTCTTCAAAGGTCTCATTTGGATATAGCGTATGGAAGATCATAGGTATACTCAAAGGTAACATCTTCATGTCAAGGCATAAACGAGTTTTCCCAAGATCCTTCATCTCAAATTCCTTCTTCAGGTGTGAGGTAGTTTTTTCAAGCTCTTCTAAAGTCGTAGTGAGATCCATGTAATGGATATCCCTAACTAATCAAATAATCACTTAGACGGGTATACCACATCTGTGGGATTGCTTCAATCCGTAAGTGAACGCCTCAAACAAGTTGAGAGAGTGTTCTGTGGTCTGGAACTATATGAACCAGTACATGTAATTATTCGAGAACTTACATGTAAATCTCCGTATTAATATTCCCATGGAGAAACACTAACCACATTTCATAATGTTGTTGTCAATCACATGGCATTTGAGAGAAACGTTGTGCTATAAGGCGTGCATCATATCGCACTATTTCATTCATCTCATTACGCTTCATTTCCTACTTGTAACATAACAGGGTTACTTGGGCAATGTAGGAATGATAGGTACAAACACACTTTGGTAAGGAATTTAACTTGGATTGTAATTTCAATTGTCTAATCATTTCTACATTGTCACTAATCAACAGAACACGGTTCGATATCGTTGCTTTTCATTTATGCCGGTAGCTACCATGTAAGTGAAAACATCATCGATGATAATCTCATTCTAATTCCATTATCTCATCCAAACTAGCATACTGGACTAAGAACTTCAAGTCTCGGGAGTAATCCGGATTAATTTTATGAGATGGAAATGCCTTGAGACAGAGATCGAGTATGGATTCATGTTGCGTCATGATCTTCCTCTTCTAGGGAAGTGAATCCTATGAACTAAGTGATCTGTAGTACTTCAGATTGATAGGTTGATTGGCTATCCGCCGGGGTATCAGACCGTCCAATAGGGGCGGCCAAACCGTCCTTTAGGAGCGGCATACCTGTAATACCCTGAAAATTTAAATATATGAATATGTGAAGAAAAATAGAAAATAAATCAATTTATGGGTATTAAAAATTGAATTAAGAACTTTTAAAGTTTTGTTTCCGAAAATTATTATAAATTACATCGTAAAATTTATCATTAAGTGGAAAAGATGAAAATGCCCCTAGCTGGCTTAATGTAATTATATGAGGACTTATTTTTATCCTCATATATTTTATCGTATTTCTTGATATACTTGAATAGAGGATGACCCTATGAGCGTGTAGGCCAAAAACCGTTTGCGAAACGAAGTTACAACGAATGAGTTATTAACGATCAAAGTTGAGGGCAAAATGGTCATTTGACCATAATCTAGAAGACTCCAGATTTTCTGGAGCAATGAGGTGTGCCACGTGTGTGGCTGGGATGAAAGGAAAAGAAGAGAAAGAAGAGAGATGAACGGTTGTGATGAAGAGAAATGAGAGAAATAAGGAAAATGAGGGATGAAATGGGCCCAATAAAAAAAAGGAGGAGGGAGAGAAAGGAGGGGGAAGAGAAACACACAACTAGGCCCTTTTTTCTCGACCCATTTTAAGGGTGATTGGGTAGTCCGATTCGGTTTCTTGACCCTGTCGTTTCTCTCACATCCGACATCCGTTCGAGGTGATTTTGATGTCTATGGAAAGCTCTTGGCGAGCCCAACATCCGTGTGGTATTATATTTCTCGATTTTTAACCCAATTTTACAAATCACAGCCTTAAAGTCCCCGGTTTTCCTGCGGTTTTCCCCTTTTTCCAGTGATTTCGACAACGGTTATCGTCGATCACCACAATCAATGGACTCCCATTAACCTCAAGAACAAAGCCAATGCATTTTTTAGGGCGTCAGAGCTGTTTTGGAGATGAATCAAGAACACCCACAATCAAGGGTTTTTGGCGGTTTGAGGGCAATTTGAGGTGTTTCTTGGCCAAACTAGGTTTCGGCCCAGGTATAAAAGTTCTTCCCTTTGTTGTGTTCTACAACCTTGTAAAATTTGGTAATTTTTAGAGTTCGTCGAAATTTGGGGTTTCCGTTTACCAGAAACCACCATGCACGGCCACGCCTACGGTGACGCATGGCCAGTGAGCCGATACTGCATTTTTATGTGAATTTCATTATTCTAATTATGTTTTTGGTATCTATTTAACGTATTTCGATTATTAACACAAATGTTGGATATTTCGATTAATTGTTTATTTTCGGAATTGGGTTGGAATTGAATTGTGAACTTAGAAAGGCTTGATCCCACTAAAGGTACGTAGGCAGTCTAATAGGGTTAGATGCAGCCTTAAATAATTGAGAATTATATTTGGTTGAGTAGTTGATATAGGGAAAGAAATTTGATTTATAAGATGTACATTTATCCTTGTAGGCATGTTTGCAACTGGTATATTATCTCGTCATTTTAGCTAGATCAGATAAATGCGTATGGAGCAATATTCTGAAAGCTAGAATACATTGCATTTACTTATCATACTTATGCGATAGAGGGATCGAGATGAGACATAGTGGGCAACGTCAACGCAAATTCGCGTCGTTCTACAGGAATGTTGATGTTCTTATCTCCCTCTAATAGTGGGAGGACATTCTTATTGAAGTGAGAATCTACAAAATGAGTGGTAAAGAGATCGCTTGAAAAGGCTTTAAGAGAGTCAGTGCGAAGGAGAATCATAATCGACAAAGATTCATAACTTTATGTGAGGACCCATGTTGGTACGTTAAGGTGGCGCAACTTGGCACATGGAATGCACACCCAAATGCATAAGTACGAAATGTCAAGTTCATACCCAGTAACCAAATGTAATGTCGAAATACGTTGGGTGGTAATGGGTCTCGAGGTGGACCAACATAGATACGTACAGGATTGCATAACCCTAGGCAGAAACCGAAAGCTTGGTGCATTCACTAAGATTCGGGCGATCATTGAAATTGCGCTTTATGATCAATCTGCGAGGCTGTTTTGAGGTGAACATGGGAATTCAATGTTCAATTATCCCAAAAGACATGCAATACTTTATCGAAAACTGTTGACATAAAATATTTGGCATTATCCAATCTTCCAAACTTTATGGGATAATGAGGGTGGTGAACCCCTAAATCGGTCATGAAGTTTAGCAGCAATGTGTGTGGATAAATATGAGACCAGTTTGTCTATTCATCAACCAAAGCCATAAGTATTTATATTGTTCGTATTTTGGTTAGATTAGTCCATATATATTCCCTTGAATCCACTAGGAAAATAAGGTCATTTCGTATCTTTGTTATAGATGATTTAGAAAATCAATTTCCCCAACGAGCAGGCTTGGCAAAGTGTGCTTGTAAGCACATGATCCTTACTTAAGGCAAGGAGATGCGTTGTAGCACATGATCCAAATTTAGTACCATTCATACAATGAGGAGTATGCCAATGCTCTTAATTAGGTTGGATAGACCTAAAGTCATTGCTAGAGATGTGACTTAGGTATAAAGTTCGTGCGCATAGTATTGTATTCATCCATACAACTAACTTTCCCACATTCGTACCTAGTCACATGTTTAATTGAATTCGGTCACATGTATTAGAAACATGATTCAATTAACTTATATTCGAGGACAATATCAATTAGATTATCCATAACCCAAGAACATAGAAAAATGTTCACAAAGTATACCAAAGTTACTAGGGGGATTTGGCCAACAAGGCCATTCATATCAAAATTCTGCTCTTCCAATGATGTTTGGTGGAGCAAAATTAGTCTCGCATATTGACTATGAGAATGGTACTCCTCAATGACATTGGTAGGGGCAAGAAGAAGTGCATAACCAATGATCTCTCATATCAAAACAAATGTAAATTCTACAGGGTTGAGGTTCAGGAACATTATTCCTTATTCTTTAAGTTTTAAGTCTTAGGTGTCAAGGATCTCGGTTCAGGCATGATGCCACACCTTGGCAGGCCTTGATTCTACCATATATTGTAACAAACTCGAAATTTGTGAGAGTGACAGACCTAGACTTGGGTTTGAAAGGTTCCAGCCGAAGCTGGAGAGGTCAGTTCGGTACGCCTCTGCCGAAGCAGAAAATACATTTTGGTGGGCCCTAGCTGAAACTAGGTATCACTATTCGGTAAACTCCAGCCAAACTGGGTCTATACTGTTCGGTATACTCAAGCTGAAGCTGAATCTATACATTTCTCTCACATTTGTGGTAGTAATCAGATTCGAGAATTTGGTAAACTTTTGTTTTCTACGCTACCGTTTTAGGAGCAAGTTGGAAACATAGAGGGACGGGAAAAGTATTCTCCAGTCAAAATTCGATTGGATTTATAAACTTTAGAATCGTACTCATTCATGGACGTAATCATGGAGAATGTTTTCATGCTTCCTGGTCGTTTCAAATTTCTTCCTTTATTTTGAGTGTACATGATTGGCAGAAAACAACAAAAGCCTTTGAATTTGTAGAAGATCTTTCTTGGAAAGCCGAAATTGCATATCCAATGCATTGTATCACGTTCAACAAAGAAAAATTAAATTGAATCAATAGCATTTAGATTAATTCAACAAAATAATAAATTAATCATAAAAGGAATGATTAAAATGTAATACTCCCCAGATTGAAGAATAAACTCTCTTTAATAGCGTCAAGAGCATGCTAATAACGTATTATAAGCATAATTTACTAAACATTATAAAGATAACATAGAGAGAGGGGATGCCACACAGTAGAGAGAATGAGTGAGAAGTGTAATTGTGAGGTGTGTGTTACTCCACCTCATTGTGCCTTTATTTATAGTAGTAGGGAATATAAGTTCCTTACTCCAATATGATTATAACACTAATAGGATAATATCTAATCTAAGAGATCTGGTAGAATCACATAAGGATATCCCAGATATGATAGGATTTACATGATCACATTCCTAATCTAATAGGACTGCAACAGAGTTAAATTTTTAAATCAAATTTTCTAAATCAAATTATGTGGGGGTTGATGATTGAATTATTACTTAAGTGTTGATTAACGTGCTAAATTTAGTTTGCAAATTTGGTTTAAAAATTTGGTCTACCTAACATTACTCATTAAAAAGGAAAAATTGAGAAGGTGAAGGTGAACTGTTGGAGAAAGATTTCCTACACGAAGAAATTCCTCCACAACTTCTTTGCCTATAATCTGCTCATTCGTCGAATCCCGTGTCGAGAAGCGACCCTGAATATTTTTTCTCCAAAGCTTCGTTAAGGTGGGGGAGGGTACCTGCAAAAGGTACTCCAACGCTTAAGTCAATGAATTGAATTTGTATTCTCTAGTTAGGGGTTTCGATTGCATACCTTACTCTTTTTCTCCTCTCCACATATATAGAATTCTAACGCTTGGAGAGCAAATACCACAACATGTCCCTCACTCACTATTTCTTAATGGTCTTCCATAGTGGAGGTAGTTATTTGCCTCCTTCTACCTTTCTCGAGCTCTCCGTGCAACGTCATACAAATTCTCATTCCTATGCAAGAGTGAGGAGTCATGGCACACGCCAGGTTATCATGTTTCTTGTAGGGTTTTCTCTTTAGTCTAACAATCATAGGCTTGCCTTATGTAACACCATCTCTTAAGATGATTGGTATTGGCCTATGAGTCAAAACCGAATTTCATCCTCCCATAATGCCCATTTTTTCCCTTTTTTATTGGTGTGTAAAATAGGGGAAAATTGAGATTTCGATCACATGAGGCCCATGAAATAATATTCTTTAAAGCCAAGCTAAAGCCTAAAGCCGTTTTTACTAAAGCCAAACTACTTACTAAAGCCAAATTTACTATGGCCACTTTTTCTGAAGTCATATTTACTAAAACTAAATTTTCCAAAGCCATCTGACACTTTCATTTTTGCAAAAGTCATCTTACACTCTTTTCTTAATTCTCTAAAGCCATTTGCCCATTTGCCTAACTTACTAAAGTTGTCTGACACTCTTTAACTAACTTACGAAGTCCAATTGACACTCTTTGCCTACTTATAAAAGTCGACTAACACTCTTAACCTAACTTACGAAAATTGGCTGGCACTCTTTGCCTAACTTACAATACCGATTGACACTTTTTGCCTAACTTACAAAAGTCGACTGACACTCTTTGTCTAACTTACGAAAGCTAGCTGACACTTTTTGAATGTCGATTGACACTCTTTGCCTAACATACGAAAGCCAACATACACTCTTTGCCTAACTTACAAAAGCCAGCTAACACTCTTTGCCTAACTTACGAATGTCAACTTACACTCTTCGCCTCACTTACGAAAGTCGACTGACACTCTTCGCCTCACTTACGAAAGCCGACTGACACTCTTTGCATAACTTATGAAAGACATTTGACACCCTTTTTTTTTTTTTTTTTTTTGAAAAAAAAAAAGACAAGTTGCACCGAAATTGGCTCAGTTTACACAACATCACTCTGCTAAAACCAAAGCATTTATCGATCACTTTTCCAATTCTCTAAGCTTGCTCCCTGGCACTTTTCCCAATTATTTATTTATTATTTTTCTTTCACATTTACTTAGTATTATATATATATATATATATATATATATATATATCCGTCCTCCACACACATATCCTTATTCATGCGCACATATATCCCTATTTGTGCACACACATATTCTTATGATGTTATTTATTATTATTCCTCCACTAAACAAGCCATTAGCATGCCACACACGAGGAGTGGAGCTACAATCAAGCAACATAATTTGCACCCACTGCATGGAACATGGAGAAATAGAAGGACATTGGAACTTGGACCCCAAGACTTGAATGTTTATGAAAGGCTAATAATCCCACCAGCATAAGGGTGTGTTAGAGAAACAATGGGGAGGTTTGAGATCGTTCTATATTTCACAAGCATCTTGAGCGAACACTGACTTGAGCATTAGAGTGCTTTCTTGTAGGTCCCCCTGCTCTTATGATGACAAGCAAAGATGGTGTATAAGGCTTAATGTGTTCAAGATTATTTGTTGATGGAGAATTAAAGTACCTTGCTCCAACATGAACAATTGAATAAAATAACGGGAAGTGACCCAACACAGAAAAAGCAAAGAGGCTAACCTTGCCCAAGTTATCATTGAAACTGAGAAATAGATCAACAAAATTAGTCGCCAAAATGAATCACTTTTTAAAAAAATAACAAACATGTTATTATTATTTTTCAGCTTTAGAAAATAAAGAACACATAGCAATTTTTACTGAGCCACATCAACTAAGAACATTGAGCATTGTTCTAAAAATTTCCACCTAGGCGCTAGACGGTTGGCCATCACCATGATTAGTCCCTATGCGTTTGAAAATTAAGAAATTGCACCTAAACCCACTTAGGTGCCACCTGGGTCTTGACTCTCACTTAGATAGAAAATTGATAACTTTCATTTTGTATTTTAGTTTTTCAATAAAATGTATGAGACTTGTTGAATACTTGGGTAAACATTAATTATATACTTGTTTCCATGTTTTCAATATGTTCTATTTATAACCTACATGTCATTTTATTTTGCGATTTAGTATACAATTATGTGTCTTTTATGTACAAATAGACACTTATATACAATATATATATATATATATATATATATATTAAATTTACTAAATTCCTCCTAGGCATGTTGATAGGGATTTTACCACACACGCAAAAGGGTTAAAAACTCCTATAATACTTGCAAGAATGACAAGGTTATTGTAGTACAAATGAATCTCGCAAGGTCGTTCTCCACATGGATTATTAAATAATTCGAAGCAAACAAAATTCCAAATAATTATTGTAAAACATAAAGTTGAGATGATTTTTATGACCTAATTTAATAAAAACGAATTTAATTAATAAAAGTAAACCAATATGCAATATTAAAGATGAGGAAAAAGGAAACAATTTTGTAGAAATCAAATTAAGAAAGCATTGGGGATCCGCCGTCACCTTAACAATCCTATATGGTTCTCCCAATTACTTATGACCTATACATGCATATTTCAAAGGTTAGGTTTTCCTAATATATGCCTACTTGGACCCCCAATATAGAGCGTATATCAAGCATGCAATCCGTCTGTGGTATTCAGATCAAATCTAAACATAAATGACTCATTAAGTTTTGTGAAACCTTTTGAAAAGCTATACAACCCTTAAGACATGGTATTCATCCTAAGTGGACTTACACAAATTAATCACAAGAAGCCTTTTCAAGTACCAACCTCAGACCAAAATTGCATCAAATTAATTTTCTAAACATTCTAATGGTCGTGAATCATCAAGACACTTAGACAGTATAAACCAGTGATTAATTATTCGAAAACCTACATGCATATAATCATAAGCAAATTGAAGAGAAACTACATATTCTTGCTAAGGCATGTGGCCTCACCCTAGCAAAAAAAGAATTAGTTATGCATATTCATAATAAAAATCACAAAGTTCTTTATTGAATTAATAAAAGATCGAAAACACTTTAAATGAAAAAGTTTGAAAATTTCTACGCTTGGCCAATTTCCTCCCTTTCAGAATGCACGTAGAAGAAGTAGCCACTAGGAATAGGGCTGGCCAAGCTTATTTAACCCAGTAAAAATTAAATCCTCCTAAAACAAAGGTCTTCCAATCCAATTGGGAAACTAAATACTAGAATAAAATAGGAAACAAAACCCTAAATTAAATGATGAAATTCACCTAAAATCTGAACAGCCACGTTTTGGACCCCTAAACTACTCCAAAACCTACCCAATATAGCAGGATTTAAAGTTTGGAATATTCTAAACACTTCTCCAGAAGGCCACGAACCCATTAGAGGTTATCCTGGGCTCTAAAAATGCAATTTAAGCCTAGAAACGTCATTTCCAACAGTGCATACTGCTCCTTTATTCCATCGCCAGAAAATAACCGCTTGGTAGAAAAATCCCAAATTTTGACACGAACATGCCAAGAGACACATGAACATCCTTCACCGTGAATCACTATAAAATTCGTCTGTTTGATCACATTTTGCTCCAGAGAAATTCAAATGTCCTATATTAAAAATATAAAACAAAGTATTAAAATTCTACCAAAATAATTACCAAAACATACTAAGAATACGGTAAAATATATAATATGAAATTGACTCATCACCCGTCTAGCCACCTAGACACTACGCTCCAGCCCACCGTTTGACTAGCACCTAGCGTCTTTTTGAACCTCTAAATATTATTCAAAGAAGGATGGCCTGGCGAGGTCGCCAATTCCAAGAACTTGAGACCCTTGTTTATTGTTGAGTTACGTATTCCCAATTCTTCCAGACAACATTAAACAAAGTTCCAGCATTCATTATCTCGTTCACGATGAACTGTGCTTAAAAGCGGTGCTAATCCATGCCCAAATTTAATGGGCAGGTTGTTGGCAGGCCCATTGGACTTTGTTTGTATGAATTGATATAGAACGAAGCCCATATGTGGCCCAACCATGCTGCTAATGAGCTTTCCTGCCTTGCTAAGCCAATGCCCACTCCACATACATTCATAAATCAAGGTAAGTGTTTGTTACACAGCAATTATTTTTTTTATTTTTTTTTAGGAAACGATATTTTCTGCATTAAGAGAGTAGAAGAGTAGGGTAAGCTTCATAATGGGTTAGTTTGAACAACATTATTACTAACCTATAATATTATACCAAGGACAACAAAGTATAGTATTTGAACGACATTAAAGAGGAATATCGTTTGCTTTTGGTATAATACCACTATCCTTGCTTTTGGCAACAAAGTATAGCCTTTGATTTGAACGACATTATTACCACTATCTTATAAGGAAATAAAGAGAACTTTGTTGCCTTTGGTATAATACTATAATTCTTGGTAATCTCTCATTTACAAGTAAAAATGAATACTACTAACCATAATATTGGGCGTCTGTTGTACACAAAATTTAACAAATAAGGAATCAAAGAGTTGAAAGAAGATCCCATGAACGAGGAACTAAAGAAGGAACGGCCCCAAAAATTATAGTATTATAACAAAGACAACAAAGTTTTCTTATTTCCTTAGACCAACTCTAATGGTGGGCTAAAAGCCAAATTACCCCCCAACATTTCCCCCCAAACCCACTCCAACCCAAGGGGAAAATTTGGGCTAAATGCTAAATCAAGGCCAAATTCCCTCCAAAATTTAGCCCAGAAATCGGAGTAGACTTCACCCAATATGTATCGGAATTTAAATTTTTTTAGATTAAAATGTTCATAAAATTAATTTACGATAGTCTACATATTTATTTAAAAAAATTTAATTTAACAAAAAAAAAAGCCTAAGTTCATTCTTTAATAATCCCCAACTAAAATTTTAGACTAGAACGGTTGGAACAGAAAAGTTGTTTCTAGGCTAAAAGCTAAATTTTTCGGACTAAAATATTTAGCTTTTAGTCCAACCATTGGAGATAGTCTTATAGGATAGTGGTCCCACCTTGTATTTTTAGCTTTCAATTTTTGTACTTGAGATAAAAGAAAATTACATGAAAGGCATCAAAATTCGCCCACAACAAAGTTATTGACAAGAATGAGTCATTTCACGTCAATTGCCTGTTGAACTCACAATAAAATCAAACATGAGATTTAAGCTATTTGATTCTTTATACAAAACCATAATTGAAGAAAATAAATTAAATCAACTCGGAATCTTAATGAAAGAGTAAACACTCTTAATTAACTCAAGTATTGGAGGAGTTTAATTAGATCCATCTCATATATATATATATTTGTGAAAATATTTAGGACCCTCGCAAAGGCACGGACCTCACCTCAAGTTCCACGTAGGCAGCCATGCAAAAAAGGCGGGCGGCTACTCAGCCTAGTCTAGAATTGTCAAAACTTACATGATTGATTAGAAAGCAAAAGATTCCTACACATCGATTGTCACCTTATCAAAACGGAAGTATTTTTGTTTACTACTTTTAGAGTGATGTATTCTCATCATTATATTTATTATTGTTAAATAAGTTTGAATTTTAAGATTCGTCATGTAGTAGATAAGCACAAATTTCAAAATTCAAACTCATCTAATAATAATAAATAAAATGATAAATATATACCACACTAAATAATATTGAGTAAAAATACACTCTATCAAAACTCCCAGAAAAGAACAGGCAGTCAACAGACTCAACACTAATAACATTGTAAGTACCGAAATGTTAGCTCAAAAGTAGTGGAACAGACTCAACACTAACAACTAACTCCTAATTAAGCTAGCTACCTAGTGTAATTAATTTTTATTGTGCCATCTTAATGCAATTCCTTGATGTGTAGGAAGAAATTGTGTAAATAGTCTCAATTTTAATTCAATTGAAGTAATAGTCTCTCAAATAAAAATTCGTAATTGTTGGTCTCTTAACTCATCAAAACGTGCAACAATGATCATTTTCGTCGACTTCGTTAGAATTTTCGTCAAAATGAGTCACGTGTCATGCACGTGAAGCTAAATCAAGGGGCAAATATAGAAAATGGAATGAGAATAATTGTAGCAATGGTCCCTCAAATTTTACCCACTTGGACAAATGGTCCCTTAACTTTAACCCAATTAGAGCGATGGTCCCTCAGCTTTAACCCAAATGTACAACGGTCCTTCCAACATGACTCATTTTGATGGAGTTGACGAAAAAGACCATACCTGGACATTTTGATGAGTTAAGGGACCAATGGTCATAAATTTTTAATCAAGAGACCATTGTTCCAATTGGAATTGCTACTGTTTTCTTAAACCGTAGATAGTAACCTCATACTTTGCTCTCATTCTATAGATGTCTTTATCAACATGTATGCAAACATTAAGTTCAACTCGGAATTCTGGTAAATAAGAGTATTCACTCATGATTCATGCATTTGAGGTCATGTGTTTGATTATTATTTCTCCTAATATCACGTATAATACATTAAAAAAATATTTAGAACAAGAGCAGTTATTAGTTTTTACTCTGCTTGTTATTCAATAATATAATTTAGGCATAAAACTGATACATTTGTAGACCTCTAGAAAAGAAGATGATCATGCAAGTCTAAAAAATATTGCCACTACAAATCCTTCCGCTATTCGTGCAAACAACGTAAAACCTCACACCTTGATAAAAAAAACCCATACAACCTCACACTAGTGTCTCATTTTGTGTCGACACAGCATAAATGTCATACAACGAACTTGCTGATAATGTTATTCTTTTTCTTTTCTAAAAGGGGATTAGATGATGGTTTTGTCATGACAGTTCATCATTTCAGAGGTTGGGAAGACTCACAAAAACATTTCAGTATTCCTTGATCACCATCATGTGATTTACGAACTCTAGAAACTAAGGATGTGTCATGTGAAATATGGGCCTAAAATTTATTCCCAACCCAGAAAGTGCTGATATGATATTTGTACTCTTATAAATTGATTGACAAAGTATTATTTGCCATCTTGTGTAAAAATATAAATAACATGCGCCCACATAGTGGAAAGGTAAGTGATTTTCACTCTCATATATTACCTACAAGTTCGTAACTCATAATACTATTATTAAGTCAGTAAAATCACTCATACCACCTATAGGGAAAAGAATTTTATGTTTTTACGGCTATTATGAATTTGACTTGAGTGTTTCTTACGCTACAAAAAAATGGCCTTTAAGAGCACAAACTAATGTGCCCATTATTTACAAAGTTGGCACACATATTTTTCTCTCTCAACCTTTTCAAAACAATGGATTTAAATAGATTATTTATGTCATATTACTTCAAAAGACACAGTTTTTTCTTTATATTATTTTTTTCAAAGACTTATGACTCACACCTTACTTTCTCTCTCTCTCTCTCCCACCCCCCCCCGGGGTCCCTTAACGCACCACCACACACACTCTCTCTCCCCCCTTAACGCACCCACACCCACACACACTTCTCTCTTCCAGCCGTTTCTCTCTTTACCAAATGGATTACTTCGGTCTCACACATATACATTATATGTATTTAATTTTAAAATTATGTGGATCGTTGGATTGGTTGAGATTTAAATCTCAAATCGTTGTTTTATAAGAGCAACTTCAGCGTATCAAGGCCCCCTATGGCAACTTCCTATTGAATAGCCTCCAGTAAACATTAACTACCTTTAATGAACAGTAATTGCGTTTTGCATTTTCACTCCTAAACTAAATAGCCATGACAATATGCAATAAAATATTAGTATTTTTTATTTTATAACAAAATAAAAAATAATTTTGTTTCAAATTTCGGATATGATTTTTAATCGGTCTCGTTGTACCACGTTTCATTGAATAAGAAATTACAACCCAAAGTATTTGAGAAAATATAAAATTGTGGTGTAAGGTGGAATATAATGATAAGATATTTATAGAAAAATTAAATCCTTTTCTTTTTTTAATTTTTAATTTTTTTTCAAATTTTTTATTAATTGTTTACATTTTTTTTTTCATTTTTTACACTTGTTATTAATTTTTTTTATTAATTTTTTACATTTTTTTATTAATTTTATAATGTGACGTCAGCCATGCATCATTTGGCCTTAGGTTCTCGGACCATCGATTCGAGCCGGGCCTCTCACTTGGGCCCCTCTCAGCCCAATCGCCCGCATGGGCTGGAGTAAGGAGCTGGGGCTATTGGGTAGGAAATGACGCCGGTTTATCGGGTTGGAGCCCCCGCTGGACTTGTTCTAATTAACCCTAGTAACCTCACTCTCACCTCACCTTACTCTCATTGTCTCTTTCACCCGATTCGCCTCTTCCGCCCAAATCCAAATCGAGCTTTCCTCCTTCCTTTATCCTCCCACATTAGTGGGATCACCCAAATTTGTCGCCTGAATCGTGACTCCACCCTCACCAGTCCTCAACCTATCTTCACTTGTGAATTCGTCCCCTGAATCGCAATTCCACCCACTATCCTCACCACCTCGCTTGAATCGAGCTCTTGGTCTTAGTCCTCACTCCTCCTCACTGCACAAGGTAAGAAATTCATGCAATAAACTCAACCAAAGTTCATGGATATTGTTTTATTTTGAATTCGGTTAGTGATTTTGAATATGGGTTTTGAATTAGGGCTTTTGAAAACGGTCTCTAAAATAGGGATTTTGGATTAGGGTCTCTCTATACCTTTCTCTATCACTCCTCTCATATATGGGGTTTTCCTTTGTTTTTTTTTTCTTTGAAAAACACCAACACCACCCATGCATCATATTTGAGTTCGTGTTTTTTCGTTTCGAGTTTATATCTTATGAGATCTGACATATATATTTTGTATCTCGCCTCGTTGCTTATGGATTTGAGTTTTGAATTTATTTTACATTTTTGTTTTTCATCCCTGCATGCAATTATGGATATGAATATGATGGATTTTTGGTTAATTCATACTGTGAAGTTTCTCAGTGACTGGTTTAGTCGACCCGACCCAACTCATATTGGAGCGGTTTAGCCCTAATTTGTCTTAGCTTAACTTTTTAAAAAAGTGGGTATGAAAAAAAGTTGGTGCATTTTAAGTGTTTGGTAAAGACTTTAAATCAGTTTTTTTTCAAAGTTATCGGTGAAAAGAAAGCTGAAAACCAGAAGCTGCAAAACAGCTTATTTTGGTAAAACATGGATGAACAGTAAAAAATAAATGAACTTGGTAACACGTCGGGTTACAAACTTCAATCTGATTGATGATGACGATCTGACCTTGACCATCGCACCAAACAAACACTGATCCTTTGATTCAAAGGTACAATATCGAAGACGCAGTGAGACAAAGAAAACATTTTTCTTCGATCCAGAAACAACAAAATGACGTTCAAATTGTTTTGAAGGACCAAAATGCCAGACAGGAGTGAGTCAATTGCAAATGTTCTGAGCTGCGAGGTGATCTCCCCGTCAAATGAGATGTGCGTTTCGATATGGGGGACGAAACGCGAGGGAGAGGGGAAGGGTACGCAGGTGGGTGAGGATTGAGAAATTTCAGGAGGGGAATCGTTTGTTTGTTAAAATGAAGAGAGAGAGATATATTATTGTGAAACCATGGTGGGGCTCTTCTGGTTTTGTTGGATTACTTATATATTGTGAAACCTTTCTATCTCCCCCATTTCTCAATTTGTTGGTTGAAAGAGGATAAACATTATCCATCTAAGTCCTTAAATTAAGAATTGCTAATCCAATCCCCATAACAAATCCAACACTTCAACCTCTATTCCTAAACTACAAGATAAATGATGAGCAGCATCAATCTAAAATCAAAATCCAAAACAAAAACCAAATCTAAAACCGAAATGGAAAGATGGAAGGAGCAGCATCAATCAAGAAGAAAGAGCAGTTCAATCAAAGAATTCAACTGCGCACCCAGATGCAATTTCAGTTCATGATGTCTTTGTTTGTGAATGGGGAGTGACTACGGAAGAGATGAAATTGAGGGGATGAAATGACCATCTTATCCTCACATGTGAATTTTTTTTTTTAATTTCTTAATTATAAATATTTAAGATAAAGTTTATAAATATTTTTATATTAAAAAATAAAGTATATTTAGTACTTCACCTTTATTTGTTAAGAAAATTAAATTAATGGCACATCTAGTATTATATATTTTTTGGTCATTTCACATAGTCACAACTGTTTTACATAAAATTTTACCAAACACTATCATACTATTATTTTTTTTTTCCAAAAGCACTTTTACGAAAAAGTTTACCAAACACTCTACTGCTTTGTTTCATAGTTGCTTATTTTCATAGCACAACATAAACAATTTTTTTTTCAAAGCACAGCAATACCAAACCAGCTTTTAGAGCCTTGTTCTCTTTGTTTCCGTAACCTCAAAGGCCCTGCCCTTGTCACGCCCCCATTGCCGGTTCTTATTTTGTATTTGTATGGAAGAATTTCATATCTATTATTATATTTATAGAGCCATGTTGCTTAGAATTTTAGAATTTTGGATCTTCAATTACCGTTACTTGCCACTTCACTCAATGGTTAGCTCTTTTATCTCAGATAATGGCCCTTGGGATATGGCTATGGTGTATGAAAATTTTGATCAAGATGAGGCAGATGCTATATTGTCAATTCCCTTGCTCGGTGACAAGAATGACCACCAGATTTGGCACTTTAACTCAAATGGTCGGTACATTGTTAAAAGTGGTTATTGGGTGACCCTTGTATATAGAGACTTGATTGATGGAGTAGAGACACATAACAGGACATCCTTGGACCAATTTTGGAAACAAATTTGGAAGGTGAAAATTATGCCTAAAGTCTCTCACCTTGTTTGGTGGGTCGCTAATGAGTGTATTCCTTCACGCCAAAATCTCTGATGGCGTCAAATTGTTGGCAATGTGACTTGTCCCTGATGCCTCTTGGCCTTGGAAACTACTCTTCATGCATTCTATGATTGTAGCTTTTGAAAGAAGTTCTGGGAGACATTGGGTTTCCCTAGGTCGGTGTGGTGCTCTGGTACAGATATGACTATTGATTGGTTGATGGATGTTTGGGCTTCATCCCCTCCCCTGCTTCTTCCTCTATTTGCAACTGGAATTTGGTGGCTCTGGTTTGCTAGAAACTAACTCTTGTTTGAATCCCAATGTGTTGATCTTGAGGTGTTAATCTAGCATGTTGATAGGAGCATATTTAGGCAACTTAGTTGGCTTGTTCTTGTGCATTTACGTTGTTATTTCTTAGTTCTTTAAGTCTTTTAAAGTTATTTTCGTATGCTTTCAGGTTCTAAGGGCTAAAGGAGCAAAGAAGTGCATTTTGGAGCCTTTTGGAGCACTTTTGGGCTAAGGATGGATAGCTTATGCTTGGAGCCAAAGTGTTGGACGAAATTGAAGGCTTTGTAGGCACTTTAGGACACAAAACAATGGCCCTAGCCCAATTACACAACCTTGCTGTGGGCTTAACCCTATTTCCCTTCCCTTGCCGTGCAAGGGGGAGCATTTTGGGTCCATTTTATGCACTTAAACCCTAGCCCTTTAACCTTGCAGCCCTATTATGATTTATTCACTTTCATTCATATTTTATTTCACCCTAAATCACCCTAGCAACCACCATAACATTATTCCATCTCAGTCGTACCCACCAATTCCATTCAATCTTCATGATTGCAGCCACATGTTTTCCCATTCTATCATTTCAGCATATTCACTTCCATATTCCCTCTTTAATCCACATGCATTCATCATCATTCACCCTAGCTTGCAGCCACATGCTTTCCCATTCTTTAAATCAGCCACATGCACCCAAACAAGCCTTTGCCGTGCATAACCTTGGCAATTCCAGCTTTCCACCAAGCAACCTAGCTGTCATCTCACATGCATTCCCTTCATTATTTCTGCCACATGCACCCATAATCATTGAGCCACATGCAGTCTTAATCATTCAGCCACATATTCTCCCATTCTCCCTATAAAACCATGCATTCCCTCACCAACAAGGAGGACTGGCTTTTGGCCGTGACTACCCCTTCATTTCTAAGTATCTACCCCTTCATTACACACCATCTTCCCCTTAGAATTCCTTAGCCGTGCATCAGCCATTCACACCAACACAATCCCTTTGTGCCGTGCCTTCCTCTACCATTCCAGAAATTCATACACACTTCACACCATCACACAACCATTCCTCCATACAAATACCACCCCAAAACCTATCCTTAGACCTTGTGCCGCAACAAAGAGGAAGAGAAGAGGGCCTAAACGTTCATACAATTCAAGTTTGAGTTGTTGGAATGTTTAGGTGTTTCTTTTCCTTTGATTTCAATGTTTAATTTCAATTCTTTTTGTCTTGTACGTATGAGGAACTAAACCCCCCCTTGGCTAGGGGGGGGATTCGAAATACATGTTTATGCTTGCGATATGATTTGATTACTTCTAATTGTGTTTCATAAGTTGTGAATTCAATTTACTTATCTATGTGAATTACATTGATTTGTATATGTTGGTTGAGAGTACACGCTTAATTATCATGCATAAATTGGATGCTAGGATATAAGGAAATTTCACCTAATCGTTATGGAATTATATTCACAAGTAGTAAAGGTTGATGATCTCAATCGCGTTAAGTAAATTCTTGGCATAAGTTTCATGCAATCATAGTAACAAGTGCTTCGTCAATGCTTATGGTTTTCATAGAACTTAATGATTCTTGCTTGTATCTCTATTATGCAATCATGTAGGGGACTTGTGGGGAATGTTTTGGGTTGTCGTATGCAATCATCCAATTCAATAACGTTAGGAAAATCTGAGGGTTAATTAGTGCAATTCACGGTTAATCTGGGGCGTTGAGAATTCATGGTTTATTGAAAAGCAATTGAAAATCGTTTTATATGCAAGTATAACATGTGTGGAGATGAACCCCTTAGCTAGCTTCCCATCCATTCAATTCTATCAAATTCATATTTACATTCTGCCTTTAAATTACAATCTGTGCATTTAGTTTAACTTCGTCAAAACCTCAATCCCCCTTTGCTTTAGTGTCCAATTTAGTTAGAAAGTGTCTTAGTTTGTGTTTATAAGTGTTTTGATTCAATTTGTTACACAAATTCGTCCAAATTCACCATAGTGCTCAAAACTGCCCAGAAAGTGTTTTTAAGGCAGTTTTGAGTGTTTTGGGTGCTGTTTGAATCTTTTGGTTTGTTTTAGTGTTTTAAGTGTTTAGTTTTGCATTCTTTGAGTCTAGTTTAGTGTTTTAAACTTTATTTTACGTTTTTGAGTCAGTTTCCAAGTGATTTTGCAATCCCTCTTAATCCCCGGTTAAGAACAATCCTTACTTATATCTATACTACAATTGTCAAAAAGAGGGTTTAATTTGTGTGCGTATAATTCTCGCATCACATGTGAAGGACTATGTCGTGGAGTTCCGAGATGTTTCTCTCTCTCATCATATGAGCGTTCCTTTACAAGTTCAGAGTTCTATATGGCTCCCACCACTAAGATGTTAGTTCAAGCTAAACGTGGATGGTGCAGTGAACTTGACTGATGGTAGGAATAGTGTAGGTGCAATTATTCGTGATTCTCGTGGTGGTCTTAAGGGGGCTATCTCTATGCCTAGTCCCTGTTTTGGCTACAAACGGGGCTCGAGCTTGCCATTGATGTAGGATGGTTTCCCCTTATTGGTTTAATCAGATTGGCAAATCGCCATCCAATTTATTACCCTAGGTGAGCCATGCGGTGCCTGAAGGGTTCTTTGTGGATGTGATTAGATAGCTATCTCAGAACCTATGTCTGATCCCTCGGGCCATCCCCAGACATGGGAATGGAGTTGCACATCAGATTGCGCAACAAGGTATCCATGAACAAGATTTCGTTTTTTGGAATGAAGTAGGCCTACTGTGGCTCACTGATATTTTAATTTCAAAATTTGTAACTACTCAAATGTTTTGATGTAGTCTTTGTTGGCTTGCTCAGTTTCTTTTCCCTCATTGGAATTTTTCCCAATTGGTTTTTTCCAGGTAAGGTTTTTTAGAGACCCTCACTTTGAGCTTGCCTTTGGACTAATGAATGTTATGGCATTTTCTGCCCTTGGTTACAAAATATTACCCTTTCAAAAAAAAAAAAAAAAAAAAAAAAAGGTGTCACGACAACAGGGAGATCATGTGCCTATGACACATTACCTTGGACTGGACTTTGAACTATAGGTGCTAAACAAGAAGTAGATTTACCCATAGTTGTTTTCTTTTTTATTGAGCATCTCTCAATGGTCATGAATTTTGTAGCTTTCGCATTGGGTCCCACTGGGCGTGCCAACTCGTCGGCCAAACTCGGTTAGGGAGTAAAATGAATGTTGATGTGGCGTTGGGCACACTGATGACTTCTGAATCTTGTGACCGCGGCCAAGGAAGGAACACGTCACGGCCTTTGGGTTTTAGAGCTTGAAGACAAGGTTTCTATTTCTACAAAGTTCAATATTGAATTCGGCTTTCAATATGCCAAATGTAATAACCCGGTAACACCTCACTTCGCCGGAAAGGTTGATGAGATAACCTCTACCAACAAGGACTCGGAATTCCTTGTTGATTGAGACTTGGATAGATAACAAATCAGTCTCGAAGAAGTGCTGTTTATTCAAACTGAAGGTGCTCCTTGGTCAGCTGATTCTACGACTCTAGTGCTGTTTATCCAAACTAAAGATGTTACCAGTTGCCTCCATAGTGTTGTTTATCCAAACTAAAGGTGTGTTGGCGAGAAAAAGGAAAACAAAAATCTCAAGGTCTTTGAGAGGTTTCGCGTAGAGCGAGAGTTTGTATAGGGTAGTTTTGTGTTGATTTAGAGGGGTCTTGAATGACGCACTCCCTTCTCTATTTATAGTAGCAATTTCCTTAATGACCAAGGTAGAGTTTCACTCGAATTAGAATTCTTTAACCTAATCTGAATAAGTCTCAGCCAATCCTAACTCCTATAGGATTCTGAACCAAGATCTTAAATCACTTAGATTCAACCTTTGACTCTCGGCATCTTTTTTGAATCGAAAGATCCTTAGCTTCTGAAGAATCCTTATTGTACTAGGATTTGACCACTTCACCCTTATCGAGACAAAATCATCTTCTGATAAGATTCGGCTGAAGTCTATTAGGCCAGGCCTAAGGTGGGAATATTCTAGATACTTTTTACTGGACCTAGAACAATCATGGGCTCGGCTCAAAGTATTATTTTGGATCCAAACAGTTACATAGAAATTATAATCCCGCAATACCCAAGTATGACCATTAACATGGACTAGCCTACCATCCTCAATTCACCATTGCATACCTTTCTCTAGCAACTCTTGCCCCCATAAAATTGATCTCCACGTATAAGATAGACCCAAGCCCAACTATGCTGACATGAAATCCGAATTTACAAAATAACTTTCCTTAAGCATTCTAGCAACCAACGTATTCGAAAACTCCAACAAACGTCATCCCTGTTTACACAAAAGAGCTTGATTGAAACATGATAATTCTCCAAAACCCATTCCTCCATCAATTTTGTGTTTACACATGAATTTCCAATTTTTTCCAATGAATACCTCGGCCTTCACCTTTAGGCCACCAGAATCTAGCAATTATACTCTCCAATTCATTACAAAAAAAAAAAAAAAAAAATCCAATAGGAATCTAAAAGACGCTCATCGTATAAGATGATTTTCTAGTCTTATAGTTAACGGTTAAGTATGAATATTGGACATACTCCTAAGAATCACAAAAAATCGTGCTCCAAGGAGATTTGCCATATCTCAAGTTAAAACGACAATACTTAAGTAATGACTGGTCAGTACCCATTTTACTCACTATATTATGTGCCCTAGTAATATTGTAACACATGTTCATTTATACTTTCTCGAAGTATTGTAACCAAACACTAACTTTTCCTTTGAACCTGCGACCAAACACAACCTCACTTCTTCCTCTTGTAACTAAACACAGGCTCTCTTCTTCCTCCCTTCCTGCCAACGTCGCAAATCTCAACCCTCATCCCCAATCCTTCTCTCCTTTGTCAACGTTTCTTGTCCTCGTCAAGCACACATCCATTCCTTTCTCCAACCTTTTTTCCTCGATTTGAGCCTAAATTTAGTTTGAAAACAATGTTTAATTTGAGGGTCAGGTGAGGAAGGAAATGAGGGAGAAGATAGGTTGGAATAGACAAGGATGGGGTCAACGAATGAGGGAGGTTATAAGAAGGTTGGAGAAGGAGGAGGCGGGGATAAGACTGAGGAAGGGCAGAGTAAAAAGAGGAGAAGGTTTTTGGGATTTGTATATTTGTCATGGCAGAGGATTGAGGGGGTAAAGGTAGGAGAAGGCTAGTGTTTGTTTATCAAAATAGTGAAGAGTTCGAGAGAGTATTAAATGGACATGTGTTAAAATTTTATTGGGCCACATAACATAGTGAGTAAGATAGGTGGTCAGTACCCAATTGTTGTCCAAGTTAAAATAATTATGTGAATAGTTGTTAGCTAAATTTAGAAAAATGTTTAAAATTAAATAATATTTTAATTATTTGTTGTTTGACTCACTCTTAGATCTGTTTGTAAACATGAAATTTCCTTCAATGAATCAAACAAAAACACATGTACAAAGTAATAAATTTGTACTAACGGATGAATTAGGTTTACAATCTTTGGAACCTCTGATTCGATCTCATGATGTGTGTAGTTGTTCCAAAGGTTGTAAAGACTTGATATTCGTTAATGAACATTGTAAGAGTTTAGCTTGTGTAGAAAGTAGCACATGTAGGCAGTGCTTAGTGGTTGTCAACACAGTGTTGTTTACTTATCCAAACTGAAGATATGTTGACTAGAGGGTTATGATAATTAGTATTTTTCTCAAGCTTGTGAGAAATGTTTCGCATAAAGCTTTTTGAGTAGTTTGTTTAGTTGAAGAGGGCTTTTTATGTTGCAAAACCACTTCTATTCACAGGAGTGAATTTCATGATACTCAAGTCTACCAAGGTAGAGTCATGATAGGACTATGCCTACTTGGCAATCAATTAGATATCCTCTCTTTATCCCTTTAATCCTTTCTCTAGCCGAAACTCAATTTTTATATGGTCTTGGCTTCTTTGACTTAAACTAGGATTCTAAACCTAGTGTCTCTGTACACTTAATTCATTCTTATATGGTCAACCATAGGTTATGATCCTTAGAAAGATGTGAATCTTATCAAAACTCAGCCTAATCTTTAGCAACCTCAATTCAATTAGGACTCGACTGAGCCGAGCCGCGCTTGAGTCTGACCCCTTAACAGTCCTACTACTATTAGGACTTGGTTGAATTAATGCTCTACTGGGCTGGGAGCCAATTAGCTTGAGGAATCATTATTGGGTCGAAAATCGTGGTCTTTCTTATTGGGTCATTTTTTTCTTAGCCCAAAACAAAATGTTAACAATTTTTTTTTTTTGATGTCTGAAATGTATAGTTTTCGTGATATATAAAGGAATTTAGGTTTTAATATTATCAATATAACTTGAAAGTGTCCCTAGTGTTGTACTTTTATGCGCAAACGGAAGCGAATTTTAACAAAGTATCAATATCAATGTTGTAGGTGAAAACTAAAACAAACAATCTTAAACTAACACAAGAGATTTACATGGTTCGGCGTAAAGCCTACATCCACGAGCAAAGTACGGTGAGGAATTTCACTAAACAAACGGAGATTATAAAAAGCGTTTAAACTCTTATAGCCCAAATCCCACAAATTACAAACCCTAAACCAAATGAGTAGAGAACTCAAACAAATGGAGAAGATTCTCCCAAATTGCTCTCTATCTCACAAACTCACAAATTGACTCTCACGAAATTACCACACGAATGAGCCACGCGTTTGCCACGCACTCATGATTCCAAACGGTGACCTCCACCCTAAAACCCAATTAGAGAAAACTCTCTAAGCCATGGTGAGGCACACAAAATACACTAAACCTAAGGTCGTATTTATATTGCATAGGACTTAGGTTATAGTAAGAATCCTAATAAGAAGTAAATACAAATCCTAATCAAATAGGTAATTAACAAAATCTCTCCACCAAGGAAACCAACTAAGAAGTCAAAATCCAAACCCAAATAGGACACCAAAACCAAATAAGTAACACAAACCTAATTCTTTACATCATCTTAATTTTGAGCCGTAAAACCCAACACCCAGCAGATTAAAATCACGGCTTCCCCCAAACTTAATTTTGAGGAGAATGAGATAAGAAAACAGCAGGACTGAGCACACAATCCCGTGTTGTTTCAAAAAACCATCTGTCCACAATCCAATCGCCATGATGGTCTTTGGCTACATATTCAAAGAAATAATTTTCATTTTGTATGCCATTTCTTTAAAGTAAATCATTTGCATATCATTCCCCTTCCTTTCATATATCGTAAGCATTTATTATTGGACAATGATAGAAAGATCAAATTTTAAACTAAATTTACAAATCAGATGAAATTAAATTTGCAAACCAAATTATATGTCACTAATAAGAAATAAGCACATTAATCATCATTAAAGTAATAATTCATTCATTTACATCCATATCATTTGGTTTACAAAATTTGGTTTAGAAATTTGGTCTCTCTAACATTATTCTTCATTATTTTTTTTTTGAACAAACGATATTATCTTCATTAGAGAGTTGGGGTGGGCTTAGCCTCATAATTGACTAATAATAATGTGGTTCAAATTCACTTTTGACGAGAATCAAACTTAAAATCTCTCATTTATAAGTAAAAAAAAAAACTACTAAATCGAAGTATTAAATAGCTTACCCTTCACTATTTACCCTACAAACGGAAAAATATGCAATTCCCATTTACTAATTGGGTAAAAAGTACTCTCAACGACAACAGCGAAAAATTCAGTCTTGCTACTGTAAAGGGCCGCTATGAAAATGACGATCTGACGCAGTGTGTGGGCCGCCTCTTCGCTTGCGTATCATTCTAATTTTCAGTTCACTCCCGGATCTCAACACTCGCAATTCGGTGGCGCGTGTCGGAGGTAGATAGTCAAATTGGGACCTCAGAGGGTTTGTGGGCCCTTCTACCCGCCAACTACTAGTCAATGTCAGAGCATATTAAAAAAAGGATGTACTTCATTCCCTCGCTTGAATCAAAGGGAAAAACAGATGTCACCATAACATTATTGCTCAGAAGAATGTCAATGATATTAAAAGAATTAAGAGAAAATTAAAAGAATTGCTTACCCGGATACAACAATTAAAGAGGGCCAAGTAGTGCCGTAGTGGTGGCATACATGTGCATGCTGCATGCATGCCAATGTCATCACCCGAATTTTCAAGAATGCACAGCTGCAGCAGAAAATAATATAAAATTTTATTGGTTCAAAAAACAAAGATAAATAATTCAAAGCAAAAAATAAAAAATAAAAAAATAATCACCTTTCATCATATAATTTTAAAAAATGCTATCGAAGCAAATATATATTCAAATTATAGGGACATCAACAAAATAGAATATAGAAATCTCTAGACTATATAGAAGCCCATCACCAACTGCAGGATCAAGCAAATGACGTTTGATTCTTTATATAAGAAAGATTTATAAAACGTATTCATTATCACGTAGCCTTTTTTTTATCAAATAATGTATTATCACGTGCAAATTTTCTTTATCTGATAATATTATTGAATCAAAACGTTACATGACGATGAACTCATTTCATGTAATTTTTTTTTTTTTTTTTTTTAGGATCTCCATAAGTTACTATAATAAGATTTAATTCCTCTCAGAATCTTTTTTATGAGAAGCCGCAGCCCGTTTACAACTAGCCATTCAAGTAGATCGTGCGACTAAAATAATTGCAATTCTTTTTCATTTGTCAGATGCAACAGCGACCTTTTTGTCTTCCTCCTCTTTTTGTTCATATCCTTCTTTTTTATTCCTCTCTAGTGCCCTGATGATTTCAAAAAAGCCCATTTAACTTCTTTTTTTTCTTTTTTCTTTGAATTGCCACCCAAACCCTCGTTAGTACTTGTTGATTGGTCTGATTACAAATTGGAAGAGAGGAACGGAGAAGAAGGGTAAAGAGAGAAGAATTTGCAACACAAAAACAACTAAATTAAACGTGGCGCAAATTTATTTTTGTTGGAAGTTTAATATTAGAGAGAATCATATCCACAAACAAAAATACTACTCTTATTATCTAATTGTACTATTATATGTACATTTTCTCTAATAGAGATAAGATCCACATACATTAAGTATTGTCTTTTGATTTTCAGCTCTTTGGTTCTCGACAATGGACGATGTTGTGAGAATTGGGAGAAAGAATTCAAAAAACAAGAGAGAGAGACAGAAGGATGGAGGCGTGAATATGAAGGATCAAGAGAAAGAGGAATAAAGAGGTCTGCAATGGAACGAAAATGTTATTTTTACCATCTATTTGTATCATTGTTTGTAACATATCTTTAGCAAAGGTAGGACCCACAAAACACATGTGGACCCAATCTTCATTAGAGAGATGATACAAATAAATGATAAGTGTAGCACTACTCGTAATAAAATAAATAAAATAAAAAATTAAACTTAATTCCTGGTCACATAATTTTTAATCAATAACCAAGATAACTTGAGCTAGAAAGTTCGAAGAGACAGGTCCGAGGAGGATCTGAATCCACGGTAACATATATCAATGATTTATTTACTCGATTTTGATTAGGTCTGGGTGGCTAGAGGTTGGACTAAATAATCTCATTATTACTAGACGACTAATATTTTTTTTTTTTTTTTTTTTTGAACGCCAGACGACTACTTTTATTGGTAGGTAAAATGATGAAAAGAAGAAGAATAATAAGAAGAAGATAGATAAGAAGAAGATAGATTTTGGCTGAAGTATATGATAGTTACGTATTATAATGTGCTTTCATAAATAAATTTGTGGGTGGGATTTTTTCTTTTGGGCTAAGTGGGTGGGATTGTTTAAACATGTAATCGTGTAACGCTTTCTTTTTCTACTCGTGGAGTCTCAATTATTCTTTCGGGATGTTTCTGAAAATTTGGGGGTATTGTGCAAAAATTTTAAATGAGTCCTCCTTAATATAATTTTTAAGAAAATGCTAAGATTTGTTTGAAAAAAAATATTATTTTTTCTGTTCTGGATATTGTACAAGAGAAATGGTAAAAACACACTTTTTTTAGCCTCTTAGATATCTATATTTAATCTTGGCCGTTGTTGTCGTTTGATTTTATTCAATGCAATGGTCAAAAAATAAAGAGAGGTGTCTGAAAGGCTAAAATGATGTGTGAAAATCACTTGTCAATAAGCAAACCTATTACTAAAACCAATACAAACTTTAAAACTAAAAATTATGGTCAACTAACACTACAAAAAATATGGGCACTGTGAACAAAAAGTTATTTGTGCCATTAGAGGCCTAAAAATTGTGCCCATAGATCAATAGCAACAGTGCAGCAACAAAAATTGTATATGTGCCTCTTTGGGCGTGCCCTTGGCTGAAAGAGCACAATGGTGTGTTTGTGCCAGAGAGGCAAGCACAAACAGTGGTCCATTTGTGCCCCGTTCTGACAACTTTGTCGGATAAGCTTTTCCAGCCATGTTGGCACTTATATTATAATTGTGCTAACATGAATTAATATTATAATTGTGCTAACATGAATTAATAAATAAAAATTTGAAAAATTGAAACTAAATTGAGGAAATGAAAATTTTAAATTTTCATGAAATGAAGAAAGCCTTTTGCAGCCGAGCTGCTGCTAGTTGGTTGATTCGGATGATTGGGAAAAATATGATCCGAAGAGGATAGTAACCCGAAATAAGAAACTTTGAGAAAGTAAAACTGGATATATTATAGAAGATGGTTAAAAGTGACACAAGGGAACAAAACTTTTATAGGTGAAAAAGTGAGTTGGCATGTTACGTATCCATGAGTGCAAATATTAGAAACTCCTCGTAAACTAATTAAGAAGTTGAATTCATATAATAAAATCGGTCTGTCAATTTCCATCTACATTCTATTGAATTTACATTAAGAATATAGAAAATAATATTAAGTAAACAACTGATTGAATCACATTAATGCTAGCTCATTGTGAGGATAAAGCCACCCCTTCCCCTTAGTGTAGATAATATCGTTTGCTTAAAAAAAAACAAAAAAAATATTTGACAACGAATTTAATTACATTATTATTCGCGTGGGAAATACCTTTTTTTATAACTAGCATTACACAGCTCTTAAGATGTTTTGAACGTGTTTAAAACTAGAGAAATAATATTTAATGAACAACTGATTGAATCACATTATTGTTAGCCTATTGTGAGGTAGTAATTAAAAAAAAAATTGTACAAAAAGAATTAATGATTGAAAAAACACTGTTAAAATGATGAAAATACCCCTACATTATTTTGGGTTGCTTTTAAATTTTTTTGTTTTGGAGACATTTTTGTCTAAAAATTTTGGTGAAGCTTGTGACCCCAAAGGGGTTGTTGGTTTTATATTATAATAATATTTATAATATAAATATAATATATATAAAGATGAATAATTGTCCTTATAATTTAGTTTAAAGTTTAATTTGACCACTAAAAAAAATGGAGATCTAAAGTGTAAACTCTAATAACATGTGAACCTCTAAGTGAGAAAAAGGCTATATACAAAATGATCCATCCAAAGAAAATTATTTGTTGAAACGTACAAAGGGTGGGTATAAAAACTGTGTTAACGCGAAACCAAATCAAACCACAATAAAATAAACTATAAAAAACAGTGTTGACAAAAAAAATCAACATAGATTAAAGAACCGGATAGAACCATTCTTACCAGTTCATGTTTCGGTTTTCATGTTAGCGGAACCGCTTAGAACCGAACTGAACCAAACCATGAATTCAAATAATTAATTGGGTTATGAAAATTTTGTGAATTTCAACCGTTTGATCCCATTTCTTAACAAAAGTGCTTCAATCTTTCGTTTCTAGATGATGTGATAAATAATAGCACTCAAATTAAACTCTCTTTTTGACAACTGTAGTATAGATATAAGTAGGGATCGTTCTAGGCCGGGGATTAGGAGGGATTGCTAATCTAATGAAAATTGACTCAAAGAAGTAAAAATAAGCTTCAAAACACATAAACAAACTCAAAAGACTCTTAACTAAACTTGTATGACTCAAAACAAACTTAAAAGACTCAAAACAACTCAAAACAATCAAAAAGACTCAATTTAGACTCTAGGACTTAATTTGGACGAAAATACAATTGATTTTGACTCAAAAGACTCGAAAACACACTTTTGGACAGATTTGAAACAAGTAAGTAAAAGGGATTTGGTTTTGGACAAATTTAAGAGAAAAACAAGTAAATTAAAGACTTAAAACAGATTTTGACGAATTTGGGAAAAATCAATGGATGATTAAATAGCCAAGGGATACTTCTCCGCACATGATACATTCAACATAAATTGATTTCCAGTTGCTTTTCCGATAAACCATGAACCTCTATACCCCAGATTAACCGTGACATCACTAATTAACCCTCAGATTTCCCTTAAGTTATTGGATTGGATGACATCATACGACAACCCAAAGCATTCTTCAAAAGTTCCCTACATGACATCATAATAGAGATACAATCAAAGATCATTACGTTCAATGGAAATCATAAGTATTGACAAAGCACTTGTAACTATGACATCATGATACTCATGCTAGGAATTTACTTAACATGATTGTGAAAACAACCTTAACTACTTGTGAATATAAGTTTGTGACAATTATGTGAAATTCCATTATATTCTAGCACCAAATTCAAGCATGCAAATTAAGTAGGCCTCCCTAATCAACATACAAGAATAAGTTATCCATCAAACGGTTAAGTAAATTGCATTCACGATTTATGAAATCACAACTGGACTTAATCAACTCATATTATAAACGTAATCATGGCTTCAAAGCCTCCCCTAGCTAAAACGAGTTTAGCCTCTCATGTTCATAACAAAACAAAGGAAAATAGAATTAAACATTGAAAACAAAAGATAGATTACACCTAAAAACGTTCCAACACTCCAACTTGAATGCACAGACGTCCAAGGCTTCTTCTTTTTTCTCTTCTTCCTTGCAAAGTCACAGCACAAGAGGTCTAGGGTGGTTTGTGGATGATTTTCTGGTTTTTGAATGAATTTAGGATGGTAGGGTGGTGCGGCAAAGGTTGGGGATGGTGTATGGAGGCTTGGGTGAAGGTATGGAAGTAGGAGAATGGTGGAAGGATTGATGGAAGGCTGCGGCAAGGAAGGGTTTCTGTGTGTGTGAGGGCAGATTGTATGGAATAGTGATTAGGGATTTATGAAAGGTGCGGCCTTGGTATTTATATGGAAGAAAGAATCCTAAGGTTTTATTACATAGTTTAGGAAAGGATTTAACCCCAAATCCTTAAGGAAAAGGAAACACAAAGTCAGAAATCAAAGGGAAAGGGAAGGTCACCTGGGGCATTGGATTGCAAGAAAGGGAATGTGATTTAAATGCTACAATTAGGCAAGGATTTGAGATAAAAAAAAGGTATGTGAGGTGCGGCATTAACTAGGGTGAAATAGGAATGTGGTTTAATGACTTAGAATAGGCAACAATGGACCTCCTTTGCACGGCAAGGAAGGGAGACACTAAGGAAGGCCACGGCAAGGCACTTGGGTTGCAAGGGAAGCTTTATTTGTGTCCTAAAATACATAAGGTAACTTCAAACTTGCTGGAATTTAAGGACATTTAAGATTAGGAAAGGTTAAACCAAAATAGGAAACCTTAGCTTAACTTTCCTACTTCAAGTAGGAAACCTTCTTTGACTAGGATTCCTCATTTGATTAGGACTCCTCTTGTGATTAGGAATCCTCTTGTGATTGGGAATCCTCTTGTGATTAGGAATCCTCACACCTTTAGGTCTTCAATTTCGTCCATTCCTTTTGCTCCAAGCATATGCTATCCATTCCAAGTCCAATTTTGCTCCAAAATGCACCTTTTTGCTTCCTTAGCCATGTGAACCTAAAAACACATGAAAATAGCTTAAACTACTAAAATAACTATGAACTAACAACATTAATGCACGAAAACAAGCCAACTAAGTCACCTAAATATGCTCCTATCACTAGATTGTTAAATTAATAACTAGAATGAGTTTGGTAAGCTAAATTTGTTAGTTATGTGTTTGTTTTTGTGAATTGTTGATACGAATAATATTCACCAACTTTGTAAAGTTTTGGTGCCATTAATTTTTAAATCTTCTTCTATTGTAGTTCGTCATTCTTTATGATTGGTCATGCATATTCTTCATTTTGTGATCCACTTACTATCTTTTATTATAAAAATCTTATGACTTTTTTATGTGCTCTAAATATATGTCTCAAAGATTCAAATGATTCATTATTTAGAACAAGCATGAATTGAACCGGAACCGTCGTGAACTGAGCAGTACGGTTTTTTCAATAAATTTAAATGGAACCGTACCGAACCGAACCGCTAATATTTTTTGGTTCCGTTTCAATTTGAGGGTGGAATCATACCAAACCTACCCCTTACTTACAATACATAATTAGGTGCTTATCACCTATAGTTAGGTGCTTATTCTCTGAAAGAAATTATAGTTAGGTACTTATCATTATCATCATTCTTTATTATATTGCCATACCATGCTTACACCGGATTCAAGTTTGAATCTAGAACTTGTAAACGTTTCAGGCATAGGCAACTGACCATGTTGAAGTTGTTGGAAACATTATGGGTCAATGCATGCTTAATTATGGATAAATTAGTCTAATGAGGCTAGTTAATTGTGTAAAAAAAAATTAGAACCATATAAATAGGGAACTAAGGAGCTTAAGAATAGGAGACGTGTGCATAGCAAACCACAGTTGCTTCTCAAATTAACAGAAATGAAAATCGAATCAACAACAATCTATCATTTATCTTGTTCTGAATCTTAAGAGTATTTAAATTTGGTAATTGAAATGGCCTCTCGATTATTTTTTTCAACCGTAAGACATTACACAAATACCATTTTGTCTTATCAATACAAAGGGAGACAAAGGAAGTTCGCACTAATAAGAAAGATGAGTTAGTCATTTTTTTACTCCAAATGAATTCTTTAAAACAGTTTGTATAAAACATATAGTTGTCAGAGTGCTTTTACTAGCTTAGTTCAGCCATTGCCCAACTTTTAAACTAAGATATGCAAGGGCATGTCATTATGTCACTACGTTCTTTTGATACAACATTTTGATGTTTATAGACATTTATTTTGTCACACTTGGATCAAATAGTAGTTCTGGATTTTTTTGTAAGGATAATTTAAAAGACTTTTGTCACTGGTTTAGTGATATTTCTCTTTACATTAAATGAAATGTCTTAAATTCGAATATTGTGAATGACAAGTTTAATACAAATTTATTTCCTCCATCCCTTAGGTCTTCCACATTAAGCTAGAAAAAGTGAATTTGATACCAATATATTGAACTCATCATATAGGAATTACACTCTTATAGTGGGTGGCAAGGGCGGACCCACTTAGGGTCAAGGGGAGTCAATTGACCCACCGAACTTCGGTGAATTTCCATAGATGACTTGAGTATTGCCCTTTTGAAGGTGGAGTTGCCCTTCACATATTGCCCTACAATTTTTTTTATAAAATGTCTCAAAGAGGAGCTTGGACTGCTAGGCAGCAGGGGATACTTGAATTTACGTGTAGCTCAGGGATGCTTTGCACGCTACGCTTGTGATGCTTGCCGACCTTTCCTCTCTTATTATTAATCCTTTTACTTGTTTATAATTATTAGTTGGCCGAAATTTTTTGACACACCTCGAACGAAATCAAGGTGTGACTAACACGTCTTGATTTCGGTTGGGGTCGTGATGGCCAGCACGCCTTGATTTCGATCGTGGTGTGTCAGTTTTGGTTTACAGTCTAATTCTAATGCTGTTTACTTTTGGCCTTGTTTGTTAGTTGTGATCACAATTGTAGGGAAAAAAAAATGAAGTAAAAGACTATCTAAACATGCAAAGTAAATGAAATGGTAATCTCATAGAATGAACAAAGTATCATCATTTTTGGACAAACGTATTAACGGGATGCTATGAGATTAATCAATTTGTTAGTGTATTCCTTTAGTAAGCATTCATATGGGAATAACCTTGAAACATGTGAGTTACTCATGAAGATGAGACCTTGATAGGTGTACAATATGACTTGACAAATAACCTCATGCCTAATAAGACTCGATAATATAACACCTTATGTCAAAAAAAAAATTTATGCACTGTGTGCGCTATTCTTACTGACTCCTCAAATAATAGATTTTGGATTCACCATTGGTGGGTGAAAATTTTGATTGTGATACTAATTTATTAAACTCATACAATAGGTCATAAAATTTAATTGTGATACTAATATATTGAGTTCACGAGTGTGATACTTATAAACTGAGTTCCACAACTTTTTGTTCTGTTTATAAAGAATCCAACGACTCACTCTTTTAAATTGTCAACGGATCAATTTTTTAAGCCAAATGGACAACCCAGATTAATTAGCCATTGGAGATCAATTTTCTAAGTTTGTTGAATGTTGCACTTTTGATCTCCTTCAAGTACTAACATAAAAATATTTAATAATCAATATTGGACTCATATTAAAGATCTTATTCAAACAAATTCAATGGTATGATTTTCAGGCACAGTAAAACAATAAAAATAAGTTTAACACTACACAATTCAATTTACGCGTAATCTAATTTTGTAAAAAAGTATAATTATGATAGTTTTTAAATTCATACTAATGTAGTTGTTGACCCTAAAAACTACCAAGCCTACGTGGCGCGCAGACTGAGTAATTAATAAGCTAACTATGTCCTTCGATTGTGTGCGGGGCGTGCCAACTCGTCGGCCAAGCTTGGCCGGGGAGTAAAATGAGTTGATGTTGCGTTAGGCGTGCTGCTAACTTCTTGACCTTGCGATTGTGGCCGAGGAAGGAACACGTCTCGGCCTTCGGGTTCTCAAGCCTGAAGACAAGGCTGCGAGTTCTGAAAAGTTCACGGATCGTCAGCACCGAGTTCGGTCATAGTGATTATATTTGTGAGAGTATAAGCACGCTGAATCGGCACTAGACTATATGGACACAAATACTTGAAAGAAATATATGTCTTGATAGTGAATGTGGTTCGGCCGTCAGAATGTCGAACTCTAAAACTTATTTGTGAGTATCCAATCATAAAACAACTCGACGTTCAATGTACCGAGCCTAGTAATCTATAACACCTCACTTCGCCGAGAAGGCTAATGAGGTGACCTCTGCCAATAAGGATTCGAAAATCCTACTCGACCGAGACTTGGATAGGTAATCAGTAGGCGTCAGCGCAATGCTGTTTATCCAAATTAAAGGTGTTCCGTGGACGGCTAATTATACGACAACAATGTTGTTTATCCAAACTGAAGGTGTCGCCGGTTGCCTTCACAATGCTGTTTATCCAAACTGAAGGTGTGTTGGCAAAAAAGAAAAAATCTCAAGGTGCTTGAGAGGTTTCACGCAGAGCGAGAGTTTGCCCAGGGTAGTTTGTGTGTTGAATTGGAGGGGGCTTAGAATGATGCACCCCTTTCTTATTTATAGCAGCCAATCTCATCATGGCCGAACCAAAACTATACTCGGATTAAGATTCTTTATCCTGATCCAACCAAGTCTCGGCCAATCCTTCCTCCATTAGGACTTTGAACCAAACTCTTTATCCGGCCACATTCATTTCTCAAATCTCAACATCCTCATCCCATTGAGACTCCTTGTTATGCTAAGATTCGACTTTCCATCAGTCCGTCTCATACTAGGACTCAACCAATCTTAACTGAATGGCCCACTAAAATTCGCGATAATTCTAGAACCATATTGCCCGACCAAGAACAACTCCTAACTCGGCCCACACCAATATTTTGGGCTCAAACATTACCCCCTCGCTTCTGAGGTCTTCAGCCAAGAACCATTTGGCGGGGTTTTGACCTTGAAGAAGTGAAATCAAACCCTCAACTTATCTTTGGAAGACTACGAAAAGTCACGAATATCCCATCACTCAGGTGCATTTATAAAACACGATTGCACGATCTTAATTTGTCAGATGCCCTGCCACGTGGCAACTCCTAAGCCTACTTGTCTGCCATGAATAATGACCCTTGAAATGTGTGAACACTGAAATGTCTCTTCACCATTAAATTCACCATCACATGCAAACGTGCATCCTCAATCCGCGAGTTTTTTGGTCTCTTTGCCTGGATTTTTTTTTTTTTTTTTAATTCTCATCATGATTATAAAATCCTCCAGTCGTTTTACCCTTCAAAAAACTGATGATCTTCCACCTAAACACCTATAAATACTTTGTTATCCTCTACTCAAAACTTCTATGCTTTCAGAAATCCTAAACCCATCTTGCCCTTTTGCCTTCGATCCTAGAAAACCCAAAAACTCTCAACCCAGAAACTTTTCGAGTCCTCATCAATGGCTTTCTTCATTTCGAAGCTTTCCGACGATTGCAACAAATACCAGGGCTTCATTGATTAAAGCGTCATCAAGACTCTGCGTTTCGAAGGTGATTTAGTTGTTTCCCATCAGATCTTGGGTCCACTTTTCAAGGACGTCGTGCCATCGTCCATCACCACCCTCTTCAAGGCTCATTACCTGGCACCCTTATTGCAAAGGTTTGATTGGTCGAAGTGGGACCTGACTAATCCCCAAGGAGCCTAGCCTTCGACCACCGTAGCCTGGACAGCTTGGCTCAAACAGATGGAAAATTTTTTTGGCCAAGAATGGAAGACTCTTGGTATCTATGATGCCATTAATCTCTCGACTGTGCAAAATTGCAATGGACAAAGAGCTTCTCTTGGTAGCTTTGAGCTTCTGGTGCTCGGCCACCAACACCATGGTCTTCCCCCTTAGCCCTATCAGCCTCACTATCCTCGACATCTTAGCTATCCTTGGGACTTCCCCTTCTAGCCTCCCAGTTGACGCTACCCTCTCTGGGTACCCGTCTAATCTTGACCTCAAAGCATTATACGATGAACGGGCTGTCGAGACGTTGAGCAAAAAAGGTCAAGAACCTTCGAAAGAAGAAATTTAGAAGCTACATAAGAACTTCTTCAACTATAATACCTTCATCCTCCATTTTGCTAGCCGAGGGGAAGAAAACCTTTGGAAGGGGGAGCACGAGGCCTTCCTATTTTACTGGTATAACAAACTTATTTGTTGTACTAAGTCAAATAAATGCTTGGTCAAGAATATGTTGGTGGCCAAAGCCCTGGCAAGTGGTCACACCTTGGCCTTTAGTTCGTCCGTCCTCACCAACCTCATGCGCTGCCTGGTCGAGACGACCATCAACAAAATTGATCCGCACTAGAACGGCCCTCTTTCGGTTTTCCAACTTTGGTTGCAAGTCTATTTTGCCACTCTTCGACCAAAGATCCCCAACTTCTAATCCACTGAAACGCTCGGTCTTCAATTAGCATCTCGACCGACACCTCCTCACCGAGCCGAAGAAGTTTTCAAATTCTTCTTCGGCCTAGAAGACCTCTCTGACGACGAATTTCGAATATGTAATCGTCAAGAGTACCCTTCTTCCATTAGGCTTCCATCGTTAGCGTGGAATGAAACTGAAGATGCTGATCTTCGCCAAAGCTAGGGGTCGTTCATGCTAACATTGATGTGAGATTTATACGCACACAAATTAACCCTCTTTTTATCAATTGTAGTAAGTATGGAAGTAGGGATCGTTCTAGGCCGGGGATTAGGAGGGATTGCAAAATCACTTGAAAACTGACTCAAATACGTAAAAACAAGTTTAAAACACTATACTAGACTCAAAGAATGCAAAACTAAACTTTAAAACACCAAAACAAACCAAAAGACTCAAAACAGCACCAAAACACTCAAAACTACCTTAAAAACATAATCTGGGCAGTTTTGAACACTAGACACAACTTTGGACGAAAATTGGTTTTAACTTGACCTAAGGCACTTAAAAACACAAACTAAAGTGATTTCTAACTACTATGACTCAACAAAGTAAAGGGGGATTGGTTTTGGACGACTTTAAAAACAAAACAAACTTTTTAAATTAGAACAGATTGTAAAAACGAATTTGATGGAATTGAATGGATGGGAAGCTAGCTAAGGGGTTCATCTCCACACATGTTATACTTGCATATAAAACGATTTCCAATTGCTTTTCAATAACCCATGAATTCTCAACGCCCCAGATTAACCGTGAATTGCACTAATTAACCCTCAGATTTTCCTAACGTTATTGAATTGGATGATTGCATACGACAACCCAAAGCATTCCCCACAAGTTCCCTACATGAATTGCATAATAGAGATACAAGCAAGAATCATTAAGTTCTTTGAAAACCATAAGCATTGACGAAGCACTCGTTACTATGAATTGCATGAAACTTATGCCAAGAATCTACTTAACGCAATTGAGATCATCAACTTATACTACTTGTGAATATAATTCCATAACGATTAGGTGAAATTTCCTTATATCCTAGCTTCCAATTTATGCATGATAATTAAGCGTGCACTCTCAACCAACACACACAAATCAATGTAATTCACATAGATAAGTAAATTGAATTCACAACTTATGAAACGCAATTAGAAGTAATCAAATCATATCGCAAGCATAAACATGTATTTCGAATCCCCCCCTAGCCAAGGGGGGGGTTTAGTTCCTCATACGCACACAACAAAGAGAATTGAAATTAAACATTGAAATCAAAGGAAAAGAAACACCTAGAAATTCCAGCGACGCGAACTCGAATTGCATGAACTTCCGAGCTTCCTTCTCCTCCTCCTTGGTGCAGCAAAGGTCTAGGGACAGGTTTAGGGCCTTAGGTGTATGGATGCATGGTCATGGAGGGATGTAGTAGTGTTTAGGGGAAGGGGATGGTGCGGCAAAGCTTAAAACTAAGGAGAAAGGTGTTTGGTGGCTGCGGCAAGGGTGTGAAGAGGGTTGGATGAATTTCTGGAATGAATGAATGAATGTGTATAAGAGGTGGTATTCTGATCTAGGGGTTAATATGAGTATATATAAGCACTTAAAACCCTAGGGTAATCAGATATGGACTTGAATAACCCAAATCCACAAGGAAATAGGCTTAGAAATCAGAAATAAAAAGGGATAATGCTTCCTAGGTGCGGCAGGTAAGGAGATGAGGTGATAAGGCTTCTAGAATGCCTTGCAAGGCAAGGGAAAGCAGCTTTCTAGAAGGGATAGGTGTGGCACTAAAGGATAGGGGCAGATTAGGGCTTCTAGAAACCCTCTAATGCAAGGAAAACTCACGGCAAGGATGGATAAGGTTTCCAGAACAAGGATAAGGTATCCTAAATGGATAAAGTGCCCTAAATGGATAAGGACTCCTCATTGCACTTGGAAACTTTGCCTATTAGGATTAGGAAACCTTGTCTTCGTCATTCCTTCTTCATCTTGGACTCCTTTTCCTTCTTGGACTTGGAAAACTTCTTTGTTGCTTCACTTGAGACCATTTGGATTTTGACTTTCCTTCATCAAGTAGGAAACTTTATTTGAGTAGGAATCTTCATTCTTCTAGGAATCCATCTTCAACTAGGAATCCCTCGTTGATTAGGAATCCTTCTTCAATTAAGAATCCTTTGTTGACTAGGATTTCATCTTTTAATTAGGCGCTTTCCTACTTCGACTAGGAAACCTTGTTCAAGTAGGAAACATCATCTTCAAATCTTCAATTTCGTCCATCCTCTTGGCTCCAAGCATATGATGTCCATTCCAAGCTCTAATTTGCTCCAAAAGGCTCCAAAATGCATCCTTTTGCATACTTTGCCCTTAAAACCTGAAAACACATAGAACTAGCTTAAAAGACTAATTTACTAAGGAAAAACACTATAAATGCACAGGAACAAGCTAAACTAAGGTGCGTAAAACAAAATGAAACAAAGTAAATAAAATGAACAAGCTAAACTAAGGTGCGTAAAACATCCCCCACACTTAGCTTTTGCTAGTCCTCGAGCAAAACAAAATGAAACAAAGTAAATAAACGAAGTAAAACGAGTAAAACACAACCTACACCTTCCAACAATCGCCTCAGGGATTTCCAATGCACATGACATGTTAAAAATCATCATTCCCACAGATTTTAGCCATCTTTACGCTTAAGCATTTACTTAATCATGGTCACTACTCATTAGTTCACAAATAACCAATTAAAACATGATTTTGAATGTAGTAACATGCCTTAGAGAATTTCCTCAATTCCTTACTAGATATGCACTCAATTTTCACACAGATTTTCTGACTACACACCCTATACTAGTTATATGTGAGAAGATAGATGTAAATATGAAAACGAATGCTCACATATATGTATGACAAAGAAAGCACTTTTCGGAGTTAAAAAGCATGTTTATCAATATGATCTCATGAATGGAATGCTACTACTTAGATGCGAGAACCAGTGACACCATATGCTCGTACCAATTTTAAACTCCACAAATTGAAACACATAACACTCAAGATTAAAGTCAAGGGTTGTAACGGGGCTAGGGGTATTGGCTAACAAAGAAAGGTAAAGGATAAAACAAACGTTCTTTAAACAATAGTAAGCAAAGCAATGAACTTGATACTTAGAATTCACTTTAGAGTGCAGAAAATAACTTTAAACACAAAGGGGAATACACATGCATACTTAGGGTCAAAGCAACGTTTTGGACCCTTTCTTCAATAACCAACAACTTAGAGCTCCTTTTATGCTCTTCCAACTCTTTTTTCATACTTTTCACAACTTTTTCTTTTTTTTTTCTTTCTATTTTGCACGAATTTTTCTCTTTTTTTTTCCTTTTTTCTTTTTTCTTTTTTTTCTTTTCTCCTAACCCGTGCCTCAATATGAGTTTTGGCACATACCTATATCAAGAATCCTTCCCCCACACTTAGCTTTCTGCAATACCATGATCCAAAGGAATTCATCATGAGTCATTCTTAACTACGTTCTAAGAACAAGGGTATGGATAATCCTAATCTAGGCTAGGTGAGGATAATGTGGGTTAACAAACAACATAGGCTAAACAAGGCTCAACGGGGTTAAACCTACAAAAACACATGCATGGAATGATGGCTTTTTGGCTATGGTGGTAACTACTAACTTCATCTTGAATATGTGTTATGCAATTCAATAACATGTTTTGAATGAAATTGGCATGAGTTCTAGTATTTGGAACTAAATGATGAAATGCCTTCTAAGTAGTAACCAAGCAAAGAATAATGAGATCATGCAACGACTTTAGAAAACAAGAATGCACAGATTTTAACTCTCCAAATAAACGTTTAGGCTCAAGTCTCACAAGGTTGTAGCATTTGTTTGAGTTCCTTCCTTCAAGCATGTTACAAAAACTAATTTTTTTTTCTTTTTGATTACATGTGAAGTCATAAGTTATAACCACAACCAAGCATAAACAAAGAGTAAATCAAACTTTCATCCATGTTAATCATTCTCTTTAACAGTCATGCAATTACAAACCGAATCCTCATCATTGTGTTGGAAGGTACCCTAAGACACAAACAAACACACAAAAACAACTTAAAAACAACTTCTTTTTTTTTTTTGGGTTTTCAAAACAATTTTTTTTCAATTTTTTCTGGGATTTTCGGATTTTTAGAACAACAAATACTAAAACATACCAAAACAGCCTAAAAACACCTAAAAACAGCAAGAAACAACATTTGAAATTATGGGTGATAAAACCCTACGAATTTGCATCAAAACACTTTGGTTACCCCCCCCACACTTAAATCAAACATTGTCCTCAATGTTTCAAGCATAGACTCACACAAATAACAAACAAACAAACAAAACAACATCTAACAACCTAACATGGCAGAAACGAAATAGCAACAAAGAGAAGAGTTTAGGAATGCAAATCTGGAATTGGAGTGCTTTCTAGGTATTCCTTTGTTGAATGCATGGGTTGCCTCCCAAGTAGCGCTTGCTTTAACGTCGTACAGCCGGACGAAGAACCCAATCACTCTAGATTGGAGCCCACAGCATCCAAGGGGGTGATGTCCTCCTTCTTCCTTTCAACACTTTCGTAACATGGCTCAATGAATGGGAAGGGATAGTGATGCTCCCTGATGGTGTTGTTTTGGTTCCGAAAGTCCATGTACATGTTCCCACCACCTTGAAATCGGTTGGGCACCTACACCAAAGAAGGTAACAACCTATTAATTGAAATGGGAATTGAAATTAGGATTGAAGACTTACAAACATATTGTGGTGAAGACTCAAAATCGACAGCCCTCTTAACAATGTCACCATGGCTACTTTCGGCCATATTGGGTGGTTGTAGGGCAATCACTCCAAGTTCTTCTCCAATGGTGGTTCCTGATACATCCTTCGTGATAAGTGTGGATCCTTTCGGCCCTATGTCCTTATGCCCATCTATGACAAAACAAGAATGACTATCGTTAGGATTCTTAATAGAGTCATAAACATTGAATTTAATTATATCACCACCAAACTCCATTGTTAGTGCTCCCTTGGCCACATCAATCTTTGTTTGGGCTGTTTTCATGAACGGACGGCCTAGCAAGATTGGCAATGATGGAGCATGGCTCGAATCCTCCATTTCTAAGACATAAAAATCTGCAGGAAAGATGAGATGATTGACCTGCACTAAAACATCCTCAAGGACTCCCTTGGGATAAACATTAGATCTATCGGCCAATTGTATAATAACACCATCGTTTTTCAATGCTCCTAGATTCATAGATGCATAAATTGAATATGGCATGACATTTATGGATGCACCTAAGTCTAACATGGCAGATTCAAACCTAGAATTACCAATAACACATGGAATTGTGAAACTACCCGGATCTTTGCATTTTGGGGGCAGCTTGCGTTGTAAGATGGCTGAGACGTTTTCACCTACTTTGACCACCTCCTTGGTCGAAATCCTCCTCCTATTGGTGCAAAGTTCCTTCAAGAACTTGGCGTACCTCGGGACTTGCTTGATTGCATCCAAAAGGGGGATATTGACTTGAACTTTCCGAAACGTCTCCAAAATGTCCTTTTCCGCTTCTTCTTTCTTTGTTTGCTTAAACCTACTAGGAAAAGGAACATTCACAGGAAAATCATTAGTAGGAACCAAACTTGACACGTTTTTACCTTTATTGGATGAATTGGACGACTTGGGATCACTTGGAACTTGCGGCACATTTGGTTCCACCTTGGCCGTGAGTGGCCTTTGCTCCTCCTCTTCAATTCTCAACTCGTCCTCCTCGTTGGAACGTGATTTGGATGGTTTGAGGTCAGATCCGACTTGCTTTCCACTTCGCAAATGCATAGCTTTTGCATATTCGAATCCACCTTTCGGATTGACCACCGTTGAGCTAGGCAACCTTCCTTGCTCACGAAATTGCCCCATGAACTCGGCAATTTGTCCCACTTGCTTCTCCAAGTTGTCCACCCTCTTGTCTTGGATTTGCCTCTCTTTGTTTTGAGTTTGGACTTCCTGCGTCAAAGTAGTAAGTAATTGAAAAATCTTATCATTATCACTTGAATTACCTACATTGCTTTGGGCAGGTTGTGCTTAGACTTGTGGTGGTGCCAACGGCTTTTGATAGAAACCCGGGGGTTGTTGCCTAAATCCGCTTTGTTGTTAACCTTGTTGGGGGTCTCGCCATTTGAAATTCGGATGATCACGCCAACTGGGATTGTAGGTAGTGGAGAAGGGGTCACCACGATTTTGGTATTGATTCCCATATCCCACGGCATTGAGAGTGTCTCCCACCCTCCATTCTCGATCAATTGTGGGCACTTATCCGTGGGATGTCCTTGCATGGAGCACACACCACAAGAAGCTACGGTTTGGACTTTTGGACCGTCCATCACCTGAGAAAGCAAAGTAGTGAGGTTAGCCATTTGATTTTGAAGTTCGGTTATGACACTTACCTCATTGACTTGGTGTTGCCGTGGGGTACTCATCTGTCCAACGCCTTCGTATTGTTGAGCGTTCAATGCTCGATTAGCAATCAAGGTCTTTGCAGCCGTGGGGGTCTTGTCCACTAAGGCTCCTCCCGCTGAGGCATCTAGCATCTGACGTTCGATTGGTAGAAGTCCCTCATAGAAGTATTGTAAGAGAAGTTCCTCCTTCATCTGATGCTGTGGACATGAAGCAACAAAAGATTTAAAACGTTCATAATAAGTAGGAAAAGATTCACCTTCATCTTGTTAAATTCCACTTATCCTTTTTCGTAGGAGGATGATTCGAGAAGTTGGGAAAAACTTCTCCAAGAAAGCCCGTTTCATGCTCTCCTAAGATGTGACAGTTCCGGGAGCCAATTCGTACAACCAATCTTTAGCTTTATCCATTAGAGAGAATGGAAAAGCTTTCATCTTCAAGATGCTTCCATCGACATTCACCGGGGTCATGCTCGAACAAACAACTTCGAACTCCTTTAAGTGTTTGTTTGGATCCTCCATGGACAGCCCATGGTACTTCGGAATGTGATGTAACAAACTTGACTTCAATTCGAACTCGGCAGTCTTATCTGGAGCCGCCTTAGGATATTGAATACATAGGGGTGCGGCATTCTCCAATCCCGAAGCGGAAAGCTCCTTGATTGTTAGGTTGTCCGCTGCCATGTCTACTTCACCCACTCTTGCCGTGGGTTCCGCTTCTTCAAATTCAGAAACGGACTCGGAACTTTCACTTGATTCGCTAGGTTCTGGGTTCTTTCTCTTTCGTCTCAACTCTCGCTCGAAATCGTCGTCAAAGTCCAAGATATGTTCACGAATCGGATGAGAACTCCGAGTCATAAACTAGTACCTAAAACAAGAAAGAAAACAAGATTAGGAATCTGGAATAAAATAAAACAAACGAAAATAAAACAATCCAAGGGATTAGCAAAGTTGCTAAACCCCGGCAACGGCGCCAAAATTTGATGTGAGATTTATACGCACACAAATTAACCCTCTTTTTATCAATTGTAGTAAGTATGTAAGTAGGGATCGTTCTAGGCCGGGTATTAAGAGGGATTGCAAAATCACTTGAAAACTGACTCAAATACGTAAAAACAAGTTTAAAACACTATACTAGACTCAAAGAATGCAAAACTAAACTTTAAAACACCAAAACAAACCAAAAGACTCAAAACAGCACCAAAACACTCAAAACTGCCTTAAAAACACAATCTGGGCAATTTTGAACACTAGACACAACTTTGGACGAAAATTGGTTTTAACTTGACCTAAGACACTTTAAAACACAAACTAAAGTGATTTCTAACTACTATGACTCAACAAAGTAAAGGGGGATTGGTTTTAGACGACTTTAAAAACAAAACAAACTTTTTAAATTAGAACAGATTGTAAAAACGAATTTGATGGAATTGAATGGATGGGAAGCTAGCTAAGGGGTTCATCTCCACACATGTTATACTTGCATATAAAACGATTTCCAATTGCTTTTCAATAACCCATGAATTCTCAACGCCCCAGATTAACCGTGAATTGCACTAATTAACCCTCAGATTTTCCTAACGTTATTGAATTGGATGATTGCATACGACAACCCAAAGCATTCCCTACAAGTTCCCTACATGAATTGCATAATAGAGATACAAGCAAGAATCATTAAGTTCTTTGAAAACCATAAGCATTGACAAAGCACTCGTTACTATGAATTGCATGAAACTTATGCCAAGAATTTACTTAACGCAATTGAGATCATCAACTTTTACTACTTGTGAATATAATTCCATAACGATTAGGTGAAATTTCCTTATATCCTAGCATCCAATTTATGCATGATAATTAAGCGTGCACTCTCAACCAACACACACAAATCAATGTAATTCACATAGATAAGTAAATTGAATTCACAACTTATGAAACGCAATTAGAAGTAATCAAATCATATCGCAAGCATAAACATGTATTTCGAATCCCCCCCTAGCCAAGGGGGGGTTTAGTTCCTCATACGCACACAACAAAGAGAATTGAAATTAAACATTGAAATCAAAGGAAAAGAAACACCTAGAAATTCCAGCGACGCGAACTCGAATTGCATGAACTTCCGAGCTTCCTTCTCCTCCTCCTTGGTGCGGCAAAGGTCTAGGGATAGGTTTAGGGCCTTAGGTGTATGGATGCATGGTCATGGAGGGATGTAGTAGTGTTTAGGGGAAGGGGATGGTGCGGCAAAGCTTAAAACTAAGGAGAAAGGTGTTTGGTGGCTGCGGCAAGGGTGTGGAGAGGGTTGGACGAATTTCTGGAATGAATGAATGTGTATGAGAGGTGGTATTCTGATCTAAGGGTTAATATGAGTATATATAGGCACTTAAAACCCTAGGGTAATCAGATATGGACTTGAATAACCCAAATCCACAAGGAAATAGGCTTAGAAATCAGAAATAAAAAGGGATAATGCTTCCTAGGTGCAGCAGGTAAGGAGATGAGGTGATAAGGCTTCTAGAATGCCTTGCAAGGCAAGGGAAAACAGCTTTCTAGAAGGGAAAGGTGCGGCACTAAAGGATAGGGGCAGATTAGGGCTTCTAGAAACCCTCTAATGCAAGGAAAACTCACGGCAAGGATGGATAAGGTTTCCAGAACAAGGATAAGGTATCCTAAATGGATAAAGTGCCCTAAATGGATAAGGACTCCTCATTGCATTTGGAAACTTTGCCTATTAGGATTAGGAAACCTTGTATTCGTCATTCCTTCTTCATCTTGGACTCCTTTTCCTTCTTGGACTTGGAAAACTTCTTTGTTGCTTCACTTGAGACCATTTGGATTTTGACTTTCCTTTATCAAGTAGGAAACCTTATTTGAGTAGGAATCTTCATTCTTCTAGGAATCCATCTTCAACTAGGAATCCCTCGTTGATTAGGAATCCTTCTTCAATTAAGAATCCTTTGTTGACTAGGATTTCATCTTTTAATTAGGCGCTTTCCTACTTCAACTAGGAAACCTTGTTCAAGTAGGAAACATCATCTTCAAATCTTCAATTTCGTCCATCCTCTTGGCTCCAAGCGTATGATGTCCATTCCAAGCTCTAATTTGCTCCAAAAGGCTCCAAAATGCATCATTTTGCATACTTTGCCCTTAAAACCTGAAAACACATAGAACTAGCTTAAAAGACTACTTTACTAAGGAAAAACACTATAAATGCACAAGAACAAGCTAAACTAAGGTGTGTAAGTATGCTCCTATCACGCGACCTTCCCTTCGGCTGCGATACTCATCGAGCGAGCTGGGAAGTCTACCACCCTCATTTCACTACTCGGCAAGTCGACTACCTCCAAGGTTGCTCGGTGCCTCTACTCACTTCCTACTCCCTCCTAAGCCGAGGATGCCTATCTGGTTCTTCAGAGAGAGAATGCAAGGAGGCAGTACGTGAATTTCAAGAGAGGTGCAAAAAATTTCATCTTCGACCGAATGTCCCTAAAACCCTTAGTATCAACACCTTCGCCGACTGGTGGGAATCATACATCCAGGTTTTTTTCACACACCGGTCTAGAACGCCGTCAAAAAGATTTTGGGCGACCGTCCAAAGAAAGCCCCTACCCCAAAATCCAAAGAGACGGTTCAAGGTATTTGTCTGCATCTATTGTTTCACTTTGGTCGTTTGTTCAAACTCGCTTCTGATTTGATTTTAGCTTTTTCAGGCAGTTATATGGATGTGGCAGCTGCAGCCATGACTAAGAAAAAACTTGCCCTTTCATGAAATAAAACCGCGACTACACTGCCGACCTTGCCGAGCAAACGGTGTCGCCCAGAGGTCGAAACTGCTGGTGATGCTTCCCACTCTAAAAAGCACATCAAGAAGTTAGTAAGAAAAGGGGAGCGGGAGATTCATGTCATCTCCAGCCAAACCACGGAAGCAACCGCCGAGTCTCATCGCACTCTTGCCGTTAAAACCTCGACTGTTATGTAAGCAGACCTTCCCACTGGTCAGGCACCTAAGGTTCATGCTACTCACCTTGTCATGCTCGAGCTAACCGCTGCTCCTGTGGTTAAATGAACCTGTAGTTCCAAGGTTGGCCGTTGTTCCTGTCTTGGAGGAAATGGCCACCTTGGCCAGGAAAAATCTCCCCCCGGATCCAAAACCAATGGTCGTTCTGGAGGAAGAGGTATGATTATGTTTCTAATATATTTTTTTTTTTAAATTTCGAATGCTAATAACTCTTATTTCAGGACGACAACAACAAAGAAATATCGCTAATGAGTCATCCTTGACCAACTAACCCCCAGGCCACTGATCCTTCACCTGTGATGGAAACGACTGACCAGGTCAATCCTCCTGCAACCATTCGCGGAAAATGGCTTCTTCTTGAGCCTAAAGCAACGATGGAAACACCAATCCATCCGCAGGATCAAGACCTTGGCATTCTTCCTCAAGAAGTTACTTCGGCTTTCATAAAATTCGATTCATTTTTCTCGTTACTTTTTACCATTAGAAGTCTAAACCAACAAATATTAAATGCTAGGTGCTTAGTTATTCATTTCACCAAAAATTTTATGCACCGAAGTGTGTTATCTACATTTCCTGGCCACCTCAGTGGCCGTCGTACGTAGATAACCTTCATCAGCCACGTGAACTCAGAAGCAATCTTAAACACTAGGCTTGACCATTAAGCTTTCTGGGTTCAAGTAGTGATCTAAGGGACATGGGCGAAGTCTCATCTTGGCATGTCTAAAACAAATTCTCTCGTGACTATTCTTTACGATTTTTCTTTTGCCTAAATTTTTTTTTTATGTGCAGCCTTTATGGGAAGTTGAGCTTGACGCTCTCCTCTCAAATATTTCTGGAGTATCTGGGTCATCTGTCGCGTCGGCCAAGCCTTCTACGACTGCGGCCAAATCCAATGCCTTCGCCAGGTTGTAGGAACTCCTATCCCTTTTGGCCTCACAAGTCCTTCAATGTAAAGGCCTCGATTCTGTAAGAGAGTGCCTAAATGATCTTGTAGCCAATGGTTTGCTGAGCACCGAAACTGTTGTCCATCTATCCGATCTTCTAGAATAGACCCAGCAATACTTTACTATTTTTGAACAGGCTTTTCGAGTCGAGGATGACCTAAAAGCTGCAATAATTGCTCATAAAACTAGTTAGCTGGAGGTTGAGGCCATAAAAGCAAAGAAAATGTGGTTGGGTGGCCTTGATCATCAAATTACCGAACTTCAACGTCAAATTGCCGAGTTTCAACAGTAAAGGTCGCCTGTCGCGTCAGAACTTGAAAAAGATTTTGAAGTAAATAAGGCTTAACTGACGGACTTTGCGGCTGGCGTAAAACAGATCCTGCAACTTCAGCTTAATAAAATGACGAGGCAAGCCAAAATCACAATGGGCAAAGTAAGATGGTTGGAACTAAAGATCGCGCTTGAAGTTTTCCTTCCTTCAATCCCTTAGGATTTTGGCCTTAGGAATCTTTTGTAACTCTACTTGTACGCCCTTTTTCTAGATTAATGAAATGATATTTTATTCTCGCATTTCCCAAGTGACTGGATAGTATTTCTTTAAAAAAAAATTGTTAATCAGCAATTTGTGAATCAAACCAGTCCAAACCTTGAGGTGGTATGCTTCTTACTAAGATCTTTGTGAACGACAAATGGTTCTTCCCAATTCGACGACCATTTGCTAAACTTGGGGTCTCTAACCCCTACAGGCATCACAATTTGCAAAACCAATTCTCCCTCTCCGAACGCTTTTTGTCTGACTCGTTGATTATAGGCTCGCTTGACAATCTTCTTCTATACCATCAATAAGTTATAAGCCTCAAGCCAAATTTCAAGGCTTGGTTGTACTCAGCACTTAGTAAAGTACTTTGTTAAATCACTCGCAACGAGTTTATACTTAGCTCAACCGATAACATCGCGTCGTGTTCATAGGTTAACGCGTATGGAGTCGTTCTGGTGGCTGATCGAAATGAAGTTCGATAAGCCCATAACGCTTCCTTTAACTTTAAATGCCACATATTAGGCCTCTCTTTTACCTTTTTTTTAGAATACCGATCAAAACCTTATTACTTGCTTCAGCCTGTCCATTCGCCTGCGGGTAATACGGCATATATTGCTCGAGTCGAATTTTTAGATTTGCCGTATACTCCTTAAACCTATCGGATGTAAAGATCATAACATTATTTGTTATGATTGTTTCTGGTATGCCTAATCTAGTCACGATGTTTTCTTCTACAAAATTACAGACTTCTTTAGACGTTAAATCGATATTTGACTTGGCTTCGACCCATTTGGTGAAGTAGTCTATCGCGACGAGTATCCACGCATACTTTGTTGACCCGGAAAACGGTGTAATTTTACCGATTACATCCGTGGCCCATCCTCTAAACGGCTATGGTTTAGTGACCGAATGAAGTGATTTAGTTGGGACTCTTTGTATAGGCCTATGAATTTGACATTGTACACATCCTTGTGCAAACTCAATACAATCCTTCAATATACTTGGCTAGAAATAACCGTGTTGACGAAGCAACCATCGCATCTTTCGTCGGGATTGATGAGCCCCGCAGATTCCTTCATGAACCTCTGTGATTGCTTGAGCAGCCTCCTGCGGGCCGAGGCATAGTAATAATAAACCATCCTCGCCTTTGCGATACAACTCATTTTGGTACGTTACATAATTCGTGGCATGAAACCTTGTTTTACGATCATGTTTGCCATTAGGATTGTTGAGATACCGTATAATTAACTTGCTCCAGTTATCTGGTATTGCCTCGACTGCACAAACCTCTATAAGGTCATTCCACTCCAACAACGAGGGTAAGGACATGACTCGTGTAAGGATCATGCAATCACATTGGAAAACTTGCTGATTAACCAAAGTCGGGTGTGCTCGTCGTGACACATGTATTTCTCGAGCTAGTTTGTCTTCCAAGAGTTGTGCTCCAAAGACTATTTGAGCTAATTCGTCTGTTTCAGTGTTTCAAACACATGAAATGTGTTTGAAAGTAACGCCGTCGAAAGACTTGGCCAAATAGCTAGCCACCATGCGATAGGGCGCCAGAATGCAACTTATGCAACGATAAGTCCCATTAAGTTGGTTATCACAAGTTCGGAATCTTTAAGAATAAGGACGTGAGTTGCCCGCAAATCGTGTAAGACACCGAGGCTACTGATAAGGGCTTCATATTCTGCCTGATTATTCATACAGTCGAAATCGAGCTTGAGAGAAAAGTACCAGCGGCTGTGATTTGGGGATTGAATAACGATCCCTACACCAGCCGAGACCGAAGTACTAGAGCCATCAAAGTACATCATCCAGTAATTGTCACGTGTTTCCACCATGCCGATTTCAATGTCATTGCCCCCAGAACTGTATGGTATAGGATGTTGGGCCAAGAAATCGGCCAATGCTTGGCCTTGGACAGCTTTCTGGGGCACATATTGTAAACTGAATTCAGAAAGTGCCATTGTCCATTTTCTGATTCGACTTTTTACTATTGGCTGAGTAAGCATGTAGTGAATGGCATCAGTCTGGGCAATGACGTGAGTAACCGACGGGAGCATGTAATGTCTAAGTTTTGATGCGGCAAAAAATAAGGCCAGTCAGAGCTTCTCGATGGCAGAATAATTAATCTTCGATGGGTTAAGATTTCGGCTAAGATAAAAAATGGTCTATTCTTGCCCAGCATCATTGTTTTGTGCAAGAAGGCATTTGATGGATTATTCGGCCGCTAAGATGTATAGTTTAAGAGGTCTGCTACGTCGTGGTAGGACCAGGACAAATGGAGTCGTGAAGGAAACCTTGATATGGGTAAACGCTTCTTGGTGTTCTGCATGTCATTCGAAGATATCAGAATCCTGAAGTCTCAAAAGTATGGAAAAGATTTTCATTTTTTCGATCGAATTGGCAATGAATCGTCGGAAAAAGTTAATCTTGCCGAGCAACGACTGTAGTTGTTTCTTAGTCGTCAGGGGTGGAGCATTAATGATTGCTCGAGCCTTATTTTCATCTACCTCGATACCACGATGATATACAAGGAATCCTAAAAAATTGTCAGCTGATATGCCGAAAGTACATTTGGCGGGATTCATTTTAAGGTTGTACTGGTGCATATGTAGGAAAACATGACGAAGATCATCCAAATGTGTCTGCCGACGTTATGATTTGATTACAACATCGTCAATGTAGACTTCGACGGTAATACCAATTAAATCATGGAAAATAGTATTCATGGCTTGTAGGTATGTGGCACCAGCATTCTTGAGGCTGAATGGTATGACGACCCATTCATATGTGCCGAATGCCTCTGGGCAACAAAATACGGTCTTATGAACATCAACCTCAGCGATGAAAATCTGGTTATAACCAGCATGTCTGTCCATAAAGGATAAGATCTCTTGGTTTGCTGCCTCGTCGATTAACAAATCTGAAATTGGCATTGGATATTCCTCTTTGGAGTTGCAAGGTTCAAATTTCTAAAATCGATACAGATACGCAAGACACCATTTTTTTTTAAAACTGGGACAATGTTTGCCAACCATTTGATGTATCGAGCTGTCCAAATAAATCCAGCCTTTAAAAGTCGAACAAGTTCGTCTTTTATGCTGAGTTGCACTTCGGTTGAGAAACGTCAAGGGGGTTGGCAGAATGGTTTACACCCAGGTTTAATTCGTAATTCATGTTCGACTTGTGTTCGATCTAAACCAGGCATCTCATGGTAACTCCAAGCAAAACAATCCTTAAATTCTCTGAGCAAATTACAAAACTCGATTTTTACATGTTGGGGTACCAAAGCACTAACGAACAAAGGTCGTGGGTCTTCGACATTTCCAACATTTATTTCCTCTAAAGGATCTTTGACTTGAGGTTGACAATCCTCGAGCTCGGCTAGTGTACCCTGAACTTTGTCTAGTGAGAGTATTGGGCCGTTGTCTCATTCGGCCAAACATTCGACTAGATTTATGCCCGAATTTGGTTGCTTGGAAATAGCATACCAATGGGCCAACAGTCGTTCCATGGTAAATGAAATCGCGGCCCGACGTTTGTCCTAGCTATCTTTAGACATCAGTGTCTGTGATCAGATCAACCAACCCAAGTCTCGCCGAATCCTGATGGACAGTCTTGGCGCCTACCTTGATTGTTTTCTGTACCGAAATTTTAGTCGGTCGTCCTTCTTCATTCAAACCCTGTATGGTAATATAGCCGATGTGATCATCGTAATACCGTGCTTAAATCATATTGGCTTCAAACGGCTGATTGTTGGCTGGGTGAACCATAATTGATTTGTCGTCCTAAAAGATAAGAACCTGATATAATGAAAACGGAATGCAATTTGTTTGATGGATCCAATCCCGACCGAGCAATGCATTATACTCGGTCTTAGAGTCGTCAATAAAGAAGAGGGTCATGTGATTACAACCTGCAACGCTTACCTCAAAATGAAGCACTCATTTGGTCTGGGATTTGTTGCCGACGAAACTGCTCATGGTTATTCCTGATGGAATGAGTTCGTCGTTAGATCGTCGTAGTGCCTTCATGGCGGATACGGGCATGATATTAATCGTAGCCCCACAATCGACAAAGATTTTGGAGATTGGATAACCTTTAATATGAGTCGTAACATACAGCGACTTCAAATGTTGAAGATTAACCGAAGAAGAGTGGATAAATAGTATGACTAGAACTGCTTTAAGTTTGTCATCTTTATTGGCTTGCCCATCTTCCTCGGTTGCGATGAAATCGACTTGTGTCACTTCCTCGACAACTACGTCCCCAACTAAGAAATTTGGTTGGTGTGTGGTTGGTTGAAACTCAGCAAGTAGAACATAGACCATGCTGATTTCCATATTTTCGAGGACTGAAGGGCCCATCAAGTATTGGGCGTCATCCTCTTAGTTATCGAGTGTAGTAGTATGCTTTGGAGCGTTATCGACCTGATCAGCTTTTACCGTATTGGGTATTTGGTCTTGTGGTATATCGACTGGACCTGTTTCATTCTGGTTGTAGTCCTCGAGCTTATTCGTTGCTGAGGTTTGATTTTGTTCCTGCAATGCTTTATAGGCTCGTTCTTTATAGGCAATTCGGGTATCCCTTATGTCTAAGTAGGCATCTAATCGCGCCACACGATCCTTCTCATCGGCCGTAAGGGTGAAGAGAGATACAGCTGGAAAGACTTCAAAATGATGTCGTAAATATTGAAGGTCTTCAAAAGAAAAAAGGAGCTCGGCAGTGTCTATGTCTGTGTACGGGTCGACCTCGAAGCCGAGGGCCTAAGCTTCATGTATGTGCTGGAACCTAGCTTTCATTGCTAGATCAATGGTTTTCTGAATAATTTGTTTAGCATCAGAGCAATTTAAGGCCAGTTCAAGGGCTTCTTGACAAGCTTTGGGTAGGCCATACAAGTTATTGGCAGAATATTTCTTGTGAAATTCTCGCATGTACTCCAAAGATTCTCTGAGAAATGAAGGGTGCAGAATCCATTGGACTCTTATTAACGGCTCTTGCAGGGGTAATGAGGGAAGCTTGCTTTCGACTTCGGTTTTGAAATGCTCGAAACGGGCTTTCATTTCCCTAGGCCGAAGGAGGAGTTTAATGCGCTTCTCGGACTCTTCAAGGGTGGTTTCAAATTCACGATCAATTACATTTTTTCCGTGTAGTAATTTGTCCATGATTGTTGGGGGTTGTCGGTCATTCCCACTTCTTGCTGCCTTTTTCAACTACCATTTGGTAGCTGAAGTAGCCTGTCGTCGAGCCATGCAGTCTATCCATTGGCATCGACATTTTTGAGATTTGGATAATGCAGTATACATGCCGATAGGAGAATTGTAACTATACCAACATTGGTCTCGTGGCTCAGGTGGCTTGAAGGTTTTTTTATTCATGGATGAACTTGAGCCGCTGGAGTTATGCGAGTAATAATCGTCATTATAAAATGGTGCGTCGAAACTAAGACGTCGTCTGGCTAAAGTTGGGTCATCGGTTCGTATTTGAGGGCTGAGCCTATCAAACACGGTCTGGCGCTGGCCTACGCTGAGTAGCTTTGAAGGTGTTGCCGCAACAGTGGATGGTTGCCGTGATGTTGGAACCTGAGTTGGTTTCTCCTTTGGCTTGGTTAGGACGACACATGTTTTACAATAGCCACACAAAACCATTGGTCCATTAGTTTCTTCTACACTAGAGGTGGACATAGATTCGACTACGGCCAGTCCCGACGAGTCTGTAGGTGGTTCGTTTGAAAATAGATCAAGCATGAGTCGCGGCCAAGAATTCTGCTTTGGGACATGTTGTATTAGAGCGAACTCGGCTTTCCCTTTCCCTTTGCTCTTGGACAAATAAGCATCTACCATGCCAACTGTCGCTGAAGGGAAGGGATCAGTGTCGACAGTCATCTGTTTTTCAAGAAATTTTAGCTTACCTTTATAAATCCAACTTTGAATAGCATCATGGAATACGACGTAGTTGTTTGTGGTATGCTTATTCGAGTTGTGGTACTTACAATACATTTTGCTTTTTAGCTCTTCGGCTTTTGGAATGTTATGCCCTGGCCGAAGTTTGATGATCTTTGCCAGTAACAACTGGTCAAAAATTGCATTGGCCTTGGTGATATCAAAGGTGTAAACTTTTGATGTTTTCATTGTCTCTCCAGAGGCCGAGCTGGTTTTCCTTGGAATTAATTTGAGCCAAAGCTTTGCACACGTACGGTTTATCTATCACTATCTCGACCGCGTCCACACTGGCGTATTAGGAATCCTTGCATTCGACCAATGTGTAGTTAACCGTGGGATACTTGTAAATCGTTCCTCGAGATGGAGACTTCAAGATCATTTCTTCTCGGAGCAAATAATCATATTGCTTGACGTGTTGGGCCAGTTCATATATATCTCGGAAGTTTGCTCCTAAGAATTTCTTTTTATATTCCACATCTAGGTTATACAAGACGATTTTGACAAATTCAACTTCAGGGAGAGGTACTCAGCACCAATTTCTAGCTGACTTGAACCTCGTTAAGTATTCCATTGGCGACTATTCAGATGTTTGAGTCATCCTAGCCAGTGATGAAACCAACATTTCCATTCCCGGTCGGTAGAATTGTTCATGGAATTTTTCGATCAGTTCCTTCCAATTTGGATGGTATTGGGCGGGAGGTTGATGTACCAAGGAAATGTTGAACCAGTTAGTGAGAAGTTGAATAATCGCAGTTTATAGAAGTCGCTATTAACATCTCTACATTATGCAGTGAACCAAGCCACATGTTCTAACGAAGACAGGGACGATTCGCCAGTAAAAAGGCTAAAGTCTAGGATTTTGAAACCTTTAAGATATTCAACTTCTCCACATAAGCTAGGTACGGATGGATGAACTTTGGGAACTTCGGCCCCTTTGTTAAGACCGAATCAATCATTCTTTGAATCTCGATCACATCGACGGATGCTGTTTCTTCTCTCTGATTAGATCCGTCTGATCTATTGTTTGATCCTCCTTTTTTCTCCCTACTGTTTGATCTTCCCCTTTTCTCCAAATCTATCAATTTGAAACGAGCAAATCCTATTTCGGACTGTAATGTTGACATTGGATTACCCTTAGGTGGAAGTTGCTGGGATCGATCGGTGGGTCCATTGTCGTGGCCCTTATTAACTAGAGTGTGTCATATTTCTGTTAGTATGTTTATTTCTTAGCCGAACCACTACTTAAACTGCCGAGTTTGCTCATCAAGTCGTCGTCGAAAAAATGATCTGGTTGGTGGGTCCGAGGCATCACCACCGTCTTCGTCACAATCTTCCACTATTCCTTCGACCCAAACCCCTTTAGTCATTTTAGTGAAGATTCTTGTATCACAAAGTGGCTCACAGAGACACACTTTCCTTTCTCGACGTGTCGTGCTCAATGTCTTGGGTGTCGCGGCACCAGTAATATGTGCCTGTGACAAGCCTTCTGGCCCTGGGTTATGTGGTAAGGTTTGCGATCGATTTTCCCATGGCTATTTTCTTCTTTACTGACTGTGTTTCAACAGGCATGAACTTCGTAGTTTTAGAACAAGGGTCCCACTGGGTGTGCCAAAATGTTGACCCTAAAAACTACTAAGTTTACGTGGCGCACAGGCCAAGTAATTAATAAGTTAACTACATCCTTCGGTTGTGTGTGGGGCGTGCCAACTCATCAGCCAAGCTTGGCCAGGGAGTAAAATGAGTCGATGTTGCGTTGAGAGCGCTGCTAACTTCTTGACCTTTTCTATTGCGACCAAGGAATGAACACGTCTCGACCTTCGGGTTCTCGAGCCTAAAGATAAGGCTGCTAGTTCTGTGAAGTTAACGGATCGTCGGCGCCGGGTTCGATCACAGTGATTATATTCATGAGAGTATAAGCACGCTGAATCGACACCAAACTATATGGACACAAATACTTGAGAGAAATATATGTCTTGATAGTGAATATGGTTTGGCCATCAGAATGCCGAACTCTAAAACTTACTTGTGAGTCCAATCATAAAACAACTCGGATTAGGATTCTTTATCCTAATCCAACCAATTCTCGCCCAATCCTTACTCCATTAGGACATTGAACCAAACTCTTTATCCGGCCACATTCATTTCTCAAATCTCAGCATCCTCATCCCATTGAGACTCCTTGTTATGCTAAGATTTGACTTTCCATCAATCCGTCTCATAGTAGGACTCGGCCAATCTTAACTGAACGGCCTACTAGAATTCGTAATAATTCTAAAACCATACTGCCGGGCCGAGAACAACTCTTAACTCGGCCCACACCAATATTTTGGGCCCAAATAGTAGTAATAAGTGTTATAAGTATCAAACTTCGACTGCATGATGCCTATATATAAGTGTCATGCTCCCTCAAACTCTTATTAAAAGACTCAATATAAATATATTATTATATTTTAAAAAAAAACTTTTTTTTATAACAAATAATATTATCTACACTAAGCAGGAAATGGGGTAGACTAAGCCTCACAATGAGCTAGCAATGTGGTTCAATTGCATCTTTAACGAGAATCGAAACTAAAACCTCTCACTTACGAGTGAAGAAGAATACCACTATATCATAATACTAAGTGATGTATTAAAAAAACCTTTAACTCTTGATAAACACTAAAAAATTCTTCAAGAGCATGCTCTAACATATACTCAATAATGCCCAATAACTCAAAGAAATAGAACAAAAAAAAAAGAGAATTATCTTGAGTTTTAATTTAGGTTGTCTCATACGAAATGGAAGCTCATGCAACAGAAAGAATGTTGTTGGATAGTGTTGTTCACATACTCATTTTTATCCTTCACACATTCTTATTAATTTTTTTGCCATTGATCATCTTCAATTCATTCATCTGACAGTCAAAAATTGAGAGGTCGTGTGAGAAGTAAAAATGAGCGTGTGGTTAGCATTACCCTTATTTTTTTTATTAACAATTGTTGTAGATGAAATTTGAACCTAGGATTTCTTTCCAGGCTTATTTTTAATCTCACTTTAACACCTGCACTCTTCCTCAATATCCTACTTTACCCTGTTTCATCAAATAAGTTAAGAGAGTCGTTAATTGTATTTAAGTGGCATGGACAATTTAGTCTTTTCAACTACATTGGTTGTGTGACATGTGACATTGAGAGCATGTGGTAAAGTGAGTCAGTATAAAGTATAAAGACTAAAGTGAAATTTGATGAAGAGTATAAGTGTCATAGCTAAAAATAAGACTTCTTTCGATGCAATGAAAATTGAGTGTTGCTAGATCAAATGTTCATGTACAAATAAAAGAGAGAAATGATAATTACACATCATTTTTCTTGTCCTCCACACCCTTATTTATTTTTGGTATTTAGATTGAATTAATTAAACATAAACTATAAATAAGATTAAACAAGAATGTATAAAAATAAAAAATAAAAAATAATAGTGTATTGTTATCATTTTTCATATATAAAATTTTAAAATTAGCATTAACTTTTAATGTTACCTAGAGAATACAAGAGTCACATAAAAGAAAGCTTCAATATTTCGACGACTTATCGAATTACATGCGTAATGACATTAAAGAACAACAACACTTGGGATAAAACCGATGTAGTTTTTTGTGAAATACTCATTAAAATCCACCACAAGTTACACACACTTTCGTAATGATGGCAACTAACTACTTTACCAAATGGGTAGAAGCCTCAGCCGTAAAAATCAAGCTAGTGTGAGATTGTAAAACTTCAAAAATAATAAAAATAATAAATAAATAACAAATAAAACTTATTAAAAAATCTGAAACATGAAATATATTTGGTAAAACAACAAAAATAAATAAAATTTTAAATTGCTGTCAATAACAGTAAAAACATAAAGAAACAGAAGCACCTGATTTGAAAAGCATTGTCAGAGAGAGGGTATTTTTTGAGGCTTCAAATTTGGGAGAAGTCATTTCAGGAAGGTGGGCTTTATAGGTCAGAAAGTAAATTGACGCGCCAACAGTTCGCGCGTGATTTGCAGTTTCAAGTTCCGAAAGGGCCTAGGATATTGACTATGATAGCTGAACTTAAGAATATTGATTTAGTGATAAACCACATAAAATCACATAAGTATTTCTTTCTTGCTGAAGTATTTCACAACTTACCACGTAAGTATTTCTTTCTCGTTGAAGTATTTCACAACTTACCATGTAAGTATTTCTTCCTCGTATCCTCCATTATCAAATTAGTTTCACTGGTCGCGCACAATTCTTGAACACGTTCTTGCACAAGAGCTTTCTCTCTCTAGCTTTTCTCTCCATCTCAGTTTCCACCCTCTATTTTCTCTTTCCTATTCTGCATTGCTTGTTTTGATACGGAAATTTTCTGGTGTGCCCAAACCCCCTCCTCTCTTTTTCATCTCTCTCTCTCTCTCTCTCTCTCTCTCTCTCTCTCTCTCTTGCTCGCCTTTTCAACAAAGCATTATTCGATTTCGTCTTGGCCTCTCTTTTTTTCAACACCCCTATCTCTGTTTTCCCATTTTTCTTTCACAGCTTTCCTTCTCACAATCTCAGTTTTCAAGTTTCTTTTTGCTCTGCTTCTCTCTGGAAAAAGAAGGCAATTAGAAATGAAGGTCTGGAATCTGAAACCCTCCCCACTTTTGAATTTTCTGAATATTCATTACTTTTGCAGTCAAGATTTCCCCCTTGGGTTTTGATTCTTCAGATAACTTTTTTGGGTTTTTTTTCTGCTCAATCTTTTTTCCCTTTTGTTTTTAAGGAGCTTTAGGCATGATTGTTGATGGGTTTTGATTAAAATCTTATCAGTTTTAGAAGCTTAATTAGTCAGATGGTTCCTAATTAAGCACACAAGTCTCGATCTTCAAAGGGTCAAAAATTCTGCTTTTGGTTATTGTAGTTTTGGAGTTTCCATGAAAGAATTCTTCAGATTTGGAAGGTGTTTGTGTGATTCTAATCAGATCACTTGGTGTTTGTGTTTTGTTGTTGCAGAAGTTTGTACTGAAGTTGGATTTGCCTGATGACAAAGCCAAGCAGAAGGCTCTCAAGACAGTCTCTACTCTTTCTGGTACAAAGATATCATTATTTTACTAGATTGAATCAAGCTTCTTAATTTGGACCAAATTCATGATGTTAATTAATAATTGGTAGAAATATACTTAAATCTTTACCTTATTAATGTCATCTGTAATTGTTTGGATGGAAAGTAGTGGTTGGAAGATTTCTCCACTTTAGTTTCCTACAGAAACAGGAGATGGGAATGCACGATTTTGTATAAAAAACAAATAAGTTACCTTTTTTGTTATTGTTCATATATGACAACTTAATTAGTTGACAAAACAAACAGAAAGATGATGAAAGAAAGAGAAACAGATAAAATTCTTCAAACAAGGCTCTTTATTTGAATAATTTCGGAGAAGATGACAGCTAGCTAGCGGTGTAGTTTGCAGACGTATGCACTATAATTTGTGATTCAATTTCAAGGGGTTGAAATGTACTAGAAGTCTTACAAGTAATATACGTAATAAATTGGGTTAATGTCCTAAGATGAACTCTACGAGAACAAAAACCTCGTTTGGAACAAAAGGGTAAAAGCTCCTTTGATTTGGAATATACGTAATGAATTGGATTAATGTTTGTCTCTTTTTTTTTGTTTTTCAATTTGAAGGGTGAAATGTGTACTAAAAATTTACAAGTAATGAATGCATGAGCATGTCGAGCATAAATTCAAGCTTTGATGATGAAGAAACTTGCCGTTTGTTGTCGGAGTTGGTTATCCATGTTGCCTTCGGAGTTCTGTATAAAAGAAATATATTAGTAATGAATGGGTTTATTTTGGAAAACAATCTGTGTATGGTTTCTGCATGGTTTAGAGTTCCTAGTTTGCTCTGTCAGCAAGTTGATCGTATGTTACCACAAAATATAGGGTTCATATGGATCAATTCTTCTTGAGATAGTAGAGATGAAAACAGAGTTGAATAATTGAAATTCTCAATTAATTGTTTTGACTCTGCAATTTGTAGGCATCGATTCTATTGCCATGGACATGAAGGATAAGAAATTAACAGTGATGGGAAGCGTGGACCCAGTGAATGTAGTGAGCAAGTTGCGCAAATACTGGCAAACACATATAATCTCAGTAGGACCAGCAGTAGAGCCTAAGAAAGAGGAACCAAAGAAGGAAGAACCCAAGAAAGATGAACCGAAGAAAGAAGAAGAAAAGAAAGAAGAAGAGGCGAAGAAGGAGGAGGCCAAGAAAGAAGAACCGAAGAAAGAAGAAGCGAAGAAGGAGGAGCCAAAGAAAGAAGAAGAGAAGAAGAAAGAGCCAGACCCCGTCTTAGAGCTCGTCAAGGCATACAAAGCGTACAACCCCCACATGACTACATATTACCATGTGCAAAGCATGGAAGAGAATCCAAATTCTTGCGTTATTTGCTGAGCAAGCAAGCTTCTCGAACCCTGAGGTACTGAAATCTTCCCAATGCCAATAGGAGACCAAAATCCCAAGAAAGTAGGAGCTGCATTTGTATATATAACATGGTCTTTGCCTCATTGGAATGTTGCAAAACACTAGTAATGTGTGTAGAGCAAATAAATGTATTTTAGTGTTCTCTCTTAGTCTTATTACGGTTTGTAATGCCTCTCTTGGGAGCTTGAGCTCGCCAATTTGGTAATTTTTTTTACTGTGGTAAAAGAAAATGGGAAACTTCATTTTCTTTGGTTTTGTGGTTGGTTTGTTGTAGGGCACAGGTGAATTAAATAAAAGCATAGGTAACTCTGATTTTCTCAAGTTTGCATGGTGTGCCATGTGAGTGTATTCCTTTCAGTGTTTCTTTGTCTTTGTCCGTGAGCATACATGTGTATATGAACTGAAGGCTCATGGAGTCATGGTCCTCCTCCACGGACGAGGATCCTCTCCGGATCCTCTTTGTGAGGTTCTTAGGGATTCTCACATCCTATTCATTTATTGTACATGATATGGTCAAAAATCATTAGGTACTATTTGTGTTTAATTTTAAATAAATGATTTTTGACCATATCATGTATGATAAACGGATAGTGACACATCCCGGCCCGGGATCCACCACATCCTGAGCCCGCTCCACCACCATAGCACAATATTGTACGCTTTGGGTCCGAACCACTCCCTCACGGTTTTGTTTCTGGGAACTCATACTAGAACTTCCCAATGGATCATCCATCATGGGAGTGTTCTCGCGCGCTACTCGCTTAACTTCAGAGTTCTCATGGAACCTGAACCTAGTGAGCTCCCAAAAGACTTCGTGCTAGGTAAAGATGAGAATATACATATAAAGCTTACAGGATCCACTCCCTAGACGATGTGGGATGTTACAGATAGGATGTGAGGATCCGGATGAGATACAAATCCCTCCTTCTCGTTACCATTGTTTTCTGGCTGTCATTGATGTTTCTATTTTATATATAAGCTGCTTTACAGCTGATGGGATCATGCGTGCATGGTCCCAAGGATTCACTTGTCAATCTAGTAATTATATTTTCCTTTTACTTGGTCTCTATTAGTGTAGTAGTAGTGCCACTTGATTGGATGGTATAAGTTAGCTGATGGAGTTTTCTGCTTGAAGAATCATGGTTGGGTTGGTTGTTTCCAAATCCTTTTCAAGCTCTTCCAGCTACTTGTTTTAAAGTAGATGTATTCAAAACTCAACTCCCTATTTATGTAATGCATGAGAAATTTTCGAGATTAAGAATCATGACGTTATTATTAATTACGTATTATAATATGAATAGATGAAATGTTTTATGTTTTATGGAGTAGAGCATTAGGGTTTCGAACTTTGAGTTTAGGGTCTAGGGTTATGACACACAAATGCATGGTAACACTTGTTAATAATGAGACGATTTGTTTCAATTTTATACAAGGTAATTCAACAAACTTCCAAGAGTAGTACTTAATAAGCATTTGAGGTTGTTTCATTTTATCATTGTTTAATGATAATTAAGCAAAAAGAACAATCCTTTGTTTATGGAATCCACATGAAGAGCCTAATTATTAATTTTCAATAACTAATCATATACTAATTGATAATTAACGAGAGGCATGTGATGCTAAGAAGAATAATTTTATTCCTCATACCTGTTCTCGCCCTATGAAGTGGCAACAGATATATGCACAATCTATGACCGTACAAATATTCTTTTGACAAATAATTCTTGAATTTTAAGCTAAATTAAAAAAAATTGCATAGAGGAAATAGATACTGAACATTAAACAACATAGTGTGTATCGAAGACAATCAAAGATTCCATTACCACGTTTCAAAGCAAAACTATTTGTTGCAGTGGATCTGCTCTTTTGCAACTCTTCTGTCAACCATTTTCTGTGGGTGGTTTCGGAGCAAATGGCTTCAAGTTGTAATGTTGTTTGTATGAAATTATGAATGAAAAGTCGATAGTTTATCGTTTAATTTTTTAATGTTGTAATAAAGCCGATAATCCTTCACCTACAATCATGAATAAATATGGGGAAATAGGATCACCTTGACGTAAACCACGAGTCGAAGAGAAATTCCCAAAACAGTACCCCTGCATGAGAATTGAAAAGCCCACCGAAGTTACACACTTCACAACCAAGTTAATGAAAACCATCGAAAAATCCATCTTAATCATCATTTTCTTCAAGAAACCCCACTCAACCCGATCATATGCCTTGGCCATATTCAACTTCAAAATAACCTTCTTTCTCCCTTTCTTCCCCCGGACTTTCAAACAATGTATCGATTCAAAAGCCACCAAAACATTATCATGAATCAAATGTTAAGGAATAAAAGCACTCTGAAATTCAGATATAACATACGGCAAAACCCATTTCAACCCTGCTTTGGAAATGATCTTATACAGAACATTACATAAACTGATTGGTCGAAACTCAGTTACTCTAGTGGGAGCCGCCACTTTAGGAATCAACGCAATCAATGTAGTATTAAGACTTGCAACATCACTATTACCATTCAAAACATCTAGGCACAGATTACTCACCCCATCACGCACCACATCCCAAGACTTCTGAAAAAATAATGCCGGCATACTGTCAGGCATTAGAATAAAGAATAGTTTGCATATACATATACATATATACAAACTATTCTTTATTCTAATGCCGTATGTATTGGAAGAATCTGAAAAGAGGTTAAGCTTGGTCATTGGGAAGTATCTGGAAGGTTTTGGAGCTTGAAATATGTAACGCATGGAGTAATTCGAAAAATATTACAATTAGATCGAAAACAATAATTGGTGCACTTCAAATGTTTTCTTGCACAACCATGCATGCATTTTCTAATGAAAGTATTTAAATGATGAGAACAACATATATGAAATAAGGTCACAACCATAATGATATATTGGTCAATAAAATTTATTCTCCTAACGTAGTGCATTACAAAAAAAAAAAAAAAAAAAAAAAAAAAAAAAAAAAAACCTGCTAGGCATAAACATTCGTCTCCTAAAGTAGGAGTTTATCGCCTAAGATTTTGGGCAATGGAAATCCGTCGGCAAAGGTCGTCGTGCAAAACAAATCGTTGGACATTTTACCCAACAAAAATTAATATCCATCAGGCAACAACACCTTCTCCGACAAACATACCGACAAACGTTCGTCAGGCAAGCCCACATTGACCAAAGAGACCCAACGACAAATGGTTGGCTGACGAAATATTTTCCTTGCCAAATTTTTAAATTTTTGTTTTTTTTTAAATAAAACCCTAATTTGCCCACGAACAATTCGTCGGGCAAGCTTTATTAACAAAAAAATAAAATAAAAGATAAACCCTTAACCCAACGATTGATGTTGCATAGGGCACTTATTCCAAACGAGGGCTCCTATCGATTGGTTCAATATTCCATGCCGGAATCCCGCGCGCCTATGTTCTGAGTTGTATTCAACCCTCATTCTTCCGTCATCTCTTATGAGGGTTCCGTCATCCCTTATGTGCGGTGCCTATTGCGCATTCTAGGCATCTAAAGAAAAAATTGTAAACAATTTCTGAAATTTCTAAGCTTTTTAAAGTAGTTTTAATATTTCATACAAATTTATAATATTCCCAGAATTTATTATATTACTTAAAAAAAATTTATATATAAAAAATTTATCCTACTAATTTATAATATATCTAAAAATTATAGTTAATATTTTCTAAAAGTTTGTACTAGTCCTTCTCACCTCCCCCAAACCCATCATTCCCACCCTACCCGTCCTGCACGTACCCCCCTAACCAGTCTTCCTCCTCAACACGTTCCCTCTCCCCCTACACCATAACCTGTCCCTCTTCTCAACACGTCCCTCATGCCCGCACCTCCACCCCGTCCCCTTCCCCAACGCGTACCCCCTTTCTTCAACCCCTCAAATCATCCCCCACCCTCCTAAACTCGTCCTTCGCCAATCTCCCCAATTTTTTCCAACCCAAATTTTCGTCAAAATTATAACCTACAAATCACAAATCACAAATGCACAATAGATATCATACATTCACAGTATAAATCACAAGTGTGGATGCAAATTTCTTCCTCCATCTTCTTGGACAAAATTACACCTACAAAACAATTAAAACCTTAGAATCAAGGCCAAGAGCCTCATGCACCCACCATGAATTGGTGTGAGAGGGGGGGCTTTGGCCAAAGGACCTCCGATGCCAAAGTTAAAATTTAAAAAGAAAAGTGTTTAGATAGGTTTTGGAATTTTGCAAGAGTATCAACCTCGGTTTTTAGAGAAAAGTGGGTCATATTTATAGGGCATGCCCGGTCCTCTTTGGAGAAAGAGTGGGCGGCCCTTTGTGACATCCCACATCGCCCAAGGGAGTGATCCTTATATGTATATTCCCATCCCTACCTAACACGAGGCCTTTTGGGAGCTCACTGGCTTCGGGTTCCGTAGGAACTCCGAAGTTAAGCGAGAAGAGGGATAGAGCAATCCCATGATGGGTGACCCACTGGGAAGTTGCTCGTGAGTTCCCAAAAACAAAACCGTGAGGGAATGGCCAAAGCGGACAATATCGTGCTACGGTAGTGGAGCGGGCCCAGGAAGTGGTCCGTCCCGGGCCGGGATGTGACACCCTTTATGTGTTTTTGGGGTGTTATTTGGTGATTTAATTAGCAATTAATATATTGATTAGGAATAAATATATTAATTGGCTAATTAACATGATAAAAGGAATGTTTTTGGGAGGTTATGTAATTTATGTGGAATATTTTGTAAGTTATGGAATGATAGCTTAGCTAAAAGGGGAAAAAGAGGTAAAAAAATATATGGAATGAGATAGGTTTCGGGAACTACCTTGTAAGAGGGATTTGATGAGATGGATTTTGAATTGTTACCTTTCTTGGGCATTTTTGACTTGGTTGAAGGATGATTGCCCGCTGCTCGCACGTAGGAAACCTGTTGTACCTCAACGGTATTTTTATCCTCTCCTGTCCAGAAATCCACGTGTTGCCTTGTGATTATTTTTGGCTCCACAAATTCCCCCACACCTGTTGGGCTATTCGCGGAAAAGGGCAACAGGTGTAGAGATTTTCTTGCCTTAGGAAACTTTGAATTGTTTCCTATTTTGATGATGATTCTCTCTTTTAATAGGAAATTAGATCCTTCTAGGAAAAGGAAATAAATTTCTCTCAAAGCCTTAAAATCAACTTTGGAGAGCAATTTACTTTACCCTACGAGAGAGAGAGAGAGAGAGGGCTTAGAGAATATTTGTTCCCCCTCCTCTAGCAATCTTCTACATCTTGCCCGTGCAAAGGATTGTCTTTCGTTGCTTGCTTCGTCCTCTCATTGATTCTAGGTAAGAAAAAATTTAATTTCCTTGTCTTCATAATTTTTTTTGGAAGCCTCAGAGCTTGAAATTTGGCTCGACGGAAGTCGAGGATTTGTGGATGCAAATTTCTTCCATCATCTTCTTGGACAAAATTGCACCTACAAAACAATTAATACCTTAGGGTCAAGGCCAAGAGCCTCACACACCCATGATGAATTTGTTTGGGGGGGGGGGGGGGGGCGGCTTTGGCCGAAGGACCTCCGATGCCAAAGTTAGAATTTAAAAAGAAAAGTGTTTAGAGAGGTTTTGGAATTTTGCAAGAGTATCAACCTAGGTTTTTAGAGAAAAGTGGGTCCTATTTATAGGGCATGGCCGGTCCTCTTTGGAGAAAGAGTGGGCAGCCCTTTATGTGTTTTTGGGGTGTTATTTGGTGATTTAATTAGCAATTAATATATTGATTAGGAATAAATATATTAATTGGCTAATTAACATGATAAAAGGAATGTTTTTGGGAGGTTATGTAATTTATGTGGAATATTTTGTAAGTTATGGAATGATAGCTTAGCTAAAAAAGCGAAAAAGAGGTAAAAAATATATGGAACGAGATAGGTTTTGGGAACTACCTTGTAACAAGGATTTGATGAGATGGATTTTGAATTGTTACCTTTCTTGGGTATTTTGACTTGGTTGAAGGATGATTGCCCACTGATCGCTCGTAGGAAACACGTTGTACCTCAAGGGTATTTTTCTCCTCTCTTGTCTAGAAATCCACGTGTTGCCACGTGATTATTTTTGGCTTCACAACAAGCACACAATGTAATCATAAATTCAAACATAGGAATCACAACTTCAAAATGATTGAGAATAATATCATTCCTTTGTGGGAGTTTAGAGTTGGAGAGATTGTCAAAAGAGATAGCAAGTGTGAAAGCTAAGGAGGGATTTTGGAGCTATTTGCAGTGGGGGATTTTGTGGAGAGAGATAGAATTGAAAGTTGCTGCAAATGGAGAGGTCTCAGCTTGATAAAGAACATAAGGCCTTTCACTACTACATTTAACACTTATTGTGACGAAGCAAAGTTCGTCGTGCAAGGACATGTTTCGTCTTTTAAAGATTAACACAACGAAAGCTTGGTTGCAAAGTTGTCGTCGTGCAAATCTTGTGAAAAAGTGTTTGTATGTTGAATGAAATGCCGTTCCTCGCGCAAGGGTTCTTGCACAACGAAGCTTTGCTTCATTGCATAAAATATAGGGAACGAAGCTTGTCGTCACGCAGATAACAATGGTACAAAATCATCTTCATTGAGTAAACCTTTATGCAACAAAATTCAAGTAATTTATTATTTAATTATGAAATTTTTGTCGTTTACGAATCTGTGCGACGAATACCTTTCTTGCTTCTAATATTATGCGATGAAGGGCTTCCTCGCCCAAAGATTATTTTGTTTATTTTTTATTTTATTTTATTTTTCATCTTTTATTAAATTAAATATATTTAATTTGTTTGCAATTATTTAATTAAATTATAAACAATAATTAATGAATAAATAAAGTATTTATTTATACTATATATGTAAATGTACACACAAGTAAGAAAAATTTAAAATATCTGGGAAAAAAAAGCTACGTAAAAAGTTCTGTGAAGTCTGATAGGAGCATATTCATGCGACTTAAATGGCTTGTTCTCGTGCATTTACGTTATGTTTCTCTAGTTATTTTAGTCCTTTATGCTTCTTTTGTGTGTTTTCAGGTTCTAAGGGCTTAGGGAGCAAGAAAGTGCATTTTGAGGCTATTTGAAGCATTTTTGGGCATGGATTGGATAGCTTATCCATGGAGCCAAGAGGATGGACGAATTTGAAGGCCTTGTATGCTCTTTGGGACATAAAACAAAGGGCCTAGCCCAATCAAACAAACCTTTGAGCCATGCAAAACCTCTAGCCCAATCAAACAATGCATCACAAACCCAAAACCATCAAGAAACCATCCTTTGCCGTGCCTTCCACATCAATTCCAGCTTGTCTTCATCATTGCAGTCACTTTGCCCTTTTATTTATGCATTAAACCTATTTCCTTTCCCTAAATTGCAGCCACAATCCACACCTTTCCAACCTAGCTGCACCCTACATACATTAATTAGTCATTCTTTTCATATTGCACTCACATGCATTCACATGCATTTCAAGAACCAAAACAACATTGTGCCGTGCCTTCCCTTGCCATTTTCAGCCATCACACTTCATCATTACACCACCATTCACACCCCTTTAATCCACATGCAGCCACATATTCATTCACTTAATCATTAAGCCACACACACACCCAAAACACATCCATGCCGTGGCCTACCTTCCATTTCCAGCTTTCACATGCCTTCAAATGCATTTCCAGCACATCATTTGCTTTACATCTCCACAAACACATGCATTTACACCACCAAAAATCCCCTTGCCGTGGCTTTGACTCCCATTTCCAGCTTTGCTTCATCATTAGTCCCCCTACATTCCTCCTAACCCACATGCAACTCTTCATCATTGCAATACAAATCAGCCACTCACATGCATTCACAAGCCTTTGCCGTGTACCCCTTATACATTTCACCTAACACACATGCATTTCCAACCTAGCAACACCCCTTTAATCATTCTCCTAGCTATCATTCACATGCTCTCCTATCCATTCCTCCTATAAAAACCCTTGCATTCTCATTCATTTTCATTCATTCACTCCCCACTCCATCTCTCCATTTCTCACACCACAACTAACACAAACACTTCCCCTTAGAATCCAAAACCGTGAGTCCCCCCACCACTCCTCTACCATTTCCATAATCCCCCAAACCTCACCTTAGACCTTGTGCTACAACAACGAGGAAGATAAGAGGGCCTAAACGTTCATACAATTCAAGTTTGAGTTGTTGGAATGTTTAGGTGTTTCTTTGATTTCAAAGTTTAAATTCAATTCTCTTTGTTTTGTACGTATGAGGAATGGAAGAGAAGAGTGCCTAAACGTTCATACAATTCAAGTTTGAGTTGTTGGAATGTTTAGGTGTTTCTTTGATTTCAAAGTTATGAGGAACTAAACCCCCCCTTTAGCTAGGGGGTGATTCGAAACTATGTTTATGTTTGCAATATGAATTGATTAACTTTCGTTGGAATTTCATAAGTTGTGGATTCAATTTGTTTAACTGTTTGATTGATAACTTATTTATGAATGTTTATTAAGAATGCGCGCTTAATTTTCATGCATGAATATGACGCTAGAATATAAGTGAGTTTCACCTAATCGTTATGAACTTATATTCACAAGTAGTGGAGGTTGCTTATAAACAATCGCGTTAAATGAATTCTTGGCAAGAGTTTCATGCTCATCATAGTAACGAATGCCTCGTCAACACTTATAGTTTTCATAATGCTTAATGATCTTTGATTGTATCTTTATTGTGCTGTTCACGTAAAGGACTTTTGGAGAATGTTGTGAATTGCGTTGCGCTAACCCATCCAATTCATTAACTTAAGGAAAACTTGACGGTTAATTTAAGCGGACCTAATTAACCCGGAGTGTTGAGTTTCATAATTTATCGAAAGACCAACTGAGAATCAATCTTGTATGCAAGTGTAACATGTGTGGAGAAGAACCCCTTAGCTAGCATTCATCCATTCAATTCCATCACATTCATATTTACATTCTGCTTTAATTTATAATCTGTGCATTTTAGTTTAATTTAGTCCAAAACTCAATCCCCTTTACTTTATTGTTCAATTTAGTTAGAAATCTGTTTAGTTTATGTTTTAAAGCATTTTGAGTTTTTGATTTGTCTTAGTGTTTTAAAATTTAGTTTTGTATTCTTTGAGTCTAGTTTAGTGTTTTAAACTGTGTTTTTAAGTTTTTGAGTCAAATCCAAGTGATTAACAATCTCTCCTAATCCCCGGTCCAGAACGATCCCTACTTATACTTATACTACAAATCGACAAAAAGAGGGTTTAATTTGTGTGCGTATAAATCTCGCATCAAAGTCTATTATGTCGGCATCGGTATGTCGGGTCTCTTTCAGATGGAGGGTTGGGAGCTCGATGATGGAGGAGAAGCTGGTGGGAGACTTATGTTGGACAACTACATGGTCTGTAAGATATGAGACTTCTTACCCACATGGGCCGCCATCGCTTTATCCTGGGCCGCAATGTAAACATCCTGGGCTGCAAACTTCTGCTTCAGGTCTGCCACTTCTTGTGTCAAAGTGGTGACTTGGCTCGTGGCTTTTTTGGAAGATGAGGCATTAGTGGGCCGAAGCTGGGCATTCCTTATCCCCCAACAAACCTTACCAAGCCTCCGACTGAGTGCATGAACCAGGGTCTCAATTAGGATATGAAACCATGCATCCTTGGTCGAAGTCATGTCTTCCAACGGGGTCTTCAGGGAAAGCTGCAACGCCACCTCCTAAAGAACAGCCTTGCCCTTCTCTAGCATCATCGCTCTTAATAATAAGAAAAAGCATATTAATAATTAATTAAAATTTAATTAACTTTTATGCTAATTACAAGTTTGAGAATAATAACAATTAAATATACTTACATGAAGCTGCTCAGTTGCCTCATCCCCAGGTCGAACATAATCGTCTTTAAACATGTCGATCTCGCGGAATTTGGAACCCGACCGGTGGAAAGGTATCTTCTTCAATCGATTGATCTTGTTGGCCTTGGCTCTCTTCTGTAACACAAAATCAATGTATTAGTTCGTCCACTTTCAAATGGATTCGAAATCTTGGAATATATTCCTGGAATATTCTCTGGAAATTCCTAGCGTTGACTTTTTCGAAATTTTCTCGAAAACCCTCATGACTAATTTTGATGCCCCGGCCTTTTTTTTGACATCCATTCAGTGAAATTCCAAAGATTTAACTACATTAACCAAGTTGGCGCCTCAGTTGATTTTTTGGTTGACCATTGACTTTTCACAAAATTTTTCAGGAACCCTTCTTAGCGTATTTTGACGTCCTGATTTCAAATGCGCACTCCATTTTTTTCCAAATTTAATCATTTTAGTTGAGTTTTACTAACGGATCCCAATATTATGCTTAGGTGCGATTGCTATCGGAGACTCCAGCTTCCCTCGCTTGAACGGCTACGACTTCGCAAGTATCTGTGAGTGGGTCTTTGCTTTTAAATATAATACATTTATTTAGTTTCCATTTATGTATTTAATAAAGAATTTTCTACGTTACACTAGATTAGATTAACGTCTATAAGAATTAGTGCACCAACGAAATTTATGAAATGATTTTACGTCAAACGAGGCGCATAGGTATGCATACTATAAAGGGTTGACTTAATTATATTTATGACCATGAATAGTACTATAATGACTAGAACTATTGTATTTTTGTGGCATGACCATATTCACGTTATATGCTCATCGTGGTGTTTGTACTCACCCGATCAAGGCCCAAGCTTCACGTGTATGTTCACATCACAGCACATGCTCACTTTGGATCCATTGTAGGTGCCAATCCTGTCCTAGATTGCTATAGGCAATTAGGACTCATATGTGATGCGTATAGCACTAGTCTTCGCGTGATTGTAGTACTACATCGTAAATCGTTATTACACCCATTCTTGCTCATGTTAGAATATCTTTGCATGAACTTGTGTGTCAGCATATGTTGATGAGCACTTGTTATGATATGTTTATTTATGCGAGATTATGTGATTACCAAACGTTAGATGTTTATTTACGAAATGTTAAGGCGTATTGAATTCTTGAGATATTGTAGGCTACGATAAGTATTTCCATACTATATATACGTATATTTTGGAAACTATACTTGTTTTACTATGAGGGGTATGTTTTTGAAAATGTTTTTGCAAGCTTTACTTTTAGGCCCACACACCCTTATTTTTTTCACCCCTTCAGGTTTTAGTGACAGAGCTTTTGTGTCGACGAGGATTCTTGGTAATCTAGGCATTGGAGATTACTTTCAATGGTATAATTCTCATTCTACTTTTACTGTACTTTACTTATGCTCTGACATCAAGTGTGAAATGGGTTCATTCCTGCTCACATACGCACTCTTCCATTTAGGCACTTTTAGTTTAAATTTATTCACATTTTGCACCTCACTACACTTCATAGCTTCGTCACCTTCTGGGTGACGGCCAACACAGCTCAATTTGGAGTCCAAGTGGACATTTCGGATCCGAGTGTGTAAAAAAAAATTAATAATATTACTAAGAAATTAATAAAATATTATTAGTATACGTACCAAATATTTCTTGTTCTGAAAATGCTTGCAGAGCCACTCTCAGTCCTCTAGATGCTTTTCCAACTCAGAAAGGCCTCCCCAATGAGAGCGGCCTCTCGACCATCATAGGGCTCAAAAAACTTGTGGAGGTCGCTCTTCCACTACTTGTATTGGGTTGTGAACTACTCGTATATGTACGTGGCCATCTTCTCATCCATGTCGTCAATATTATAGTTTGTCTACAAATACAAAAATGTTGAAAAAATATTTAATAATATTAAAATATTATACTTTATTAATATTTTTATACTTTATTGAAAGGTGAATAAAAGTTGAGAATTTGGATACTTACCGACAAATGATGGTGTATCATCTTCTTCATTTCCTCTGACATTACTTACTAAGAATCCCATCACATAGGGCAATTGGTCCGGACTACATGCCCTTTGTCGTGGGCCAAGCTGCTACGTTGCTTTGTCATTGGGGTTGCCTGATGTCGCTCGTCAAATCCAACAATGATACGAGCATTGGTCGCGTTTATGACCTTCGCCGTCTTCAGATGTCGGCATGGACCCTGAATGTTTTTCTTGGCTGCAAAAAAAAATTTAATAGGGTCAAACACAAACTTCAAATTCTACCAAAAATTTGACAGAATTTCCCTTATAAGTATAACATTTCCCAAAACCTACAAACAATATTCCATATCCAACCAACAATTTCAACAGGTCAATGACACAATTTGGCATTAAACCGACATTCAGAGCAGGCGATCGATGATGATATTCAACATAAAATATTTAAACAATGAAAGCCTAACGAAATACAATATTTACTATATTTTACCTGCCTGGGATCCCTCTCATTCGACAGTAGATGCCGAAGTTGAGGGGTGTTGGGCATACGAGAACATCGGTGAGTCTAACGAATGCTAAGTGGAAGCGAATACATCGATGAATCGGGCACCTCGGGCACCCAAGAGCCAACTTGAGCAACCAGCATAAGGTCCACATTTGCTCAAGTAAGACGGCAGTAGTACAAAAAAAATTGAAAGAAAAAATTTAAATAAGTTATGCAAAAAAAAATATTAAATATTAAACATTATCATATATTACATAATAAAAATAATTATTAATTTAATAATAAGAATTTACTAATAAGTCATCCAACATAGACTTCTTCAAGTCCTTTAGCACGTTTTTCAAAGACGCCCACTCTGTAAGACATTTGTTCTTTGCAATACTATTCCAATGTCATGCGCAAGCATGATGTGCGACTCCCTCTCAAATCCATTGAAATCATCGTAGTTGATTCGCCTTAGCCCATCATTATTAATCCCCCTTCTGGCCCGCCTAAACCTTCTCTTGTTTTTTTATGTCTACCAAAAAAATAAAAATTTCATAATCAAACTAAGTAATTCATCCAATTTTATAATCATCCAATAAATTTTTTCAAAAATAAAAATAAAACTATTAAATCCACAAAAAATTAGTATTACCTTTCCGAGATCCTTCTCCCTCACATCCTTTAGTTGGAGTTGCAGCGGAATCGGCCATCGTACAAAAAAATAAAACAAGAATTGGGATATGAGGGGTTTGGCGAGGAAGAAAACAAGGGGAACTTGAGGGTTTTGGGGAAAGTATGAGAGTAAAAGGGAAAGTGAATATGTGATTTTATAAAACCCGTGGGACCTTTGAGCGATGAAGGCTTCATCATGCAAAGCTTGCAGTAATTACTTCACCTTAAATGTCTCAACAAACCATTTTACAGCACTTTGCGTGACAAATTCTTCTTAGCACAAGATTTTAGCAGGAAAATTGTTTGTTGCGCGATATTTTGGCACCAATCCTCACCAGGGTTTTTTCTCAACCTTTGAGTGACATACATTTAATTTCGTTGTGCAAAGTCTTCTTGTGCAACGAAACGCTTCGTTGCATAATACTTTAATAATTTTTTTTGTCAAGATGTTTTTGCACGACGAAATTTGGTGTGCAGCGTAAAGTTTGGTTGCGCAAATTATTTTTTCTATTAGTGTTTGCCTGACGAACCATTTCATCATGCAAGGATCTTAATTTTTTAACATGAGTCTAACTTAAAGTTTGCCCAAAGTACCATTCCGTAGGATAAAGGTTTCAAAAAAACAGTGGCCAAGTGAAATTTGGGCGAAAAAAATTTGGTGGGAAATAATGTTTGGCTAACAAAGACCTAAGCAATTTGTTGGGCAACCCCTAAATTTGGAGGGAAATTCTATTTCTTTGGGAAAAAAAATTTCGGGGCTTTCAAGCTTGCCCAATGAAATTTGTCCACTTTGCCCTATGAAATATATGATTTTCGTCGGACAAAGCTTAAAAATTAAAAGATCTCCCCACTTTGATTTTTTTTTTTTTTTTTGGTTGCAACGGTTAAGCGATCATCGAATTTGATGATCAGGTGTGTTCAATATAATGTTCTAAAAAACGGCCTAGGCGGTGGTGACCTGAGGTGTTTTCTTGCAAATCGGTTGGGGTCTAGGCGGGTGAGGCGGGCTAGGCGCTAAGCGGGCGAGGCAGCCCTAGGCGGGCTAGGCGGTGCTAGGCGGCTAGGAGGTTTTTTTTTTTTTTTTTTTTTAAAAATAAAAAAAAATCCTATCTACATTACTATATTTCCTTATTTTCTTCCTATTTTGCATTTTGTGTGGTTTAAAATTGGGAACTTATTGTACATGTGTCATCCTACAATACCTCTCACTATGGTTCTATGACATATATGCTTAATGTGTTTTTAAAATTTGGACTTGTTGGATAGTCTTTTTGCATTTTATTATCTTATCCATGGATTTCATACAAGTTTAATTTTTTGTAAGTTGACATATGCACTTATTTACAAGATATACAAGAAATTTACCTAAATCCGCCTAGGCGCGTACCTAGACCCAGCCTAGCCGCCTAGGAGCTAGGCGCCAGCCCGCTGCCCGACTAGCGCCTAGCGTTTTTTAGAACCTTGGTTCAATATAGGTTTTAACCCTCAGTTAGCATCTTTGAAAAACTAACCCAAAACAAAGGTGATATAGCCATTAAGTCATGATGCTCAATTTGTAATCGTCCAACCTTTTGCCAGGATTCCTACTCCCTGAAAGTTTATTTTTGGTGATTTTTTTCACTGTGCGATCTTGTACTATATTCAAACAAGTTTAACTGTTTGGGTCGTGGAAACTAATTTCGTATATTGCATATCCCTACGATGCACTAAATAGTTTAGGATTTCATCGGGCAAGACTTCTTTACCCGACGATTCTTTTGGATTCCGTCCGGCAAAGTGTCAATTTTATTTTAAGCACAATAAGATAAATGAGCTTTGAACTTAAAGAAAGTTAATAGAATAGTACTTAATAATATTTGATCAGTGAATGCTCAATCACTATCAGTATACTCATATACTTCCTTATAATCCTCTTTAATATCGCTTTCATTACTTGAATCATCGCTGATATCTTCAAACAAGGAATTTCGTTGAATTGGTGGTAGGCACTCGAGGTCAATAGCTAATGCATCTATTTCAAGTGTGGGGACATCCGACATCTTAAATGGTGGTTGAATGATGTGGTTGCTCTGTACTCCAGGAAGGTTTCCAGTAGTTGCGAATGAGTTGTCTTGGTGAACATTTTGGTCACCGTCGTCCTGCTCTGGGTTCGTCAGGTCCCTAATATTTCTCTTTAATATTTAGGGCCCATTTGTTTGACCTTCTTAAGTTTCACTGGACTAGATTGGCTTACTAGTCCAGTGTTTGGTGCAAGCAGGACAAAGTTTAATGAGACTAAGTTGGACTCATGCCGACTAAGTCCTTCACTGCGTGGTCATAGCCAGGCCCCTCAAAACGTTTGGGATTGCTAATCCCATCTCCGAACTTGCGTTGTGTGCAACAGTGTCGTCTACAAGCATGCCTCTCTGCAACTCTATTTGCCTTCATGCCCATATCTTAAACCCAGATTTGAAACCCAGCCCACCCATGCCCATATCCGAAACAAAAAAGCAAAGCGAAAACAACAATCCCAATAAAAATTCTTCCCTCTTCCCAGAAAATTCCGAGGTGGGAGAAACAAAGGCAGCAAAGTCCATGGCAATGGGTATCAAGAGGACGAAGCCTCTGCATAATTTCAACTTGCCATGGGATGTGAAGTGGGTGATGTTGCTTGTTGGGAAGAGATGAAGTGCAGAGGCAGAAGGCGAAGAAGATGAAGTGAAGAGGTAGAGGATTTGCAATAAAAAATGAAGTGACAAAAATGGGAGAAAAGGGGAAAGGGGAGGGAGAAGTGGAGAAAAAAATGAATGAAGAGATGGGGGAGGATTCTAGAAAAATAAAGGAAAAGAAAGTAATAATAAAATATTAATTGATATATTAAATAAAATATTAATAAATATAGATTAAATAATATAATATTATAGTCCTGCTTCTTAGTCTGACACTGCACCAAACGCTTTACTAAGTCACTCCAGCTTAGTCTAGTTTAAGTCAGTCCAGTTTAGTCCGTGAAGCTAGTCTAGTTCGAGACAGTCCGGTGCAACAAACGCACCCTTATTGTACTATTTTCAAACCACCCTTCGCCTTTGGATCATCCTGGTAAAATACTTGTTCTACCGTTTTGGCAAGGATGTAGGGATCATCCTCAAACCACCGGGTGTTTGTTCTGACCAACAACAAGTACATATCTTGAATGAGACTGTCTGTTTTGTCATGGTTCGTATCACCCCAATGACATTTGAACAATATGACTTCATTATGGTTTGTGTATAACAATTGAATCATACTTAAAAAGTTTTCCAGAAAATAAGTATTCTCATTTACCCCTAGGACGACATGCTAGTTGGAATACCTTTAGTAATGATCATATCCCATTCAAAAGTATACTTTCTGTGTTGCAGTCACTCGACTATTTCGGATCACAAAAAATTCGGCAACATCTCTCTAAGGTTCCCTAAGTGCACGACACAGATATTATAAACAAATATCTAGTATGCACTCGAAGAACATTACAGGAATACAACCAAATTTTTCACGAACGAAACTTACCAATGTTGACCACACATACTAATGCACTCCCAAATTGTTCAAACTGGACAATTCAAGAATCTATTAGATCGTGGAGCCGCATACTACATCTACACACACATCCAACAGAATCTCAAACAAGTATAAGGATTTGCGAATTTATTATACGAAGTTAATCAATATATTTAACTTCGTATAATGAAATTTTAATAAATTTCAACCACAATTTCCTAGACTAATGTTGTCCAAGTTAAATTTGCCTAAGCTACATATATTTCAATAACACATGAACTCATAATGTCACATAACACACAATTTTAACATACATAGATATCACAATTAAACAAATTCAAACTTACTAATTTATAATTAACAAACAATACATTCCTTTCCTTGAATTTACTTCCAATCCTATCACAAACCTACAACAATCAAAATTAATTAATCACACATTTACGTAAAAAGTTATTCAACCATTAAAAATAACTAACCTTAAATTAATTGGGAGAGGGAGAGATGGAGGAGTGGGTGTGAGTGTGGAGGGAGGGAGGGAGGGAGGGAGTAGAAAACACTAGCGGCGATGGCAGCATGATGAAGAAAAAAGAGAAGAGCGGCAAAAGAGGATTTTTACATAGACAACATTGAGCAAAGGTTTTGTCTGTGAATTTTTTACACGTCATTGCGGGCCTTTGCCCATTGGGCCGACGAATTGGGCATTCGAGCAACATTAATCTAGCAACGAACCTCAGTTTTGTCAAGCAAACCTAAAGATATTCTGCGCCATTTTTTTTCTCTTGGCGCCAAAACATTGCCCGATGAATGTTACCTTGCCCTACAACTCTCTTCCATTGTGTAAAGTTTTGAGTAAACCTAAATGTTAACCAGTTTTGCCCTACCAACGAAAAAATTAGTCAAGTGCCTTAACTAGACAAAATTTTGTTCGTCGAGCAAAATTTTGTCAGATAAGCCCCAATTTCTGGTAGTGGTGGTGACACATCCGTACAAGCAAACTTTACATTATCTAATAAAAAGAGATCGATTATAGATGCCAATCTTTGTCAAATTGGCAACCATCATACCAATGTCGAAAGATGCTTAGTGCTTCAAAACTTTGATACACATATCTTTGTAATGGAATGTCGTTATTGAATTTACGTATAAACAATAACCATAATGGTTACGTTCTATATTGGCTGAAAAGGACCAAACACTAGCCTTATCAGCGACTTGTGTAATCTACATAAAAGTTGTGTACACCTTAAGCAATGATATATACAGTAGAACCAATGCTGCTGGAAACAAGTGTCGATATATTGTCATGATTCGTATAATACTGTTTACAATGTTCATTTATGTTTTAAGTGACTTATTTTAATAAACGGAAATAATAATTTCCTTGGTTCTAATATTTGTTTATTTATTATTAATAAAAAAAATCAAATGTACAGGGATACAACATTGCAATTTGTGAATTTATGGGGTGTATTCAATTGGGAATTGAGAGATTTTAATAGATTTATAGATCCAGGGATTTTTATAGAGTTTAACTGATTTGTAGAGATTTCATGTAAAATTTGATTCAATTTTCTCGAAATCTCATGAGGAGATGTGAGATTTGTGGATGCTTAAAATACATTACAAAATCTCTCTAATTCACTCTAATTCCTCAACTTTTCCAAATTCTTTAAATTCAAATTCTAATTGTATACACCTGAAATGTTATAAACTTCTTTAAAATTTTAATTGAATACACCTGGATTTCTAAGGATTTTAATAAACTATCTTAAAATCTTGATTAAATACACATTGAATTTCAGATAATCATTTAAAATCTTGATTAAATACCCCTAAATTCATTAAAAGAATTAAAAATTTTCAAAATCCCAATTGAATACACCACATCCCCCTTCTCTCTCTTCTCTCTCTCTAAGCTACAATTCTGCATCGCAGCTGGCCACGCTCGACAATTTGTATACCATCAGCTGGAATATGACATGACCTTATCCCCCACTAACTTCACTTAATTAAAGAGACGTGTGACACTTTAAAACTTCTGTAATGCCTTCGTTATCCACTCTTAATTTGCATCCAACGAACTATATTAGCCATGTCAGCAATCTATGCTTGTCTTGAGATTATAATTTGATGATGATCTCCTTTTATGATAAGGTTAATGTAAATACACTAAAAAGGTCATGATACATATTTATCACTTCAACGGTCTTGAGTATTGGATATATTTTATTTTCTAAGTTATTTTTGTTTTTGACTAAAGTAGGATATTTATTTCATCGAATAAGAGACTTAACAAAGATACATTCATGAACAATTCAACTCTAAAAGGATTCTTACAAACTAGATCTAAAAATATTATAGTAATGATGACTAAATGCAAAATAGTAAGCAGACTTTAAGCACTTCTAAGTTAGCCAATTTTGAAGAAACTATATTTAGGTTTCCTTTGTTTCTATGGATTTAGGTATTCTTGTTCAATTAGGTTTGCTTTATTTCACATTTTGAGTTTGCCTTATCTATTGTTTTCTTATAAATGCCTTTCATTAGTAATTATAACACGGTTAAAATTATTTAACAGGCAAACAACGCTAAGGGGGCGTTTGTTGCGCCGGACTATCTCGGACTGGATTAGCTTCAAGGACTAAGCTGGACTGGCTTAGACTAAACTAAACTGGACTAACTTAGTGAAGCGTTTGGTGCAGTATTGGACTAAGAAGCTGGATAATAACAAATTCTAATATTATTTTATTTAATATATGAATTATTAATATTTTATTATGATCTTATCTTTTTCTCCATTTTTTCCTACCATTTCCGTCCCACTCTTTTCCTCTTCTCTCATCGTCCTACCCTCTCCCTCTTTTTTTCCTCTCAGACCTCTCAATTCATGTCTCTTTCTCATTCCTGGTCAAACTCCTTATTGATTCCAGTCTCTATTTCTCTGTCCTCCCTCCCTCTCTAGCTATGCATTGTTCGAACGGAACCTCACGGCTCCAATTTTCCCGACGACTTGCAGGTTTCCCGATGTGTTTTTTGGCCAACCCTCATTAAATTGGATGAAGTTAGCACCGCCAAAAAATTCATCACCATCCCTGGACCGAGATCTTAGCTTTGCATGCTCGAATTTGTCATGGATTTGAAGAAGCCCAAACAGGCCAAGACTTCCAGGCCATTTTCCGGCCACATTCGACCACATTTTGGCCTCGGTTCAAGTAAAATCGTAATCTTGTCACTCCTAGCTTCAATTTGGTATATTTTATATGAAAGTTGGTTGTGAAATGGATCTGAAAGAGAGTCGGGAAGTTAATGATTGATCTAGGTGACCGGCGATGACGAGGAGTCTGTCGGGAGTGGTCGTTGAGCATGACAAGGACGAGAAATAGAGGATAGTCTTAGCTAGTCCCATGGTTATTGGGGGGTCTCACTAAGACCTCTTAGTGAAGGGTTTTGTCCATGCTAGTCCCCTTTAGTCTCATTAATGTTAGTCCCAGCATGGAACAAACACAGTATTGGACTAATAGCTAGTCCAGTCCAGTCCAGTCCGAGTTAGTGAGGGCAAACAAACGCCCCCTAAAATAATTAGAGAATCCATTTGGCTAGTATAAGTTTCATGTTCAGCATCACAAAGAAAACAACAGCACCTAGTTTTGGACGGCAAGAAAAAGTTAAACACAATATTTAAGATTGTGGGTTTGTGGTGCTAAGAGTACTGCGTTATGATTATGATTGTGCATGGACTTTTAGCCTAAATAATAATTTTAATGGATCTAAAGAAAACCATATTAATTAATGGATAGAGGTTTCACTGAGAAAAAAAAGCGATAACTTTCGGCATAGGAACCAAAATCGAACATAAACATGTCCCGCCGTGGGTCACACTGTCTCGTCAAACCTTCACCTCATCAGCTACATGAAAATGACTTCAGATTTACGTCCCACTGTTTTCACATCAATCAACCCCCACTAAATAAAATTTAAAAACGCTCACACATAAATACGTATACATATACATTGTCTTTCACCTTCCACCTTCTACCTTCCAACAGTTTGGTGAAAAATTCAGCCATTGTAACAATGACACAGTGCACGTACGTTTCAACTCTCAAGTTTATATGCAATCATGCATGTAGTTTGATTCATTAATTTGACTAATACTTCTTAGTTTTGACAACATTTAAAAGTATTCAATAATTATCTAGAAATAAGATTACTAAGAGCTCGTTGGAGTGTTTTTTTTTTTTTGGTTTTTTAAGGTAAAATTGGATTTCATTCAAACATTAACCAAACATAAACATAATACCAAGAAGGTGGCCTCTGAAAAAAGAGACATCACATGCAAGACAAAGTTAACCCACGTTTACAGACTCGACATGGTTACTTGGCGTCAACCATGATGGTTCCGTATCTACCCAAAACAATAACTCTGGACATTGCAAACTATGCTGATCTTTAACGGAGTCACGCTATACACCTCGCTTAATACATGAGTCACCACCACCTGATTAGTTTGTAACAAAGCAAGTATAACATCCACATACACTTCTTCCGCAACCAAGCAAACAACATCCTGAGCAAGCAACTGAACGGCTCTAATAGAATCTGTTTCAACTACCAGTGGCACTAATCGTAAGTCCAGTGTAAAGTCCAAACCTTGATTGCATGGAGCTCAATCGCAAGAACCGAGAGTAATGGAGGTGTCGGCATAGCAACAACACCTTTAAATTCTCCGTCAGCATCACGCACTATAGCATCTACTCCACGAGTGCCGTCGGCAACACCAACCGCTCCATCAATCTTCATTACATGGGTTGTTTCTTTAGAAAACATTTATATTTATAATCACCTTTGTTAGGATTGATTTTAGTACAAAAACGTTGAAACTTCTTTAAAAATATTCAAGTGCATTATGAGAAGGGGCTTGGAAGTGTTTTATGAAAAAGCATATGATAGGTGCTTCTCTGAAAAAACACTTTTATGACCTAGAAACAATTTTAATTTCCCTCTACAAAATGCAACCATAAGCACTTTTTAGTTATCATAATATGTTTTTATTCATTTAAGAAGCAATTTCAAACAAACTCTTTAAATAAGTGTATTATTAATAGAAAAAAAAATCTCTTCATTAACATCTCAAAGTGTTGTTAATAATTATAAAGCGAGTCGTGTTAAATGTAGATTAAACGACAACAAAATTAGGGTTTTCAAGTACACAATCAAACCGAGCCTTGTAGTATATAGGCATTTGTAGAGAAATGCTAAGGAGACTCTACTCTCTCAAAACGAGACTTTTTAATGTCTCTCTGCCACCTCACAGTTCCACCTTCTAACAGTTATGAAAACTCTAACGTTTGTAAAAACCACGATGGGCAATCAAATATACGCAATCATGTGTATAAATGCAGTTTTCATTATTATTTTTTTAATTCTTAGTGCTTGACAAAATTTAGAGTTTGTTCGACAATTCTATTTTTTAACATATAAAAACAATAAGGGCCTTGAGATCGTTTATGTAGAAAACACTTAGAAAAATGCTAGTTGTAACATCCTACATCGTTTAGGGAAGTGGATCATGTAAGCCTTATATGTATATTCTCATCTCTACCTAGCACAAGGCCTTTTGGGAGCTCACTAGCTTCAGGTTCCTTAGAAATTCCGAAGTTAAGCAAGTTGGGAGCGAGAGCATTCCCATGATGGGTGACCCACTGGAAAGTTCTCGTGTGAGTTTCCATAAACAAAATCGTGAGGGTGTGGTCGGGGCCCAAAGCGGACAATATCGTACTATGGTGGTGGAGCGGGTCCGGGATGTGGACCCCGGACCAACGATGGTGGAGCGGGCCCGGGATGTGGACCCCGGGCCTAGATGTGACAATTTGGTATCAGAGCCTAACCCTGGTCATGGTATGCCAACAAGAACGTCCCACATCGCCCAGGGGAGTGGATCATGTAAGCCTTATATGTATATTCTCATCTCTACCTAGCACGAGGCTTTTTGGGAGCTCACTGGCTTTAGGTTCCTTAGGAACTCCGAAGTTAAGCGAGTTGGGAGCGAGAGCATTCCCATGATGGGTGACCCACTTGGAAGTTCTCGTGTGAGTTTCCGGAAACAAAACCGTGAGGGTGGTCGGGGCCCAAAACGGACAATATCATGCTACGATAGTGGAGCGGGCCCGAGATGTGGACCCCAAGCCAGGATCTGACACTAGTGGTCTTTGCATTAATTTTTATATTTGAAACATTTTCACTTTAATGCCACCTGTCATTTTTTTCACACAAAAATAAAAAGACATTTAATGTCAATTGGGATTGAAATCAAACATGTGTAATATCCTTGAAATTATATTTTTGAAAAATGATAAATAGAGTCTCTTAAAAGTGGAACTCTCTATGAATTTTTTTGTCGTTCTCATGTTTTTAGCATAATGTTTTATAATGTTGGCATGAGAATTAACGTTGAACAATGAGCTGACAGAGAGTTCATAAAGAATCCTACTTTGAGATAGACCCCTTAGCATTTCTCTATATTTTTAGTTTTTCATCTTCAATCCCAAGCCAAAAACATTAAAAGGTCTCTTTTTTGTGTACAAAATGAAAATATGGCATTTGTAAGTGAGAAATCTTGTGGTATTCCTCTTCACTTGTAAGTGAGAGGTTTTAAGTTCGATTATCGTCAAAATCGAATTTGAACTACATTCAAATGTTAATACGAAGGTTGCTAGCCAAACACCTATGCTTACAAACGCCTGCTAAAATTTTCAAAACATGTTGGAACTTTTATTAAAAATCCCAATGCTTCTTTTAAGCACTTCGAAGTGCATGCTTCAAGAAGAAATATTTGGTAGGAAGAACAATATCAGGTTTTCCTAGTACACAATTAACTTTTATTTAGAACTTTCTCATTAGTAACCACTCTCTAATTAATCGAAAATTGGAAGAGTTAAGTTAGAAACAAATTATAATATAGCACCATATCCGACTATCCGTCACATACCCATTATTTAGATTAAATCAAATTAATTAGTTTGTATGTACATATCTATCATCATAAGTTTAATTGGTTATGGTATGTGATGATCTCATCAGTTTTAACGTCGTTCTATGAGTCATTTTGACTTGGAAATCTCGATCTCAAATTGATTCATTGTGTAGTGTGACGATGAATTAAACACACAGCATGCTCATCATATAATACTCGTATATATTATATATGTACGTATACACACACACACACACATATATATATATATATATATAAAACTATATACATTCTATAACGATGATGATGAACATAGAAGGCCCGGCTCACGATTAATTTGTTGGATTATCATATCCTCAATGCCTTATCTGTTTAATATTTGGGCCACTCACAGGGAAAACCAACATAGCCACGATGTCACAAATTGGCCTTTGTCAATCACCATTCAACTAATTAATTTTCAATAATCCACCTAACTGGCTAATTGAACAACCCATTGGATAATAGAGATATATAGCTCGTTTTAATGTACTTTTAAAATGACTAAAAGCACTTTTAGAAAAAATGTTTTTGGATTCCAAAAGCACTTAAAGTGCTTTCTGTAAGAAGTACCAATTATGTGCTTCTTTCAGGAAGCACTTTAAATGTTTTTCCAAGATTTATTTGCATCTTTACTAAGAATTAAATCTAAAAACATGTTCACCAAAAGTGCTTTTAGTCATTTTAAAAGCACATCCAAACAAGCTAGTTCAACTTTCAAAGTCATACAAGCATGCATGCGTTTTGCACATGCATTTTAAAGATGGAAAGGGATCCTCCGGATCCCTTCCACCAAATCCACATAATCCACAAATCTAGACCCTTGAAATTTGATCAAACAGTTAAAAGTTATTATAACATTTAAAGGGACTCCCTATTTATAGCCATTGGATCAAATTTTAAAAGCCCAGATTGGTGGATTATGTGGATTTGATGCAAGGATTCTGGATCCCTTTCCTTTAAAGAAAAACGAGTGATATGATGTTAGAGAGATTATTCACTTGAATCATATTTTGTATACCACATAATGTGGTATTTGATGGTTTAACTCCTTATTTAATCATTAAAAAAAATATACAACTATCAACTGTCACATCATCTGTTAAACAAAATACAATAAAAAACAAAGTCTTTTTAACATTTTTTTCCAAAATAAATTAGTGGTTTATACAGTGGAGAGTCCTACGCAGCCAAGCTAATTAAATACTATATCCTGGACTAAAGAAAATTATTATACTCATTCTAGAGGTTCATTACCTGAATTAATTACATAATCCAAGTCATTACACTGATAGAAAATTAATATATCAATCTAGCTAATAGCTAAACTTTGTGACTTGTCAGCTGCATAATCAGCGTCTAAAGTAATTATAATGGGCAAAATTATCATGAGTACGTCCAAAACGAAATTAAAAACATAATCAACCTCCTAATTATTATCCAAAACCCTTACACACTAGAGTATAGGTCCCAATGCTCTTTAAGTCGTAGCTCGAACGAAAGGCGTGTGAGGCATTGGTGAATGTGGAGACATCATGTGTGGTGACTTAACACTAACACCTTCCTGCTCAAATCTTCTTGTTGACGATGAAAAGCTCAGTCTTAGATTGCTCTGCCAACGCTTCTTAGTACTTTTCACTTGTGCTTGTTCTTGAGCTTTCTTTTCTTGCCCTACAAGTGCCCTAATCCTTTTGAGTGCAACTTCCACAGTGTCATCATCCATGTTGGCAAAGCAAACCCTAAACCAACCAGGCTCCACACATTTAAACGAAGAGCCAGGCGAAACGTTGAGCTTCACTTCATTCACAATCACACGCCACAACACCATTTCTCCGTCGAGTGTTTGATCTTTCAACAGCCTCCTTAAGTCCATCCAACAGAAGAGGCCTGCATTGCTCTTCAAATAGCTAATTCCCACTTCCTCAAGCCCCTTCGTGAAGACCCCGTGCCTCTTCGCAAGCCTTTTTGAGCTTGTCGCGAGGAACTTCTCGACAAAATCTTCATCCGATAGCATTGATGCGAGCATGTGTTGTGTTTGGGATGAGACCAGCCCGAAACTTGACATTTTTCGCCCGATGTTCACCACATCATCGTTGTAGGAGTAAACAATGCCGACCCTCAAACCGGGAAACCCCATGTCCTTGGACAAACTGTAGACAATGTGGACTAGGTTGGGATTGCAATCCATGTCTTGTATGACCTCGGTGATGCATGTGTATTTTGGGGAACTGAAGACTGTGGCTGCATAGATTTCATCACAAACCAAGTGAATGTTCTTTTGGTTTATGAATGTGACAAGGCTTTCAAGTGTGTCTTTGTCAAGGGTTGTGCCCAATGGATTTGATGGGTTTGTTATGATCAAGCCCTTTACTTTGATGTTGTTGTTTTTGGCTTTTTCGTAAGCAGCTTCCACTGCTTCTTTGGTTATTTTGAAATTGTTGGAGCTATCACAATCGACTGGGACAATTTGGACTCCAGTTCTCCATCCGAGGTCTCGGTAAAATCTGCAGTTAGACATATGAATTCTTAATTAATAATTAATTATGAGTAAAATTAGTTAATTAAGCTTCTAAATTAGCTTGGTGACTTGCAATTAACCCACTGAGCATATTAAGTATGGTAAGAAATATATGAGAACTGAAATTGAAGCTAATTGGAAAATTTTAACATAACGGTACAAAGATTAAGACTTTAAACAACTCATGATGAGAAGAAAACGAAGTTGGAGTTTTGCCTAAACATCCAGCTGTAAACTACGCATACTAATTAATCTGATTTGAATTATCATCCAATGTGAATGTATGGTTGAGGATTGATGCGTGTGGCTTTGATATTATACTAAATTTCAACAATGGACTCAAAAGTCTTAACTAGTTCTTCTGATCTACCTTAATACTATTGTAAGTTTGATAGTATCATATCATACTAATTAAAGTACATGATCATTAAAATCAAGTATAGAGAGATGAGTAAGAGTAGGTCAGATTCAAAGTTTAAACCTTCTCATATACATATAAAAGAAAAGTATGTGATCGTCGATGATAATCCTTATTTGTACTTGATTATGATCATAAACTAGACCTGGCAATTTCTTACACAACTCATTAACACGACACGTAAACAACACGAAAATAACGGGTTTCGGGTCAACACGATAACTAATCGGGTCATTATCGGGTCACATGATAATAACCTATTAATAATGGGTCCTTAACAGGTTTACACGAGAGTGACACACGAGTAACCTATTTTGACACGATAAGAAAAAAGTTATTTTGATGATTTTAATTTTTTAAACTACTAAAAAAACTTACTATAAAATACAATAGATATAATGAATATGTATATATAGTTTATTAATTATTATTCTTCATTTAAATATTCAACAAGTCTCTTACAATTTATTGAAAAAAATAAAATGCAAAATGGAAGTTATCTATTTTCTGTCTAAGTGAGTCACAACTTAGGCAGGTTCATAGGTGGGTCTTGGCGGACTAGGAGGGTGCCTAGGTGGTCTAGGCGGGCGCCCCAGCAGGTCTAAGCACATTTTCTTAATTATCAAACACATAGACATTAATTGGGATGGTGGCCAACTACCTAATGCCTAAGCGGTCGGGGCTTAGGTGGCGCTAGGCAGGAATTTTTAGAACAGTGACTTTAAGGATTCAAAACCTTGTGGTCAAGCCCATGACTTGGGCTCCACAAGTTTCTTTCTACTAAATTCTTAAACTCACTACTCTACTGTGTGTACAAATTAAAACACACGTAGTCAACCAAACGAATGCAACAAAAAAAAAATTAAAAAATAAAAAATTTAGCTAAATAGTCTTTGGACTTGGCATAATTCCTCAATTTAGTCTCTGAAATTTAAAATCAATAGAACCGGTCATTAAGTTTGTCCACCATAAATCATTTTGGTCATTTTGTAAAAAAATCTCCATTAAATAAATAAAATGACAAAAATACCCTCAATTTTTGTTAAAGCATTTTGATCTATTGTTTATTAAATTAAAGGTATTTTTATCATTTTGGTTCTTACTTAACATGGATTTTCTATGGAATGATCAAAATGATTGACAGTGAATAAACTTAGGGACTAGTTCTATCGATTTAAAATCTCAAAAACTAAAGTGTGGAGTTATACGAATCTCAGAAACTATTATGTCTAAAAAATAAAAATAAAAACAAAATTGGCGGCTCTTGGAGGAATTAAGCACTCATCTATTCGGCACGGAATATGATTAGCAAAGTACGTACGTAAAAAAAATAAATAAATAAATAAAACAAACAAACAAATTTAACACAATATTTGAAATGAAAGATATGAAAGAAGCATGACATACGCTGGATAGTACGGTGAGGGGATAAGGAAAGCATCGCCGGGGTCAGCCAGACAGAACATGACTAGCTCGTTTGCTCCGGTGGCTCCGCCACTCATCACTACGCGGTCAGGATCAAACGTGACTCTGCCACCTCTTGCTTTCGACATGAACGTAGCAATGGCCTGAAAATTAATTGGGATCATGCAAAGTAATTATAATGCTAATTACTGAATAATTGATTTCCATGGACCATTCCATGCATGCGTATGTGTGTGTATGTATACCTGTCTGAACTCTGGGAAGCCATGGTAATCTTGAAAATTGGCCACGCTTCTGAACTTCTCAACTCCTTCAGCAGTGCAAAAAGAGGCTTTGGGATTTTTCCTAATCCATTCTTCAACCAAATCAAAGGAAAGCTGGAAACAAACGAAAGTTAAACCATGCATTTTGTTAGGTTAATTACTTCTTAACTTTAATGTAATAGCTCATGTATTTTGTGTTTGGCAGTGCAAAATGTGAAGAAAAACAACGGAGCAGTGCAAACCTGATTTTCTGCAAGGCCCATCTGGATTACACCCTCAGGGTTTTCAGTTGGGTGAAAAGGGTTTTGATCGTACGCCTTCCATCCGTTGAAGTACGGCGAGTTCTCACCATGTTTTTCATTGGTTGCAATCTTCGATAGCAGTAAGCTATTTTTACTTGCAGATGATGCCATTTTCTTGGTTTCAAAGAACAAATACACAAGCAATATAGCTGGAGGGGGAATGATATATAATATTATTGCTGGAAGTCTGGAACGACAGTAGTGATTGTTTTTTCAAGCAATGAAGTGTGAGGCAAAGGGTGAGGCAGTGAATTTATAGGCAGTGGAAGATTGATTGGCAAGCAGCACAGGAACCAAATTTGAGGGAAAAGTCCGTTTCGATATTCCATAAAAATTTAATTATGGTAGCGTTGGTCAATGAGTCGTAAAGCTTGCATGTTGTCTATGATACCAAACCATCAAGCATGTAATATCCTGCACGACCACGTGTACACCAGTAGTGTACCTGTTGGTGATCCTTATATAATACATCACTTTTTCACGTAACACTTATAATTAACAGTGCGACGGTTACATTATTTTTATAATTGATATACTATATGATAATGTCGTCATACACAATATAAAACATTGACACAATATCATTTATTCGGATTAATCTTGACTTTATTTGTTTATAATGAATAAGATACCGACATATATAGTATACAGACGCATTATTTGTGATTTTTCACTTACATAGAAAGTTGTTTTTCACTTTCTTGTTAATTAGGTATATTCTTTTGTGTTAATTTTTTTTGTTCGCTGCATGCGTGGTGTTTATGTTTCTAGGAACGAAGTTTCCCTGAAACACCATTGAAACACCATGAGAGAAAGAATGAAGATTTTGGCGCTGACTGAAAGCGTATAGTTAGAACTTGTGATTTGATCGTAAATGCACAAGACTCACACATTGTGTGGACTTTTCCTCCACGTTAATTTGATCAATTGCGTTACTTTACCATCTTTAGTAAAATTCCAAGTCCCTCGTGTGCTGGAATGACAATGCAATTATATACTTCTTATATGGTTGGAAATCGACTTATACCATGATCCATGCCACAGATAGCTGATGAACATTTCAAATGAATGTACTTTCCGGTCCCCCAACCCTTTGGGTTAGTTCACGTGGTTGTCTCTAGTAGTACTGAAATGCCAAGCAAAATTAAAGGTGGTCTGTGGGTGGGTGGAGAGGGTTGCTTCTCGTTACTCTATAGGTTAATACAACTCTCAAATTTCAGATTTGAAAGATAAAACATGTACACCCAAAAGCAGTATATATAGTACCAACTGAAGGCGATGATTCTGTATTTGACTTTAGGGCATAGTTGTCATTGAATTTAAGCATCCCTTTCATATTTGCCAATACGGGTACAGTACTTGAGATACTACCAACTCTCATTCCTATACGTACGTATTGGTTTGCTCTTTATACTAGTATAATGTCACACAACTTACATATATACTTTCGAATCATCTACTCAAAATATTTCTGTATCGCACCTTTAAACATTATAGTACATTATATTTCAAGACTATCAAAATGTACATTCAATTATTCAATATGACTTCATGTAATCAATGATGAAATAAGAACCAATAATTACTGAATGGTTCTGTTATAATGGTACCGAGACTTTTTGTGATAAAATCTATACACTTGTCGTGCTGTGCAAGCCCACACTTCTTTATCCGTTTTGTACTTCCATTAGAACAAAGGGATTCCTCAAGAGCTAGCTAATTAAATTTAAGAAGAGAGAAGATTACTTCCAGTAGCTCTCTAATGGCGATTGTTTTAATATATTACTTTAAACCAATATATCTAAATTTTATTGGTTCGTAGTCATTATAATTTTCTAAAGTACGAAATATGATTGGCATAAACTTTTTTTAACAAGATTCTAAAATTACTTTTTGACCTCTTTACGAGTATTCATACATTTAAGAGACGTCGGTATCTACTTACCAAGATACTTGAATAATATTTTTCACCGGAACCAAGTTCGCACAGCAGTCATATTTGGCTGACCACAGCAGTTAACTATTATGTGCATGTTGCTCCCCCTAAGCATTTAAGCATGTTTTAGCGAGGCATGCATGCACCTAATAAATTCCTCAGTATGGTGGTGTGTCAGACATAATTGTTATTTTCTGAGCAGTTCTAATTGGAGGTCAAAAATTCAAACCATGAGGGTTCAAAGTTTTAGTGAGAAAGCGTACTTACCCTAGTTATATATAAGAAAATAATTTCTGCACGTTCATTTTTCTTTTGTACGTTTTTTTATTGAATTCAACAACCTAGAAAAAATGGAGTGTAGAAGTCATTTGCCCACACACACACACATATATATGTAAACCTGTCATGATAACTTCCTTACTTTTTCTTAGAATAATAAAGAAATATCAGTCACTTAGTATTACGGTTTAATAACATTTTTTTTCATTTGTAAGTGAAAGGTATTAGGTTCGATTATTTACAAAGGCGAACTCAAACCAAATTATAATGGCTAGCCCAATTGTGAGGCTTAGCCCACTTCTTTATCCCTTAGTATAGATAATATCGTATGTATTGAAAAAAATAAAGAAAAATCAAATTTTGCTATGGTATAATCATATTCCTAATTAGTTATATTTTCAATTTTTTATTTTAAATTCTTTTTACTATAATGAGGGGGAGTGGGAAGAGTTCCAAACTATTAGAATGATTTAGGGGATATGGGAGTTTCGAACCTGAGACGCATGAGTAGAAACTCAACACGTTATCTATTAGGATATTAGATCACATGCAAAAAAAAAAAAACGAAAAATAAAAAATAAAAAAGAAGTATGATTTGTAGAACTCTCAACTTTTCCCTGCAATTAGAAAAGAGTTGTATTGCGAAGCATTTTTTACACAATAAACTAAAATAAAAAGGTAATGTTAGGGAGGCAAAAAATTTAAACCAAATAATGTATCACCAATTGAAAATAAGCATGTTAATTAACGCTTAAATAATAATTCAATAATCACCCATCACATCATTTAGTATGTAAATTTGGTTTTGATTCCTTTGGTATTATTCAAAATAAAATAAAACAAAAACACTGAGGCGGCAAGGCAACAAAGTGAGCATATTCTAAGTGGCCCAATATAGAATTTGGGTATACAACAGAGCCGGCGCTGAGGGGGTGCAAGTGGTGCCACCGCACAGGACCTCTGATTTTTCAATTTTGCATGCATATACGTATATATTGTAGTATGTGTAGAATATTGCAAACTTGAGCCTTAGCACAAGTGGTATTATTGCTTCTTTACATCGGCCTAGGGATGGGTTTGAACCTCGTCTCCATCATTTTTTAAGTTTATTTTTATTAAAAGCATAAGCTTCCACAAAATAATATAAAAATTCCATACAATAACATGAAAATTCGAATCCTGGCCCTCTAAATAGTTAAGGTAAAACAATACGTGACCTTTCTACTTGTTGATTTGTTAAATTTGTTTGTGCTATTAGAATTTATAGAAGCTTAATTGAAAACTAAATATATTTTTTTTTGGATAAAAAAATTAAATTCTAAGCACTTCTTAAGTCTTCCAATTCACTTTCGCAGACAATCACAAGTGGGTCAAGATTTGGATTCCAACTTCATCATGGTCTCCTTTTCTTGTGTAAACCGCATTTTTTTTTCATTTTTAGATATATTTCAGAGTTGCATTAACTTGAGTTCGATAGCAAGAGCCATGAGTTTCAAGAGTTCAAAGAAGTAGTGACTGTAAAGAGTAGTGTTTGATAATTATTTCGTTAAGTTTTTTTTTTTTAAACTAAATTTACAAATAATTATTAAATAAGTTTTTAACTAAAAAATAAAAACAGAACTGCTCACAACAATAGCTTTAATTTTTAATTTTCAGTTTTCAATATTTTTAAAAAGTAAAAACTAAGCATTTGCTTTAATTGTTGTTTTGGTGGGGGGAGGCATTGAAATATATGGTCAAAGGGACAATGGTCAATCTGAGCGTGAGTGTTGACTATTAGGCCGTCCACGTGGGCCTTCTTTTCTGAACGCTGTTGTTGCTGACATCAGCATGCACACCATGCAGCACTACTAGAAATCCGAACAATATGTTCACTCCGTAGATAAAATTATCAATCGGCTTACATATCAAGTATGATAATATAATTAGTTGAAATTTTATTTTTAAAATATCCAATCACTTATGACAATTAGTATACCAAATTATTATCGGTACATTAAAAAAAATTTCCAATCCGTGGTTATTACGAGCAGTAGTCATGGATTTGGCCAATCACCAAGGAGAGGCAACGCACCACTGCCGTGTTATTTATCCCTGATTTGATGGTGTTGAAACACGTGATTTTAATTATTCAACATTATATTAATTCAGAACATGTGGTGAACTTTATTTGGTAATGTCACACCCCAAATCAAGAATTTTCACAAGAATTTTCACAAGAGGAGACAGACTATGATGTCAAGAATTTGAACATGTGGTGAACTTTACGTGGTGAACTTTATTTGAAATCTAATTTTCGCTAGGATGCAGCTAATTTCACTGATTAGGTTGGACTTCATATAAAATTACCACTAAATTATTGTTAGTCTAAAAGTTAGAAGTAGGTTGAAAAATTACTCAAGAAATCGAAGAATTAAAACTGAGGAATAACCCCAGAATTAAGAAAGGAGAAGAATAAGAGACCGAGATCATAGAAACTGAGAAGCAGCTGAAGAAACCAAGATTGGAAAATTTCGCCAAGTGATTAGCTTTATTGGCGAAGATACCATGTAAACCATACAGATAAAATAGAGAGGAAGAAGAAGAGTCGAACAAATTCGAGAGAATTCTAGAGAGTGAAGAAAGAAGACAAAGAAACTATAATTGATTAATGATGAATCTACGAATACAAGATTCAGTTACAATGATAACAAATTCACTAACTATTTGACAAGTGACAGTCAATACAATTATTTTATCACTAAACCTTGGTGACTATGTAATTCATCACAATTTTTCAGGAATAGACTAATAGCCTTAGTACTTAAGCTTACACGATCACGTTCTCGTTGCGTTCCACATGATAAATAATTGACACATCCATGCCTGGATCTCATAGTCGAATTGTTTGAATAAACGAGACTCACAGTGTTCTGTATGTACCTGTTTTGGTCGGAGTTTGAATAAAAGGGTTCCAGAAATTCCTAGTTCCTACATTGTCTACGTGCATGTGTGGACTGTACATTACATTACTCTTTTACACACTACAAAAATGATATCCTTTCCAGACGAAATCATTTCATCGGGCAAGTAAGTGTCGTCGCCTAAGGTTTTACCCAATCGACTTTTCTCAGAAAAAAATTGTTACACAAAACTCGTGGAGCAAAGTTTTGCCCACCGAATTTAGAATTTTTGTCGAGCAAACTATGTTTGGCTGACAAAATTGTGTCATTGAGAAAAGGGCGTTGATCACGTTTGGCCTACAAAATTTCATTGGGCAAAATCTCAATTAATTAATGAAATCCTCTTTGTCAACCAAAAGAGGGTGAAAAGACTACTTTGTCTTCTATCACACAAAAAAAAAATGATGGGCAATAATGTAATTTTACAAGTCTAAATTTTACAGTTTTTTTTATTGAAGCCTCAGTTACAAGTAATGTTAAAATACCTCCAATATTTAAAAAAAAAAAAAAAAACCATAAACAAAAACCTCCCACTCCCCCCTCCTAACATTCTCTCTCCCTCCCTGTCACATCCCGGCCCAGGGTGGGACCACTTCCCAAGCCGCTCCACCACCGTAGCACGATATTGTCCGCTTTGGGCTTACCATTCCCTCACGGTTTTGTTTTTGGGAACTCACGAGCAACTTCTCAGTGGATCACCCATCATGGGATTGCTCTAGCCCCCTTCTCGCTTAACTTCGGAGTTCCCGTGGAACCCGAAGCCAGTGAGCTCCCAAAAGGCCTCGTGCTAGGTAGAGATGGGAATATACATATAAGGATCACTCCCCTGGGCGATGTGGGATGTCACAATCCACCCCCTTAGGGGCCCGACGTCCTCGTCGGCACACACGCAGTTAGGGTTAGGCTCTAATACCAATTTGTCACATCCCGGCCTGGGGGGGACCACTTCCCGGGCCCGCTCCACCACTGTAGCACGATATTGTCCGCTTTGGGCTTACTATTCCCTCACGATTTTGTTTTTGGGAACTCACGAGCAACTTCCCAGTGGGTCACCCATCATGGGATTGCTCTAGCCCCCTTCTCGCTTAACTTCGGAGTTCCTATGGAACCCGAAGCCAGTGAGCTCCCAAAAGGCCTCGTGCTTATTAAGGATGAGAATATACATTTAAGGATCACTTCCCTGGGCGATGTGGGATGTCACAATCCACCCCCCTTAGGGGCACGACGTCCTCGTCGGCACACCACGGCCAGGGTTAGGCTTTGATACCAAATTTTCACATCCCGGCCCAGGGTGGGACCACTTCCCGGGCCGCTCCACCACCGTAGCACAATATTGTCCGTTTTGGGCTTACCATTTCCTCACGGTTTTGTTTTTGGGAACTTACGAGCAACTTCCCAGTGGGTCACCCATCATAGGATTGCTCTAGCCCCCTTCTCGCTTAACTTCGGAGTTCCCGTGGAACCCGAAGCCAGTGAGCTCCCAAAAGGCCTCGTGCTAGGTAGAGATGGGAACCCGAAGCCAGTGAGCTCCCAAAAGGCCTCGTGCTAGGTAGAGATGGGAATATACATATAAGGATCACTCCCCTGGGCGATGTGGGATGTCACACTCCCTCTCTTCTTCTCATTTTCTAAAAAAATGTGTAGGCAAATGCTAGTATTTATTTTAAAAAAAAAAAATATTTTTTATTTAATTAAAAAAAAAGTAGTTTGCCCACGAAATAGGTTAAATTTAAAAAATAAATCGTTAATTTATTTTTATTTAATTAATTTTTTTAGTTCTAATAAATAAAAAATTCCCAAAAATTCCCTAAAATTTGTAACACAGACTCAATTTTCAGATGTAAATTCACAATTAAAAATTCATACCAATTTAAAAACCCAAATTTCATACACAAATTCATACCAATTCACAACCCAATTTTCAAATGCAAAAGTAACAATTTACGAACTCAAATTCATATCAATTCACATACACAAATTCAATTCATATCAATTCACATACACAAATTCATAAGTACCTGGAGCAATTGGCAAGAGGAACAATGCTGCATGACTGCAGAAGAAAAAGAAGAAGAGATTTTGTGGTTGAACGTAATATTCATCAAATTTACAGAGGGAGAGAGACTATGTGTGTGAGAGAGAGAGGGGGGGGGGGGGGGGAGAGTTGAGTACCTTGAGAGAGGGAGAAAAGAGTTGTAGAGAGAGAGTGTTGTAGAGAGAGACGATAGTTGCAGCTCGAGGAGGAAAAAGAAAGGTACTTAGTACTTTTAAAATATCAGAATGTTTGCCCGATGAATTACCAATTCGTCAAGCAAACTACGTTGGTTCGTCGGGCAAAGCTTGCATAGAAATGCCACGCAGTTCAAATTTTGGCGAAAAAATTGGTGGGAATGTAATACCTTTGCCCAATTAACCATTTCGTCCAGCAATCTAAGTTGATCTGTTGGGCAAAGGTTGCATACAAATGCCCCGCAGTTCAAATTTTGGCAAAAAAATTGGTGGGAACGTAGTACCTTTGCCCAATGAATTATTTCGTTAGGCCAAACCCCAAAATTTAAAATTTTCTTAATATTTTTATTTATATTCAAAAGGATAAAAGATCATTGAATTTGATCATCAGGTAATATTAGTGTGTCATTTTACCTTAAGTTAGCATATTTGTAAAATCATCCAAATGAGAGCTAAAATAGCCATTAAATCATGATGATACGTTTCTAACCGTCGAAAGATTTATCCCGTTACCTAATTCCCAAAAGTTTGTTTTTGGTAATTTTTGGCGTATGCAATCTCGTACTTTATTCAAACTAAGTTTAACAGTTGGATCGTTTAAATTGGTTTTATAGACTACGTATCCCGTCAAAACAATAGATTCATCAAACACTTAGAGTTTTATTCTATATTTCTATTAAGTAGAAAGTAAGATTTGTTGTAACCACTAGTGTAAATATTTTAAACTAATAATCAGCTCCCTTCATTGTATTCTTTTAGGGTCAATGAATGTATTTGTAAATAATCATCCTCCTCTAAGTTAAAATAGTCGTTAAATTGTGTTGATATGTTTCTAGCTGTCGAAAGATTTTGCCTGTTACCTAATCCCTAAAAAGTTGTTTTTGGTGATTTTTGGCGCATGTGATCTTCTACTATCCTCAAACAAGTTTAACGGTTGGATTGTTGAAATTAGTTTTCTAGACTATGTATCTTGTCAAAACAATAGATATTTCAAACACTTAGAATTTATTTAATACTTTAATTTAATCGTGTTACTTCAAAAAAAAATTAATTTAATTGTATGACTTTTTTTTTTTTTTTAATTTAGGTATATTTCTTTTTATGATCTTGCGGATGAAAAATTTTGTCGGTTTTGTTTTCTAATTTAATAGTTTTTTTTTTTTTGTAAAATTAGTTGTTTAATTTAATTGTATAAGAACTAATTTTTTTAAATAATAATTTTTCCCGACGAACAATTTTGTCAGGTAATGTTTAGTTTTTTAAATTTAATTGCATAAATTTAATTTTTTTTTAATTTAATAGTATAAGAACTATTTTTTTAATTTAACTGTTTTGCCCGATGAACAATTTTGTCGGGTAATGTTTACTTTTTAAATTTTAAGTGTATTATTTTAATTATTTTAATTAAATAGTTTGCTCGACGAAATGGTTCGTCTAGTAAAGTCTCTGACAAAAAAAAACGTTGATCAATTTTGCTGAACAAAATTTTCGATTTCGTCAGGTTAAGTGTCTTTGCCCAACGAATGTGTTTCCAACAGGCAAAATTTCGTTGAGCAAACAATAATTTCTAGTAGTGACACCATGCATGGATAACACATACTTACACTATATTTCATATATAGATGCATACGTGAATATGTAGTGGCGGATATATGTGTGTCAGGATGTGAAGAAATATTGACCATTATAATTTTATCAAACATTGTTTGTGCTTATTGTGGAGCCAAAAAAAAAAAAATTTCACAAGGCAAGACGTGGATTTTTGGATAGAAGACAAAAATACCCTTAAGGCATACCAGGATTCCTACGCGCGAGCAGCGGGCAATCATCCCTCAACCAAATCAAAAGTGCCCAAAATAGGTAACAAATTCAAAACTATTTCATCCACCTTCATCCTATATTCTCCACAAGGTAATTATTCCATAACCTCCAAAACATTTCTTTTAAATTATGTTGATTAGTCAATTAATGGATTATTACCTAATTAATCTATTAATGGCTAATTAACTACAAATTACACCCAAAAAAATACCACAAATGGCCGGTCCCTATTCTCCTAATAGGGCCGGCCATATCCCTATAAATAGCTCTCCATTCTCTCAAAAAACTACTTCCAAGTCTCTTGCAAAAATCTACAAAATTCTAACTTTGGCATCTCCCCCCCCCCCCCCCCCCCAAATTCATCATGGGCGTGAGTCTTTTTGGGTCAAGGTGTGATTTGTTTTGTAGGTGCAAGTTTGTCCAAAAAGCTGCATCCACAAATTGCTGCTTTCATTGAGAGTTGAGTCCCACACTCGTAGAAAACTCTCGCATCCAAGGTTTTCTATTTTCTTGTCCATTTGTAGATTTTTCGTACGTTCTTATTATTAGAATTTTTTATTTGCAAAAATTCTTTGATAAAACATAAAAGAGAAGTGCAATGGCTAGAAATTTAGAAAATTCAACAAATGAAAATTTCAACATTCAAGAGATGGGACCATGGCGATTCACGAGGCTAAATGTGACAATAGGTAGAGCAGCAGCACCACCACCATGAGTTTCCACCACCGCGGCGAGGTCCATAGTGTCACCTCCACGGCCTGAGCCGTTCCATCCCAGCCGGCTCACGACACTAAGGCCACGACCCAAGCCATGTCACTCCACGCCCAACGCGTTGCCAAACAGAGCCCAAGCCTTGCATCCGCGTGCATCACACGTCGAGTAGCCTACTCTCGTGGCCCAGCCTGTTCTAGTAGCCTAGCCCATTCCCGTGGCCCAGCCTGCTCCCGCCAAGTAGCATGCTCCCGCTAAGCAGCCTACTCTCGTGGCCCAGCCTGCTCCCGCGACATTCTAAGCAGCCCAAATCAGCCCAAGACTATCTCAACCATCTGGACCAACCATCGAGACGGGGCATTTTCACCACGTTTCTTCGTAGATTTGACATTTCCTGATTCAAATCTCGTGCCCGGAGCCTACCACACTTCCACTGCTCAATGAGGCATATTTCTTCCAAGCTCTTCCAATCCAAATGGCGAACAACACTTGTCTCGACAAGTCATAGAGTTGACGAGTGCCCTTGCACAACAAATAACCTTGGTGAATCAACTCTTGCAACGCATCGAGATCCAACGTGCCTCGGAATAGGTGTCCCGAAGAAGGACAAGGGCAAACAAACCTCTCCACCAGCCTCCCAGCAAGCAGCCACTTGACCGGTCATGAACCAAGGGTTCTAACATAATACAGTCCCAACTGGACCCCCGAGATAGTGTATACTCCCGTCTTAGCTCATAGAGGAGTGTGCACTCTCAATTAGGCCCACGGACAATCATACACTCACGGTTGGGGCCACACTCCGATAATCAACATGAGCAACCTTCTAAGAGAAGTGTTCATTTGCGGCAAGGCCTGCAAGAAGCATCATCCACCTCACATCGAAGTAAGCAGCACAAAGGACGGAGAGAAACAGTCACTCAATCCAGTTCAAGTTCAACCAGCAGCTTACGAGTTACCTGTTCGCCTGCTAGGAACATACCACACCCACCGCAGCCGCGACATAGATGAGCCGAAAACATAGAAGAGCAACCTAGACCAACAGGTCACGATCGGGGGCAACCAAGAGCTCTATCACCCCCAACAAAGGCAAATTCAGGAAGAAGTATAAAGGCTCCTGACCAAGCGATTGCGTAATTTCCCACGCAACGAAGCTATTAACAAGACGCTCCGATGAGTGACCAACATAAGCGAGTCATCTTTCAATGACAAGATCGAGTAGACGGGAAATACCCCATATAGATTGCTGGATATAAAGACTACTTCTATTCCGACCAATGTAGCAGCTCAGCCTAATGGCATGTTGGGGGTAGACGAGTACCAAAATGACACACCAGTCCAACTCCTAAGAACCGGGGGCAGACTAAGGATTATTTTGGTTGTCTTAACAGTCCAGTTTTCCTCAGCTGCACTCACGACAATGATTTCCATGCTCTCTAATGCGTGAGGGTAAACCAATTCCCCGACACCCAAAAGGGTTTACTCTCCAACGCGAGAGGATAAACTAATTGTTTTCCAGTGCAAGAGGGTAAACCAATTCCCCGACACCCATATAGGTTTGCTCTCCAATGCGAGAAGATAAACTAATTGCTCTCCAGTGCGAGAAGGTAAACCAATTCTCCGACACCCAAAAGGGTCTGCTCTCCAGCGTGAGAGGATAAACTAATTGCTCACCAGTGCGAGAAGGTAAACCAATTCCTTGGCACCTATATAGGTTTGATCTCCAGTGCGAGAAGATAAACTAATTGTTCTCCAGTGCGAAAGGGTAAACCAATTCCTTGACACCCATATGGGTCTACTATCCAGTGTGAGAGGATACTAATTGCTCTTCAGTGCGAAAGGGTAAACTAATTTCTCTCTACTGCGAGAGGGTAAATTAAATCCCCGACACCCATTTGCGTAAGCTCTCCAGTGCGAGAAGGCCATATAGCTTAAAAGATCGAATGCTTGAAGATCAACTAGGCAACAAATGGTTAGGGGGCAGCAGCCACTTTTACACTTAAAAGTTCACTCATCCGACACTTCATCTTCAGTAACTCTGATCTTGGCATCTCCATCCTTGACTGCTCCATCTATGGCAGCTGAGAAATCAAACTCAAGCAGTTTCCTCATTTTTGGCAAGCAGCTTAGACGTGGCAGCCCAAACCGTTGCCCATGCCACGCCATTTCCTCGGCCCATGCCAAGCCAATCCTTGGCTTCAATCAAGCCGAGCAACAAAGGTAATGGTCCCTGCCAAGCGGACTCCTGGCCCCTGCCAGCTGCCCCGTGACAACACTATCTACGAAGAAGACAAGAAAAATGAAATTTTTCTTACATCAGTGCGGCACGCAAAAAGTAATGAAAGACGGTCCTTTGCACGGGTAAGATGTAGAAGATTGCTAGAGAATGAGGAACAAACATCCTCTAAGCTCTCTCTTGTAGGGTAGAATAAATTGCTCTTCAAAGTTGATTTAATAACCCACTTAAGGTGGACTTAAATAGGCTTTGAGAGAAATTTATTTCCCTTTCCTAGAAGGATCTAATTTCCTATTAAAGAGGGAATCTACATCAAAATAGGAAGTAGTCCAAAGTTTCCTAAAGCAAGAAAATCTCTACACCTATTGCCCTTTTCTACGAGCAGGCCAACGGGTGTGGGGTCATTTGTGAAGTAAAAAAAAATCACAAGGCGACATATGGATTTTTGGATAGAAGATGACAAAAATACCCTTAAGGCATACCAGGATTCCTACACGCGAGCAGCGGGCAATCATCCCTCAACTAAGTCAAAAGTGCCCAAAATGGGTAACAAATTCAAAACTATTTCATCCACCCTCATCCTATATTCTCCACTAGGTAATTATTCCATAACCCCCAAAACATTTCTTTTAAATTATGTTAATTAGTCAATTAATGGATTTATTACCTAATTAATCTATTAATGGCTAATTAATTACAAATTACACCAAAAAAATACCACAAATGGCCGGTCCCTATTTCCTAATAGAGCCAACCATATCCCTATAAATAGCTCTTCATTCTCTCAAAAAACTACTTCCAAGTCTCTTGCAAAACTCTACAAAATTCTCCAAACACTCTTCCCTCAAAATTCTAACTTTGGCATCAGAGGTTCTTCAGCCAAAACGCCCCCCCCCATTCATCATGGGTGCGTGAGGCTTTTTGGCCTTGACCAAAGGTGTGATTTGTTTTGTAGGTGCAATTTTGTCCAATAAGGAGAAGGCGGGAATTTGCATCCACACTTATAATAAGGAGTTGGACTCCTTACTATATTTATGGTTAATTTTATGATAGAACCTCAACTTCCTTCTTGGTATTATAATATGTTGACTTACGTTGAAGCTCAACAACCACACATTCTTCACCTTGCCCAATTTGTGTTGCTCACATGTTAGTCTTGGAAATTTGTCATATGTGAGGGGCGCGTGTAAGGATGTGAATAAAACTTTAACATCAAATGCTTATTAGAAGTTGGACTACTAGACTATTTCCTATAATGCCAAATAATTTTCTCATAAAATTTCAATTTCCTTCAATCACGTTGTTACATAACACAAGTATATATAAGAAAAAATTCACTGGCAGAAGATTTACCCATATTCTATAGGGACAATGCCACTATACACTTTGGATAAAATGTTTAATCGATTCGTGTGCCTATTGAGGTTTTTCATAAAATTTTAAATTGAGCGTACATTCTATTAGAGCAAGTCAACGGGAGATGATAGGCCAGCTCACAGAAGCCAAAATGGTCTGGCACCTTAGCCAATTTCCTCTAGCCCAGCCTAATAAGCTGGCACCTAGCCCAAGCCGTTCTATAGGCCAGCCCAGAATGTGTTGAGCCAAGGCCCAACCTATGTGACGTCATGTTGACACCAGCATGACGTCAAGTGGTCGTGCGTCTCCAACAAGAAAAAATGGGCAGGGCCCGCATGCGTAGCTGCACTCACGATTCTAATGGGTGGTCACGTGGCTCGTTCTGGACCGTTGGATTTCCAACGTCTAATTTTCTGAACCATTGGATTTCCAACGGTTAAAAAAGAGTTTTGAATTTGAAAACCAAAGGCTAGTGCGGTGGTGTGATCTGGGCCGTCCGATCCATAGATCAACGGTCCACGTTTTTCGCCAAAAAAAAAAAAGGCATAACGGCTGTTGGATTTGAATATTTTTCAAATCCAACGGTCCAGATTAATTTACTTAATAAAAATTGTTAAAAATACATAAAAATTTAAAAAATATTATTATTTTTTCCTATAAAACTAAATTTAAAATTTATTATTTTATAAAAAATTAATAATATTAAAAATGGGCTGGGTGCCAACGCATTTTGTAGGGGTGAAGATTATTTGTGCTAGCGCATTTTTATACTTTGTGTCAGCGCATTTTTTAGGGGTGGGGAAGCATTTGGCCAATTCATGGGATCTATCACTATTCACTGAGTGGATTAAGTACTGGTTTGGTATTGAGGTACTTTTATAAAAAGTGGGTATAAAAAAAAGCTGAGCTCAACAAGGTGTTTGGTAAACACTTAAACAGCTTGTTTTCACAGTTTTGAGTGAAAAAAGCTGAAAATATGAAGCAGCAATAATGAGCTTATTCTCACAGCATAGTAGAAGCAGTTTTTTTTTTTTCTCAAAGCACAACAATATCAAACCAATCCTAAATGGGCTAAGTGCCAGCACATTTTTTTAGGAGTGGATTTGCTCTTAGTATAGACATGTAAAGTATTAAAACTCATTGCACCATCAATAATAAGGACAATATTGGTTATAAATAAATTTGGTAGATCTATAAGAATACATATGTGTATTAAGTGACACCAACATGTGTAGTAAGTGATACAAGAATATATCTATCGTATGTTCTTGTATATATCATGATGGTAAATTTAAGCGATCGAATTCTAATTAACATAAAAGCAATCAGAAAATGAGTGGGGAACCCAAAATCTTATGTCACGTTATTATGTTTGGCGATCTCAACATATTGTACATATGTAAGTCTCGTAAAGTCTCTATTAAGCGTGGTCCTTACTCCAGAAATACACACACATAATGTACATCTTTAGCTTCATTCAATAATAAAAAATGTACATCTTTAGCTAGCCCCGGCAAGGCAAGGGGGAAAACTTCCCAGCATGCATGCAGCAGCAGGATGTTAACTGCAGCCCACGCCCGCATGGATCGATGGGCAACCATCCCTATCAGCTGCTGCTGCTCATCTATGTTATGAAAATCTCAGTTCTTTTTCTCTTTCCATTTTTCTTATGTACAGTACAATAATTCTTTTTACCATTTTCTTCTGACTACAGCTTCATATGTTGTGTACATTGTGCATGGTGCAGTGTCCTCTCCGAAAATAATGTTGTTTAATTTGATGCTCTCGTTCACATGATGCAGTGTCACGTACCATAACACGCAAAACATACGCATGGAGTAAAAAAAAACAAATAAAATTCAAGTGACAACCGCATGTGAATTTCTGTTATCAGCATGATTATAAATTTGACAATTAGACTTAAACAGACTCATTATTTAAGGATTGGTATCTTCTAGGGTTGATTTTTCCATTTTTTTTTAATTTTTTTACAAAAATGAAACGAATTGTAACATGATCTAAAACACATGAGTGCGAAATGTAATTCTCTAATTGACCCTGAAATTATATACAATAAAAAATTTGTCCATTTTATTACAAAATTTTGGCATAAAGATGCGCCATGCACTTGAAGTGAGATTTTTCAGTATGACCATCATACAGGATGGTATATTACGTATCGTTATATAAATGATATGATATATGTGTTAAAAAATTAATAACTTAAAAAATAAAATTTCTCATGACTTACATAAAAATACGTGATGTACACCCGTCACAACTAAAAATTTCTCACACTCAAAAGCATAGCGTATAGATTAATCCTTTGTTCAAATTTTTCGGTGGGGTGACGGTGCATGATAAATGTATCAGAGTCAGTCAAACTGTACGTACGTTCAGTCCAATTTCCAACAAGCTAAAAATACCGTTCAGACCAGAACAAAAGAGCAGAAAATTCTTATGAAAAATGAGACTCAGATTGAGATTGTGAGCGATATGTGCATGGCTTACGCATGCTATGACATACTTCATCATGCAAAAATTACGTGTATTATTATTTTTCCTTCTGTTTATTTAGTTAGGAGCTTATTTCACACTCGCTTCTTAACCTCTCACATCAGGGGCGAAACAGAGAAAGCTAAACCAAGGGAGCACATCTAGGGGGTGCCCGATCGAAAATTAAAACCACTTCAACAATATGAAGAATAGTAATAAGTCTAATCACAATCAACACAAGAATAGTACACATCAACACCAAGGAACTTTAATGCGGTTTAACCCTCTTCTCCTCCACCAAAATTATTCTCTAGGGTTTAGGAAACAAGTGGATATGGAACAAAAGAAACAACCAAAAACATTTTTGAACTGTCTGGGAGAGATTACCAGCTCATAATTAGGTTAAGGAAAATGTTAGGTGTTAGTTTTATTTAAGAGAACTGTTTGACACTTCAAAATTCTTATTTTTCACTTCTTACAGATATATTTTCTCAGAAAGTTTTATTTAGTTAAAGTTTAAATAAACAATTATCTATCCAAATGGGGAGATGGATTATATTTTATCTCTCTTAATATATTTTTAATTATTAGCAAATAATTAAACAATATGCTTGGTATAATGGACTTGGCTTAGCCTTCTAGCTAGCATCCATCTTAACCCTAACTAGACCACTATAAATAGAGGTCATAGGGAGAGCGTTATAGACACACCCCACAACAACGATAACCGAAATTCCTTGGTGGAATTTCTTCCTCACACACAAATCTCTCCAAAAGACTCAGTTCACCAAGGTGGGGGTTGAGAGACTTAACGGGAAACTCTTAGAAGCAATTCTAAGTAGCCAACTCACCACCCTAGGTCCCAAATACGTGCACGAAAGTTCCAACTCATGCGTGTTCATGGTCCCTTTCTCAAAGACGATTGTAAGAACAAGACAGTTGGTTCGACTCGAGTTTTTTCACTAGGTATGATTACTAAACTTGAGTATTTAATATATGTTGCACCCTTGTATATCTGTAACATTATGGAGATTATATTTTTAGGGGTGTGCTATCCACACACCCCTTTTTACTTCTCCCATACCCTTTATTAATTTTTGTCCTTTGATCTTCTTCAATTCATCCGATCCGACGATCGAAAATTAAAAAGGTGTGAGAAAAGTAAAAAGGGGTGTGTGGATATCACACCCCTATTTTTATATTACATTAGTGTACCATTTGACAAGCATGCCCCATCCCCTGACAATACTTCCCCAGCCTCCAAGGTCTCAGTAAAAATCTGAAACCCCGCATCCTCAGACAGAGCCACAAACTTGATCCAGGAGCCACAAACTTGATCCAGGAAAAGTTGGGAGGCAGACTCCTAAAGGACGGTTTGGCTCCTCTCCACCATCGTCGCATATACCGTTCGGTAAGTCTCAGCCAAATTGTTGGGGTACCTTTCTCTTACAGGTGTGGTAGTAATTAGATTCGAGAATTGGGTAAACTTACGCTCTCTATACTGCTACTTCACGTTTGGGATATCTAGTATGATCTATGATGCGCCTTTTTGGGCATCCTCTTACCAGAAGTAAAGTCATTATACCTGGATGCGTAATATACCTTAGCACCCTCTCTCTTTTCTACAAAGGATTCAAAGGGGACATTTGTGGACTAATTCAACCACCCTATGTACCATTTAGATACTTTATGGTATTGGTTGATGCTTCTACACGTTGGTCACACGTGTGATTATTGTACACAAATTGCATTCTCCACACTGGTGGCTCAGATTAATAAGCTCAGGGTTCACCACCCTAATTATCTGATCAAATCTATTTGATTGGATAAGTTAAAGAATTTACATCGAAAACTTTCGATGGATATTGCATATCGGTTGGGTTTTGAAGTTGAACATCCAATACCATATGTTCATACCCAGAACAACCCAACAAAAGCATTCATTAAACGTTTTCAAATGATTGTGCGATCGATTGGCCTTACGTAGGGCCATGCAATATTGGAAGCAACCATGTTGGTCCACCTGAAGCCCATCACGACCCAACCTTATAAAGTGCATGTTTGTTGGTTACCAAATACGAACCTGACATATCTCATCTGCGTGTCTTTGGTTGTGTGGTCTATGTGCCATTTTGCGCTGCCTTTACGTACAAAAGAACAAAGGGATCCTCAGGGAAGGATGGAAATCTATGTCGGTCATGATTCTCTTTCTAATATTCGTTACTTAAAACCTTTGACAGGCGATTTTTTTACCGCTCATTTTGCGGATTGTCACTTTTATGATGCAGTCTTCTAGCCATTAGGGGGAGATAAGAATGTCAACGTTCCTAAAGACCGACGCAAATTTTCATGCACGTTCCCATTATGTCTCATCTCGATCCTAATCTAGATTGTCAGAGTATAACTAGACACTTCCTCTGATCTAGTAAAAAGTGACGAGATCACATATACCAACTACAAATATGCTTACAAAGATGAATGTACCAAATATACGACAAACCTTCATCCCGAAAGCAGGAACGCACTACTGTGGCCTACCCTCGTACATTGGCAACTAGCCAATCAATCTGTCCTATGCCATAATTGTGGCAAATCACTCGGTTCGAGGATTCACTTCCCCAAAAGTGAAGGAACGTGGCACAAACAAATCCGCCCCTAGATCACTGTCTCAATCCTTTTCATCTCATGAGATTAAATCCAGATTACTCTCAAGACCTAAAGTTCTTAGTCCAATACACTAGTTTGGATGAGATATGGAATTGGAATGAGAATATCATAAATGATGTTTCATTATATGGTAACTGACATAAATGAAAAGCGACGATAACAAACTGCGTTCCATTGATTAATGTTAACGTAGAACTGATTGGTCAACTAGAAGAATCAATTGATGACGAATTAGATGAATGAAATAGTGCAATATGACGCCTTATGGTGCAAGGTTTCTTTTATACGCCATGTGATTGATTGCAACATTACAAACATGGTTGTAGTATCTCTGGGATCCTGATACGAAATCTACATAAAGTTTCCAAAGAACTTACATGTACTAATTCAAATAGTTCTAAACCACAAGAACACCCTCTTGGTTCTCAATAAGCTTTCACTTTGCAGATGCAAAATTATCTAGGCGAATGTGGTATACCCATTTAAGTGAATATTTGATTAGTTAGGGACATATATGCCTCTACGTGTACAAAATCTGAAATTGCTAGAGTTGAAAAAAACTGACTCACACCTAAAGTCGAACTTTAAGATGAATGATCTTGGGAAAACTCAACATTACTTCGACCTGAAGTTTCGAGCTAGTTCTAATGGTATTCTGGTCCACCAGTTGAACTAGACCCAAAAGGTGTTACGTCTGAGTATACCCTAATCGCCTGTACGCTAAATGCAAATGAGATCTTTACAAAGGGTATGAAGCATAAGGTTCCATATTGGAACGTTAGGCAACCATATCTAAGTACCATTGGCGTTTGTTGTACTTAGCATAATGCACTAGAATCAGACATCTTATGTGTTGATAATCTTTTGGCATAAAGAAGCACTACGCCTACACGACACCACCAAATTTGGTGTTAAAGACATTTTTTCCGTTACTATGGATTTGGGCTTATCTATCCTTATCCATCTCAGAATAGATCACCCCCTTGATCTTCGGAATGATGTCTACCTTGTGGGATTCGCTGAATTCGATTACCAATTTGACCGCACAAGGTACGTTCTCGAATGGTTATGTCTTTACCATTAAGGAACACCGCAATATCTTAAAGGTCAACCAAATAGACCTTTATTGCAAAACCTTTGAATCATTCCATATTGTTCCAAGACTCACTGTATCGCATCACGTGAAAGATATGGTCGAGAACTCTTGTTGAGCATATTCAAAATCCCTGCGTTTTTCATCCATCATTGAGTCCCAACAACGATCCATGAAGACAACGTTATATGTATCAACCAGATCATGATACATCCAACAAGTCAACACCAAGCATATTGTATCTACATTAACATGAGCATCAGAAGATTGAAGTCAAATAGTCCTATCCCAAACAATCTTGCCGACCTCTACACGATGTCATTGCCAAAGTCTACCTTCCAGAAGCTTGTTCGAGGAATTGGTATGCGTAACTTTCTCACTTACGATGCTTGTAGTTTCATTTGGAAGTTTTATCAAACTTAAGGGAAGTATCCAGAAGTATACTCACTTAACCTTAATGTACTATTTTTCCCTACGATTAGTAGCATTTTCCCCACTGGGCTTTTGCTACCAGACTAGATTTTGACAAGGCACCCATTCTGGGTTGGTCATACCCTTGCGTACGTTGTACTTGCGTCCCGAAGATGGATAGTTTTGATTTAATGCAATTTCTCACTTTTTTCTCCTTTGACTATGGGCTTTTGTTCCACCTTGGGTTTTGCCATAGCGAGATTTTGTGAGTTTTACCACCCACGCATTCTTCCGTTTGTTTTGAGACTTGCATTCGCTACTTATGTCAACTAGACAAGACGACTTCATCAATTGCTTCTACATTTGCCTGAAAGACCTGATGCACCATCTACTTGAGTATTTGCACACTCAAGGGGGAGTGTTGTGACATATGTTCTTATCAATATTGTGATTGTGTAAATCTTAAATAGAGATAGATTATGAATCCTTTGGGATCTAGAAGATCTTTCCTAATAGAGTTTGTCTTACTTGAAGAGAAAGTTCATCTCCTTATTACTATAAATAAAGACACAAGGACTGGGGAATTAACATACAATTCCTCAAGCCTATTCTCCACTCTCTTTCTCTCTATGCCTCACCCCTCAGTTAAATATAGGTCACAACAAGAGTAATATTGTTCTTCACAAAATTATAGTAAGAAAATAATGCACGCACATAATTATTAACATATTTAAAAAAATAACTACTAATATATTTTGAAACATAAAATAAATACATATAATTAGCATTGGTACATTTAGCACAATTGAAAATGGGTACAATAAATTTTAAAAATAGGGATACAAATACAAATAAAACTTTAAAAAAAAATATGGACAAAAAAATAAATTAATATATGGGTACAAATTAAAACTGAAAAGAAAATTGGTATAAATTAAAAAAGGGTTGCAAATTAAAAGTGCGTACAAACTAAAAATAAAAAGAGATGATAAAAAATTTAGCCATAAATATAAATATACCAAATGTAACATTTTATAATACTAAATGAATATATTTAGAAATAAAAAAAAATTTAATATTAAAATTATTAATGATGTTTATTAAAACCTAAGGACCTTGATCAAAAATTGAAAAGGATAGCAAAAATAGAGATAGGAACCTAATTTTAAATTAAACATTAACAAAAAAAAGAGAAGAGAGAGAGGGGGGGGGGGGGGGGTTGGTGGAGGAATGATGGCCACAATGAACTGTGGCTAGTGTCCTCAAAGCATGTTCAAGTATAGGTGCTTTTGGACAAGCAAAGTGAATCCATGCCCGTACCATCAAGTATGTGTTTAGTCTTATACTACCAATTGGAAGTGCTCTTTTAATCATGTATGCAAAGTGCGGGAATTTGGAAGACAACAGTCTGGTTTGTAGGAGGATGCCAACAAGGGATATAGTATGCAATTATATCAGCATTTTCACAAAGTGGGAGGGGCATCGAGGCTCTGCAAGCATAGAGATTATGAAGTTTATGATAACTATAAGTTATTCAGCAGGTTTATGCATTGACGTTTCATTATTCTTCTGGAATTCTTGTTTTACTCTTTTTCCTAAAAATTAATTTAAGGAAGAAAAACAATCTCCTTTTTAGGTTTGAAAGAATAGAATTAGACTAACAAAAAAATTCATTACAACTACAATTGATTCCTCTTGCGCCTCTTCACTTGTTTTGTCATATCAAAGTAATTTTTCATGAAACTGAAATTTTGTTGCTGTTAATTATTTTCTTATGGTTGCAAGCAGAATGCTAATGAAGTAGAATCCCATTTTTCATAAGCATTCTCAACAAGGAAAAAGAAGATGAAGTTGGTGATACTATTTTAATGTTTGATTTATTTTCCGATAAATTATAAAGATTTTTCTTATTGTTTAAGTATTAGTTATAAGGATAAAGTTGTCAATTTATTAGTAGATTTTTTACTGAATGGATTATGTGAAAGTAAATTAAAAGGAAAACTAATGAAAAATGCTTGAAAACTTTGAGTTTTAATAATAAGGATAAAATAAAAGATAAAGTGAATAGTACCAGGATTGACTTTTTAGTGTAAAAATTTTAGTGTAAAAATATGATTTTTCGTTAAAGTGAACAGCATCGTAGGCTTTTCGTTAAAACTCCCTAAATTAACACCTAAGGAGCTGTTAGTGTAATGTCTCAATGTTAAGGGGTTTTGTGAAAACTTGATATACTTCATAAGCTATTAGTGTAATTAACCCACTAGAAGAAGAAGGCATGTTATCATTTTATCACTTGGCTATCGAATTTAAAATAAAAATAAAAAGGTCAGTTCCATCGCTACCATTAATACCAAAGCCATCAAAATTTCCATAACATTAGATTTTTTTGTAAAGAAAGTTTATTATTATTAAGGTGAGGAGAGGGATCAAAATTATTACATAACTTAGGAGAAGTGAGTTTCAATCTTGGAATGCTTGAGTGAAAACTTAATACTTTATCTATTAGGATATTAGACTACATGCAAACAACAAAACGAATGCTATTGGAGATGAAATCATAGAATATCTTTTGAGAAAAATAAAAAGAATACACTGTGTTGCATTTTAACAATATATATAAAAAATCTCATTGTGATTCATAAGCAAACAAGTGATTACCATATAGTGACGCTTAGTTGGCATGCTTAATATTTTAAGAATGGGCATTCCATTGTTTGGTTATTCAAACAAGGGCGGAGCTAGAATTTTTTTTTAGGTGGGCTAGCTGAAATTAGTATTATAATATCATATGTTTATTTTTTTTGTTTATATAAAATTATATAATAATCAATATAAAAGAACAACAATAAAATATAAATTATTCCCAAAATCATAACCTAGCCGATAAATTCAAGGATCATATAAATAATTAACCTACTAATTAAATCAAGAATAAGTAATAAAGAGATTAAGAGTGTACCAAAGGTGACTTCACTGGAAAATCTTAACAGAAAAGAATTGCGGAAATAGGGATTAATAGTGGATATAAAAAAATTATTTTTCTTTTCTTGAGTAAGAAGCACAGAGACTAAATCGCATAGGGTAAATGGTCCTTTTCTTTTACAAATAGTATAAAGGGGGACGAGAGATAGAACTAATTTATAATTTTTAGCATAAAACTTATTATTTATTACCTATCCTCTACTAAATTGTATATTAAATAATAACCTGTATTGAAATGAAGTAGGCTATTAGCATGAGTTTACAAAAGAATAGTATTATTCACACACCCATTTTTACCTCCAACACACTCTTATTAATTTTTTGTCGTTGATTATCTTCAATTTATTCTATCCGACAACCGAAAATTAAGAATAGTGTGTGAGAAGTAAAAATGAGCGCATGAATAGTACTACCCTTATAGAAAACCTCCCTGGGCTACAGCCACCTTAGCTTTGTGGGTGGCTTCGCCGCTGTCAAACATAGAGCTAAATTTTAAGGGGACTTTCTCCAATGCACATCAAAATGTAGAATTAAGTTATATATATGTACAAAAGCAATTAGATTATTAGTCCGAACGACATCTACCGATTCTTGTTTAAATGTGTAACTTAAATATGTACATTTTTTATGTGCATTGGAGAAATTTCATTGTTTGTTTCGAGTTTAAGGTCATAAATATGGGGTTTCATATTCAAGGTCTTGAGTTGGGGTCTCAAGTCCCAAACTTTTAATCCTAGCCTATAAGGAAATATAATTTATATTTTATTACATTCAATAGTTAACAAGGCTAGTCACTTAGTACTACGATATAGCGAATGTCAAACAGTTTTCTCCGTCCATTAAATTAACTATAGTTCAAAATAAGATTTAGATGGCTGACCAATTAAACGTCGCCAAGGAAACCCTTTGAACTTCTATTGTGTCCTTGTTGTTGGCCCCATCACCAAAAGTAGCAAGATATGGGACCTCCTCTTTATCCAGAACTAAATCGAATACCCTGGATTGCAACACATAACCATGTTAGGAGCAGAAAAGGAAACATGTAACTGAGAGATTGAACAGTTTATCAAATTCCTATGAAAAATTTGCGAAACTTGATCAGCTTCTTTTTCTTGTTATAAAAATGAGCATTATTTAAAAGTATATTGAAAGAAGACAGCTAATAGTGTACCTACCTCATATTTCACTTGAAGTTGCTGTTGCAACTTGTATACTTACCTGCACCTTGGAATCTTGGATTGACAAAGCTGGAACAAGACTTGCATCGTAAAAACCATGTAAACAGAAATCAAGCTATTATAATCGAGTAGTGCTACACTTACCATTTATCTGTACCATCACTTGACTAACTGTCTAGTAGAGGTAGGGTCCGCAAACGCATGCAGGTCCCATCTCTATTACAAAGATGGTACAAATGATGTTATAAATAGATGGTAAGAATAGCATTTATGGTTATAATCTAGCACAAAATGAATCACTGAATTATCCAAAGTTTTGACATTTCTACCACCCCTGCAACCCTTCCCTCAGCAAAGAAAGTAACTTTCACGCCGCCAACTGCTCTTTGATGTACTCACACTCAAGTTTCAAACTTTCTTCTTATTCTAACCCTTCCGACTATGAATTACAGATTCCCTTGCAAAATTACAAATCGTGGAACCAAGCAATCTAAGTTTTTAGACAAATATTGAATGAAAACAAGCACTTACACTCACCACTGTAGATTGATTCAGTGATCTCAGAACTTTGATTCTACCACCTCTTCCATCAGCTCCTACAATAATCAAATTACCAGAACTTTGATTCAGACCCCACTTGCACCATTTACCTAAATACCTGTTTGTTCCATCAAACCCAAGCAAGTCCCCAGAAAATCAAACATCCCCTGTATTTTGAATTGGAATAACAAAAACAAAATTACATTCTCATCACATAAATCTTCAGGAAAATGTACTCATTCATGATATCTTGCACAGTAACTCAAAAAATTGCTTCAAAAGTTTACCTGGTCCGGGAAGCGGTTGTGGGATATGAGGCTCCTTTCTAATGTTAAACATGGGTAATCTTGTTCAACATCATCAAGAATAACAACATCAGCAATGTCAGTAGCAGGAGTCCTGGCAGTATCGTTACAAGTGGGAGTTTCTTTCCTAGTATCAGAAACTGCATCTGACCTCAATCAAGTGCACTTCTAGTTAACAACATCCTCATAGATTTATTCTTTCAATTAGGGATTTGAAAGTCCACGCTTAGCTGTGGAAAGTTTTGGAGCATCTTTATCTATTAAAGAGTAGGCATCTCTTACTTTATCATGAGCAATGGTGCTTGTACCATTTTAGTACAACTTAGATCATTTTCGCTTTCAGTCCTATCCAAGTTACGGATGGAAGCATAAGCATGTTTTCTTTGAACTTCTGGTGAACTGTTGACAGACACTGAATTAGTGTTACATAATCCACCATTCTGCATAATTCCTTCACCCCAAGTTGTCATTGAAGCTTTTAAAGCCCTCAAAACTTCATTATCTTTTACTTTGACAACTGTCTCCAGTTCTTGTACCCTTGTCTGATAATAGACAAAAAAAATCACTAAATTAGGTTTCACTCATCAATTGAGATTCAATTAAGCTCATTCCATCACAAACTTACCTTCAGTTTTTTAATCTTTTAGCCTCCTGCTCCAGTTTTTTGCTCTCACGAGCTTCTCGTGCAAGACCATTGTATTTGTTTATTAAGTCTTTGTAATTCCTATTAGAAGAATGAACATCAAAGAATGCAAATTAAAATATGAGACAGAAAAAAGCATACAAGGATGAAATGAAAGGTGACTGCTGTTTAATTTTACTTCAGATGGAAACACTCAAGGAAATCTCAACATTCTGCTCCATCCATAAGAATTAAGTAAATTACAGGATAATATTTATATGGCTAACCTCTTACTCATCTCCGAGGACTCTCGTATAATATCTATCGTGTCTTTGGTGTTGGCTCCATTACCAAGAGTCGAAAGCTTTGAAACCTCATCTTCATCCAGATCTAGATCCGATACCCTATAATTGCAACCCACGTAACCATTTTAGGCGTTGGCTCAAGTGGCGAAGCATGTGTAGGGTTGAGTAAGTCTTATGTACAAACATTCTGATTAACAAAATTACAATGAGCACTTGGAAACTACAGCAGTTTTCATCTTAAGCTGCAGCTACATGTATGCTTGTTGTTTCAATGCTTCATTTTAAAACACAACTTCTTTATGTGCCACCTCCGTACATTGACAAAGCTGACAGAAAACTTTCCTCATGAGAACCACATCAAGAAACAATCTGCTATAATCTTGCAGAAAATAAATACTGAAAATCCAGAGTTTTAATAGTAGCATCCCGACCTTTGAGCAAAGAAATTAAATATAAACTTCATAATCTTCTATTCCATTTAAAAAAATTGATGTCACAGCCCATATGAATGGTTTCTTTGTCTTTCAATAGTAGAGAATTGCCAAACTAAAATATAAAACTGTGGAAAATATGGAAGAGAATGTTTTTTCTCATTATATTTCTCTACAAGATTACAAGGATATATATACATGATACAAGTGTGTAGGTAGGACAAGGTAGCCGTCCTAGTGTGTAGGTAGGACAAGGTAGGACGGCTGCTGTAGGACGACTTGACGGCTGTAGGACGGCTAGTGTGTAGGTAGGACAAGGTAGGACGGCTGTAGGACGGCTTGACGGTTGTAGGACGGCTAGTATGTAGGTAGGACAAGGTAGGACGGCTTGACGGCTGTAGAACGGCTTATTCTTCCAATACTCCCCCTCAAGCTGGATCAAGGAGGTTAATTGATCCAAGCTTGGAGAGCAGACTTTGAAACTGAGGAGAAGCAAGAGACTTCGTGAAAATATCAGCAAGTTGATCTTGGCTTCGAGTGAATGTGGTTTGAATTACCTTGGACTGGACTTGTTCTCGAACGTAGTGACAGTCAACTTCAATGTGTTTGGTGCGTTCATGGAACACCGGATTGGAGGCAATATGCATAGCTGCTTGATTGTCACAGAAAAGAGACATAGGTGTGTTGATTGAGAACCCCAAGTCCAAGAGAAGGCCCTTGAGCCAAATGAGTTCACATGCAGTGGAAGTCATGGCTCTATACTCAGCTTCGGCACTTGAGCGAGCAATTACATTTTGTTTTTTTGCTCTTCCATGTCACGAGGTTTCCTCCAACCAACGTGCAGTAGCCAGTAGTGGATTTTCTATCAATAGCATTCCCTGCCCAATCAGCATCGGTGTAGGCAATGATTTGAGTATGACCATTGTTTTTCATGACGATTCCCCGACCAATAGAGCCTTTGAGGTATCTGAGAATTCTTTTAACAACATTTAAATGAGCTTCAGTGGGTGCATGCATGAATTGGCTTACAAGACTGACGGCGTAAGTTATATCCGGTCTGGTGATGGTGAGATATATAAGCTTACCCACCAATCGTTGGTAGTAACTGATATCACTGAGAGGTTCTCTTGTCAAGTCCAACTTCAATTTGCTATCAAGAGGAGTACGAGTTGGTTTGCAATCCATCATCTTCACTTCTTGAAGTAAGTCAATCACATATTTCCTTTGACTCAAAAAAAGTCCCTTGGGGGAAGTGGCCAGTTCAATCCCAAGGAAGTATTTTAAAACTCCTAAGTCTTTAATGGCAAATTGTTGACGAAGAGAATGTTTAAGAGTGTGAATCTCATCAATGTTATCACCTGTGATGATGATATCATCAACATAGATTAGTACAACTAATTTGCCAACTGATCCTATTCGAACAAACAGGGAGGAATCAGCATGACTTCTCTTGAACCCAAAATTTTCAAGTACCGAGCTCAGTTTGGCATACCAGGCACGAGGAGATTGTTTCAAGCCATAGATTGACTTATGAAGCTTGCAAGCCATACCTGAATTCTGTGCTTGTGGATGAGCCGAGGGTAGTTGCATGTAGACTTCCTCTTCGAGGTCTCCATGTAAAAAAGCATTTTTTACATCCATTTGGTACAATGGCCATTCATGGTTCACTGCAACAGATAACAAAACCCTTATTGTGCTCATCTTAGCCACGGGAGCAAATGTCTCCTTATAGTCCACTCCAAAAGTTTGAGTAAAACCGCGAGCCACCAATCTTGCCTTGTGTCGTTCAATTGAGCCATCAGAATTAAACTTGATTTTATAGACCCATCGACTGCCTACCACCTTCTTGCCTTTGGGAAGTTGAACTACACTCCAGGTTTTATTTTCATTCAAGGCTTTGAGTTCTTCTTCCATGGCTAGCCTCCACACAACTTGACGATTGGCTTCTTGAAAGTTCCTTGGTTCACTTTCATAGGATAGTTTACTGAGGAAGACTGCATGAGAGTGAGAGACTTTGGAGTAATTTACAAACTTGTGAATAGGGTACCTGGCATGGTAAGTTTCATAGTCTTGCAGCCTTGATGGTGGATGTCGATCTCGAGTCAGATTCCTGCGGGGTTGAGCTGGGATCGCAATAGGTTCAGCTCCACTCTCTTGTGTAGATGTTGTGTTATGGCCATGGGGAACTACTTGTGCTTCTGAGGCTTCAGTGTTGTCTCCAATAAGCAGGTTGTCATTAAGAGTTGCATGAGAATCCCGGTTGTGAGGTAGTGAATGGACACAGTCACTTGGTTCGACTGGATTTGGCAATGGGAAGAGATCTAGGAAATGCTCCCCCTGACGATTTTGATCTGATGATTTGTTGAAATATGGTTGGTTTTCATCAAACCGTACATCTCTTGAGACAAACATCTTCCTGGAGCACGGATTGTAGCATTTGTACCCTTTTTGGGTGGAGGAGTATCCCATGAAAACACACTTGACAGCTTTGGGATCAAGCTTGTCTCGGTGATGGGATTGAATATGAACATAACAGGTACATCTAAAGATTCTCAGATGGGAAAGCTTAATTTTTTTGTTTTGCATAACCTCAGATGGTGATTTTGTATCCAGAACACGACTAGGCAGTCTGTTGATAAGGTAGGTGGCTGCAAGAACTCCTTGAGACCAAAACCTCTTAGGCACATTCATTTGCAACATTAGCGCCCTGGTTTTTTCAAGTAGGTCCCGATTCTTCCTTTCGGCAATTCCATTTTGCTGAGGAGTACCTACACAACTTGTTTGATGTATAATTCCATGGGTGCTCAAATAGTTAGTCATATTTTTGGATGTATATTCAGTGCCATTATTAGACCTTAGTATGTGGATTTGGGACGAAAAATGGTTCATGACAAGATTATGAAAGTCCTTGAAAGCATCCATAACTTCACTTTTGAATTTTAGGAGGTACAACCAAGTGGCTCTTGAGAAATCATCAACAAAGATAACGTAGTACCTATAACCATCAAAAGACTCTAGAGGTGCAGGTCCCCAAACATCGGAGTGCACCATCTCAAACAACTTGCTAGTCCTAGACATGGAAGAATTGAATGGGAGTCTAGTAGATTTTGACAAATGACAAATTTCACATACAAGGGAGGATTTGCATAAACTAGGGAACAACGTAGACAACACAGATTCTGAGGGATGTGCTAGGCGTTGATGCCACAACCGGTGTTCTAGGTTTGAGCTGACTTGGAACCCCTTTGGAACATGGAGGTCCTCTGAAAAATAGTACAGCCCATTTAGGTAGTGACCTTCACCAATCAGCTTCTTGGTGGCTAGATCCTGAAAAATAACATTGTGGGGGGAAAAAATTGCACGACAGTTTAAAGAGTTTGTAATCCTTCCTACGGACAATAATTGAAAAGGAAAAGATGGAACATATAACGTTGTGGACTCAACAGTTTTTTAGATCAGTTTAACTTTCCTTCTACCTAGAACTGGCACACCTCTACCATTTGCTACAGAAACTAGTGATGGTTTAGTGTGGCTTTCAAAATCGTATAGCTTAGAATATTGATTTGTCATGTGATCTGTGGCACCTGAGTCTATAATCCAAAAATCATGAGAGTGACTAACATTTAGAGCAGTTGAAAGAGCACACATGATACCTGGAATGTCTCCTTGAGGTACATGACCAGATTCAGCTAAGAACCCTGCAAACTGTCCAAGAAGAGCAATTTGACTTTCCCCAGTCGACGTTTCACCTGTGCTTCCTTTTTTGGTTTGAAGGTAGGTTGAGAACTCATTCAACAAGTCAGCCGGATTGGCTGTAAAGTTCATCGACCCACCGATGGATGTAGCAGCAGCAACATGGTACTTGTTTGTATATGGTCTAGCGTGTGAGCCCTTATGATCTCTTAAAGGCTTGTTGTCAAACCTTGGCTTCAACTCAGGGTGCAATATCTAGCATCGATCTATTAGATGTCCAACATTATTACAATGTAGACACTTCAGATCTGGCCTTTTTCCCTTGTATACTTTATCTCCAAATGACTTGTGATTTGTCACAAAAGCTCTAGCCTCAGACACACTAGGTTTTACGTCAACATTCATGACTTTTCTGCGTACTTCTTCTCGCTGGATAGTAGTGCAAACACTTGCAAATGATGGAAGTTCGGGATTCATTAGAATATGGCTTCTAAGATCTTCATATTCAGAACCCAAACTTGCAAGCAAATGAAAAATTTTGTCTTCCTCGGACCTTTTTAACAGTACGGCAGCATCGATAGTGTGTGGTCGATACATTTCTAGTTCATTCCACATGTTTTTCATGCAACCGAGATGATGAACAAAGGATTTATCACCTTGTTGAAGACTTGCAAGATTCCTCTTAAGCTGGAACACTCGAGCAACATTGTTTTGATTTCCATACATGTCCTTGACTGCCTTCCAAAGAGCACTAGAGGATTCTGAAAAACTGAAAATTTCAGACAGCTTAGGATCCATGGAGTTGAGGAGCCACGACATGACCAGCTGGTCTTTGCACAGCCATGCTTCATACTCCGGCGATGCGACGTCAGGTGCTTCAATATTTCCATTGACGAATCCAAGTTTGGATCTTCCTCCAAGGGCAAGAGATATTGATCTGGACCATGGAAGATAGTTAAACTCATTTAACAACACAGAACACAAACGTTGGTTTGGGTTGACTTCAGCTTCTGGAAAACTAAGGCGAGGAGCTGTGAAGCTTTCAGCTTCTGAGTAAAAAAGATTATCTTCTGCCATTATCGAAACGAATGTGCAGAATAAGAGAAGGGGCAACAATGAAGTCAGGCCGGTTAAGGTTCCGGCTCTGATACCATGTGGAAAATATGGAAGAGAATGCTTTTTCTCATTTTATTTCTCTACAAGATTACAAGGATATATATACATGATACAAGTGCGTAGGTAGGACAAGGTAGCCGTCCTAGTGTGTAGGTAGGACAAGGTAGGACGGCTGCTGTAGGACGGCTTGACGGCTGTAGGACGGCTAGTGTGTAGGTAGGACAAGGTAAGACGGCTGTAGAACGGCTTATTCTTCCAATAAAAACCTTCTTCCTGGTCTAACTTTTCCGACATTATCGTCTTCCGACAAGGATGAAACAAACTATTCGGTATCACGGTTTCATTGTTTTAAATTCCTCCATTAATCAAATCAAAGAATAGTACCAAGTACCATCATCAAACAAATATACAAGTTCAACTCTCTAATTGATACTATAATCATTGTGCTTCAATCCAATACTCAAAAGTAAAAAACGAAAAACAAAACTAACCCTAAAATGCGTAACCAAGTATTATAACACCAATTAACCAAAGTCCTAATCTAAATTCCTTTCCTTTGTTCTCCCTCAATTTCTTACACACCCAACAAAGCATAAAGATAATCCTATACCTCCTCTTTAAGCTCCTTAAGCTAATAAAACCCTTGTTCTAACCTTGCACTTGTATGCTAGTATTTCTCTTGTATTACTTCAACAACATCTTTTACAAATCATACCCTGCATTTGCACAAGTGTTCAGTATTTATACCGAACTGCAAGCTAAGGCAGTTACAAGATATTTCCCAAATCTTATCTCTAACCACCCAATTATTATTGGAACTAACAATCAACAATTACTAACAGATAGGATACTTAGCACTAACATCCAACAATACTAACAGCATAACAGCATCATAACAGCATCCTATCATTACCCCACCCTAAAAATGAACCTTGTCCTTAAGGTTGGAATGCAGGAAACCTGTTTACAAATTCTGCATAGTTTTCCCATGTCGCTTCCTCCTTAGGATGATGCTTCCATTGCACCAAAACCTCTATCGTGGATGAACTGCCATGACCTGTTAACTTCCTCTGTAATATTGCCAATGGATAATCCTCCAAGAGTCCGTCCTCTGTAGCTACAGGTAATGGGATTGCAGGAATGATAGCAGAACCCAATTGTTTCTTCAAGCAAGAAACATGGAAAACTGGGTGAAGTTTTGATGTGGCAGGTAAGTCAATTTTATAAGCCACTTGACCAATCGTCTGCAGCACCTTAAAGGGACCATAAAACCGTGGCTGAAGCTTATGAAAGGGATGTTTAGCGAGAGATTGGTGTTGATATGGTACCAATCGTAGAAAAACCATATCGCCAACCTCGAAAGATCGTTCACTACGATGTTTATCAGCATGCTGTTTCATCCGTACCTGAGCCGAGACAAGATTAGTCTTGAGCTGAGATAAAATTCGTCCCCGTTCTTGCAAGCTTCTGTCAACCAAATCAACTTTAGTTGTTCCCGATTCATAAGTAGGCACAGCAGGAGGTGGTTGACCATATACAACCTCATAAGGTGTCAGCTTTGATGAAGTATGAAAAGTAGTATTGTAGTGCCATTCTGCCCAAGGAAGCCACTGAAGCCACTTTTTTGGTTGATGACTGCAAAAACATCTCAAGTATGTTTCCAAACCCCGATTGGTAACCTCTGTTTGACCGTCGGTTTGGGGATGGTAACCAGAACTGAGACACAATTTGGAACCTTGCAGTGCAAAAAATTCCTTCCAAAAATAGCTCAAGAAAACAGGGTCTCGGTCACTTACTATTGTGGACGGCATACCATGAAGTTTGAAGATATTATCAACATACATCTGTGCAACTGAATGTGTAGTAGATGGATGAGACAACGGCAGAAAATGAGCATATTTAGAAAGGCGATCGACGACCACAAAAATAATAGTTTTTCCCTTGCAAGGGGGAAGACCCACGATGAAGTCCATTGCTATATCCGTCCACACAGTAGAGGGAATGAGAAGTGGATTAAGTAAGCCAGGGGAAGCAAGAGTCTCAGTCTTGTTTTGCTGACAGACCTGACAAGCTGCCACCCACTGCATCACATCCAATTTCATACCTTGCCAATAGAAGGACCTGGAGATCCGCTTATAAGTCTTAAGGAAGCCAGAATGTCCGACCATTGGAGTGCAATGACGCTCATAGAAAATTTTTGCCCGCCAAGAACTCGATGGACTCAATACAAACCTGCCTTTATACTTCAGAAATCCATTATCAAAATGGTACTTAGTTGCGGAAGTGGAAGCACCATCAGAAGACAAGGATAAGTCTTTAATCTTGGCAAGAATCTAAGGGTCTTGTTCTCCATGCCGCCTTATATCATCCAACCAACCAATGTACGGATACGAAATGGCAGACAACTCAACATCAGAATTCATTCGAGAAAGGGCATCAGCAGCGATATTATCACATCCTCGTTTGTATTGTATCTCGTAATCGAACCCAAGAAGTTTAGAAATCCACTTTTGTTGAAAAGGGGTGTGAGCTCTATTTTGTAAAAAGAACTTCAAACTGTGATGATCAGTTTTAATAATAAAGTGTCTGCCTTGAATGTATGACATTGGAGTGCAATGATGCTCATGGAAAATTTTTGCCTGCCAAGAACTCGATGGACTCAATACAACCCTGCCTTTATACTTCAGAAATCCATTTTCAAAATGGTACTTAGTTGCGGAAGTGGAAGCACCATCAGAAGACAAGGATAAGTCTTTAATCTTGGCAATAATCCAAGGGTCTTGTTCTCCATGCCACGTTATATCATCCAACCAACCCATGTACGGATACGAAATGGCAGCAACTCAACATCAGAATTCATTCGAGAAAGGGCATCAGCAACAATATTATCACATCCTCGTTTGTATTGTATCTTGTAATCGAACCCACGAAGTTTAGAAATCCACTTTTGTTGAAAAGGGGTGTGAGCTCTATTTTGTAAAAAGAACTTCAAACTGTGATGATCAGTTTTAATAATAAAGTGTCTGCCTTGAATGTATGACTGCCACTTCTTGATTGCATGCACAATTGCCAACATTTCTCGTTCATAAGTGGACATTGCTTGAGCTCTGGGACCTAATGCTTTGCTTGTAAAAGCAATTGGAAGCATCAGTTTCTATTGTAAATTCTTTGGAGAAATCTGGTAAAGCAAGAACTTGGGGAGACACCATAATATTCTTGAGAGCTTTGAAAGCCATAGTAGCCTCATCAGTCCACTGGAAGGCATCCTTTATTGTAAGAACTGTCAGGGGTCCACAAATCTGCCTATAGTTCGGAATAAACTTGCGATAATATCCCGTAAGGCCAAGAAGTCCCCGTAAAGCCTTAACAGAGTGAGGAAGAGGCCAATCCTGTATAGATTTCAGTTTAGAGGGGTCTGCAGCCACCCCTTGCCTGGACACCACATGGCCTAAGTATTCAATTTGGGACTTACCAAAATCACACTTGGTTTTCTTTACAAATAACTGATGGTCTTGGAGGACATTGAAGACCAGAGACAAATGGTGAAGATGGGATTCCCAAGAGGCACTGTACACTAAAATATCGTCGAAGAAAACCAAAACAAACTTCCTCAAATAGGGTCTGAAAATCTCATTCATCAAACTTTGGAAAGTAGCTGGGGCATTTGTAAGCCCAAATGGCATTACTAAAAATTCATAATGACCATCATGGGTGCGAAATGCTGTCTTCTCAATGTCACTAGGATGTACTCTGATCTGATGATAACCAGCTCGCAAATCCAACTTCGAAAAAAATTGAGCACCAAATAACTCATCCAACAATTCATCAATTAATGGTATTGGATACTTGTCCTTGATTGTTAACAAATTAAGAGCTCTATAATCCATGCACATCCTCCAGCTATTATCTTTCTTTTTAACTAGCAAAACAGGTGAAGAAAATGGGCTATTGCTAGCTCGAATAAAACCCGAGTCTAATAATTCCTGGACACATTTCTCAATCTCAGATTTTTGTAAAAGACCATACCTATAAGGCCTTGCACTTGGAGCCTTGCTTCCTTCCAAAAGAGGGATTCTATGGTCATGAGAACGGGAAGGAGGCAGTGTGGTTGGTGCTTGGAATACAGAAGCAAACTGAGATAATAAACTATCCAACTCGGTTGTTTGAAGAATAGTGAGATCCCCAACAATAGCAACCTGAGTCTCGGGCTCAATGAAGAAAAGAACTACACCAAAAGGACCTTGAGACAGCAATTTCTCCACTTGACAGGTTGAAATGGGCAGTGGTGAAGGGGGAGGAGAACTACAAAGACAATAGTGCTTCCTACCCAATGTAAATTCCATTTTTAGTTTGTCAAAATCCCAAAGAATAGGACCCAAAGTTCACAACCATTGAGCTCCTAAAACCACATCACAACCACCCAATTGTAGTACATAGAAATCAGAAATATACTCATATTGTTGAATCTGCAACTTAATCTGAGAACAACAACCCCTACTGGAAATGGTTCCCCCATTTGCAATCATTACCTCAAAAGAATTATTAGAGTCAACCTTCCAACCCAATTGTTTGGCAGTAGACAAGCTAATGAAGTTATGTGAGCTACCCGAATCCAACAACACAACAACTGGACAATTTTTTATGAAACCAGAAACCTTCATAGTTTGAATATGTTGAGGAGCTGATGAACCAAAAACTGCACAAGCTGTAATTTCAATTTGTTGATCATTTTGACCCTCACCACTTATATCCTCAATCCTATCAGCAGAAAGATCTAATAGTAGTAATTGCTGAGTAGCACAAACATGACCCCGAACCCATTTCTCTGGACAAGAATAACACAACCCCTTTTTCCTACGATCTTGAAGTTCTTCAAATGACATTTTCCTCACATTACTAGCCCTAGATGTGCTAGAAGAAGAATTATTACCACAGAACAGAGGCACAGATTTTGAGGTTGTAACATTACTGAAAGAAGACGCAGAATTTCTGGAGAAATTTCGAACCTTGGTATCTGAGAGTTTGATGTCCAATTGGAAAGCCAGAGCAATTGCTTCATGTACATCAGATGGGCGAAGCAATTTGACATCGTGACGCAACTCCGGTATCAGCCCTCTAATGAAACAACTGCGTAACATTACTGGACCAATCTCCGTAGTCCGATTCGCTAACCGACGAAACTCAGAGACGTACTCCTTAAGAGAACCCAACTGCTTCAATTGAACTAGGGCTTCGGTAAAGTCCTCGAATTCAGAGGGCCCAAATTCTTTACAGAAGACATGAACAAAATCTTTCCAATTTGGATAATTCTTGATGCAGTTCCGCCATTGAAACCATTGTAAAGCTTCATTGTCCATATGGAAGGAAGCCATTCGTACCTTTTGTTTATCGTCGACAGTGAAGTAATCGAAATAGTGCTCTGCCCGGTAAACCCATGCCAAGGGATCATCGCCGTCCGAGAAGCGAGGAAACTCAAGCTTGATCAATAGCGGCCGTGGTTGAAATGACGAATCTTGACGGGAAAAACGCTGACCCATATGATCAATTGGATCCAATAAGGTTTCTTCAGAACTACCCATGGGATTTGAAGAATTGCCATGGTCCACAGAGGCACGAAGAGGACGATCAGTACCCGTCAAATGAAATTCCAAGGCTGCGAATCACGACTCCATGGATGCGATTACAGGAAGATTGGATTTCCTGAACCGAACCTTCAAGAGCTGCTACTCGTGTATCTATGGTTTTGGCACGCGTCGTTGCTCGCGTCATACAAGAAGGGAAACGTGGAGGATTGTTACTGGCTGATACCAATAATAAAACCCTTGTTCTAACCTTGCACCTGTATGCTAGTATTTCTCTTGTATTACTTCAACAACATCTTTTACAAATCATACCCTGCATTTGCACAAGTGTTCAGTATTTATACCGAACTGCAAGCTAAGGCAGTTACAAGATATTTCCCAAATCTTATCTCTAACCACCCAATTATTATTGGCACTAACAATCAACAATTACTAACAGATAGGATACTTAGCACTAACATCCAACAATACTAACAGCATAACAGCATCATAACAGCATCCTATCATAAGCTCCCTCGACTGAAGCCCGAAAGCCGAACGAATCCCCAGCTCTGCCACCTCCAACCTTTTCACCTCTAGACGCAGCACCTGGGGATCTTCTCATTTGCTAATCGGCCTCAGAGTCGCATCCGCCGCGTCGCCCACCGACTGAAAATAACGCCGGCCGGCATCCTTCTGCTTGCAGTTTTGCTTGCACACCGGGCAAGTGTACTTCTTCGCCCTTGCAGAGTACTCGAACCACTGTTGCAGACTAAGTTTCACATCCAAACGTCGCCGTATTAAGCATCAATTTCCAATCGTGAGCACAACGAAATTAAACAAATTGAATACACACACACACACACACACACACACACACACACACACACACACACACACACACACACACAGAGAAAAAAGAGTGGAGAGAGAGACCAGAGCTCGTGGAAGACATGGCCGCAGATGGAGATGGATTGGAGGTCCTCAGAAACGGGCTTGAGGTCTTCGTAACAAATTGAGCCGATTGTTTTGGTGAAGTTGGTGGAATCTGCATCGTGCATCTCTCTGGTCTCTATTCTAGGGTTTAGGATTTGGGATTTAGTCGTGTCATGAATTTTCTCGGGAATATGGAGCCAATTTTGAAAAATGAAGCCAACTGCGCGGGAAGAAAATGGAAAAGGAGGGAGGGGAAATGACCACACTTTTTTTATCGTGTGTTCACGATTTGGAGTTCAAATCTTCTCTCTTTTTTAAATTTAAAAGGTGTAGGAGGTATGCGGATTCAAACTAAATTATTATTACCATGTTTGATTTATTTTTTTATTTTTTGTGTAAGCTAAATTATTATAGGAAAATTGTAAAAAATGACTCATTTGTTGCAGTTCTATTAGATTAAGGATGTGATTGTATAAATTCTAATATATCTAAGAATATCTTGGAATATTCCCTAGGGTTAGATATTATCCTATTAGACCATCTCTAACCCTTAGGCTAAAAGCCAAAAAATTTAGCTTTTAGCGCAAAAACAGCTTTTCTGCTCTAACCCTTTTGGCCTAAAATTTTAGCCTCAAATTATTAAAGAATGAACTTAGGCTAATTTTTTTTTCTTCTTAAATTTACTTTAAAAAAAAAAATATGTAGACTATCGTAAATTACTTTTATGAACATTTTAATCCAAAAATATTTAAATTCCAATAAATATTGAAAAATCAGTAAATCGATACATGAAACTCATAAAACACTATGGAAGAATATGAAAATCATAATAGAGCTGTATAAACACAAAATACATAAAACACACAGAACACATGTGAAGCACATACAAAACACATGTGAAGGACATACAAAACACATGATAAAAATGAAGCACACACATAACAATTGTGAAACACATGACACACACGAAACACATACAAAACACATGATAGAGATGAAGCACACACAGAACACATGTAAAACACATGACACACACGAAACACATACAAAATACATACAAAACACATGAAACGCAAGAAACATAAACCTACACACATGAAACCCTAAACCTTCAATCATCCTCTATATAAACATAGGTTGAATATCAATTGATCACACAATCTTTTAACCTTCAATCATCCTCTATATTCACCAATCTTTCAACCTTCAAACTGTTTTTCTTTCCTAAAAATCCTCAATATCTCATCAATGGGTGATAGAAGAAGGCGTAGCAAGACAATGCAAATAGCACAATACCAAGCAAGCCTTGACATTGAGGATGCAGAAATGATCAGCGCAGAAGCTGAATTTGCAAACTCGCTTATGCAATATGAGCACCATGCAGAATCTAGCTATCGTGGTTCTGTCATGGGGCGTTCATTTGTGCAGCGTGATAGAGAAGAGTGTTGTGACCAAATGATGAAAGATTATTTCATCAAGTGTCCAAGATTTCCGACTCATGATTTTCGAAGGCGGTTTCAGATGAGGAGAGATCTTTTTGAAAGCATCTTAAACACAGTTGTAAATCATGACCACTACTTTGCAAGGAAGATAAATGTCGTAGGCCTACAAACTATATCACCTCATCAGAAGCTCACATCTGCATTTTGGATGCTAGCTAATGGGTGCTTTGCAAACTCAACTGATGAGTATTGCCGACTTGCAGAAACTACTGCTATTGAGAATGTGAAGCGCTTTTATAAGGCAATTGAAGCCATATATGGAACCACATATCTTCACAAGCCAAATCGTGAAGACTTGAAGAGGCTTATACGCAAGGCAGACAAAAAAGGCTTCCCTAGCATGATATGAAGTCTCGATTGTATGCATTAGGAGTAGAAGAATTGTCTTACTGCATGGGCTAGCCAATTTAAAAGCGGTCATAACAAGCCAACCATCGTGTTCGAGGCTGTGGCGTCTTACGACACATGGATTTGGCATGCATTCTTCGGCGCTCCTGGATTAAACAATGATATCAACGTTCTTTGGTCTTCTCCTCTGTTCGATGATGTTGTCAATGGATGGGCACCAGAATTTCGGTACAAGGTAAATGGTAATAGGTATAAGCTAAGTTACTACCTAACTGATGGTATTTATCCTAGTTGGTCTACCTTTGTCAAAAGTTTTTCTCATCCCGATAGTGCAAAGAAGAAATTATTTTCAGAGAGGCAAGAGTCTTATATGAATGATGTGGAAAGAGCGTTCGAGATCCTACAAGCTCGATGGGCAATTGTTAGAGGGCCGGCACAACTTTGGCATATTGAAGACCTCCATTCAATCATGATGACATGCATAATTTTGCACAACATGATTGTGGAAATTGAGTACATCGAAATTGAAGAAGATTCAGACAAAGATGTGGATGATGACCAACCAACACATGCGAGAGCTATGACAAAAGATGTTGAATATCTTGATGCAACCATATATGAGACCCGACAGGATAGAGTCACATTGAGTGAGTATATGAGATGTTTAAATAGAATTCAAGCTCCTTAAGATCATGACACACTCTGCAAGGATTTGGTTGAGCATATATGGCACCGAGAAGGTGAACGTTGATGATGTTGGTGCATTAATGTGTTGTTGTGTTAAATTTAAGTGTGCTATGTTGTTATTTTATGTAATAATTTTAAGTGTACTATGTTGGTATTTTCTAGTAATAAATTGAAGTGTCTTCTTGTGCAAAATCTTTTGTCTAGTACGTTATCAAAATTATTGAATGCCGTTTGAATTATTGAAGGCATCTATTGTACATCAAAGTGTGTAATAATAAGTACAATAATTATTGAAGGCATCTTGATTAATAGAAACAATAATTAATAAGCCATAAATTTAATACGCACGAAAATTAATAAAGTACATAAACTTAATACAAACGACAATTCATAAACCACATAAACTTAATACAATCGATAATTCATAAACTACATAAACTTAATAATAATATCTACCATCTTATCAATAACTTGTTATTACCTATTAAACTCTGAAACTAGTGATGTTCAAGATAAATCGGGTTACCATTATTGGTGGCTAATATTTAATAAAGGGTTTTACCCCCATTCCACTAGATGTACTAACTACCAAAGCTCTTGAAAGTGCTTTTGTTAACGAATCCGCCAAGTTATTACTTGATTTAACATAAATAATATTAATAACTCCATCATTTATTAATTGTTTAACATATTCATGTCTCAAGCTAATATGTTTAGACTTTCCATTGTATACCTTATTGTATACTCTAGACAAAGTAGCCTCAATGTGCCTGGAACACGGGGTGATATACCATGTGTCTCTCTATACAAGTGGTGAGATTCTTGTGTTAAAAAATTAATAACATAAAAAAAAAAAATTCCTACTACTTACATTATAACACGTGGTGTACCACTTGTGTTACAGGCACAAGAAAAATTTTCTCCAAGATGACACCCAAGCTCAAGAAATTTCTTACTAATTTGTAAATAACATCTATCAATACTCGTGACTTCTAGCTGAAATGGGATATGATAGACTAAAGGTGTTTAAGGGTAGATATGTCTTTTGCTGCGTTAAATAGTTTTTACGTTTGCACTTACGAGTAATACATGATAGTGCAATCGTAGATGTTGGTTTAGTTCTTTCATTGTCGCTGTCAAGAATTAAACTCATTTCACATGAAGATGTATTTGAGAAGTTTTTGAGGTTGGTAAAGATTTTGACACATTTCTTCACAGAGAAATGTCATCCGATTTTCAAATGAACATGAATAAGATTGTTCATTTCGTACGGTTCTGACCATTGGAAATTGATCGACACTCCGTCATGCTAGATCACCATTCAACCAAAACATCCAGAGAAACAACACAGTAGATTTCAAAATGATCAAAGTCATCGAAATATGTAAGACAAAGGTGAAGTGAGACAACATTTCGGTTGTCAAAAACTTTATTCACATTCAACATCTTCGATTTAACTAACTTTCCTCGGTCGACATGTGAGGAAAACGCTATAACTGAAGAATCACTAATAAATCCTCAATAGAAATCGAAGAAACCAAGGATATCTCGTATTTCACAACACTTTGTGAGGATTTCAACTTTTTTTTGCTACAACCTTTTGGAGAAAAGAAAAGAATATTGTCTATTGAGATCACGTCCCCCAAGAAAAGTACTTGATCTAAACAAGGTTAACATTTGAAGAACTTGGTACAAAGATTATTGCCATCGTTTAAAGAATTGATCTCGTGGTTGAAATAGGTAAGAAGGTCCTCGGTAGGACTACTACAAATTCGTCAGTTTATGGAAGAAAACTTGGACTCAAAAGGTTGGTCGGGTAGACCACCAATTCGAAGTATGAGTTAACGGTATTTAATCGTCACCCGATTGAGTTGCAAAAATCTAGGTACGATCCTAAGGTTCAGTCTTTCGCCTTCATGGTTAGGTTTGAGGTTCCCTAGATAAAGTGTTTGGTTCAGTAAGTTCCTAATCAATAAGCTTTTGTAACTAAGTTCTCTTAAGGATGTAGGAGTTGTTCAAAAGATACAATGAAAATTGGTGTATTATGAGAAAGTGGATCGATGGTGTATTTCACTTCACAAATTGGTGATATCCTAGGTAAAATTTTAAGAAATGACGCCAGAAATATACGTCCTTGAAACATACCATACTACTTCCTTTCTCTACAACACGTACTAAAAGGTCTTCACAACTTTCTCAATACTCAATTTGCTCTCATAGCGGGAAAGTAACTCATGCATCAATTCTAATGTTTGTCCGTGGATGTGACCACAAGAATGACTGGTCACGAATGTTTGGGTTGCCTAACTGGGTAATATGGTTAACACAACTATGAATTTACTATCCTAATACAAGGCTTGCTCCTAAGTTTTCATGATTTAATTTTTTTTTTGGGCTCAGGTAATCACTGTTAATCAGTCTAACAATCGCACCGCTAATTAACCCACATATGATATTTTGATATTGTTCGCTATCCTGAAACTATGAATCGGTATTTTGGCTTAAAGGTATCACTCCTAAATACTAGTACATGTGTTCGGTATCAGAAATCATATTGCCTGAATATTGGTTGACAGTTCCTGGATATCAGACAATATCGTCAATTAGTAGCGTCACCGTAGGCTGATTACAGGTTAGAGCCCGCTCAGGTATATGGTTTCATATTACTAGTAAGAAATTGGTCCTATGAATTGGTTTATTGTTTCTAGGGAAAAATGATTACTGTTAAGGTATAATAACTCATCTACTTATGCTTATACTCATTGAAATGTCGAGTAAATCATCAAAAGGAATTCTGGGAACTAGTGACAATTGAAATGTCCTAAGGTCAGAAAAAGGAATTTACTAGTAACCTACTTTAGAATGGACTTAAATGGAATTCGATTTTCTTCTTGAAGATCCAGGATTACAACTAGTGCGTTTGAGAAGATTAGTGTTATCGGGGACCAAAAATGATTGTCCCTCAGATGTTCCTCCATTGAGTGCTACCACTTTAGCACCACATTGTTGTTTGAGACATCCTCAGAGATTTCAACAAAAAGTGAAACTTTGCAAGAATTCTGATAGGTAGTATTCTAGCACCTATTGCCAAGGAATTGAAGCTATTTCTGGTTCTCAGAAGGGTTGGTAGAAATGACTAAATGGTGGTAGGATTGATTGGTAAATCTCTGGTGGCACACAACTATTAATACATTAGCCCTACTTCAGGGCCATCGACTTGTCTCAATTCGTGATTTTTCCTTGGCAAGGAGGTTCTTCGTTTAAGTCTAGAGGTGGCTATCAAATGTTCTTCTAGAAAGTTGATAAGTCGTCTAAGTCACTCAAAACTTAGAAAAAGTTAAACACATTTTTTCGTGCTCGACGAGGTGGCAAGATTCGACATTAGGTTCAAAAATCAAGAATGCTTACATTATGAGTATGATGAGTGCCATATTGCCCAAACTTATGCTCTGATACCAAACTGACACACCCCAACTCAGAATGTCCACCTAGACTTCAAATCGAACTGTGTTGGCCGACACTAGGAGGGTGACAAAGCCATAATGTATAATGATGTGAAAAATGTGAGTAAATTTAAACCTAAAAGTGCCTAAATGTAAAAGTGCGTTTGTGAGCGAGAATGAACCCATTTTATATGTGGTGTCAGGGCATAGGTAAAGTACAGTAAAGTAGGATGAGAATTATACCATCGAAGATAACCACCTATACCAAGATTTGCCTAGAATCCTTATCAACATGAAAGCTCAGCACTAAAACCTGGAAGGGCAAAAAATAAGGGTGAGTGGGCCTAAAAATAAAGTTTTGTAAAAACCTTTTAAAAAACATAGTAACCCTTCGCTGTAAAATAAGTATAGTTTCCAAAATATACATACTACGTGTAGTATAAAAAATACTTATCGTAGCCTGCAATATCCTAAGACTTCAATACAATTTGTAAATAAGTTTATAACTTCGAGTAATCCCAATATCTCGTAGAAATAAATATATCACATCGAGTGTTCATCGACACATGTTGACACACGAGTTCATGCAGAGGTATTCTGACATGAACATGACTGGGTGTAATAATGATTTATGCTCTAGTATTACAATCACGTGAAGACTGGCACTATGCACATCATATACGAGTCCTAGTAGCTTATAGCAATCTTGAACAAGACCGGCACCTACAATGGATCTAAAGTGAGCATACCGTGCAATATGAACATACACGTGAAAGGCTGGCCCTGGTTTGGGTGAATACTAACACTAGTGTAGCACACGATGAGTAGATAACGTAAATATGATCTTGTCACAGTAAATCGATAATTCGATAATTCTAATCAATACAATGTTATTCATGACTGTAAATTCAATTAAGGTATCAATAAGACTACACATACCTATGCATCCCGTAGAACGTAATATAATTTCAAAATTTCCGTTAATACGCTTGTTCTTATAAGCGTTAGTCTAATCTAGGTATACGTAGAAAATTCTTTATTAAGTATATGTGTGGAAACTAAATAAATATATAATATTTAAAAGTAAAGACCCACTCACAAATCATGTCGTCGAGTCGGACCCGCCTCGTGACATCGAGAGTTCTTACGATGCATTTCACCTAGAAACAAAACTATTTACGTAAATATGCAACGTACTAACGTATAAACGCGTTTCCGTACAAAGTACGACTAATAAAGGAACTCTTTTAAAACAGTCAAATTTCAGAAAACGGAGGGTGGATTCAGGTTCAACATGTCGAGAAACCTAGGGGGAGACCTCGGGTTCCCCCACACGCCGCCACAAGGTGGCTGCACAAGTAGCCACGCGCCATCACCAAGTGATTTCCAAATTTTTGTAGGTTTTTGGGCTAACTTTCAGAGCTAAAAATGAGCTCAAATCTCAACCAAATGCAATGATTCAAAAGCCAACTAGAAGCTAGGACTGTGGGGAAGAGGTTTATACCAGTTCAAGGCCCAATCATGGTCGGAGTTAACCAAGGGAACAACCTAAAAATGGCCTGATGGGGCACGGTCAAATTTATCCAGAAATCTGGGAATTTCTTCCTCGTGATGTATTTGCGTCAAATCACGTGTACAACTTACATTGAAGCTCAGAAATCAACCATTTTAACGAAATGGGAAGAAAGGAAGGGACCCTGAAACCTACCTTGGTTGTGAGCGGAGGAAACTCGCTGGAAACACATTGAATAGTGCAGCAACACTGTACAGTGTACGGTTTCGTGCTTTAATTTTGAGTTCGCAGCTCAAGATCCAAGTTTCTGGGATGAAATACTGTTGAACACCATTGAGGTGGTGAGTTTAAGTGGTGATAGTGATGCTTTTGTTGCACCGTCTCGATGCTTGAAGAGAGACGAGTGAAAGTTTGAATGAGAGAGTTTAAGAGTGTATGGAGTACGGTGAAGTGGTGTACTGGATTTTTGACACTCGTCGGAGTGGCCACTGTCGCAGGTGGCTAGTAGTGGTAGATCAGTGCATTGTGCACGCGAGAGGATTTTGAGATGAAGGTAAGAGATGAGAGATAAGAGGGAAATAAAGAAATAGTGAAAAATGAGAGAGACGCCGAGAGATTTGGAGGAAGAAGACATGGGGATGAGAGTGGTAAGTGGGTGTAGGACCCATAACACATAAATTTTTATAAGAAGATAATAAAATAACTAAAGGTCAAATATCTAGAATTATGAATTTACCAAAATGCCCTTCGACTTTGTAAGTCTGTAAAATCTCCTGAGTAAATCTAAAATTGATTTTGATTATGCCCACGCGTTCGTAGCGATGAGTACTACAAGTATATGATAAGATAATGGTTTGTACGTGTCACAAATTAATGGTGAATGAAAATCAACAACCTTGCCTCAAGGGGCATTTTCATCAATTCACTCCTTTACAATTTATAAAATTATAAAATTAGGGATGGGTTGTTACAATCTCAAATTGAGAAGGCTAAAGGTCCAAAAGTCAAAAAATGACCTGATGTGCCCAAAAATTCATCTCCAATAGATGACTGAGTTATAATTCTATGGAGCCCACAAAACCATTATTTCACAATCGGCATCAGGCTAAAGCCAAATGTAGCCCCCCTCTTAGTCTTTTTTTGGGAACTCAACTCTTCAATTGTAATAATTGATTCAAACTCAACGATTAGATTTGAAAACATTTAATGATGTTTAATTAAACTAACAATAAATTTAAAGTATAAACTTAAAACTAATAAATTATTGAGGGAATATGTTTAGCCATTTCGACTGAAGATGATATATAAGTATGTCATTTCGACTAGAGATGATCTAATAGAGTCAAGTTGAAGTGAAGTTGTGGGACACTTGTCACAACCACAGTGCTGGCAGAGAGTGGGCAGAGGATCTTCGGGACAGCGGATTCGAACTAATTTGCATCACAAGAAATGGGTAGAACCGTCATTTGAGTAAACGAATTTTCATTGTAGTCTTTTCGTTTATGAGCTCTCTCTCCTCTCTCTCAATCAGACCCGAACCAGACCCAGCGAAGCGGGAACTTGCAAAACTCTCTGCTACTCTCTCTCTCATTGAATTCGAATAGAGGTACAGGTTCCAGTTTTGGATTTTATTTAATTATATTTTATTTTTATTTATTTATTTTTTATTTACAAAGTGAAAATTAGGAATAGTAGTTGTCGATTTTTGCCTGAATGTGTGATGAAAAGGTAAGAGTTTTTTTTAGTAGTTTTTGCAATTTTATGGGTTCAAATTTTAGCAACCCTACTGTGACAATTGTAGCTTTGAATTTAGAGATGGTGGAGCTGTGACTCTGTGACTCTAATGGTAAATTTTGTTTTATTGTTCCATGTGTTTGGTTGGTGGAGTTATCAACTCCGGTACCTTCCAGCTGAAAAAGCCATCAAAACTAGAGAATATGTGACCTTTTTAATTAGAAGAAAATGATAATTTTAACATGCATAATTCAAGGCAACATTGATTCATTATCTTCAGCATGTTTTAAATTATTGGGTTTTGAATATGTTTCTGTAATGCATTCAATTTGTATATGATCATGGTTGAACTTTTGAGCTATTAGTTTGAAAAATTGTCAAAGTTGAATGTATTAATATGCTTTTTGTGATTTGAGCATCAAGACTTTGGTTCTCGAATCAAGCTAGTTGTTAATCTGTCTGTAATGATGGAACTTTTGGCTGCTGCTTCATTGCTGATTTATCCTGAACCAGATGAAAGAGGGTAGAGATGGAACCAAGAGCAATAGAATGTCAAAATCTTCATCCGTTAGCTCACTTCCACTCATCTTGGACATAGACGACTTTAAGGTGAAAAACGGAAAACATATCATATGTGTTTCTGTAACTTTTGTAGTGTACCTATTGTGAACTTGGCTGTGAATTAAAATAACGATTGATATTCTTTGACATTTGATTTGTAGGGTGAGTTTTCATTTGATGCATTGTTTGGGAACCTGGTAAATGAGCTGCTCCCATCTTTTCAAGAAGAAGAAACAGACTCATCTGAAGGTCATAGCAACGTCAGTGGGAACGATTCTTTACAAAATGGACATATGCGAGTACCATCAGATGCAGCAAAATTTGCACAAGGACTGTCAGACCCGTTATTTCCGGAAGTAGATAAGATCTTATCTCTGTTCAAGGATTCTTGTAAAGAGTTGGTTGATCTCCAGAAACAGGTATGTCTTGGGACAGTGTAGGTATTGGACTTACAAAGTCATTTTAATTTTTTTTCTGAAGTTGCTGATTCCACCCTGTCACCATTGAAGATTGATGGAAGACTCTACAATCTTAAGAAGGAGGTTTCTGTACAAGATTCTAAGCACCGCAAGACACTTGTTGAGGTTAGTTAGAGGAAAGCATGTATTTTACTGTTTATTCAGAAATTGTTTTGCACACTGCACTCCGAGAAGGAGTGGAAGTTCTTTCCAATTGAGAATGTTACTGTCAGAGCTAAAATATCATTGCTAGAATGCGATATGGATATTGGGTTGAACCTAATACAGTTCTCTAAGCTGGAAATAACAATTACCTGTTGGAAAATATGAAAATTATGGCAACTCATCTTTTGTAGATTTCACCTATCAATGTGCAATGAGTATCATATGTGAAGAACTCCATGGAATTTACATATTTTATTCTTGTTCTTGTTTTGGTAAAAATGAATGCTTACTATTTAAATTCTTTTCTAACATTGTCCGCCAATCTTAACTCTTAAGTGAGAACATGCAAGTTTTTCACATGTGAAGTGAGGATCTAAATTCCAAAAGTGCTTTAAAGCATTAGATGAAATCTGAAATGAACAGTGAACTGACCGTATTGCTATGCATATTTTTTCTCAGCTTGAAAAAGGAGTAGATGGCTTGTTTGGTAGCTTTGCCAGGTTGGATTCACGTATATCAAGTGTTGGCCAGACCGCTGCAAAAATAGGAGACCATCTGCAGGTGAAGTCTTTTCCTATGCCCGGTTACCAATGGCTAACTTCTGAAGTTGGTACTTGATATCTATTGTGCCATCGTTTCATTAAATATTTGTGTTTTATGATTATGTGTTTTCTTGTTAGAGTGCAGATGCTCAGAGGGAAACTGCTAGTCAAACAATAGAGCTCATAAAGGTAGTCACCGTCTGTTTGCTATATGCTACCCTTTTTTTTGAGAAGAAACTATAACAGTTTATTAAAAAAGAAAAGTGTAATACACAGAAGTGGATAAGAAATCCACCAAGAACAGAACAAGAAAATCTTTCCAGAGGATCAGATTACAAGTAGGACAACCTCAACCAAAATCATTTTACGACTGCTAACATATCCCACAGTATGTGAGAAAGAGAGTAATTCTTAAATTCATTTGAAACTGAAGCCCAGAGAGCTGCCCAATATCTTACTCTTCCCCACAGATCTGCTACCCCCACACCAGTATAATCGTCAAAAATTCTTTTGTTACGCTCCAACCAAATGTTCCAAAAAACTGCCGACACCAGACAACCCCACAAAGCTTTAGCTTTCCTCCCAATTCCTAGAGCCTCAAAATTAGTGCTTAGAAGCTCGAAACAACCCTTTGGGATGACCCAACTTACTCTAACCTCCTGAAACAATTTCCACCACAGTTGAATCGTGTAAGAACAATGAAGAAAAATGTGGTTAACACTTTCCTCCTTTGCTTTACACAAACTGCACCAATGGGGAGAGATGCAAATAAAAGGACTTCTCCTTTGAATTTGATCACAAGTGTTGAGCCTCCCAATAGCCACTAGCCACACAAGAACTTTGACCTTCGGAGGAACTTTTGATTTCCAAATCTGAGAAGAGGGTGGAAAATGTTGCACAATCCCATTGTTGCTCAAGAAAGAGCGATAGGATTTGCAGGTGAACAATCCTGATAAATCCAGTTTCCACCTTCTATCATCCGCTCTTGATTGAGACAAGCGAACATTTTCCACTTTCTGTAATAATCTAGCCGCCTCTTCTATCTCCACCTCGTTCAAATTTCTCCTGAAATCAAAATTCCAACTCAAAGAATTGATAGAAAGATCCACAAAACTTGCGATGTTCTGGTTGTGCCTTCTCGATAGCAAGAATAATCTAGGAAATTGTTCTTTCAATGTTCCCCCTTCCAGCCAACCATCCTCCCAACACCTCACCCTCTCCCCATTGCCCACCTTAAACTTGCAACATTGTAGAAAAGATTGGAGACCACACGAAATATCTTTCCAGGGGCTTCTACTTGAACCCCGCACTGGAGGATTTGCATTCCACCCATTATCCTGCAGCCCATACTTGCTTCTTATCACCTTGTGCCAGAGAGAATTTGGTTCCTTTGGGAATCTCCACAACCACTTAGCCAATAACGCTTCATTCTGATTCCTCAAATTCCCTACTCCTAAACCCCCTTCCTCCTTACTTTTAATAACTATCTCCCATTTCACCAGGTGGTTTTTCTTTCCTTCCTCCACCCCCTCCCAAAGAAATCCTTTCATTAGTTTTTCTAGGCGTCCAATCACCCCGCAAGGAATTTTGAACAAGGACATGTAGTAGATTGGCAAGCTTCCCAAAACAGATTGAATCAAAGTTAATCTGCCTCCTCTGGATAAGAAGGCCTTCTTCCAATTTTGAAGTCTTTTTTCCATTTTTTCTACCACTGGATCCCAAAACGTAAGTGCTCTTGGCCTGCCCCCAAGAGGGAGACCCAAATACTTTATTGGCCAACTACCCACCTCACAGCCCCAAGAATCTGCCAACCTTTTTAATTTCTCACAATCTGAGTTTATTCCAGCCAAAGAACACTTTGCTTTGTTGATTTTCAACCCTGAAACAGTACAAAATAAATTGAGCACCTCTAATAAGCTGTTCCAAACTTCCTCATCATCCGCCAAGAAGAAAATAGTATCATCAGCAAATTGAAGATGAGAGATCTCCACCCTTTCTTGCCCAATGCCTAAACCTTTGATCAACTGATTCTCTTGAGCCTTCTCCATTAATCTACTCAAGACATCCACTACTAAGGTAAAAAGAAAAGGTGACAGTGGATCGCCTTGTCTCAAACCTCTTGAAGCATGAAATTTTCCCCTAGGCCTCCCATTTATCAAAACGGAGAAATTTGCAGAATTTAGACATCCCTGCACCCATTTTCTCCATCTAATGGCAAAGCCTTTTCTTTGTAAAACTTCATCTAAAAATCTCCACTCGACGTGATCATAAGCCTTTTCAAAATCGATTTTAAACACCAATCCCTCCTCTTTCTTTTGCCTCACCTCTTCTACCACCTCATTTGCAATAAGGACCGCATCCAAAATTTGTCGGCCTTTAACAAAAGCTCCTTGATGTGGAGAGATTGTGCTGCCCATAACCTCCCTTAATCTTGAAGCTAGGGTTTTCGCCACAATTTTGTATAAACCAGTAACTAGGCTTATAGGCCTATAGTCCGTCACTTTCAAAGAATCTGACTTTTTCGGAATTAGACAAATAAATGTTTCATTTGTCACCGCATTTATTATTCCGGTCTCAAAGAACTCCTCCATGACCTTCAAAATATCCACTTTCAAGAATTCCCAACAGTGTTGAAACATTTGCAAGGAATAACCATCTGGTCCTGGCGATTTATCCCTTCCACAATCAAAGACTGCTCTTTGTACTTCCGATTCCTCAAAAGGCCTCTCAAGCCAAGCTGCCTCAGATTCACTTATTGAGGCCCAATTGATGCCTTCCAAGCCCCAACATACCTCTTCGTTACTACTAAACAGGGACTTGAAGAAGTTAACGATATGTTTTTCTATCTCTTCTGCATCCTCTACCACTCCCCTATCATCCACTTCCAACCTTTCTATATAGTTTCTGTTCCTTCTTCCACTTGCTATTCTATGGAAAAATTTAGTATTACCATCCCCTTCTTTAGCCCATTCCACTTTACCTCTCTGTCTCCACTTCACTTCTTCCTTATAAGCTAGATCTTCCACAAGGAAAAGTAACTCTTCCTTCTTTCTTTTAGCAGCAACATCTAGCCCTTCCAACCCTTCTCTCCTATCTAAATCCTCTATGCTAGCCTCAGCATCCTTAATTTGTTTCTCAACATCACCAAAACTTTCCTTACTCCATCTTTGCAACTTTCTTTTGATAGCTTTTAACTTGTACAAAAATTTATAACCTTCCCAACCCTCCACCTGCTCAGATTGCCACCATTGTTTGAACTTGTTCCTGAAATCTGGGTGCTGTAGCCACATGTTTTCAAATCTGAAAGGACTTGGCCCCCATTTCACCTTGTTAGTATCTAGTTGGATTGGACAATGGTCAGAAGTGACCCTTGCCAAAGCCATTTGTCTTACCTCTGGAAAAATCTCTTCACAACCTACTGAGATCAAAAATCTGTCTAACCTCCTACACACAGGTTCTTCTCTAAAGTTTGACCAAGTAAATTGAGCATTGAGCAACTCCAAATCCTTAAGCTCTGTATCTTGGATGAAATCATTAAAATTCCTCATGCTTGTAGTCATTCTTCCCCCATTTGATTTCTCATTTACAAATCTCACCACGTTAAAATCTCCTCCTACACACCATCTTGGTCCGCAAATACCGTAAAGGCCAGCCATTTCTTCCCAGAACTCCTTTCGCTCTCTATTTTTGCAGGGACCATAGACACCAGATAACCACCAGTCCAACCCATTGAGGGCTTTAATTTTTATGGAGACAGAGAAACCTCCAACCAAAGATTCAATAACCGAGATGTGTTTGGTGTTCCAAATCACAGCTATACCCCCAGATCTTCCTTGTGCAGGGGCGCAAATCCACTCTTTAAATCTGCTTCCCCAAACACTAGCCACAAGCGATCTGTCAATTGATTCTTTCTTTGTTTCTTGTAAGATAATAATATCGGGCTTTAGTCGCCTGAATTGCTGTTTCAAAATCAGCCTCTTCTTCCTACTTCCCAATCCTCTCACATTCCAGCTAATTATCTTCATTAAATCTGACAATGCCCCCTTGAATTTTCTTTTCTGCCTTATTTCCACCCACAAGCTTGCTAGCAATGACTTTCCCAGTATTCCTCTCAAGAAATAAAGACTTTTTCAGTGGCACCAAAGAAACTTTCATATTTGACATGAATTTGGTAGTTCGAGTTTGTGCTTCACGTTTGACTGATACCCTAGCCGACCTTTTCCTTCTGCTGTACTTTAACAGTTTCTTGTTTTTTCCAGTATCTTTGTATTCAACTTGTTCCACAGTGTCTAAATTTGCTATATGATGCGACTGAGAAGGTACCTCATCCAACGTCGTCCTTGTTTCCATTGTTGTATCAGTGAAGAGATTGTGAAACACATCGTTAAAGCGATCAAAAACATCGAAGGTTTCTTTTTCGTCTTGTGAAGAATCACCAAACTCCTCCTCTGAAACTGATGATTGTGACATGTATTCGTCTTCACCAAAATCTGATAATTGAGAATAATCCAGACCAAGATCCTCTGTCAACCTCATCCTTTGTTCCGATGATTCCTCTTCAAACAACCTGCCCGATGGCCTTATTGGAACATCATCGACATCACTTTCCTTTTCATCCATCTGTTCACAATCATTAATTAAGAAGGTGAGATTGGGAGATTGAATTTCCTTCAGTTTAGGCCTCTCAAAAGGAGTCAGATAAGATCCGAACTCGTCTGGAAGAACAAGCTTCAGTCTTTTTCCACAAATATCAGAATCGCCAAATCTCCCAAGGAAATTCAAATTGATACACATTGGAGTTTTACTTGAAACACCCTTGTGATGAGCTTTCATAGCCGAAGAGCATTGAGAATTGTTCACTGTTGAATACATTGAAGTGCTGCTTCCTCTTGTCAACCAACCACCGCCACCAACTGTCCCACATACCTCCAAGCCCTTGCCTACATCCGAAAAGACCACTTCTTTCTGACTTCCTTTCTCTATTGAACCATTAAAATAATCCCCTGCAACTGCCTTTTCTGCTCCTTCTGAGACAACCACCGCTTCTGTCATTTCCACCGCTCCTGTTAGTTTTCCTACTCTCTGTTGTTCACCTTGCTTTCTTACAGAAAAAGTAGAGTCATTGATTACAGACTTCTCAACCCGCACACTCTCTGTCACGTGCATGCTTTCTCCTTGCTTTCTTTCAGAACCAACATTGACAGGGCATTCAAAATCTCCAATCTGAAAACAGACACGTGTCCCTGAAATAGGGGCATTCTGTTGAAAATCTGCTTTCGCCGGAGGGATTATTCCGGTGATCCTTTGTAACTTCGATTCAGTCTTCAAAGAGCCATTTGATATTGTGGTTACTCCACCATCTGCAGCCGAAAGATTAGGTCTCTTTGCTGGCGAAAGTTGACGTATTTTTACCCTGAATACTGATTCTCCATCTACCACATTTACAAACTCTGGAATAAAGCCAATGTTGTTGGGTTTGATTTTTAACTTTGCTTCAATCAAAAAACCAAAGTTAGCTGTTCTACGATCAACTTGTACCAGACCACCGCATGCATCGCCAATCTTTTGGAAAAAAACATTGGTCCAAAGATGCGGTGGTAAACCTTCCAGAGCAACCCATCCACCATAACTAACCACCTTTCTGTCGTTTGATTTGATACTGTCCCACCATCCAGACAACACCACATCTGGTAACTTATTCATGGCTAGAACTCCAAGTTGTGCAATTTTTGTTGCTTCCTCTTCGTTCTGACAGACAAACAAAGCCTTGTTGCATTGGAACGGTGAAAGCCAAATTTTCTTTCCCAGCAGATTTTGAAGTGAGGCCTCCACAACTCTCCAAGGCTGATGCACCACAAGTCTCTCACAAACGATTACACTCCCCCAACTATAGGATTCCGTGGAAGTATCTCTCATATTCCAGTTTTTCTTAATCCAACTTTCCTCTCTGACGTTTCGAAGGGATGCCCCATTTGTCAACATCTTGCCTCCAATAACTGCGTCTCTATACGAAACCTGAGGGCCAAACCCCGAGTGGCTGCTCAAAGGCTCAATTCCATCCCTCTTCACATTCATCTGAGAAGCCCCGGCTCTCTTTCCCCCTCGGAGAATTTCAGACAGTAGGTCCTCCAGACTTCTCCAGCCGAAAAAGTTACTTCCTTTAGGAACGAAGATATTCCTGACAAAACCATCCTTTTCTGATTTGGACAGAACCAGAAAATCCCCGTTTTTGTTGTGGAATCTTTCAACCCAAAACTGATAATTATGACCTCTATATTTTCTGAAAAAGATCTGACCGTTTGTAACTACCGCCTCCTTTAACTGATCAATGAGCCAAGCAGCACATCCCAAATCGAAAGCAATCTGGTACCCTCTGTATCTAGTTCTTTCTGTTAACAGAATCCTTTCACCAGCAGACTTATCTTCCACCTCTAAGATGAAAACCTTTTGCTCTACTTTGTAATCCCTGGATAAATGTCGGTAGGTCATCTTATCCCAGTAAGATGCTGCTCCCCTTACCAGTTTCTGTTGTGAATCAGGGCAGTTTCTCCTTCTGACTCCATTGCCGCCTTCCCCTTTGCTCAGATGTGAACAATGGCTCAAAATACTTGTTCAAGCACAACAAGATCTATGCATGTCTAATGTCGCAGTAACTTTTTCCACTCCAAAATCCCAATAACTGGATTAAGCACCTTAAGATCAAAAGAATCGATCTTTATCACCAATTCTTCAAAACCAGGACACCCAATTGAAAATAATTGAAAATAATCCAAAACGATCCAATTCTCCAGCAGATCTCAGAACTTAGACAAATTGGAAAAAACCCAGATGAAAAGTTCATCCGAGTTGGTGGGTGGACTCGGTGAGAGAGCGATCAAGTGATCAATCCGAGTCGAAGACCGAGTTTACGGAAGATGGAGGAGAAGGAGAGCAGAATCGCGGCGACTCTGAAACCCAGCCAACTCATCCCGTATCCTACTCACTCACACTCCCAGGAAAACCAAATTTCCTAGCGATGCATTTCCAATCGACATGCAAAGAAGATCCGAGCAGTAACTTTTTTCCACTCCACTATCCCAAGATCTGGATTATGCACCTTAAGATCAAAAGAATCGATCTATATCGCTAATTCTTCGAATCCCGGACACCCAATTGAAAATAAACCCAAATCGATCCAATTCTCCAGCAGATCCATGTTGTTGTCGGAGATCGCGAAATTGAGAACCGGACGGCGGAGCCTAACCTGAGATCCACCGCCGCTGAGACGAGAGGGAATCAGAGACCGACGGACGAGAGGGAATCAGATCCGAGCTACCGACCTCCTTCGCTTTCAAAGTTTGTATTTGATTGGCATCAGTCTGAAATCCTTTTGTTGACAGACTTTGACATAGGGAAGAACCTGGGTATTTGAAACTTAAAATGGTAATCCACCATGAGTATAGAAGCGAACGTTAAATCAACAAACTACACCTAGCTTAAGAAACCATAATTAGTCATGACAATATAGCTTTCCAAGCTAGAATAGATCGGATAGTGATCTGCTCCTAAAAATAGGAGATACAGAAGCCCAAAGCACTGGCCAAAACCTGACCATAAGGCGGGCCCTGGAAAGTTTTAACATAAGCAGAAGGGATTCGCAAATCCTCCGGATTATCTCCCGCATGTCCTCCACTTCCAACCCCCTAACATCTTCAAAGATCCGCTGATTCCTTTATGACCAAGGGAAAACTGGAAGAGAACAAGACAGAGGACAGGGTTTCTTCTGGCCCAGAAGACCTAACTTGCAATCACTCAGAAATATATGCTACCCTTTATTCCTAAGAAGTTAACACCATGTTGCCTTTTATTCTTTCAGTACTTGATGGAGTTCAATAGTAGCCCTGGCGATCTGATGGAACTTTCACCCTTATTTTCTGATGATAGCCGTGTTGCAGAGGCTGCTAAAATTGCACAAAAATTGCGTACGATGGATTTATTAGTTTCAAAATCTGTAGTTATTTTGCTAAGGAACACTATTTATGAGCATCTCTCCCTCCACCTCTTACTCTCTTTCTGGGAATGGGGATTAAGGACATCAGAAAGTAGCAGTAGCTGTGATTTGTCTTCAGGATATGGTTATGATATATGTTTAGGTGGATGAAACCAGAATAATTTTGATCTAACTTATGTAGATATGTTAAGATATAATCGGCATCTGGAGCAGTTGGGTTCAATGGGCTGAAACTGTGAGAGATACCATATTAAATGTCCTTTTGCTACGTGGCCATCTAATGTGAAAAAGGTCTTTGTGCTTTATGAGTGTCAAATTATTACCATTCTTTCTAATGAGTATCTAGGAGCCCTATAGAATTGTAGAAGAAGCTGATGGTATCAATTAAAACTGAATTTTAATTATGGTAATATCATCCAATATTTTGAAAATGGAGGTAAAGTTGTGATCTTTACTAATGGTATTAAGGTTCTTCCAAGAATGGTTTAATTTTAGGAGTGATAGAATTTTTTTGCTCATCATTTCGAGATATAATAACCTTCCAGGCTTCTGTTAATATTAGGGGCATTTGCTGAGGAAGATATTGGAAGACAAGGGATATCTGTACCATCAGTTATGGGCAATGCAACAGCTAGCAGAGGGTTAGAAGTTGCAGTTCCTAATCTTCAGGACTACTGCAATGGTATGCTGACTTTTACATAGTCATAAAGTATTAAGCCTCATTGGAAAATTGTACTACGGTTATGCAATCTGTAGAAGAATACACTGTTTCCCTCATTGCTTTCGTTTTTTGTTCTTAATTCAAAATCATGGATGGCACACCTCCTTAATGATCTTGTTGAAAATCTTGAATCCTAGAAATTAGTTTCGGAGGGATAATTCCTACAAACTATGGTGCTTGATTCTAATTAAAGACTTTTGCTTCCAAATTTTGAATAGAATTGGAGAACAGATTGTTATCTCGTTTTGATGCTGCATCACAGAGAAGAGAACTGTCAACCATGGCAGAATGTGCTAAAATATTATCTCAGGTAATCATTGTTTCTGAACCTAGTGGATCATTGTACCTAGAGAATTTAACACTAGGACTCCTGACCTCTCTGTCTCATTAGCTCTAATTTCATAGTGAATCAAAGATCCCTTTAGTTTTTACACATGAATACCTTTGCCTTATTTTGTTGATTTAAAATTGCAATGCAGTTTAACAGGGGTACAAGTGCTATGCAACATTATGTGGGAACACGTCCAATGTTTATTGACGTGGAAGTCATGAATGCAGATACCAGGTTGGTTCTTGGTGATGAGGGTTCACAGGCTAGTCCTAGCAATGTTGCTCGTGGACTTTCGTCCTTGTATAAAGAAATCACAGGTTTAAAGATAGATATTAATCTAATACAAGTGGTTGAATTCTTCAGTATATTTGTTATATCTTAGTTCCACTTGCAGATAATGTACGTAAGGAAGCTGCAACAGTTATGGCTGTCTTCCCTTCTCCAAATGAAGTTATGTCAATCTTAGTTCAGGTACTGAGAAGGATTTAATTTTTTTTTATCTTTTTTGGGTGTGTATATATTTTCTCATCGCATTAGACCCAGGGTAGCCTCACCAATCCCGTTTTATGCATGCTATGTATCATATATATTACAAGGGTGGTGCTATCCACACACCTATTTTTACTTCTCACGCACTCCTCTCAATTTTGGGCCGTTGGATCGGATGAATTGAAGAAGATCAATGGACAAAAATTAACAAGGGTGTGTGGGAGGTAAAAAGGGGTGTGTGAATAGCACTACCCATACTACAAACCGTGCCTAACCCTTTGCAATCAAGACATCCATATGCTGTAATGATGAAGAGAATGTTAATTAGCATTGTGACAAATACACTTTCTGCTTTACCTCTGGATGCATTGATTTCAATGGTGAGCCCATGTTTAGTTTATACAACACATGGCAGCCTTAGAAGGGATTGATTCTGCTACAAGAGGGTTAATGGTGGTTATAATAAATCTTACTTTTGGGGTCCTTTTCGGTTTCCTGTTAATGTATTACTGGAGTTACTTCATATATGTAACTAGTTTTGTTATGTTGGGTGTAGCGAGTTTTGGAGCAGAGAGTTACTGCTCTACTGGACAAATTATTAGTGAAGCCATCTTTGGTGAATCTACCTCCTATGGAAGAAGGCGGACTTCTATTAGTGAGTAAATTACCATGCCTGTTTCCCTCTCCCCCTCCCCTATCTCTTGCTTCATCACCAAATGCTTATGAAGTAGCAATCAGCTTGTCACTTAACTTGTATTTGACCTGATGCTGCAGTATCTTAGAATGCTAGCAGTGGCATATGAGAAGACACAAGAACTTGCTAGGGACCTACGAGCTGTGGGATGTGGTGACTTGGATATTGAGGGTATGAATTAACTATATGGAATCTGTCTCCTTATTGTTTATTTTTTTTTCTCTCAATGCGAGTGTGGATATGATGGTGGGTGAAGGCAAGATAACCATTTGGACAATGTTATTTTAGCAAAAAATAAAACGAGCTTGTGGATTGTGTTTGGTTCCTGGACACTGAAAAGATTAATTGGGAAACAAAGATGCATCACACGAGATTCCTAACACAATATAAGGAACTTTTAGTTCTTATTTTAATGAGTTATTCTGCAGTGGAATCGTAACTAGATGGTTGCAGATTGGGGTACCTTGTTACCTCCAATATACGTGGTCTTTGCCCAGTTCCTTTGAAAGCAGAAAAAATGATGAGAAGAGCAGAATTTGCCATTTGAGTAACAAATCCTTGGCTCAAAGCTGACATATATTAACTTGTGCTGTCTTACTTGGTGGGAAGTTAGTGTTTTTAATGTCAGTCCGCATTTTGCGTGGTTGAAATTGATTATTGTATTTATCAACTGTGGGATCTTCATAGAAACTTCCTTTGATGGTCCAGGCCTCACAGAATCTCTGTTTTCTTCTCACAAGGATGGATATCCTGAACATGAGCAGGCCTCTCTTAAACAACTATATCTAGCTAAGGTTTGCATCAACTGCATTTTTTCTGACCAAGCTTTAGTCCTCATTCTTTCATGGTTGTAACAATGCATAAAAGTTATTATACTGTGCAGGTGGCAGAACTACGTGCTGAAAGCCAACAGATATCTGAATCAAGTGGAACAATTGGGCGCTCAAAAGGTGCTGCAGTTGCATCTTCCCACCAGCAAATATCCGTCACTGTTGTGACAGAGTTTGTCCGCTGGAATGAAGAAGCAATTGCCAGATGCACTTTGTTTTCATCTCAAGTAATGTTTGCTATTGAAGCTACTTATGATTGCTCATTTTAAACTTGTATCTAATTTACTTGGGATTCATGGAATTCTTTTTTAAGTAATCTTTTAAATTCTGGAAGAGCATATTTAAAATATAACTCTCACGTTTTTCTTTGAACTCCATTGTAGTCTAATTTTTCTTCTGTACTCCCCAATATAGGTTGGGGTTTACCTGTTCTTTTCTATTTTGGTAAGAATTGGTTAACATACACAAAGGTTCTTTGTGCAACATGGAAATTGGAATCTCAAAATGTATCTGCATAGAGACAGTTGTATGAAGGTCATACTTAAATTAGCTCTTTCCCTTGTGGATAAGAAATTCGTTGCATTGGTGCACAAGTCAGCTGTATGTTACTGCTGATCATTAGCCTGGAAGAAATCTTGACATGCAGTATAAAACTGAGAATTGGGTGATGGGAGAACTCAAACTGAGTGGTAAAATAGGAATTGAGAATAAAATGTTCTTTAGATGTTGAAATGGTTTTGAATTGTACTGGATTTTTATTATCTTTCAGATATAGTGCCAGTTTGTCAGATTATTATTTTTTACATGTTATTGGACAGCCTGCAACACTTGCAGCAAATGTAAAGGTGGTGTTCACTTCCCTGCTAGACCAAGTAAGTTGGTTGCTTCAATTGAGGGTTCAATCAAATGTTAGTTCATAGATATTCACTTGTTATTTTTTTAAATTAATATTAAGACAGAAATTCGTGTATGTTTTTCAATTTTCAGGTCAGTCAATATATAACGGAAGGTCTTGAGCGAGCAAGAGATGGCCTGACTGAAGCTGCAGCTTTGAGGGAAAGATTTGTACTTGGGACTAGCGTTAGAAGGGTGGCTGCTGCTGCTGCTTCTGCTGTACTAACCTGATCATAGACCTTTTATTGCATTCTAAATTATGAAGTTGTTAAGATAAAATGTATAGTCTACCCATAGGGAACTTAAGGATATCAATGGCTGATCCATAGGCAGAAGCTGCTGCCGCTGCTGGTGAAAGCAGTTTCAGATCTTTCATGGTTGCTGTACAACGTTGTGGTAGTAGTGTGGCTATAGTTCAGCAGGTATGTTGATTGGATTGCCATTTATCTAAATGCATTGAATGTTGCTTTTAGTGGAAGACATGATATGTTGAACTAATTGGGATTCTCTCCAGTATTTCTCAAATTCTATATCTCGGCTTCTACTCCCTGTCGATGGTGCACATGCTGCTTCTTGTGAAGAAATGGCAACAACTATGTCCAGTGCAGAGGGTGCTGCATATAAAGGGCTTCAACAGTGCATTGAAACTGTGATGGCAGAGGTCAGTTATTGAATTGTAGACCTGCTATTTAGAATCTTGTCTAAGGAAGGTGGTCAACAGGCTTACATATTTCATGATTTCAACCCCGTTAGTATCTGGACATAATAATGGCTTGTCTTTCTTGCTGGGTGCTGCTTTATATCTGTATGGACTTGTTCTTGTTGATTCTCATAGTTCCTGTATAGGCATTAGGCCGTATACGTATTTGAGCTCTATGACATTTCCTACTTGTTTCTTCTTTTTCCTTCTCTGAAATTCCTACTATCCAGGTGGAGCGGTTACTTTCTGCTGAACAGAAGACAACAGATTATAGATCACGTGAAGATGGATTTGCTCCTGATCATCGGCCAACAAATGCCTGTACAAGGTACGATGAACGAATAATTAAAGCCTACAACTTAAGGGCTTCCAAAAACTGATTTACATGAATTTGTTTTCTTGGAGGGAGAAGCCTAATATGAACCAAAAATTAGCTAATGCTACAATAAGTTCTGAGATCTAGAGATTTTGACACCTTCGTTTCTTTTCGCTATGTCTGATGCTTTTTAAATGATTTTCCTGGTCAAAATTATTAGTTTTTGTCTTTATGTAATATTTACTTTGCAAATTTTATCACTTAAATTCCCTACTAATTTGATACTAATTAATGATCTTGATCAATATAAACCATGTTGTTTCTGGATGTTTACTAACGTTTCTCTTCTCTTGTCTAGAGTTGTAGCATATCTTTCCCGTGTACTAGAATCAGCATTCACAGCACTTGAAGGTCTTAACAAACAAGCGTTTCTGACTGAATTAGTAAGTAGTTCATTTGTGATCTCGCCTGACTTATTTATGTGATTCATGCCTATGATGGCCCTTTTGCAACCATAGATTAGGATTAGATTGATACTGTAGAATAAGAGGCCTCCGCACTGAATTAAGTGAAGGGATCACACAGGGCTTCAACACAGCAAAGAATGCTTTTCCTATTATATGATACACTGAATGATGATTGTATCAAAATTGATATAACACAGTAAAGTGCACAATGACTTGCATTTTACAAGGCCATGCACATTATATCGTGTTATTGATATTTCTCATTGTTGTTGCTTTTTATTGTAATGTGTGGTATAAACTTGCTCTTTTTTGGTTTGGCTGCATAGGATTAGGGAAGTTGTAGTGATTATATAGTAATGATGAGTTGGAAACCTTCACATTTGAATTTATGTAATTGTGAAATTTTTACCAGGGTAACCGCTTGCATAAGGGGCTGCTAAATCATTGGCAAAAGTTCACTTTTAATCCGAGGTAGGTGGACTTTCTCATATTTTCTGTGGCTGGCTAATAGAGTTGAAAGTTGTACAAGTAGCATATCCTAATTCCTAATTTCTTTCTCAGTGGAGGACTGCGGCTGAAGCGTGACATAACTGAGTACGGAGAATATGTGCGTAGTTTCAATGCTCCTTCTGTTGATGAAAATTTTGAATTGCTGGGGATGTAAGTTTCGTAGAAATTGCTAAATTTTTAGCTTCTATTCATCTTGATTTTTAATATCAATTTAATGATGAGCTTTTGCCTTCAGAATGGCCAATGTCTTCATTGTTGCTCCTGAAAGTCTCTCAACTCTCTTTGAGGGTACACCCAGTATACGGAAAGATGCACAAAGGTATCACTTTGAACATGTTGAATTGTAGAATGTAAAGACACTCTTAGAACACACACGCGCACGCACGTGCACATCTCAGTTTATCTTCCAATTAAAGAAAAGGGATGCTTCCCAAATGATGAAAAGTTTCAAAATATCCTGTTATCATATTGGAAACATCCGGAAAGAAATACACCATTCAGCTTGAAATATTTTGTCAAGATCGACATTTCTTTCTTTCTCAATGTATCATATTTCTTTTTTGGTCAGAGGTTTTATGTTGTGATAAATTTCAATTCGGATGCCAAATTAGGTTTATTGAGCTTCGAGAGGACTACAAGAGCGCAAAGCTTGCTGCCAGACTTAGTTCCTTGTGGACAAGTTCTAGTTGATACAGAAACAGTACGTGATGATTAGATACGACCTCCCAAATTTTACTTGTCATCAAGGGTTCCAGAGCTTAGAAAAATGGCACGTCAAGTTGAAATTTGGAGGCACAGAAGCTCGGGAACTGGTTCAAACTAAGTTAACTGTCTGGTTAAGGAGCTCATCTTTGGACTGATCATTGTATATTGTTTAAAAGGTATAAATAGGAGGACCGGCAAAGATATGTAGTCGGGAGCTTGAATTCGTTGTACCAGTGTTTGCCTTTTGTAAGTGTACTTTTGAGAAGTAAATTAAGATAATCGAGGATAATTTGTTGAACAAAGTAGTTAATTTTTGAGGTGAATGTATTGCTGTTTCTTATGTTATTGTCAAACTTTGTATTGCTGTTTCTTATGTTCTTGTCAAACTTTGGATTAATACGTTTTTAACTACGGATTAGTTTCACTGGAATTTATGGTACTTATAGTGAGCTCTACTGTTGTCTCAAATCAGCAACAAAAGTCACTAAAGGGAAGGTTCAACATTGAAGTGATGTTTTTACTCCAAGTCCATCAATCACATGCAGGAATGAGCGGAAAAAGGGAAAAAGGTCCATGCCATTCGTGGTGGGCTGCCTCCTATGGAGATTTGGCTGTTTATAGGCATTTTTTTAAAAATTCTCGCCTAACACTTTCTAGGCTCAGCAGCTAACCACCGTCTTAATTAATTTCTAGATGTTTGACAATTAAGAAATGGTGTCTAGGTGTGCTTAGGCATTAGTCTCGCCCTCCTAGACCCACCTAGGTCATGATTCTCACTTAGACAGAAAATACATAACTTTTAGTTTGCATTTTATTTATTTTTTAAATAAATTGTAATAGACTTATTAAATACTTAGATGAATACATATTATATGCTTGTTCTCCATGTTTTTATTATGTTCTGATACTTTTAATCTATATACCATTCTATTTTGCAGTTTAGTATCCCAATCAAATTATGTATTTTTTTTAGTATAATTAGACACTTATTTATGCGATTTATAATGAATTTACTTAAATCGACCTAGTTCGCCTAGGCTCCTGCCTAAATCCCGCCTAACCGTTTAGGCACTAAGCCCCAACCCGCCGTCTGACAAGCACCTAGTGTCTTCTAGAACCCTTCCTATAGGCACCCACCTCTCTCTCTCTCTCTCTCTCTCTCTCTCTCGATCGATCGATCGATCGATCGAAAGTGTAGTGGGGGTGGCTAGTAATGGAGTACCTCATCTGATAGCAAAGGTCACTTAGATGTGCTTGTGCCAAACCCATTAATATAAACCATCTTCATCTCTTAGAATGGGCTTCAGAGACTTGCAGAAAAAGCCACCAAAGATCATCAAACAAGTGTAAGATAGTGTACGTCGCCCACACAATTCTCTAAGTTTGTGGTTATGCGGTTGCTTCTCATATTTTCCATCCCCCACCTTTCCACAAGTTTCTATATATTTGACACATACAAAACATTCAAATGAACGGTGCTTGGCTCTTGAACAATAAATTACAAACTAACACGTATACTGAACTGACTAACTAAAAATTCAACAAGAGAAGTTCAAGAACACATGCTAAATTGTGATGTGTTTGTGAAAAAGATTCTGCTTCATACATATGCATGTATCATTTTCCTGAATTTCAAAATGAATAGAAACCTATAAATAGAGTAAAGACCGTGTATGCTTTGACCTTTGACCACCCAAATGGATGGGGAGAGAGAGAGAGAGAGAGAGAGAGAGAGAGAGAGAGAGAGAGAGTGTGACGTGAGGTGTGTGTCATAAGTAACTTCTGTGTGGGGGTGGTCCAAACTCTATCCCTCCAATCTGAAGTATGGACCATCTAATTAACACAATTTTATTTTTTTAATAAACGATATTATCTATATTAAAGGGGAGGAAGTGAGTTTAGCCTAACAATAATGTGGTTTATATTCGTTTTTGGTGAGAATTGAATCTAGAACCTCACTTACAAATGAAAATGAATACTACTATATCATAGTATTAAATGGCTACACAATTTCAACTTATGCGATTGAGGATTATTTACGGGTGCTGTCGCTGAATACATTTTTGTTGATAAACGATTTTGTTGGGCGTGTTCCTGAAAAAGTACATAATAAAAAAAAAAATTCAGCAAAATAGGTTCTTTTATGACCTAAAACCGCTTTTTACTTTTTCTTCGAGATGTATGTTAATATTTATAGTATTTAGGCCTCTTCAAAGTAAGTCTAGGTTGAACTTGTTGACAATTATAATATTTGTGGCCTAACAATATGAAAACACTTGCAACCATTCTAAAGGCATGGCTAACAAATCTGTAGTCTAAAGATCAAGGTCGGTTATGAGATTTTAGAGGTCTTGTACGAGATTCAAACGGAGGCCTTTACATTGTATAAAATTTTGATTGCTACATTTCTTTTGTATCTAATAATTTTTCTTATTATGTATAAATTGATATAAAGCCAAAAAAATTTAAAAAAATAAAAGAATGAAGTACAGTGTGGTATTTATGCACCTCTCCGCAATCTCCTATGTTTTTTGTTCGAAACTCCCTTGTAAATATAAAAGCATGGTGTGATGGCTATATACTTGTCATGTCACCGTACAAATACTATAACCATTAATGCTCTTTATTATCATCTAGAATTTATGTTAAACGAATAACTGGTTATGATATTGATAGCATCTTATAGGTTGATTGTTGTTAGATTAGTTAAAATTTCGAGATTCATGTCTTAAACAATTAAACCATAATCTAACGGCGGGTATGAGCAAAGTTGTGTTATAATTTTCTTTTGATATATGGATGACTAAAGTCTTCGAATGATGAAAATTTTAATTAGATGACCTTTAAAGTGTGACCAAAAAAATAAACGATTCTTGTTATTACATATATTCTATTAAATGATGTCATATAAGCAAGGGAGCTTATTATTTTAAACATTTAAGAATTTTAATTTATTATGATATTCCTAATTATATATTTATAAGCAAAAGTTATGTTTTAATGAAAGATTTTTTTTTTTTTTAATAAACAGTGGAAGAAATTAAACTACAAATATTTAAAAAGAGAAAACAAATAGTGTAGCACAAAAAGGCCCAAAGTGGTTACCCGAGGAGTCGAACTCGTGCCCAGGTGAATGACAAATCCAGCGCTTGACAACTTCACTAAGAAAACACTGTGATTATGTCCACGCTTTGCACCCCCTCAGGTTCGGCCCTGTTAAAGATTGTGGATAAAAAGAAATTTCTCATTGCCTAAGGAATATAAATGAAACATCTCGTGTTATTATATAATTGAAAAAAAAATTATTTTTTAAGTTAATAATTTTTTAATACAAGTATCTCACTACTTATTACCACCCCTTCCTATACACTAAAAATTCTCTTGCGGATAACGTTTAACTTCTTCACAAACTATAATTATAATTCTTTTTGGTGCGAAAGCCTCCCTCCATAGGGGAAAAAGGGGAAACGATTTCATTGGTGTCCTCCAAATATCTGTGAATGATGCATGTGGATGTGGGTACATGCCTATATAACTAAATTTTTAGCTATAAGTATAGACCTGACCTCTATTAAATAAAATATATTTTATATAAAAAAAAAGTAAATGAAATATATATATGTGTAAATAGAAAGTGTTATTAGCACTCCAAAAATCTCAATCTACACTTCTTACAAGTGTATGTTTCTTTCCAAATATAGTAAGTTTGGAGTGTAGAATGAAATTTTTTAAGTGCTAATAACAATTCTCATTTATATATATGCGCATAGAATGAAAATATATATGTGTGTATAAGATAACCTATGTTATACCACCTCTCCTCTTTTTTTTTTTTTCTTTTTTTTTTTTTTTTTTTTTGTGAGAAACATGTTAGACCACTTTGGGTCTTCCCCAAAACTACTACATGATGACAAACTATGGAAAGGGATTCTCTCCAGATCCCTTCCTTCTAATCCACCAAGTCTGAAGATCCGTGCCATTGAAATTTGATCCAACGTCTACAAACAGAGGCTCACTTTAAAAGTTATAATAACTTTAGCCATTAAATCAAATTTTAGTAGTCCGGATCTCTGGACTTGGTAGATTATGAGGAAATGATCCAAAGAAGATCCATTTCCGACAAACTATACCAATTGTCAAGTCAAACAATCAAATTTGTTTTAATTAATGAATTAAAAAGGGAAATGATTTTGATATACTTTTTTCTCTCTTTGGATTCTGTAAATATATAATTTTTTTTAGATGAAACAATAACTATTTTATTGTAATACTAAGAAGGCAACTGTTATTAATATTTTAAAATTTTCATTTTACACTCCACACAAGTGTATTTTTCTTCTAATTATGGATGACACACCCTGTCCCGAAAAGTCCACTTAGACTCTGAATCGAGTTGTGCTGGCTGACACCAGGAGGGTGACAAAGCCATAAAGTGAAGTGATGTGGAAAATGTGAATAAATTTAAACCTAAAAGTGCCTAAATATAAGAGTGTGCATGTGAGCGGGAACGAACCCATTTCACACGTGATGTTAGAGCATAAGTAAAGTACAATGCGGTAGGATAAGAATTATACCATCAAAGATAGCTACCTATACCAAGATTTGCCAAGAATCATCGTCAACACGAAAGCTCAGCACTAAAACCTAGAGGGACGAAAAACAAGGGTGAGTGGGCCTAAAAACAAGCTTTGTAAAAACCTTTTCAAAAACATAATAACCCATCACCGTAAAACAAATATAGTTTCCAAAATATACATACTACGTATAATAAGAAAATACTTATTGTAGCATGCAATATCTCAAAAATTAAATACAACACAATATATCTAAGTAAACACATGACATCCGTAATCACATAATCTCGCATAAGCAAACATATCATATCGAATGGTCATCGACATATGCTGACACACGAGTTCATGCAAAGATATTATGACATGAACATGACCAAGTGTAACAATAATATACGCTCTAGTACTGCAATCACGTGAAGACTGGCGCTATGCACAACACATACTAGTCCTAATTGCCTATAGCAATCTAGGACAGGACTGGCACCTACAATGGATCCAAAGTGAGCATAAGGTGTGATGTGCACATACACATGAAAGACTGCCCCTGGTTCGAGCGAGTACTAACACTGGTGCAGCAATGATGAGCAAATAACTTAAATACGATCACGCAACAGTAAATCGATAATTCACATCGACATAATAGTAATAAATAAAATATGAATCATGGCCGTAATTAAAATCCCATAAAAGTACGCATACCTATGCATCCCATAGGATTTAGGATAATTTCGTAATGTTCGTTATTTCGCTAATTCTTACAAACATTAGTCTAATCTAGGCATACGCTAGAAATTCTTTTTCAAATGTATAAATGGAAACTAAATAAATATATAATATTTAAAAGTAAAGACCCACTCACAGATACTTGCGAGGACATAGCCATTTGAGCTAGGATAGCCGGAGTCTCCAATAGTAATCACACCTAAGCATAATATTGGGACCCATTAGTAAAACTCATCTTAAATGACTAAATTCGGAAAAACGAAGTGCGGATTCGGAATCAGAGCATCGAAATACGTTAAAAGGGGTCTCAGGTACATTTTATAAAATGTCAACGATCAACCCTAAAAGTTAATCGAGACGCCCCGGTGATCAACTACATTAAAACTTTGGAATTTCACTAAACAGATGTCAAAATGGACTCGGGACATTGAATTCGCCTAGGAGGGTTTTCGAGAAAATTTAAAAAAAGTCAACTAATGTTGAACAATTAACTTTAACGAAATATTCCTTTCTCAGATGGAATATTCTGTTAAAGTTAACTAGAAGGTTAACAGAATATTCCAAGGGAATATTTCCTCCAAATCAGAAATGGATTCGGGTTGGTCTGGCCCACAGATCTGGGGCGGGGTTGCTGAGTTGGGCCTGGCCTACTTGGGTTGATCGGCCAAGGGTTATTGGATTAGGCCCAACAACTAGGTTGGGCCGGTTTTGGGTTGTGGATCGGGTCGACCCAGTTTCATGCCATAGGTCGGTCAGATTCCACGAAGAAGAAAGCTAGAGCTTCCCAAGCTCCGATCATGACTAAATCTTAACCAAAACTAATCATTCTATATACCAAAATGAAGCCCATGGAACAAGGATTTGAAATATACCATTAGTTTCCTCAACTGTGGTCGGAGTTGGCCGAAAAATGGCTCGAAGCCACCAGATTCCTCGCCGGAAAACTAGGGAAATTACCCCGTGCCATTTCTGCATCAAAACTTCACCCATTCATGCATGTAGGCTCAACAATCACATCAGAACATCAAAAGGGAGAGAAAGAAGGTGTCTGCAAGGCTTACCTAGTCCTGGATCATAAAGAACTCACCAGAATAATTTTGGGAACAATGATGGTTCCACGGTGCAGGGAAAGAGAAGAAAGGATTAAAGATGGAGAGGTCTCGAGGGTGGTGAGGTCGCCGGAGAATGAACCACGGTGGTGGAGGTCACGGTGATGTGTGTTGCTCGGAGAAATGAAGTGCTCCCGAGGAAGAGACAAGGAGCGTGAGAGGGAGAAATAGAGAGAGATCTAGATAGAGAGAATTGGGAAGAACAACCCAGAAATGTGGGAGGTTGCCACGTGTCAGCTAAGGAGTGGTTCTAAGTGGAAAATATCTTTACTTGGAAAATTACCAAAATACCCTTACGTTTTGAATTTCGTAATATCCTCGTTTTTGCTCCAAATTCAAATTCGCTTGCGCCCACACATTCATAGCGATGAATGCTACAAGGATACGCCAAGGAAATGAATCTTACATGACACGACAAGATGGTCAAGAAAAGTCAACGTTTTTGCCTCGAAGGGCATTTTCGTCAGTTCATGCTTTTAAAATGAATAAAATAGTAAAATTAGGGACGGTTTGTCACATTGGAAACTTTGGAGTGCCATATGAGAATTTTGGAGTGCTAATAACAATTTCCTATTAAGAATTCATATAAATATTATAAAGTACATTCAACATAACATTTAAAAGGTCCTTAATCTAAAGGAAATTTAACTAAACATGAACGACTAATTTGACCAAGGCTACTGTATTGGTGGATTTGAAGGCGAGACAGACCTCAGAATAAGCAAAGGAATGCATCCAATTATTGAAATCATCCACACTCAAACTCAGGGGATTGAGATAATACTTCAAAACCGAAGGAACTCCATTCCTGATGAAAATGTCAAGCACTCAATGAATTGGAATATAAGAATCTCTACACGAAATCTTGAACACAACGGACAGAATGACACTATTTGACAATGAGCAAACCCAACTTCAAAGAGGAACAGATAGCAAACCAACTAGTTTTATACCAACCTGAATTTTATGCGCAACAATATGAACATAGATACAAATTTTAACAAAGTAGACCTAAGAGAAGCTGATTAACACACCAACACAAAATTAAAATATTCAACCAGAGAGATTCACAATAATCTCACCAAAGAGACACTATTGACGGAAATACTGAGACGAAAACTAGATAAGTAGCAATCCATGACAAGATGAAGGAGGAAGGCTAGAAAAATGGAAGAAGGTTTGCCACCAGCCCCACATCAAAATAAGGGAACGACGGCTATAGGATTTGTAGATTTAAGATTTGATAAGAGGAAAGAGAGAAATGAGATAACCCTTCTTGAATAAATTAAAAGAGAATTAAGAAACGAGAATAAACTGAATTATCTTCATTAAACAAAAAAATACAAATAGAATAGGATGATGGGCAAGCCAAAATTCAGTTCATCTACCTCAAAGTTGGGGGTTAACTATTTTCTATGCACATTATTTCATTTTCCTGCTTTGGTTGTTTCTCAACCAATTTAGTTATTCTTTATTTTTGCCCACTATATTTTATTTGTTTAAAAAATTGGGAAATTGACCCACACGCTTGCAAATAAATCAATGCCTTGTGCCACCCACTTCTATGGCACACCTTCACATGCATTTGCTCACCTCCCTCTTACTCTAAGAACATCTCCATCCATTCCCGATTGCCCTTGCCCCTGTAATTGTCTTTACCCTCCACAAACAGGTGGAGATGATCTTAGCACTCTTAACTCCATGTCACTGACTCCGAGTCACACACTAATAACTGCATTTTTTAGGGGCCTTTAGATATAGGCAGTGGCGAAGTCAAGAAGTGTTGGGGAGAAGAGAAACTTAAGAGGGTAAAAGGTTTCAAAAAAATGTAAACGACCAAATTCTTTTAGATAATAAATAATATTAATGTGGTTCATAATTTATCAAGACACACAAGTTATAATTATTGCTAGCGAGATTTTATGCCATAATTACTACTCGTTCGATAGCCTTAAGGGAAGGGGGCATTGCGGTGACGTCATCACTTTGATCATAATATATGGTCTCGTTTGGTCTAGAAGAATAAAATTTATATGTTTGTCCATTCAAATCCAATCTTAGAATCCAAACAAGGCCTATATTTTGTACAAGCAACTCTAGTGTGGTATGCCAAATGTGAAAGTAGTAAACATTATCATATCAATTTGAGTTTTTTTGCAAACATATCCACCTAATAAGTGCAACAACCCGTCCCTAATTTTACGATTTTATTAATTTTAAAAGAGTGAATTGATGAAAATGCCCTTAGTGGGAGATTGTTGATTTTCGTTGACTGTCATTTCATGATGTGTACGAGCTACTATTTTACCGTATTCTCAAAGTTCTTGACGATACGAACATGTAGGCGCAAGCAGAATCGAAATCAGAATTACTATAGAAGTTTTATGGAACTACGAATTTGAAAAATACTTTTGTAAAAACTACTATTTTATATTTTATATATTTCTCATAATTATTATATTATTATACTATTATTTTAATAATTTTTTGTGGAATATTTTATTATTTTAATAATTTATTTGGCCCGTGGGCCCACACATCACTTAACTCTCCTCTCCTCTCATGCACATGTTCCTCTTTCCCTCACTTCATCTCTCTTTCTCTCGGACTCCCACCTATTATCTCTAAGGAAATCCGGCAAAAACCCGATACAACCACCACCACATATCGTGGCTTCGGCAAACACGACCACACCACCACCTTCACTAATCCTTCTCCTAGAATCGAGGTCGGACCCATGAACTCACTCCGTTTTCGACGCCCTGATTCGAAACCTGCTCCGTTTTTTCGAATTTACTCGTTTTAGGTCCCAATATTATGCTTACATGTGATAATAATTAGAGATTCCGACTTTCCTAGTTCGAACGAATGTGACATCGCAAGTAACTGTGAGTGGGTCTTTGTTTTTATATATTTATTTAGTTTTCATATATATATATATATATATATATATTATAAAGAATTTTCTACGTATGCCTAGATTAGATTAACGTTTTTAAGAATGAGCGAAATGATGAAATTTACGAAATTATGTTAAATCCTACGGGATGCACAGGCATGCGTATTATTATGGGATTTTACTTATGGCTATGATTAATATTTTATTGAATAATATTATGTCGACTAGAATTATCGATTTATCGTTGTATGATCATATTTATGCTATTTGCTCTTCATCTGCTAGACTAGTGTTAGTACTCGTCCAAACGAGGGCCAGTCTTCACATGTATGTTTACATCGCACCGTACGCTGACTTTGGATCCATTGTAGGTGACAATCATGTCCTAGAGTGCTATAGGCAATTAGAACTTGTATGTGATGTACATAGCGCCAGTCTTTACGTGATTGTAGTATTAGAGCGTAAATCATTATTACACCCGATCATGTTCATGTCAGAATATTTCTGCATGAGCTCGTGTGTCAACATATGTCAATGAGCACTCGATATGATATGTTCTTTTATGCGAGATATTGTGATTGCCAGATATTATTTGTTTTATATGCAAAAAATGGTGGATCATTGCATTTTTGTGATATTATTGTTTACGGTAAGTATTTTCATACTATACATAGTATGCTATATTTGGAAACTATACTTGTTTTACGGCGAGGGGTTATACGTTTTTGAAAAAGTTTTTGCAAAGCTTGATTTTTAGACCCACTCACCCTTGTTTTTCGCCCCTCCAGGTTTTAGTGGCAAAGCTTCTGTGTCGACGAGGATTCTTGGCAAATCTTGGTATAGGTGATTACCTTCAATGGTGTAATTATTATCATACGCTTACTGTATTTTACTTGTGCTTTGACATCATGTGTTAATTGGGGTTTATCCCACTCACATGCGCACTCTTGCATTTAGGCACTTTTAGGTTTAAATTCACTTACATTTTTCTCATTACTACATTTTATGGCTTCATCACCTTCTTGGTGTCAGCCATCACAACTCAATTCAGAATCCAGATGGACATTCCGGATCACAGTGTGTCAATAAAAATGAATTTTTCTTTTCCAGATAAAAACTGCAATTTTAACCAATAGTTGATGCGTCAACCCCCTTTAAGCATCAAATTTTAACAAAAGATGCACTCTTTCTAAAATGGCAACTAAATTTGCCTAAAAATCTACGATTTTGAGGACCCATCTGACTCCCACAATGAAATAAGCAGCAAAAATGAAGGATTAGGCTGGTGAAAAGGTAGTCTAAATCAAAGATCAAATTGCAATAACAATCAGGTAAATAATGCATCAAGATTCAATTCTTTAAATTCCAATCAAGGACAAACATATCCACCTACTCATCAATTATCATATGATTCATATTAATAATCAATAACCAATACCTATATTACGCTACAATTCTTATTTCAATTAAGTAAAAATTTATATTAAATTACAAGTTAATATAAATTTACGCTATAATTATTATGTCAATTAAGCAATAATCAAGACCTATATCAACTCTGTTGGGATGGAAAATATTAGTGGAAGATGGCTGCTGAGAGTTGAATGCTGCACCTGCAGCCAATGGGAGAATAGAACAGAGAGAAGGCAGAAGGCAGTGGAGTGGGGTGGGAATTGGGGAAAGTGAATGTGTGAGGGTTACTAACTTAATGGGGGACGAGTGGTCCCCTTTTGTTGTTATTTTATTTTTTTAAATTTTTTTTAAATTTTTTAATTTTTTATAGTTAATCTCAGTTTATTATCTTAATTTTTTTTTTTTTCAACATTTCATACATCAAGTCTTTTTTCGTCACAGTCTAGTACTTCAAGTCATAATTTTGGACCATTTTCATACATCTGTTAAATTTTCTGTAGAACCTCCGTTAACTGATGATGTAATACCCACATGGACAGTAATTGAGCGCCACTTATCAATTTAGCACCACGTGAACATTTTAAAAATTAAAAATTAAAAACTAGGGTAAAACTCAGTTTACTGCCCTAAAATTTATTGGTTTTCAACATTTCATATATTAAGTTTTTTTCATCCAAGTCTGGTACCTGGATGTATGAAATGTTGAAAATCAAGAAACTTCAGAGTAGTAAACTAAGATAACCCATTTTTTTTTCAGAGAAAATTAGAATTAGATGCCTCATTTTAGACTTTGTAGACTAAACATTTATATTTTTTGAGTTTTTGATTAAGCTTTTGAAATATTTGATTAAGATACTCAGACTTGAACTACTTCAGATTAAATGAAATTAATTTACATTTAAATATCTGCTATATATTTTAAATAATTTCAACTATATTTAAATATAAAAATTTAAACTTTTCGAATCTAAATGTACACCCACGCCAAATGGAAACGTACCAAAATTAAATGAAAACGTACCAACATCAAACAAAAATGTACCAACCCCAAATTAAAACGTACCCAATTATAAACTATATTAAAATGAATATTCATCTTTTTGGAATGTTTAAAAATATGTCTGATTCATACACAATGCTCTAGATAGTCTTGTTTTTTGGTAGATAAGTCTCTGGAATAAATTTTAGTTGATCAGAGATAAATCCTTATTATTGTAAATAATGCTAAATAACAACAATAAATCATATAATTTTTAATTAACAAAAAAATTATTGCCCGTTAATTAATGACTCTTTCTATATAAAAAAATAATAATTTAAGTAATTTAAACTTTTACATTGTTAACGACTCTTTCTATAATTATTAATTAAAGTAATGCCTCATTATTAGGACAAAAAGTAATAAAACTTATGTTTTGAAAACAAACATACCAAAAATTCAAATGTACCAAGAAGCCAAATGGACCAAAAATTCAAATGTACCAAGTAACTAAATGTACTATTATAATCAAACGTACCGATATAACCAAACGTACCTAACAACAAGTTTTAGTACATTCTATTTAATTTACTAAAATAAATATTTTAATAAAAATTAAAAAAAAAATCTTAAATCATCCTAATAAGAGATGCATAAAAATAGGAGGAAAAAAGGGAATACGAATGTGAATAGACTTCTAATGAAATAAAATTAAAGTACCAAAATTGTAGGGAAAATGTTTAATCAAATTTGCAAAAGAAATAGATGTTTAGTCTATGATATTTAAAAACAAGGCATCTATACCAAAACGTCTCTTTTTTTTATAACTTTTTATGCCCAAACGACGTTGTCCACACTCCACCGTCTATTTTTCTTTCTTTCTTTCTTTCTTTTTTAAAAGACAAACGACGCCGTTCATTCTCTTTGTACTAGGATTTGGAATTTTTTTTTTTTTTAAATAACAAAACACAACAGTTACTAAATCTTTTTCAAAATACAACATTACACCAAATATCATTAATGTTAAATTTTTAATCAACCAATATTTTTTTTTTAACAAGCCAACAATTGATTGCCTAGAAGATATGTAACATCCCACATTGTCCAGAGGAGTGGATCATGTAAGCCTTATATGTATATTCTTATATCTACCTAGCACGAGACCTTTTGGGAGCTCACTGACTTCGGGTTCCATCGGAACTCCGAAGTTAAGCGAGTTTGGACGAGAGCATTCACATGATGGGTGACCCACTGGGAAGTTCTTGTGTGAGTTCTCAGAAACAAAACCGTGAGGGCATGGTCTAGGCCCAAAGCGGACAATATCGTGCTACGCTGGAGTCGAGCCCGGAATGTGACAATATAGGGGAATAATGAAATTAAAAAATTATTAATGTAATGGAGAAATTATAATAAAAAAAATAAAAGAAGTTTTTTATTTTTTATTTTTTATGTTTTGTTGAATATAAAACATCAGTATCTTCCTACATAGTAGCACCACTAAAAATGTCACAAATCAAAACCCAAGTGTACCATAGACAGTACCAACTTTTTGGTACATTTAAACTGAAATGTACCATAGACGTATCAAACTCAAACTAATAACATTGGGTCAAAAACTAAATTTACGAAATTGATTAAAAAAAAATGATGGACATACTGTGAACTCCTTTTGGACAAAAAATATTTCAGAGAAACACAGAAAATATTTTGTCCGAAATATATTATTGAAAAAGATATAATTGTGGTGATTAAATCAATCACCAAAAATCAATAACCATGAAATTAGGAAGAAAAACCTCTAACAACTAAATGAAAAAATTGACATATTAATATAGGACATTTTGATTTAAAAATGTCACGTCCTAGACCCGGGGTCAATAAAATGATTCAACCACGCACTTGGTGTGTGAGCAAAAAATGAATAGAAAAGAAAAATGAACTTCTCATTACAAATAATCGCATCATATAATTATAAAATATGGGTACTCACAATCTACTCTCCTTAAAAAATTTCGTCCTCAAAATGTCAATCAAAACCTACAAGACAAACTAAGATTACAAGTCCAAAGGTATCTAATCCCTCGCAACTCTGATACCATTTTGTCACGCCCCAGACACAGGGTCAGTGAAAAAATTCAACCCCACATGCGCTGCACGAACTAAAAATAAATATAAAAGAAAAACGAACTTCTTTTACACAAATAATCCAATAATATAATTATAAAATACGGGTTCTCACAAATAAGCACAATAATGACATGTAAAAATATAAAAGCTTATTTTTAGCTATGTCCCCTGGAATTCTATTTTGATCTCACTTTGCCCCTGTAATTCGAAAGTCATCACTTTACTCTGAAACTCAAAATTCATTTCACTTTGACTTGTGGTGTCTCTCATCTCCTTGAAACTAACATGTGTGACGCAACACTCAATAAGACTGTCACATGTGCAATAAATTTGATTATAAATCTCCGTTATGTGTTAACATTCAACACTTTGAAAATATTAAGTTTAATATAAATTTGTTTAAAATCGAGTTACATGAGGCAAAATGAAGCAAACTTTGAGTTGTAGAGAGTAAAATGGTGATTTTTTAGTTACAAAAAACAAAGTGAAATTAAAATAGAGTTCTATGAGCATAGCTAAAAATAAGCCAAATACAAAATTCAAAAGTGATGATGTGACTATTAGCCAAAACGTCTTAAGCAAAATTTGAATACGAACAAATGTTTAATAAAAAAAAAATGTAAAAGAAGAGGTGGAGATTCTAATTACTCATTTTTCTTATAAAATGATCTAATTGTTCTTCGCCGTTCGATTCAATGTTTCATACGAAAGTCTTACTTAAGAATTACTCAACCATAAGAGTATGGAAAGAAGAAAATATTTAGGCGATTCCAATTTTAGCAGAGCAGTTTTATCAGTTACTTGGCCAAGTTATTCCCACAAAAAATGTCTTTGTGTGTATTAAAAGTTGTATCTACGTGAGATTTGACGGTAACCAACTAGAGTGGTGTCTCATCTCTAGTGGCCTATTGTGGAAGTGTCTGGCCAATGAGTTTGTGTCACCCAAATCACTGTATGTTTTTATAATAAAAAAATCGGACAATTCTTCGTTGTTCGATACAGTATTGCATACGATTTCTCTACTTAACAATTACTTAAACATGAGAGTGAAACTTTTTATTTCTGGTAATACCATCTTATTTAATGTCAATGCGGCATTATGAATCCATCTAGTTTTATTTGGTTTTGGGTTGAAATAAAACATAATGTTGGGTTAATATTTATGATGAGAAATACTGAAGAGACTTTTTCAAAAGTGAGATTCTATGGACTTTCTCACATCTTATGTTTTTTACACAATTCTCGTGCCAACATTATAAAACATTGTAAAAAAAAAAAAAAAAGAGCAGAAAGTTCATGAATAGTCTTACTTTTGATAAAGTTTCCTTAGCATTTCTCATTTATGATTGGACATAAGAAGTGAGTATAATAGCACCTAATTTTTAATTTATTTTAACAAACGATATCATGTACTCTAAAGGAGAGGAGAAGTGAGTTAAGCTTTAGTCTGGACTAGCCATAATAGTGCAATTCAGATTCATCTTTGACAATAATCGAATTTAAAATCTTTTATCTACAAATAAAAAGAAATATTCTTAAATTATAGTACTAAATTGCAACAGCGGCTAATTTACATTTGGTAAAATAAAAATATCGTATGTCACACTCACTTAAATGCGAAATGAATTAACAAATCCATTTTAACAATATTATTTGCACATATCTTCAGATCAGTCAAAGAAAATAGTGGCACGTCACATGTCTGGCTTTATGCAGATAAAATAAAATTCTGGATATCGCGCGACTTGTTCTTTAATATGCGGAGTGGGGACCACAAAATCTGCTAGCTGTCACGACGCATCAGCTTTCCTACGCCGTCGATCCAACTGTTTCAGTGTGGCACTCTAGTGTGAATCTCCCTATGAGCCGTCAGATCGTCTTACAATCATCAGTCGTTCAGCTGTTAGATCACTGCTTTGGAATTTGACTCGTAGACATCATAGCGGTGGAAGGTTGACACGTGGATGGTTGATCACAGTAGACCACGTGGCGGGCACGAGGCGCCGCGTGCAGGATTTGAGTGCTCCTTTTGGGAGAAAAGTGGGAACAGGGGCAGTCTAGAAGAAGGCATCAAAACCCCAAAAGAGGGAACAGATGCTGCTCCCTCTACAGAAATGGAATTTTAATATTCCAACCACAATGCAACCCCTCTCCCCCGATGTATACATTTCCCAACCGAGAGAGAGCGGTGGAGTATTCTTTTTTATTACAATCGTATATTTTATATTAAGAAGAGGAAGAGTTCTACTAAGTTACACAATAAACAATTTAATTTGATATAAAATTTGTTATTTACAAGATTTGAATATAAAACATCTCACTTACAAGTGAAGAGAAATATCATCAGACCGTAGTATTGAGTAGTAGGTAGAACATTCTTAAGATGCTACTACGTGCATTGCAGAGACAGGAAACATAAGTGAATCTTGTGGAGCCAAAATAATCACAAGACGACACGTGAATTTTTGGAAAAAATGACAAAGTCATCCTTAAGAAATACCGGTTGTCCTACGCGCGAGCAGTGGACAATTAGCCGAGAGTGTCCAAAATAGGTAACAAATTCTAAATTATCTCATCCATCATCATCTTAGGTAATTTCTTCATAACCTACAAATTATTCCATATAAATGGAGATTAATTGGCTAATTAATGGATTAATTCCTAATTAATCCATTAATCACCAATTAAATCACCCATTTTCACACAAAAAACCTCTAAGGGCCGGCCACCTCCATTCCCTATATATATGACTCTATTTTCTCTAAAAAGCTAGTTCCAACACTTGCAAAACTCCCAAAAACTCTCCAAACACTTTTCTCTCTATATTCTAACTTTGGTATCGGAGGTTCTTTGGCCAAAGCCTCCCCCCCCCATTCATCATGGGCGCGTGAGGCTCTTGGCCTTGACCTAAGGTGTTATTTGTTTTGAAAGTGCAATTTTTTCCAAGAACAAGAAGGAAGAAATTTGCATCCACAAATCTCAACTCTTGCATTAGGAGGAAATTTTAGAGACACATACCAAATACTAGAGATACTACTTTATTGAGTTCAAGCCACAACGTGATTTTATGTTCGGAACATTTCAAATTTTTTAGATTCTTTTGAAGAAACAAAAAAAATCATCAAAGTTGGAATTGATCAATCATTTAATTATATTTATAGATTTTTTTTATATACAAATGAAGCAGTAGTGTAAATTACTACAATCTATAGGTTGGGTAATTCAAATTCGTGCGTAATAGGAAAGAGAATGGATACACTGCCCTAACCAAGCAGGCCAACTCACATAGAGTATATGACCACTTCATTTCTTTATTTCACTTGATCCTTAGCCAAAAGACCGACAAATGTATATGACTGCTTCATCTTCAATTTGATGAATTTTTCATATGAAATCTATGTTAAAATTTTCTATTGTGGGTTGAATCTAAATTACATATATGGTGCGCATTTGAATTCTTTTTTTCTTTTTTTCTTTTCCTGGTATGTTACTAGTATTTCTAAATTGTAACATATAAACACATATGTAAGTAGCTTTAATCCTTTGGTCACCAATGACCATGAAAATCAATTGTGGTTTGTAGAGTTTTGTACCAAATTTGTGCGTGAATCATTGAATTGATTCAAGGGTTGGTCACCCATAGATGGACAAATCTTGACATCATTTATGAGTTAATTTTGATATATACAATTGACCATAATATGACTTGTTACAATTACGATCAAATCCAATTTCAAGTAAAACTAATTGGGGATTGGATAATTGATTTGTTGTCAGAGAAGAAAATTATTCAACACTCAACGAAGTTGTCATCAAATCGAATCACCTGTTAATAGCCATGTGTATAAAAACAAGTCTGAAGGGAGTCGCTAGTGAGTCTATTTAGCATTTTTCAATTAAAATTGAATCACATTGAATTTAAGATTAAGTACTTAAAACTCTCCCAACTTTTTAGTGTCGTTTCAAATTGGTCTTAACCTTTTTAAGCATTCCAAACAAGTATCCAACTTATTGAAAATGTCATATCCGTTAAACCCTAGTTAAAAGTTTGTTAAATTGACACTTAGTACTACGGTCTAGTGGTATTCTTTTTCACTTGTAAGTGAGAGGTATTAGGTTCAATTCTCGCCAAAGGCGAAGTTGAACCACATTACTATGGTAAGCCCATTGTAAGGCTTAGCCCACTCCTCACCCCCTTAGTGTAGATGTTATCGTTTGTTAAAAAATAAAAAAAATAAAAAAAGACGTTACATTTTTTTTGTCAAAAAAAAAAAATCTATTAAATTAACTAGGGGTTACTTTGTCTCCAAAATCAATAGAAGATCATGGAAGGCATAACCTCCACCAATTAACGGTCACCACCACCTTCATCATGCGATCACCTCTAAACCCAACACAAAACCACCAACTCAACCCTACAACTCAAGCCACCAACATCGACAAGAAGGCCAAGGAGGTTGCTGAAATGATATGGACTATCATGATGTGATCACCACCATCTTCACCGTCCACAAAGAAGAGTTGGAGGTTTTACGAGCTAAAAAGCGTCATATGAGGAAATCACATGAGCAGAAACAAGCTGCTGGAAACCCTAACTACATTCTTAACCCTTTTCTTTGATAGGAGATTGCCCTCCTAACGTAATTTCAATTTGGGTCTCTTTTCGATTCAATCAATACTTATTTGATTAAGGGTTGAGACTAATTTAGAATGACCATGATATACCCAATTGGTGAATTTTGAATATAATTTAGGGAACTTTCATGAAAAGAGCTTGGGCAAAATTTATTTTAATTAAAAACCATGCTATAACTTTATTTAATTAAAAAGACTTAACATTTAATGAAAGACCCTTAAATTTTAATAAAAATGACAAAATAACTTAAATTTTAATGAAAAAGGCATAATTTTAATATTAAAAAAAAATCTGACACGTGCACAAACTGTTTATGAAACTTTCTACACTGTTTATGAAACTTACGACACTGTTTATGAAACTTACTACACTGTTTATGAAAACTTAGACATTGGTTATGAAAACTTAGACACTGTTTATGAAACTTACTACACTATTTATGAAAATACAGTCAGAGTTAGCAACCATCTAGAACTTGCGATACCATAGATTAATCAGAATTTGCAATTTTCTCAAACAATTCACTTTTTATTGAAAAATACAGTTAATGGACTTGATTTGATTTGATATTGTTCCCTTCTATTATTGGCAAACCTTCCCTTATGCAACCTTGTTCCATCAAGCTATGGCTTTCTAGAAAATGAGGCACGAAGGAAATTGGGTTTCATTTGAAGGTTAGGCAATTACGGTATAGGTTTGCTAGGCTTTGTCGTGGAAGGAGGCGCGGAGACAGAAAGGATGGTGTGTTTGTGGATGGAGCTAACGATGAAGTGTTGGGCAGATGAGTCGTAGGTGAAGCTTTCTGTAAAGGTTGGGGGATCGAAAATTGACGATGGCAAGGAGTAACGAGCGACGGGAGTGGAGGATGGAGGTGATCTTGCATCGTAATTAGTGGTATTAGTGAATGAGGGATAGACTATAGGTACTGTGGGAAAGGGGATTGGGATGGGGTTACGGAGGAGGGTGAGTTGGAGTTACAGAGTTTTGGGGAGTGGGGTTGGATTTTTTTAAGTTTTTTTATTTCTTTTTATTTTTTGTCCTTATCATTAAATAAAATTTAGTGTATGATTTTTTATTAAAATGTAAAGATTTGAAGCTCTTTTCATTAGTTTTTTTTTATAATTTATGCTTGAAAAATTAACTTGGACTTAATGGTTGTGAGATTTCAATAGGTTGGGTGCTTGTTTGGAATGTTTAAAAAAGTTGATATTAATTTAGAATGACACTAAAATATTGGAGAGTTTCAAGTACTTAATCCTTGAATATAAATACATTCAAATACAATGATTTCTTAAATTGCAGAACTAATTAAATGCCACCATCATCGAAATTGATCAAACTAATTAAATGCCACAATCATCGAAATTGATCAAACTAAATTGAAGGCTTAATTGAACTGATTAATCCAGAATGATCATAATTAGGTGTTTATTCTCTTAATTGGGTGTTAAGAATTGCTAATTAAATGCGAATCGTCATTTTACCAACTTTATCTACCCACTAAAAATCTTGCAATAGCTGATCAGGAGCACCCAAATTAACCGGCTTCCACTTTTAAATTTATATTATTATATTTCAAATCAAAATTAAAAATAAAAATTTCAATTTCCTTATCTCTATCTCCACTGTCGGTATAACTCACGAGCTCCACTCCTAGACACCGTGTGGAACTTTTCCTATCAAAACCCTCTTTGACATTTCACTAAGTCAACCCCAAAACCGGTTTCCATTTTCCCTAATTTATTTAATTTTTTCTTTCTAAAAGCAAAAACAAATGCATAGAGATGCCCTCTCTCTTTCTCTCTCCTTCGCCTTTCTCTCACTAGGAAAACCACTTGTTTTCTGCCCCTTTAGACTTTTGTGCATCAAAATCCCACTCCCTCCCTATAAATACATTGTTTGTATAATTCCTCTCTCGTTACCCCCTTATCATCCCTCTCTCTCTCTCTCTAATAAAAAGTCAGCGCCTTCTTTTGTCTCTCTCCTTTTCTCTGTCCTCAAACAGTGATAGCTAGCAGACACTAGGTACAGATTCAGAAGCCTTGTCTCTCTCTCTCTCTCTCTCTCTCTCTCTCTCTCTCTCTCTTCTCATGGAGGACGATTGGGATCTTCAAGCGGTGGTCAGAGGCTGCTTCACCGCCACCACCACAAGCAACACCACTACAACATCCACCAGAGCCTCCTCCACTGCCGCCACCACAAGTCTCAATATCTCTGGCTTCCATTCAAACCCAGCAGCTGCTTCCTTCTCTTCATTTGATCAAACTTCTCAACAACAGCAACTCCTCTTCTCTCTCCCACTTTCAGATCCCATCATTAAACCCAAAAGTGCCATTGAAGAACTACATGACCTTTACAGGCCCTTCTACCCCAAATCTCAGCCTCCTCTGTCCTCCCCACAAATCACACCACCCACTCTCTCTCCCTTGACTTCTCTCTCTTCTCTGACCACACCCAAAGATCAAACACATCCCATACAGTATCACCGCCAGCAACAAACCCAGCAGCAGCAACAAACCCAGCACTCCAAGCCATCATCTTCCACCACCGCACGATCCAAAAAAAGGTACGATTTTTCACTCCTTTTTTGTTTCGAACTTCAAAAATATCGAATTTTGAAAGATACCCATCTCGAAATTGCGCTATTTAATTCATAATTTCATTTATTTACGATTTTTTTAACATTTCAGAAAGAACCAGCTTAAAAAAGTGTGCCAAGTTCCGGCGGAGGGTCTCTCTTCAGACATATGGGCATGGCGGAAGTACGGCCAAAAGCCCATCAAGGGCTCCCCATATCCAAGGTGGGTTTTTCTTTTTTTTTTCATATAATTTTTCTCAGAAATTTAAAATTTGAATTTTTTTATTAAATTAAATGTTCTGTTTTTGGAACAAAAAAACAGGGGATATTACAGATGTAGCAGCTCAAAGGGTTGTATGGCCCGGAAGCAAGTGGAGCGGAACAAGTCCGACCCGAATATTTTTATAGTCACCTACACGGCGGAGCACAACCACCCAGCCCCGACTCACCGCAACTCGCTCGCCGGCTCCACGCGCCAGAAGCCCCTCTCACCACAAAAAACGAAGGGCGGTGACTCTGCGAAACCCCCATCTCCGACAACCTCGGCTTCTGTGGACGAGGAGCCTGTCGTTGCAGATCGGAGTACGACCGTGGAAAGCAGCTGCAAGGAGGAGAAGGGGAGTCCTTTGATTACCGACGAGGAGGACGAGTTGTTGGGGATATGCGACTCGGTAGTGAGTGACGATTTCTTTGAAGGGTTGGACGGTCTCGCCGAAGATTACTTCTCCGATCACTCGCCGGTGAGCTTCGGCATGCCTTGGATTTCCAGTAGTGCTGCCACTGCTGCTGGTAGTATCTGATTCAGCAAAGAAAAGTCAGCTCTTTTGTGAAGAAAACAAAACTACAGAGAAAAAAAAAAAAGAGGAAACAAAAACAGCTCTCTTTTTCCTGTGGGGGTATATTTAACTTTTTAATTTCCATTGGGGTTAGAGAGAGGGAGTACAGGGGTTGTAATTATGCGTGGGAATCTTGATTAATGCTTAATTATGAGAATAATAGGGGTAAAAAGGCTTGTAGATTTTTAGATTAGTCAATTAATTATCTTTTTTATTTGTTGATTGGTTTTTGTTTGAACTTTGAGCAAAGTTAATGGTAGTGATTAACTACTACTACAAAGAACAGTGAAATTCCCACTTTGCTGTTGGCTCCTGTGACGGTTTTATCAAGCGAATCCCTTTTTAATTCGATGCAATAAGCTTTCTTGTACATGCGCATAGCCAAATCAGTTGAGTCCTGCTCGGTTGAGGTCTTCATTTTAAAAATCTATAAGGAATGAGGATTAATGCATATTAGTCATAAGATTATATTAATTTATAGTTAAATACTTCAAATATTTCACAACTTAAAAACAAAAACAAAACAATAAAATGAGTTTTCTAATGGTTCATAGATTTTAAGTTGATTTTGGTTTATTAAGTTGTCAAATATTTTAAGCATTTGAATCTAAACTAATATAATCATGTGACTAATATGTATTTGATCCCCACAAGTCTTCAAAATGAGGACTTAAAAGAGAGCATTACTCAAGTTCCAAAAGCCAATTTGGTACCAAAGTCCAAAAGCCAGTTTTGGCACCAAAGTTTGTTTTTATGTTTATTTATTTGATATTTTAGAGCATCTTCAAAGAGGATGTCAAAATGTCTAAATAAATAATAACATTAAAAAGGACAGCAACAATGTTTTCCAAGAGATAAGCCAAATATGATGTGGCAGGATATCGAGTGACATCTCTCCCCTTGCTACCAAATTTAGAGAAAAACTTGTGTATGATTTTGTCTGACACTAGACTTCGCTGAGTGGCATTACAAGTCAATAAAAACTCATCACATGACAAGTCTTAAATATAATTTTTTATTATTTTTTATATTTAAAATTCCATAATTATTTTTCCAACTAATTAATATATACATGAAATTATTCAAATGATTTCTTCTCCTCTCCTCTGTCTTCTTTTCTCTTTCCAAATTTTCTCTACTGCTTCCCCAAGATCTGTGTCTTTCCATTCTTCATAACAATATTGGGAAAGTCTGAAAAAGGCCTAAACCTACAAGTCTAAAAAAAAAAAAAAAACACTACACTAGATAGGGTTTGTGGATGGCGTTGGTGAATTTGCAGCCTGCCCCATGAACTGAAGCTCCCTATAATCTGCAGCTTCCACCACCACCCGCGGGTGCACCGCTCGAAATCGAACCCCAAGAAGCCTGCAATTGCCCATTTCCGCCCAACGCCACCAAATTGAACCCTAGGTTGGAATGCAGAGAAAATTTGGAAGAAGACGGTAGTGAAATTTTGGAAGAAAAAGGAGAGAGAGAGAGAGAGGAAAATAATGAACCTATTAGATTAGTTTCATGGTGAATATTAATTAGTATGAAAAATTATGAGATTTAAATATAAAATACTATTTAAGATTTGTTATGTGGCGAGTTTTAATTAGATTGTAGTGTCACTCAACAATGTCCAGTATCAAGCAAGCCACACACGAGTTTTTCTCCCAAATTTGAACGAAGCTTTAATTTTTTTTAATTAATTATTAAATGTTTTTCATTATTATTTTGGTGAACTGCTCATTTAGTTCATGAATTATCATCTTAGTAAAAATTAAGTCCCTAATCTATTTTTTTAAGAAAATTCAGTCATTGAATTATAAAAATTTGTCAATTACATCTCTAATATTATATTCAAAGCTATTACATTCAATTTTCCGTCAATTTAAGTCACATTACTTACATGTGATACACATTGGAAGGTAGATTTGTAGTTTTTATAAATAGTGTATGGAGTTAACTTTGGAGGGTAAATTGGTAGTTTTTCTAAGAAATAGTGTCAGTTAACTCTCCGTAAATTAAATTCGCAACCTATATGAAATGTTAATGGCTTATAGGCGAGAAAATGATGATACTACACTCTAAGGTGCGTCAAGTGACTTAAGTTGACGAAAAATTAGATGAAATAGCTTTGAATATAGAGGTGATGAAATTAGCAAGTTTTAATGAATTTAGGAACTTATTTGACCGAAAAAATAATTCAGGAACCTAATTTCACTGAGATGATAGCTCAGAGACCAAATCGGCACTTCATCCTATTATTTTTATTAGTTTAAAGCCTTACCTTTTAATTTCTTTTCATTACCAATACCATGTTTGAATTTTTATTTTGTGTTTAAAATTTGACATATCGGGTGAAGAACAAAATTTTAAAAGATGTCAAAGTTTCACATAAGCTATTAAATTTAAATTATATGTTTAAAATTTGATATCTTATTTGAATATAGACTTAACCTCTCGATTAGAATGGAATTTCTAGAGATTGTATAAAGTCCAGTTGGGGTAAACTAAATATTTTCTTATTTGGGCTTTATATTAATGAAACTATCAACATCAATCACAGCTTTAGCAACATACACACAATGCCCAGGTTTGTGGTCACAAGAGAGCAAGGTTTAGACTTGGAGTCCCAAGTGATTAGTATACATAAGTAATTTAAATTTACAGTTTGTTTCTTAATAAATTGAAGACTAAATGTTAATATTGACAAATATAATGTTAACGGTATTTGTATTTTTTTATAAAAGAGGTAATGTTATCCAAACATAAGTTTTACTTCTTACACATCTCTCTTAATTTTCGGTCATCGGATTGATTGAATTAAAAAAGATCAATGATCAAAGCGTGTGGCAAGTGAAAATGAATGTGTGAATATCATTGTTCTAAAAAAATAGTGGGTTTTGATTGATTGTTGTTTGAAATGAATCTCGTAAATATAAAGTCGGATTCTCTCTTAAAGTTACCCTTCCTTTATGTAAAGCCATTTCTATTTATGAAAGGTTAAACGTAGTCCTTAGATATATGTTTTAGCTTTCTAAAAATTAATATTTTAAAAATTACTTTAGTGCTAAATTTTTTCATCTCTAACCATGCATGATCATATTTTATTTTCCTTCACATTTAGTTACTTTTTTTTTGGGCCAAGGTTGTCTGCCATGGGCTGCATGTCGCGTGTTATGAGGCTAAACTTAGCTTAATTCTTCTTGTCAGAATCCCTTTAGCTTTTTGGAGAGATTATTTTTATCAATTTTAAGATTAAATATGGCATAATAGGTTTAATAGCCCAGTTGGACATGGTCTAAATCTTTTTTCTTGACGTAAACTGGCTAATACTAAATTTTCGAAGAAAGTCCCCAAGAGTTGCATGTCACATCCCGGTCTGGGTCCCCACCACATCCTGAACTCGACTCTACCGTAGCACGATATTGTTTGTTTTGGATCCCGACCACGTCCTCACGGTTTTGTTTTTGAGAACTTATACGAGAATTTCTCAGTAGGTCACCCATTCTGAGATTGCTCTCACGTGAACTCACTTAACTTTAGAGTTCCTACGAAATCCGAAGCCAGTGAGCTTCCAAAATGCCTCGTGCTAGGTAGAGATGAGAATATAGATATAAGGCTTATATGATTCACTCCCCTAGGCGATGTGGGGTGTAACAATCCACCACCCCTTAGGGGCCCAACGTCCTCGTCGGCACACCTTCGGCTAGGGATTGGCTCTAACACCAAATTGTCACATCCTGACCTGAGCTCTTACCACATCCCGAACTCGACTCCACCATAGCACGATATTATCCGCTTTGGGTCTTGACCACGCCCCCAAGAGTTGCATGTCACATCTCGGCCCGAGCCCCCATCACATCCTATGCTCGACTCTACTGTAGCACGATATTGTCCGCTTTGAGCCTCGACCACGCCCTCACGGTTTTGTTTATGGGAACTCACACGAGAACTTCCCAGTGGGTCACCCATCCTGGGATTGCTTTCGCGCGAACTCACTTAACTTCAGAGTTCTTACGGAACCTGAACCCAGTGAGCTCCCAAAAGGCATCATGCTAGGTAGAGATGAAAATATACATATAAGGCTTATAGGATCCACTCCCTAAGGTGATGTGGGATGTAATAATCCACCCCTATTAGGGGCCCAACGTCCTCGTCGGCACACCTCCGACCAGGGATTGACTTTGATACCAAATTGTCACATCCCGGCTCGGGCCCCCACCACATCCCGTACTCGACTCCACCATAGCACAGTATTGTCCGCTTTGGGCCCTGACCACGCCCTCATGGTTTTGTTTCTCGGAACTCACACGAGAACTTCCCGGTGGGTCACCCATTCTGGGATTGCTTTCACGCGAACTCGCTTAACTTCAGAGTTCTTATGGAACCCGAAGCTCGTGAGCTCCCAAAAGGCCTTGTGCTAGGTAGAGATGAGAATATACATATAAGGCTTACATGATCCATTCCCCTAGGCGATGTGGAATGTAACAATGCATCCTCTATGACTCACAATAATACATATAAAATTTTCTTTTTAAAGCATAATAATTTTTTAGAGGTTTATCTTGTTCAGTGGTCATTAAGAAAGTAAGAAATACTAACAAGCTTGGAGGTTGAGGCTAGTATAAATGCAATGTCCTAACAAGACAAAATTTCACCCATAGTAAGCTTGTAGTTCGGTAGTGTTCGTCATGATTTATCCTATTCTTTCATTGTACATCGTGCAGCAGAAATCATTATAATTTTTTTTTATTTAAAATTAAACACAAATAGTATTTAACGAAAACTAATTATACGATATAAGATGAATTGATAGAATGTCAGAATTTATAGAATCCTCACAAAGAACGTATGGAGAGGATCCTCATCCCTTCAGTGCATCGATCAATGCTACAAAACAAACAAAAACAATTTGTTTCGGAAATGTCAATCTCATTCACACAAGGACAAGAACCAGAAGTTAGATGGAATCAGAAAAACGAGGAAACCTCCACAAGCAAGATGCTACAATTTTATTTACTTTTTGGTTCCCGTTGTAGGCAAAAACTTGTACATCGGATACTGATTGGCTCAATGAATGAAACATGGTACAAATGGGCATATCTTTCTTGCCCATATCGACGGTGGAGGTCGACCCACGTTATACAAAAAGGAATCTCCCCCCCCCCCTCCCTTTCCTCCTCTCTTTTACCATGTTTCTGCAGGTACTCTAGTCCTAGAAAAGCAAAACATTTGTTAGGACATGATCGTCGGGTCCGGCTACACAACGAACACGTACTTATCATTGTGCCCGTGGAGTGGTACTTTCGCCGATTGAGCGGCGTAGCACCACTCCAGTCTGGTAAACCATCCGATGGGTCGTTCTTAGTTCTTCATACGCATTCGTGCCCCAGAAAAATCGGACCATATGATATAGAACTCAAACATGAGAAATCCTTGTATACAACCACAAGAGATCAACACGGACCAATATAGTGTTTTCATAAAAGGAAATGGGAACCAATATAAACTCATTCGCTGCAATCTTACTTGGCCTAATCTCAACACGGAAGGGTGGAATCCCTTCCGCCAAGGACACGAACAATGCTGCAGAAACAAAGGCTCAGTTAAGCAGTTATGCTTTCTCCTGAGAACGGCTGACAATCTATAATCGATGCTCGCATCCTTCTGTAAGTGCAGATACTCTATGCAGTGGAAGCAGCAACTTCATATCCTTGCACAAACCTTCTCAACTTTTCAGTTTCACCAACAGCAGAAAGCCATTCGCTCAGGATCTCCATGGTTATATAATCCGGATTACAAGCCTGTTCAATCATTTGATCCATTAATTTAAATGCTTTCTCCAGCAAATTATTCTCCTTAAGACCTTTGAACATGGCGTTGAATGTCAAGGTATTAGGTCTCACTCCCTTATCTTTCATACTATCCATCAACGAAAGTGCGACGTCCACTTCATTATTCTTGCATAAAGAATCTATTAAGGTGTTGTAAACTACCGTGTTGGGAGGAGCACTCCACTTAGAACCCATGTCTCTGAAGATCTTCATGGCTTTGTATGTATCGCCCTTCAAACAATATGCGTGAATCAATGATCCAAAAGTGAAAACCGTAGGAACAAGGCCCTCATTTATCATCTTGCTCAGTACTCTATCAGCAGTTGTAAGTTCCCCAGCTGAGCACAAATACGAAATCAGCGTGTTGCATGTGATGCTATCAGGCTTTACTCCAGCTGTCTCCATTTCCTGGATCATCTCATGCACCTTCTCGAGTTTTTTTGTCTTGCAGAACCCGTTAATCAAAACATTGGAGGCAATGACATCCAGGGAGAACCCGGCCTCCTTCAACTTTGATACAACAATGCTGGCATCATCCATCCTTCCAGCTTGGCTTAAACCAGAGATCAAGCAGTAGTAAACTTTTGCATCTGTGGAGCATCCAGAACTTAACATTTGCTCAAACAGTTCCATTGCCATGCCAATATTGTTTACATTACAAAAGGAAGTGATTAGCATCATGTACGTCGTGACATTGCCTTTTATACCATCCCTCTGCATTTCATTAAGGAATTCCAGTGCGCTGTTGAGCCTCCCATGTTTACAGAGACCATCAACCAAAGTATTGAGAGTAACTACACTTGGCGGTATACCTTCCTCCTTCATTTGATCATAGAGCTCACGACCCCTCTCGATGTCCCCAACCTTGTTGAAACCGTCAATCAAACTATTGTAGGTAACAGTATTAGGTGCACAGCCATCTTGCAATCTCATTTTTTCCATCAGATGTAATCCTTCTTCTTGCCTTCCCACTTTACAAAGTCCATCAATCAGAGTGTTATAAATGATCACATCGGGTTCAGCCGAAATCCCATCAGTTTTCTCTCCTCCTCCACTTATCCTTTGAAACAACTCCAAGGCCTCATCCACCCTCCTAGACTTGCACAAATAGTTAATGACAATACCGAAACTTACAACATTGGGAGGGATGCCCATTTCTTTCATCTTTACCATAAGCTCATTCATCCTCTTAAAATCTTTAACTCTTCCCAAATCAGTCAAAAGCGCATTGCAACAAGCAGCTTCTACAGCACCACCAGAATTAATGATGTAATGTAAAACGTCCCAAGCCCGACTAGTGTTCCTGTTCCTACACAACGACGTGATCAATTTCGTAAGTTTCAAACTATCACGAAACACACCATGCTCCCCAAATTTCTGCACCAAACCCACAATGTCCTCCTCACTGACGCTCCTCCCGGGCCCCTCTCTCTTCAGCAAAGAGGAAAGCACAATATCAGCAGTAACACTGTCAACCCGGAACTCTGCATTTGGATCAAACATTTTGTCGAGCACCTTCAGTGCATCATCGACCCGTCCCCATTTCAACAGCACACTAATCACCCCATTGCGAAGATGGGTATTCTTCAAACCGGGGTCCAGACCGTTATACACATTGACCGCCTCATCCACCATACCAGCAAAGCCCAGCGATCGAACTAGCAGAACAGCGGCGCTCATATTAACCGGAATGTTCCGCTCTTTCGCCATCTTATACATGTCGAAAAGCCTAGTTTGCGAGTTGGGTTCTCGCTTAGCGAGCTCGAGAACGGCCTGGAATGATGAAGAGAGCGAGGCCGCCGGCGCCGAGTCTGGTGAGGTTGCCACATTCTCGGAAACGTAGTCGAAGAACTTGAGGGCTTTGGAGGAAGTGTTGAGGCGGCGAGTGATGCGGAAGAGAGAGCCAGGAGAAGGAGCGGCGGTGGAGTCGGAGAAGAGGAGGTGGCGGAGCTGGTCCAAGTTCCAGTCTTTTTCATCGGATTCGAGGAGTTGGACGACTTGGGTTACTAGCGAGTCATCTTCATGGGGTTGTTTGCTGGGTTTGGGGTTGGGATTGGGATCGGAATCGGTGGAGAATTGGTGATTGAGGAGGAGGAGAACGACGGAGGATTGGGTTTTGGAGGGTTGGGGTTTAAGGAGGTGCTTTGAGGCTGAGAGTGATAGGTGGTTCATTTTGTTTTGGGGGAAATTTGAAGTAGGGGATTAGGGTTTCAGAAGACATGGGATTGCACTTTAGGACTGTTTATTTCAATTTTGATTTGGTGTCTAATTTTTCTTTAATGGGTTTGTTAGTAAAATTGTGATTGTTTGATCATTTGTTTGAGGAAAAAGAGAATGATTTCGATTTCTAATCTCTCATTTTATCTGTTTACTGACACATAAGAAATCAATATACATTCAAATAAAATAAAAATAAGCGAGTATACATCAAAATTAGTAATCGAATCCCTTTAAACCAGAAACTAGATCAACTACTCCTATGATCCCATCTAGTCGATCCAATCCACATTCCTTACTCTCGTATATAGACCTAATTTCTTATTTCCCTCGTTACAACTACAAGTAATCGTAGAAATTGTACATGTATAAGATTCTAGCTTCGATTCCGTTTGCACAAAATACATGCGACTAGCAAAGTTCCACGGGAGAAGTTGGTATGCACTTCACACTCGTAGAAACCATTCCTCTGTTGTTACATCGGACAGAATATAAATCACTCCTCAACTGCAGCAAATAATAATGTTCTCATATTCTTTATACTCAAATAGTAATCACATAAAGTTACGAATAAAACCCCGAAATGGATTCGAGTCTTGTCTCTGAAGTTGCTTCCAAATTCTAAACACAACTTTATGCAGAAGAATACAACATTTCTATGACAACTTAAAGTGGAAACCAGTTGCATATTTTGGATACCTCACAGTTGCATAGAGACCACCAGACAGCGTCGGTGTTGCACATTTTCATTGCATACCTATTTACTTCGTTATCTAACTTTCAACGCGAGCCCTGCCCTTAGAAACGAATTCTGCTAGGTTCGCCCCTTGTCCGTCGCTTGTCTGGCTGCCTCCGCTAGGTTAGTTGCTTCTATTGATCTTCTTCAGCTGCTGCAGATGCTGCCTTGTCCAAACCCCACTTTTGCAACGAACTTTAAAAACCATTGACATCTTGAGCACTTGTTCTATATGGGCTGTGGGCAGCGCCAGGAAATGAACCGTTAGTCACTTCTTCTTTGTAACCTTGGCATGATATGGATGCTGCATCATTCCAAGAAGACTATGACATACTAGCACGCCTGATAGTGGGGAAAGAGAACAAGTGTGCAGAACATCGGAACCATGTCAGCAAGGGCGTGCAAAATCTGTGAGGAAAATTATTTAAATTATGCGCATCGTACAAGTTCAGAGGAGTGAAGCTCATGTTCCCAATCAAGCTTTGGTTCTAGGCTTGTCCGAGCTTGAGCTAGCCTAGCTCAAATTCAGTAGCTTTGGTTCTAGTGATGAGAAGTATTTTTTTTTTTTTTTTTTTATCGACGTGCATTGTCGATATTGTTCTACTAAAAAAAATTAATACATACACGTGTTAGAATATGAATATGAAATTGAATATTATAGCCGATTGTAGTGTTTCAATTGAGATAGAAAAGTCTTCCTAGAAAGCTTAAAACTATCCTAATTTTTTGTAGGATTTAATTCAAATTATCTTAGTCCTAGTGGGACTGGAAATCTATTTTGATGATGCACTTATAATATGTTTGGATTCATAGTTGGTATCCTATGGTTTCTAATAGGATAATTTTTAGGATTGATCTATTATAAATAGTGATCACTGCTCTGATAAAATGTACGCTCAATATTGAATTAAGACCTATTGTTAGTTTTGAGTACTTTTGCTTTTGCAATAGAGGAGAAGGTGCACTGTTTAGAAGTTTGCTTTGGCTTCTTCTTATACTGCTTTTACGGGTTAGTTTGTTATTGCCTTTATTGAATTGCGATTTTAATACTTGTATAAATTTGTGGTTCATGAGCTTAGTTTTTTAACTTATGTTTTTTTTATTAGTGCTGTGTACTTCTTGTTAGTATTTTGACAGTTTCTGAGTAAATTTTAGTGTAGGTTTTGAATGATTTTCAACAAGGAATTGAAGGTTTCGATGAGCTAGGATTTCGGAGAATACACAAAATGGGGTTCGTTGCTTACGCCATCTCTAACTTAAAACCATTTTCTGCAATTTTTTCTTTCAGCCGTATATAGATGGATACGAAAAATGAATGATTGAAATTGAAAATAAAAATAATTGTCGAAATCAAATCTAAGAGTTAAAACACTAGTATCACGATATGCTACGTAGCATTGAAGTCGCGCTCTCTTTATGATTGGTTTTGTTTATATGTGGAACTTTGGTAATGAACCTCTCTTGGGATTAATTTGAATTGAGGTGATGGAATGAAGGGCATGCAAGATATAGTCAATAGCATTTTTAGTGACTTTTTGTAGTTGAGATGAACTTTTTCAAACGGTAATGCTAGAAAAACTAAATTTATAGATAAAACTTTGTAAACGAAATGTTAGGATGGTAATCCCACGGTCGACATCAAGAGTTGAGCGGCCTTGTCCAAATTAAAAGATCCTAAAGACCTTGTTTTAGAGTTTTTTTTTTTTTTTGGGTCAGTTACTGAATTTTGAGAGTATTTCGTGACGTAGAATTTGTGAATAGGATCCAAAAGTTACTAAAGAATATAAATCAAGTCACTCCTCAATTGCAGCAGATCCTACCGCAAATAGTAATGTTCTCAACCTTTGTTTTTTATTTTTTTATTTTTTGATATTATTATTAAGGATAGTGGATGAGTTTGAAACCATTACAATAATTTAGGGTAAAGGGAAGTATCGAACTTGAGATGCATGCGTAGAAACTTAGCAACCTGTCCTAGGATATTGGACCACACGCAAACTTATATGAAAAGAGGAAATGAAAGGGAAACCCTATATCGTATGCGCAAATAGTAATCACACGAAGTTTCGAATAAATACCGAAATGGCTTCAAATCTTTATTTCTGAATTTGCTTCGAAATTCCGAACATAACTTTATGCAAAAGGATCAAACTTTTCTATTACAAGGGGGAACCGAACTGCATAATCCGGATACCTCACTGTTACAAAAGATAGATTTGTCATATTCCTTCAAACTCTTATTGTCACAAAGACAAGGCAAGACCGTTGTGTTGAGAGTTTCCACGAGACCGCATGAATGTTGCACATTTTCATTTCATACCTATTTACTTTGTTATGCAACCTTGAATTGAATCGGTAATAACCAACTACCACGAGCCCTGGCTAAATGCTATGTTAGGTTGGCCCCTTACCGGTCACTTTTGGGGTTGCCTCAAGGTTATTCGCCTCTATTGATCTTCTCAGCTGCTTCAGCTGCTGCAGATGCCGCCTTGTCGAAACCCAACTTTTGTAACTCACTTGAAAAGCCATCAACATCAGCAGCACTGATTTTATATGGGCTGTGTGCAGCACCAGGAAACGTACCACTAGTCACTTCTTCCTTGTATTCTACTAGAGCTTTGTTGATGACTTCTCCAACATGTGCAAACTGCTTGCAGAATTTCGGGGTAACCTGAAAAAGGTGCGGTGGTTATTTGTTTAGATGAAATTCACATGATTGGAGAGTAAACAGCATTATTAAAGAGATGCAACTGTTGAGTTAACCTTGGCATGATGTGGATGTTGCATCATTCCAAGAAGATCATGGTAAACTAGCACCTGCGTGATATAGGGAAGAGAGAATTAGTGCCCAGAAATAATGGAACTTGGTCTATGAAGAAAAGGCATGCAAAAACTGCATTAACTACAAGTTCAAAGAAGTGAATTAACACAATTCAAGCTCATGAGTCATCTAGCTTTGGTTCTACATATCTCCGGAGCTTGATCCTAACTCAAATTTAGTAGCTTTGAGCTGACTAACCGACTACATTCAATTACTAGTATGCAACCTTTTTTTATCAGATATGAATGCTGATGTGAAAAAACTGTGGAACAATGAAAATTGTTATTTATTTCCCCACCCGAAAATCAAAAAATCCGTTGCAACAAGAAAATTTCGAGTTACAGAAAGACAGACTAAATAGATTTGAACAATATGCTACTAAACAAACTACCTCGAAGTATATCTATTTAACACCAAATGGAATTGCATACACAAGGCATATGCATACAACCAACATGATTAGGATTACTTAATCAACTAACCTGCCCACTGCAGAAAGGCCCTGCACCAATGCCAATGGTAGGAATCTGAAGAGCAGACGTTGCAGCAGCAGCCACCGGTGGAGGTACGCATTCTAAAACAACAGAAAAACACCCAGCTTCTTGCAGAGCCAGGGCTGTCTCCACAACCTGCACACAGAATCCAACGCAACAAATTATTACAGCAAAGAAAACCCGAAAACCTAAATAGCAAAACAGAATTACCATTTGCATATGTACAGACCTTTACAGCACTGGCAACATTCCTTCCCTGGGGCCTAAAACCCCCAAGAACACTAATGGCCTGGGGAGTAAGTCCCACATGCCCCATCACGGCAATTCCAGCTTCAACGATAGATTTTGCCGCAGTAATCCTCGAAGGTGCCCCTCCTTCCAATTTAATCGCATCCATTCCTCCCTCCTTTAAAACCCTCACCGCCGTATCGACAGCCTGCTCATAATCGAAACTGCAACATCACCAACCATGGCTCACTTACAAAATCACAAACCCAATCAGAAAAGCAAAACACACACTCATTTCTGCAATCCAATACTGGATTGTTTCTGCTTGGTAACCATGAAATTCGAAAATGTAAGAAATCACGTAAATTTATTTATTTCACCATCTGGGATGTAAATTCCATCTGTCAAAAACAGAAAACGAAAAATTGATAAATTTATTTCTTTACTTTCTCAGCAACCAATCAGTCTTCAAATGTCATTTTCCTTAACATTCTCACTATCCAAACAGATTTATCTCCGCATGAAAAATAAAACTAATAAAAGAAGTAACATCAAAACCCAAATTAACAACGCAATTTTCCATTTGATTTAGTAAATACCTGATTGGAGCTAGACTCATAGAACCCAAACGGCAAGTCCCCAACCAAAAGCGGCCGCTTGGCGCCACGCGCCACAGCTCGGCAGTGAACAAGCATTTCGTCAAGCGTGATGGGCAGAGTGGTGTCGTAGCCATGAACCACCATCGCCGCCGAATCGCCGACCAAGCAAATGTCTATGCCGGCGGAATCCAAGTGCACCGCAGAAGGGTAATCGTAGGCGGTGACCATGGTGATCGGCTCGCCCTTCTTGTGCTTCTGCTTCAAGTGGGTCACCGTGACTCTCTGGTCCGGGTTTTGGGGCTTTGGCCCACCGTATACGGTGTTTTCCGGCACGTTGCTCATGCAACGGAGGATTGGAGAGAAGGCTCGCGACATCGATGTGGCTCGCTTGACGGCTGCTGCTAACAGTGCCATATTTTGAGAGAGAGAGAGAGAGAGAGAGAAATTGGGGGGTTTGTTTCGGCTGCGCCACCCAAAACTGAGGCAGCTGGAAGTTAAGTGGGAGTGGAATGAGTGAGAGAAGGGAAGTTGAATTGGGCGATATTTGACCCACTGTGATTTTGACTTTTATGATAAATTTCTTCTGCGGGCCACATTTTGGAGGCAAATGGTAAATTTCTGACAGTTTTTTTTTATTTTTTTTTATTTTTATCAAGATTCGTTAGTTAAATATTAAATTACGAAATCGACAAAATTCAAACTCACGTTACATAATACAAGGAGAATACTATTTTTAGAGCCACTTGCACTCATGGTATGGTATCTACTTGAGATTTCGAGGTCTAATTAATTTGAATATTCCTGGTATAAAGTTTTTTTTTTTTGGGTCACCTGGTACGAGTCCTAAAGTTATAAGCCTTAAACCATTATGTCATTGCAGTTTGACAAGTTGTCCGCTTTTGACACAAATCCACTTTATGCTCTTCCCAGGAGGAGGATCCTCTCACATTTTGTTTTGTGATGAGTCATAGAATAGGGAATTTACTTCATTATCCATTAGAAAATATGTAGTCTGAAAAGGAAAAAGCATAAGATGGTTGCGGTACAACATTTTTCACATGGCATTCTGTTTGAAGATTCGAAAAGAACTGGAACCAAACATATTCGTTCGCAAATCAGTCTTATTTGTTAGTTGGTCATTGCTCTCATATCTTCGATCTTCATCTGTAATTGAACTCAACTCGAGTATGATTCCTTAGAGATCTTTCAATCATATCCGTTCATCGTATATCGTGCGGTTAAAAAATATTGTAAATTTTTTTATTAAAATTTGAATATAAACATTATCTAACAAAAATTGACCGCACGATATACGATGAACGGATGTGATTAGAGGATCCTCGAGATCCTCACAAAGAGGATCCGACGAGGATCCTCTCTCATGCACTTCTTCACGAGGAGATAGGATTCTCGCTGGATCCCCATTGTGAGGATTTTGGGATTTTTTTAATTCTGTTCGTTTATCATACATCGTGCAGTCAGTTTTCGTCAGGCATTGTTTGTGTTTAATTTTAAATAATATAATTTTAAATAATTTTTTACTACACAAAGTACGATAAAATGACAAGATTAAAGGATTTCGGGAATCCCTTAATCATGTTCGTTCATCGTACATCGTGCAGTTAGTTTTCGTCAGATACTATCTGTGTTCAATTTTAAATAATATAATTTAAAATGATTTGTGACCACATGATGTATGATGAAAGCACAAGATTAAAGGATCCCGTTTGTGACCACACGATGTAAGATGAAATCCTTTAATCTTGTCCATTTATCATACATCGTGTGGTCAGTTTTCGTCAGGTAATGTTTGTTCTCAATTTTAAATAATTTTTTATCTCACGATGTACGATGAAATGATAGGACTAAAGGATCCCCGCGATCCTTGCAAAGAGGATCTGGGGAGGATCCTATCTCCTTCACGAGTCCATATACTATCAGATAGCCTTAATCTCATTATTTTACAGAAGTATATGTTAAACATTATATAATTTTCATTAGCTTATTAGTTCGTTAGTTATGTTGTTGTTTACTAGCATTAATGCACGCGCTCACATGAGTGCATAAGGTATTTTTTAAATCACATTGTGCTACACACGACTTACATGTTTTAAATGTATTTATATGCGTGAATTGACAAAATGAAAATCAAATATTTGAAGCAAATGAATAATCTTAGATCGTGCTAGAAAACCCCCTCACAAACCAATCAAAGCATTGAATTCACATAATTAATCGCTCTTCCAATTTCCATCTACATTCTATTGAATTTACATTAAGAATAGAGAAAATAATATTTAATAAACAACTGATTGAATCACATTATTGCTAGCCCATTATGAGGCTAAACCCATCCCTCTCCCCTTTAGTGTAGATAATATCATTTGTTCAAAAAAAAAAAAAAAAAAAAGAAGTCATTTGACAACTAATTTAATCACATTATTATGCGCGTGCGAAAAATATTTTTTTATTATCGGCATTGCGTGCCTCTTAAGATGATTTGAACGTGTTTAAAAATGAAGAAAATAATATTTAATGAACAACTGATTGAATCACATTATTGCTAGTCTATTGTGAGATATTAATTAAAAAAAATATACAAAAATAATTAATTATTAAAAAAAAACACTGTTAAAATGACGAAAATACTTCTGCATTATTTTGGGCTGCTTTTGAAATTTTTTGTTTTGGGGGCATTTTTGTCTCAAATTTTTTGGTGAAACTTGTGAACCTAAAAGGAGTTGTTGGCTTTATATATAAAGAAGATATGTTGAAGGGGTGCTTCATCGCGGTGGTCTGCTCCTAGAATAAGGATTGAAGATGAGGGAAAATTTGATGCAGTCTAGATTGCAAAAGAAGGTCGTCCCCATTTTTCACATGAGAGGTAGTCATTTGTTCCAACCTTTTGTTTTTCTTTTTTTTTAAGAGGGAAACAATTAGTGGCAAGTCATGGTTATCCATCATTTTCGGGCCCGAAGAGGCTATGTGGAATTTTACCATGTTTGTGGCCACAATTAAGCAAACTCACTAACCTCGGAGCATCGAATTTGGGACCTTCCACATTTATTTATTTACTGAGGAGCCGCAGTTTGCGCCTTTTCCATGAGGCCACTTGCTGTGGTTGTTCCAACCTTCTCTTTCAAAATGACAAAAAGTGATAATGTTGACATCTAGTTCTATGAGTTTATCAAACAGGCCATTGACGATTTATTTAGGAATTATATTCATTTTATATATCTCGTGGATGGAAATAATTGACAACATATGAGATGTAGAGTATTTTGGGGAGTCATATGGCTGGTTTGGATTGCTGTACTTTGAAGAAAAACTGCGTCTGCTGTGCTGTGAGAATAAGCTCATTTTTGCTGCTTCACGTTTTCAACTTTTTTTCACTCAAAACTGTGAAAATAAGCTGTTTTTAAGTGTTTGCCAAACACCTTTTTGAGCTCACCTTTTTTTGATACCCACTTTTTATAAAAGCGCCTCAGTACCAAATTTGTACATAAACTCGAATGGATATGATATTTAACTGTGCAAACAATTTATTATTTACTGGCATGATGGTATAAAATTCATACATCTCTATTCTATGGGGTCGATTGACGTCTATCTGGTAAGCAGTAAACCCACATATGTGTTGTATATAGGGCAAGGGTCTTGATGAAAATTGTAGAGTACCTTGGAGCTCACCGCCAGCATGTTGTTACTTGCAGCTTTTGACAAGTACCTCACACAAAATTTGGGCTTTTTGCTCTTGCAGATAATCTTCCCATGGATTGTTTGATGAGATTCATGCTAAAAGGAAAGTCAAAGGTGTTGTTCATGTGTTGGCTGAGAAGAAGGATTGGCCTACACTATATGACATTTATGCATTAAAAAATAACAAGGTGTGTTACCTTTATGTGAAGTTAATCTACTTGAATATCATCTCGCCATAAGGGTTTTACAAGGAGAATGAGACCTAAACTTTCTTGCAGCTTATGGTGTTTTTCATTTTTACCGAATCCTTAATATGAATATCAGCAGTTTCGCCCGCAAGTGTGTAAATACTTCAATTTGGTTCTATCAATGTTGGCAAGTACCTGTTGTAGCTTCTATTTACTAGGAAGATATGCTTGTCAATTTCAAGTTGGCCATGGAAACCGCTTTGCAAATAGCAGGCATTCGGCTCTAGATAACCAACGAATTCATGCATTTTGGTTTATGCGATGGAGGAAGATATGTTTTTGATCATTTGATGGGAATGCTAAATGGGAAGAAGCTGTTGTTCTGATTTCCATGGTGTTTGGGTTAATATTTGAACTTTGGACTTGAAGGAATGGAAGCCCAAAAGAACTAAAGTGAAGGAACTCGCCCGAGGCCCAGCACCTGGCCCAGCCATCCATCTCAAGACAATATGATGGCTCCTTATTAATGAAAGGGCTATACAAGAGAAATGACAACCGATGGAAATCAACTTACTATTAGCCAAAAAGCACTTTATGGTGGCAATACAAGTAGAATGTTGATGACTCACTACCCCCAAGTTACTTTCGAGCAAATACAAAGGCACATCAGTTGGGCTAATTCGTCTATAAAAGGAGGAAGAGGCCTAGAGACAAGGAAACTCAACCAATCAAACAACCAAGCATACAACTTGCCTCTTGTTGGAAATGTGCCCTAAAACCAATCATATGATGATACTTTACGGACATTTCACAAAGTTAAACTAATGTAGTTTAAATGTAAAGGGCAAAGATTATTGTTTGAGCCGTCTCATATAAATGTTATATGCTTAAACGATAAGTCCAAGGAATATGTGATTGGAAGAATGCGATCTAAAGAAGTTAGATTCGTGAGACCATTCTTTCGTTGACACATCCTAAACGTTCCTGATCATAGGATTGTCAATTGGGCATTGACAGTCCGTTAAGATCAGTACGTGCTATGTCTTCTCTCAGGGAGAGTGACTAGTCTCGAATCATTGGTGTGTGTGACATCAAGACAAGTACGTAGGTGCTCAATAGAGAATGAGTTCACTGAACACGATCAACGAAGAGTTCTCATATTCATGTCACATGAGAACTCATGGTTGGGATAATGCAAATTAGTCTTTTGACCTGAGGCATCACAGTTGTCTTGTGGTTAGGTCCTTAATCTTTGATTATGTCAAAGTCACTCCATCAGGAGGGTGTCCACGACATCGTTGGGGTTAAGCCACTTAGCCATGGAGGCAAGTGAATGTGCAACAAGGGATCTCTAACCTTCAAACTGTTTGAGGGAGAATACTCTATGATATGATTAAGAATCTTTGGCCAAAGTATGAATGAGATTTAGGAATGTGTTCCAAATCACATTCAAGGTAATCATATAAGCACAAGACTCACATTGGATAGTAGACATGAATAAACTATCAAACCAAACAATGTGGTCAAGAGTATTGTATTAGAGAAAGACCGTATTGCATTTGTAATCCTAAAACTGAATAGGTTCTCCACCTCTTCTGATTAGCTTGGGTAACCATGACATGCTACTAGGCGTCAACCATGGTTCGTGGAAGCCCTAAAAGTGTATTAACACTAACGGGAGAATTGAAAGTAAGTTTCAATTCACAATCGATTAGAAAGAGTTTTAATCGCCCATTGCCTCGCTAAAAGGAACCTAATGGATCGTTCACCGAGTAAGGTAGAGTTTGAAGAAACAACGGAGATGAGTAAGAATAATTAAATGGTTTAATTATTTATCTAAGGTTAGGATTAATTAATATGTTAATTAATCAAACGAATAAGTTCGTTAAAGACCTCGGGTTAGTTTTGGGCCGCAAGGCCCAATGGGATTTGAATGTCAAGCCCATTAACTCAAGTTGTATGACAACTTGAATAAACAAAGGGCTTGAAAGCCCAATAAACCCTATAGGCCGGCCATGTTAGAAGAATAGGGCTTTTGGTCCATTAGGTCACTTATTTGAAGGGACTATATAAAGAACTTTATAGCCTAAAATTCATTAAGGGTTGTTTTTGGGGAAAGGATGAGAACACAAGCTCTCATTTCTCTCTAAAATTTCGGCCACCTTGGAGGGATCATCTAGCAATCAAACTCCTCCAAGGTCACTCATTTCTTCTTCATTATGCCTTGGTGATGAATCATTAGAGGTTCTCAATTTTGGGAACTTTGGAGAAACCTTTTTCATCCATCCAAATCCATAGATCTAAGATGCAAGGAATGAAGGCCCTCTCTTTGGGTGATTAGCCTTTGTTTCAATACAAAGAGGAATCTACAAAGGTATATATTTCAACTCACTTTGTTTTGAGTTGATTATTGGTTCACCATTTTACTAGGCTTTGAACATTCATGGGTAATGTTTTGTTGTTAAGTGCATGCTAGCATGATTCCGCCTTTAATTTGTTAATTGCATGCTAATGATGTTGCTTAAATGAACATGTCATCTTCCAAAATAATCCTTCAAGTGGTATCAGAGCCTAGGCCTAGTTTATGGTGGATCCTTTTGGGTTTTGTGATTTTTCATATTTTGTGATTTAAGTGTTGTAAATGTTACAAGCTTTGTTCTTGCTTTGAATATAAATTTTGCTTGAAAATTTAGCATCTCAAATGTTGTAGATGTATTCATTAAAGCATGAATATTGGAACTAAAAGTTGGTGCCAAGTGTTTTGGGATTTTCGGCCAAATCCAAAGGGTGATTTTTTGGGTTCTTGTTAGTCTTGTTAAAATGGTTTTAAAAGTGCTTTTTGGAACCCCTAAGTACCCTAGGATATTAACCCTCTTTTGAGTTGTGAAAATTTGAGTTTTTGGTGAAAGAAAACATCCATGGAGCTATTATGAGTTTTCATGTATGTTCTTCATATTTCTTGAAGTTCTTGCCAAGAACAAAAAGGTTTTGAAGTTTTGATTCAAAAGTTTTATGTTTTTCATAAAGTTTTGTTTTTCAAATGGTGGGTGATAATTATTGGTGAGATGTGACTAAAAGAATTTTAAAGTTTTATAAAAAACATTTTCTTACAAACCATCAAAGTCACCTTTGTCTCACCTACCAAAAACCACTTTCAAAACTTTAGATTTTTTCAAATTTTCAACAATATGGCCGGCCACCTTTGGAAAATGTGTTGGAGGGACTTTTGTGCAATTATATAAAGTTTTGATACTTTTGTGTATTTGCATTTTGACCCCAAAAGTTTTTTTTTTGTTTTAACAAAGTGACCCAAATTGTTGTGGTCATTGTTTTTGGCCCAAAACAAAATGAGAACAAAATGGTTTTGTCTCTTTAATGAGAATTTGATTTTCATTATATTTAGTTCCATTTAAATCAATTCTATGGATCCAAAAACCAAATGATAATTGTTGCATTCAATTTAATTAGTTAAAGTGTTAATTAATTAAAGGGTGATTATGAACCTTAGCCTACGATAATTGAGCTATGTAAATGGCCGTTTCAAATTTGTTTGAACCATGGGAATGAGTAGATTAGATTTTGGTTGTAATTTGATTTGATCAAATGTTGTAAAAGGGCATAAGCTCTTCTTTACTTTAAAGTAATTAGTTATATTCAATTGTTGTAAAGAGCATAAGCTCATATTTACTTTGAAGTACTTCTTTCTTGCTTTATTTGATATGCATGAAATGAAGTAGTTGGGTCCAACGCCCTAAGACAACACGCCTTAATGTGATTAAACGCGTAACTAAAATCAATCTCCATCCCTAGTCCGAGATTCAACACAAGGCTCGTGTTGGATCTAATCAAAGGTTCATAGTCATCCTAAGGCCCTAAGGCAACTATATAGTCCATCAATGAATGCAAACCTTATGTTAGTAGTATCATATACTCTTGCTTTAAAAACCGTTTTAAAAGCTTAGTGGGAGTATTATATACAACTAAATCAATCATATGGACCAATAGTTGTAATAGGACCAAAATTGTTTTAATTATGATTAAAATGAATATATATATGTGATGAGACCTAAAACCCTCAACAAACCATTATTAAGTTGATAAACGAGAGATGCTTTGAACATTTCTTCGTAGGCCTTCCACCGTGGTGGGCTCCAATCGTTTGTGACTTGTACACCGGCTTCACCCTATCATGGGGGAGTACAAAGTGCATGCTTACACTCAGGAGGAGTCCATAAACATATGATGAGGTAAGTGTAGGCAATGAGGATGGCCGATATCATATCATTGTGAGGCTATTCTTGAACCCCTTCATGAACTAAGCATGGTGGGAATAACTTAACTAAGTGCAATGGTGCCGATATCGTATCATCGTGAAGCCACATTCTCTAGAGGCCAAACTAGATGGGTAATTACAAGAGTTGTAAATGAGTAAAGTGTTATTCTCTCATCATTATTTTTGCTAACCGATATCGTATCATCGTGAGGTGGGCTTGGTAATGGTGAGTCTCCCATACCCCGCTAAGAGTTCAACAAAACTCTCGAATTCCGATGAGGGATATGGAATTTGCCAAAAATAGTGGGTGGTGCTATTTGATTTAAAGACCTGAATCAAATGGCTTAAAATCAATCAATTTATATTCGTTATGTATTTGTTTACCAATATATTTGCAAACGCTATCCAAAACTTGACAAAGAAAAGCCGAATGCTTTAATTTCCGGACTTAGTTCTACAATCCCATAGATTGTCTTTAATGGCTTGTAGATGTAACTAAGTAGTCTCATCCTCACAATCTTCCTATTGATAATATATCATTGGAAGAATATGTTAGATAAGTCTAACATGAGAAGGACAACACTTTTAATGTCATAATTCTTCAAATACAAATTGTTGTATGAAGAAATAAGAGTTGCTTTGAACAACCCTTAATCAACACAAACTTTAGTGCTTGTTTCTTTGTTACATAAACAAGGAACTTTTGAAGTAAGCACAAGGGCATGGACGCTTTATGTGCCATGATTCTTCACTTACAAATTGTTGTATGAAGAAATGAGAGTTGCCTTGAACAACTCTTGAAAGTTTGTAATTATGTTTAGAACATAATGGTTGGTTGACAAAAATAGTCCATGAACATGGACTTATGATGATTTTGAATCATTGAGTGTTGAAGTGTTAAACCACTTAACGAGACGGAAATTAGGCAAGGACTTCACCTTTGTGTCCCTATCCTAATGGTTCACTAAGTTTATTGTAAACTATATAGTGAACAATAACCACACACTCTCCAAATTGTTTGATGTGTATAACACAATTGAAATAAGTTTCAAGAGAGATAGTGGGAGTTTAGGGACCATGACTTTTGTAGTCAAAGGAGAAGTCAAATGAAGAAGGCAAAATAACTCCAAGGGAACAAACTTTCTTTATGAAAGGATGGACATTGGAAGGGGTATTTGCAAGAAATGTCTTGCAAGTGTCAAGAACACACCTTTCGAAGGTGTTGTAATATGTTCTTGAAATAGTTCAAAACAGTTGGTTCTTCTACTTGAATGCTTGATTCCGTATTAGTAACTATGTTTTACAATTGTTGTAAAAGTGTGCTAATAAAAAGTAGAAGATTAATGAGAGAAGATAAAGTACTTCACATTCGGAAAGTGAATAAAATATAGATCTCTGCGAAAGCGGATTGTACTTACTTCCTCATATGAACTACCAAAGAAATTGGAAAATACTAAAGATTGTCTTTACATTCCAATTTTAAAGGAACTTAAATCCGTCACTATAGTAGAGATGGATAAATGTTTTGTTTGACAAAACATTGTTCTTTATTAATCAATAATTAGATTATTGTAATTTAATTGGTTGTCTCTATAGTAGAGATGATGTGGTAGTTTAACTGTTTAGAATACGATGATGCTTAAAACCCAAAAGGTTGCAAGGTAGTGACTAATCCCAACTGAGTTGTGATACCTCTAAAACATAAGTTACGAGTTGGTCATAGATGGATGCTTTGGATCGTTAGATCCGGATCCAATACCTTCTTGTTAAAATTGTATAGAGGCGAAATGTTCGAATCTTTATTCTTTTGGAAAGAAGAAAGAATCACAAAGTTGTTGAGGTTAATTCACTTAGATGTTAGTGGCACTTGTCCACAACATAATACTACTCATGTTGTATGACATTCACCGAAGATCACTCTCGGTTGGACTATAGTTTATTTTGAATAAACACAAGTCCGAATACTTTGCAAAAGGTTTCAAAGAATTCAATAAATGTAAGTAGATGAGTAAGACGTCTAAAGTATTTACCTCCTTAGATTTGATCCAAGGAAAAAGTAACACTTTAGATTAATTTCCTTGAAAAATATCAAGGAAAGTAGCATCGTAAGATAATGAATTTCTCCATTAGGAGAAGAATGAACATGAATAAGATTTAGTTCGTTGGACATTATCAATTACCCATATATATATATGATATATACTTCTAAGACAACCTAGTTCCTATACCACAAGCTCCAAGGTAGTCTAGAAGGATTTATAAACCGTCTCAGTTGAATGGTTTGAACTTTATGACTATGTCATAGAGTTGCACCTCTTAATTCGAAAGAAATAAGAATGAAAATCCTTATGACTACATTGAGTGTATATACGATATATACTCAAGGAAATGGTAAAGTACCATTTGACCCGAAATAATGAAACCTTCACAGCTAATTGGTAGCTTAAGGTGACTACACTCAAAGAGAATGGTTGACTTTGAAGAAACCATCTTTGACGTAGTCTTGGTTTCAATTAATTCGAAGATTGCTAGCTACAACTAAATGGTGATTTAATGTTTGGACATAATATGGGTTTCCGAAACCATTATTAAGATAGTCTTGATAATATATGTCTAAAACTATAAATCACAAGACAGGTTAGTTGTAGAGATCCATCCATCATGGATCTTAGCAAGCTAGTGGGAGCTATAAGCGTCTTATGAGAAAAGATCAATTGTTTGATTTCTCATAAAGATGTAAATGAATCTTTTGTTTACTAGGTTTACAAAAGATTAGTGGGAGTTAATCGTATTCCTAAATTTAAATATATATATATGATATATTAATTTTTTGGAAATGAAAAGAGTACTTCTTCGTTAAAGTTATTCTATAACGATAGAATGTATATGGGAGATATAGTCTATATAATGGAATGGAAATCTATAATGATATATTTCAAGATATAATTGGATTATATCAATCCCTAAAATAGACAAGAAATGCTAGGAAGTTTCTCATTTGATGATAAACTTCAATTAGAATGACAATTCTAGTGAGACTAGGAAGTTGTTCTTCTCAAAGGGAATGTACCCTTTGACTCCCAAAGAAATAATGCGTAAATAGAATCCTTTATGCATAAGCAGAAACGTGATTTATGTATTTCATATTGTATGAAAAACATTGATATAAGATGTACCTAGAAAGGTACAAGACAATATCAGTGCAAGCCCAGGATCAGAACCATGGCAACTGTCAAGTGAGTCCTTAAGTATTTGAGAAATACTAAAGGATATATTACTCAATAATTGAGAAAGAATTAGAGTAACGTAATGGAAGCGTAAATGTATTAGATTATGAATCTAATCCATCATTGGATATTTCTTCATTATGAATGAAGAGATAAACAGATATCTCTTTATTATGACTAAAAAGATATTTGGATGGAAACATTAAAGTAATGACTTTAGTGTGTTCCATTATGAATGCAAAATATATTGCCATATAGAAGTTTACAACAATGTTGTTTGGATGGGAAAGTTCATTTATGAACTCTCTAACCAGAAAGTGTATGACACTAATGGGGCGATAGCTCAAGCCAGGGAATCAAGGTCTCATCAAGGTCCGAACTCAAATGAGAGACTGAACCACATGATTAGGAATCATGAATAATGGTGACGTCGTTATTCTCAAGGTTGCTTCTATGGATAACATATAGATATCCTTCTTGTTTAGGCCTACTACTCAGCCATTTATGAAATGAATTACAGAAGAGGTATCATCACTGATAACCAAGCTGATTGGCTCTAGTGCAAGTGGGAGATTGTTGGAAATGTGCCCTAAAACCAATCATATGATGATACTTTACGAACATTTCACAAAGTTAAACTAATGTAGTTTAAATGTAAAGGGCAAAGATTATTGTTTGAGCCGTCTTATATAAATGTTATATGCTTAAACGATAAGTCCAAGGAATATGTGATTGGAAGAATGCGATCTAAAGAAGTTAGATTCATGAGACCATTCTTTCGTTGACACATCCTAAACGCTTCTGATCATAGGATTGTCAATTGGGCATTGACAGTCCGTTAAGATCAGTACTTGCTATGTCTTCTCTCAGGGAGAGTGACTAGTCTCGAATCATTGGTGTGTGTGACATCAAGACAAGTACGTAGGTGCTCAATAGAGAATGAGTTCACTGAACACGATCAACGAAGAGTTCTCATATTCATGTCACATGAGAACTCATGGTTGGGATAATGCAAATTAGTCTTTTGACCTGAGGCATCACAGTTGTCTTGTGGTTAGGTCCTTAATCTTTGATTATGTCAAAGTCACTCCATCAGGAGGGTGTCCACGGCATCGTTGGGGTTAAGCCACTTAGCCATGGAGGCAAGTGAATGCGCAACAAGGGATCTCTAACCTTCAAACTGTTTGAGGGAGAATACTCTATGATATGATTAAGAATCTTTGGCCAAAGTATGAATGAGATTTAGGAATGTGTTCCAAATCACATTCAAGGTAATCATATAAGCACAAGACTCACATTGGATAGTAGACATGAATAAACTATCAAACCAAACAATGTGGTCAAGAGTATTGTATTAGAGAAAGACCGTATTGCATTTGTAATCCTAAAACTGAATAGGTTCTCCACCTTTTCTGATTAGCTTGGGTAACCATGACATGCTGCTAGGCGTTAACCATGGTTTGTGGAAGCCCTAAAAGTGTATTAACACTAACGGGAGAATTGAAAGTAACTTTCAATTCACAATCGATTAGAAAGAGTTTTAATCGCCCACTGCCTCGCTAAAAGGAACCTAATGGATCGTTCACCGAGTAAGGTAGAGTTTGAAGAAAAAACGGAGATGAGTAAGAATAATTAAATGGTTTAATTATTTATCTAAGGCTAGGATTAATTAATATGTTAATTAATCAAACGAATAAGTTCGTTAAAGACCTTGGGTTAGTTTTGGGCCGCAAGGCCCAATGGGATTTGAATGTCAAGCCCATTAACTCAAGTTGTATGACAACTTGAATAAACAAAGGGCTTGAAAGCCCAATAAACCCTATAGGCCGGCCATGTTAGAAGAATAGGGCTTTTAGTCCATTAGGTCACTTATTTGAAGGGATTATATAAAGGACTTTATAGCCTAAAATTCATTAAGGGTTGTTTTTGGGGAAAGGATGAGAACACAAGCTCTCATTTCTCTCTAAAATTTCGGCCACCTTGGAGGGATCATCTAGCAATCAAACTCCTCCAAGGTCACTCATTTCTTCTTCATTATGCCTTGGTGATGAATCATTAGAGGTTCTCAATTTTGGGAACTTTGGAGAAACCTTTTTCATCCATCCAAATCCATAGATCTAAGATGCAAGGAATGAAGGCCCTCTCTTTGGGTGATTAGCCTTTGTTTAATTACAAAGAGGAATCTACAAAGGTATATATTTCAACTCACTTTGTTTTGAGTTGATTATTGGTTCACCATTTTACTAGGCTTTGAACATTCATGGGTAATGTTTTGTTTTTAAGTGCATGCTAGCATGATTCCGCCATTAATTTGTTAATTGCATGCTAATGATGTTGCTTAAATGAACATGTCATCTTCCAAAATAATCCTTCACCTCTCAGTCAAGCAAATACCCAGAAAGTTGTGCTTTACCCAGATTCTGTACCCTTTTAGCCTTATAATCCCCTTAAAAAGACATCTTTTCTCTAGTATAAAAGCTCTGCTACCTTTTCTAAATTCTGTAGTATCAATTCTCTTGTGTAAACTTCTTCACTACTCATCTTGCTTTAGTACTCAACCCCTGTAACTACAAAGAGAAGAGACCGCAAGACATTTAAACTTTACCCGACAAGGTGAAATCTTGCCCGACTCTCTTTGTTTTGTCTTTAAGTTAATAGATCTGGTGTTAGGATGTATTCCCCAGTATATATTCAAGTTATTTACATTCTTTTGATGAACCAAAGTTCCGTCAGTTCTCAGACCTAGTTCACTTAGTGGTTTTACTGTCATAAGAAGACTAAATGTGAATTAAATTGATGACTTGATCAGATTTGGACCTCAACCCTTTAAGCATACAAGATAACCAACTAAAAGTCCTTGATCTCAAGGCATAGAAAAGAACTTGATGTAGACCTAACCCATCTACAACAATCATTTGATAACAAGAAGTCAGAATAACTTAGAGCGCAAGTAATCAGCTTAAACACACTTGTTCTATATCTTCCATACTGAGATGGCAGTGTCACGCCTAAGCACTTAGTTAGTTTTGATTATGAGTCTCAAGGCCCATACCTAAGGCCTCATAAAGGCACCTTTCAGAGTTAACTTTGTCCTCCTCTTGCAGCATCTTGGCAAGCTGGAGCCCAATAACCAACCAAAGTGCCAACTCCTCGGGGAGTTGTGTACTCGAGCTAGGGACCATTCCTAGCTAGATTTCCTGCCCGAACATAGTTTTGGCATGCCCGGTGGGACCACAAGTCTTGTATGTCAAGAAGACGAAGGAAATAACAAACTTCAGGAGGAAAACAGAGCAGAAACCACCCTAGTATACACCAAGATCTAGCATGGCAAATCTCCCTGAAGACTTGCAAGGGCTTGTCTTGATAGAAAGCCCGACTTCTTCTAAGAAATCAGGTGGGAGGTCACAAACGAAGACCTGTGGGCTACCATGATAGCTGTCTTGAAAAGCATGGAGAAAAATTCTCTAGAAACGAAAGAGGAAATAAGCAGACTCTGTTTCTTGTTCTTTAATAGGAAATTTGCAAAGAAGGCTAGACCTGGAATATTCTACCCCTGAAAATGACTGTGTTAGAGAAATGATGAAAGAAGCAAGCTCTGTGGAGGAGCCAGTTATTCCTTTGTTTCTTTTGCTTGAGGAAAAGAGGAATAAAAGAAAGAACAAAGAAGAATCCTGAACCAGTCAGCTAATGTTGGAAGAAATCTTGGAATAAGAGTTGCTCGAACCCCTATTTTCACTAAATAGTAGGGGTGGAATGGGCAAGAAAGAACAAAATATGGGATGCCCCAGTTGATCGGGGAATCCAGTGGGAAATTGGAGCCTACCAAAGCAGACAAACCTTCTCCTTACAGGCCACCACCAATGGCCATTAAACGACGAGAGGTCAAGTGAAGGAAGCCCAAGGCAAGAAAGGAGATTAACTCGGGCAACGATCGTAGCCCGAAGTAGGAACCACTTCATCATACCCTGCCTAATAATACAGCCAATCAACAACTCAAAGATGAGTTGGCTGAGTTAAGAAAGATGCTGGTGAAGTATGGCTGGCCACAAGCTTGCTCGCTGTTTAGAATCTCCTATCAAAAGCCCTACTCAGAGTTCATTGATGAGCAGAATCCCTTTCCTCTTAACTTCAAGATGCCCAGATTCTTACAATTCAGCGAAGAAGATAACAATGTGTCATCTAAGGATCACATATTCAAGTTCTCTAACCATTGTGTGGCATTTGAAGACAATCCCAACTATAAGTTGAGGTTATTTGGGAACTCGTTGGTTGGCTTAATGTTTTAATGGTACTCTCTGTTGCCCCCAAATTCCATCGCTAACTAGGGGCAAATGGAGATGGCTTTCCACGAGCAGTTTTACAAGATGAAGCTAGAAATGACCATCAACGATCTCATTGAGGTAAAACAATACGAGCATGAATCTACTGAAGACTTCATTATGAGGTTTAGGAGGACGAGGATGAGATGCCAGGTTCCTATCAACCATGTCTAGCTTATAGCTATTGCTCAGAAAGCCTCGAGACTACCCTTAAGAAAGAAATTTTATAACGTGCAGTTTAATGAGCTGCAAGAGTTGGTGATTGCGGCCACTAAGTATGAGAAGCTGTTGCTCGAAGAGCAGCAATTGAAGCACTCCTCTAAAACACCATATTTCTACAAAAGTAAAGCCGCCATCCATTAAGTGGAGCTTAAGGGAGAGCTAGAAGAAAATGATGGTCATGGGAGAGAAGTGGTAGATATGTGTGCAGCAGAGATGACCATTCCCTTTAAACCTTTGATGGTGAAGGGATTGGTCCAACCGGTCAAAGATCAAAATGTGGTGATGAATGACGGTGGATTTGTTATCATGAAACCCCTAAAATACCAGAACTATTCCATTGACTTAACCAAGGCCACATAAATCTATGAGGAATTGGTACGAGCAAGAGTAATGGTGCTCAATAACACCAAAAAGTTACCTAAACATGAGGAATTAAGAGGGAAAAAGTATTGCAAGCTGCATTACACCTTCAATCACTTTATCACAAACTGTGTCTAGTTTAAAGACAGGATATTAGAGAAACCTCAGGCCAACATGATGATCGATACAGATCCCTTCCCAGAAGCCCCAATAAACATGATTAACTTAACGTGGGCCAAGAAAGGGAAAGGGAAAGCCACTTGGTAGGAAAAAGCATAATGAAAAATCTACAGGGAAAAATCTTAAGATGGCCGAACAATCCAAAACAGCCATAATAAATGGGGTAATTTTATACAGTCAACACCAATATAAGTGTGAGCTAAAGGTACCAGCAGCAGGAGTTATCCTTAAATCAGGAGATGATCAAGAGAATAAAGAAAGAAGAGCTAGAAACCTGCATAAGTGTTTTGTGGACAGTCGGAAAAAGAAGCATCAGAGAAGGTCTTCCAAAGGTTGGAAGAGAATTTTCAACTAAAAAGGTTGTTAGAAATTCTCAGAAGTTTTCTTACAAGATTGGGTAAATTTGGGGGGAGGTTTACAAAAAACGTTCAGTCAAATGATAAGTTTTCAAATATGAAGGATCGTTATCAAAATGGTTTAAGCAAGTTGATAAGGGTGGAGAAGGACTTCTATCATTAAAAATTCAGAAAATGGGGTCCAAGTAGAAAAAGATTTCATTTCATGAAGGGATTACAAAAATCTTAATCTAACAACTTTACATCTTCGGCCAAAGCAACTATTCTAGAGAAGTAAGTTTGCATGATAGTGAAAATTCGGCTTGGTTCTCCTAAATACATGTTGCTATTCACAAGTTGGGTTTTGGAATCCTCAACCTCTTGGGAAATCTTCTCAATCTCTTTTACTTTTTGGGAGAGGTGGTTGGTAAGGGTCACTTTCTAGGCTTTAAGTGAAGACAACTGCTCTTCCAAGCGTTGCATTTCATAATCAACCATTGCAATCTTTTCTTCCATCACTGACCCTTCTTCCACCAACTGCCGAAGTGCGGCTTACTCTTCACATGTTTTTCCTGAAAGCACTTCACTCGATTTGATGCCTGCTCCGTCTTTTGATACTGATCCCTTAGTGCCGTAAGTTCTCGAAGAAACTCAAAAAAGACTTGTATTGAGCCTGAGATAATAACTAAGCTTGGTAAAGCTCAATAAGGGCATTCTCTGCATCATGGAGGGTCTTAAGGCTGAAAGAAGTTGTGAAGTCATTTTTCATCCAATCCTTGAAGATTTGACAAGCATGTTGAAAAGAATGAGACTCAGAAGATGTGGTAGGTGACTGCAGTTTAGTTTTGATTTGCCCGAACTTCTTTACTAGGTCGGGCAAGGATGACGTTGATGAAGTGGAATGTGCCTCTCGCACATCTGACAATAACAGTTGGGGCAGCCTCAACTAGAGGAGTAGGAGCAGGAATGAAAGTAGTTGTTGCAGAAATCTTGGCTTACTTACTCACAGGCTTAGGGACAGAGATTCCTATGATACCAAAAATCGAATGAGGATGATGAAGGTCTTTCTTGCGCACCATGCATGGTGGAGATTTGCCCGAACCCTATTCAAAACGTTATTGCAACCAAGACAAACGTGTTAAAAAGAAAAATTTACGAGTCAAAAGAAGACAAGGTAAATTTACCTAAGTTAAGCCTGGAGCCTTGGAAGGAGGTGGAGGGAAGTTACTTTCCCTGCTTGCTGGGGGAGACTGTCATGGCTTACTAAAGGAGGAAAGACAGTGCTCGAACCTTCAACAGACATCTACAAATAATAGAAGTAGGGATAAAAGTTAGTGATTAACTTATGAAGAAGAAAAGCAGAGGGTCTAAGTAATGATATACCTGAGGTTGGGAAACAGGCACTTCAGAGGCTTTGGGTACATCAATAGGATCTACCCGAGAAGCTTGCGAGTTAGTTACCTCTGAAACCATAGGAATCTCAGGGACTATGGGCTCCCCAAAAGTATAAACTGGAGTTTGATGGATTTCCTGTGGTTGAGAAGGTTGGAAAAGATAGAAGATGATGAATACAAAGAAAATGGATTCTTAGTATGGAAGTATTAGAAGTGGGCATTTACTGAGTTACTGTCATCCTCCACATAGTGCATCATCTTCCTAGTTGAACGATTAAATTGAGAAATGGGAATACTTCCAAAGGAATGGATTTTGCTTGAGAGGGAAGAGCTTGCCTTAATCAGGGATGAATCGGAAGAAGCCTTGAGCAGTGAGATATTTTCTGCCTGAATCTCCTATTACAAACAGTCAGGTAGAGAGTTATTAAAAAAGAGAAGAGGGAGAGGAAAAATTTGAAGAAATGGCAGGCTATACCTGTCACATCCTGGGCTCGACTCCACCGTAGTACGATATTGTCCGTTTTGGACCCTGACCACGCCCTCACAGTTTTGTTTCTGGGAACTCACACGAGAACTTCCCAGTGGATCACCTATCTTGGGATTGCTCTCGTGTGAACTCGTCGAAGTTCCTATAGAACCCGAAGCCAGTGAGCTCTCAAAGTGCCTCGTGCTAGGTAGAGATGGGAATATACATATAAGGCTTACAGGATCATTATGTCTGGGCGATGTGGTATCTTACAATCCACCCCCCCCTTAGGCACCCGATGTCATCGTCAGCACACTTCTGGCCAAGGATTGGCTCTGATACCAAATTGTCACATCCCGACCTGGGCTTTACCACATCCCGGGCTTGACTCCGTCGTAGCACGATATTATCCGCTTTGGGCCCTGACCACACCCTCACGATTTTTTTTCTGGGAACTCACACGAAAACTTCCCAGTGGGTCACCCATCTTAGGATTACTCTCGTGTGAACTTGTTTAACTTCGGAGTTCTTACGGAACCTGATGCCAGTGAGCTCCTAAAAGGCCTCGTGCTAGGTACAGATGGGAATATACATATAAGGCTTACATGATCGTCACCCCTAGGTGATGTGGGATCTTAAAATACCTTTAACTCTTTAAGGGCAGCATTTTGATGTTCTTTGGCCCTCCGCTGCATTTTTATGCCCAATGGCCCATCCCTTGAAACAAAAGAAGGCTTCTTGGATGCCGAGGGTCCTAAATGCAAGAAAAAAGAAATTGTTATCTCTTAAACGTAAAATATAAACTGAAGATTGAGGCAAAATGCCCTTACTAAAGGTTTTTTGTTTATGCTTGCTTGTTATGGACATAGCAACCGTAGAGGTATTTGAAGCAGAGGCAGCTTTTGAGGATTTAGAGGTCTGAGCTTTTGTATTCTTCCTGTTGGAGTTGCCCGCTTGGGTTTAGGTTGCTTTTCAGGCTTAGAATCAGATGTTTCTACCACAACTGTCCGCGCTCCCCTAGGTGCTCGAGTGTTTGCTTTGAGCTCTTCCTTAACCTCCGAGTCCCCAAAAAGCTAAGAAATATCTCCATCTTCTCCAGCATCTCGCCTCTTAGCCTCAACTGCAGCTTCCTGAATGATCAGCGCGTTGGCATCTTCTTCATCTGACCCAATGTCTGCTGTTTTAGTATTTCCTTGGGCTACAAAGAAAAGAGGTAAATAAGGAGTTAAAGAAAGACAGGTTCACAAGATTTTCATAGAATATGAATTGAAGAGATAGGAAGTACCTATCAGAAGAAGCTGGTTCTTTTGATAGCCATTTCCTTCCAATTCTCAAGCTCGCCCGAGCTAGGATAAGATTTAAGAGAAAGTTGGTTGAAGAGACGGTCATAAGCCTCCCGTAGATTTCTTCTATACTTCTTGATCCATTTAGCCTCCCACTAAGTAAAGAAAGTCGAGGTGCATTCGAAATTAAGGGTTAAAAACTTTTGGGCAACCTTGCTTATAACCTTAAGGCTACGTCGGGTAGCTCGGAAAGTGACTTCTTCAGGAGAATGAAAGTAGTAAGAGGTGCCACAATGAAAAGAGTCAAAGAATGGGATTGGGATGGCCTGCCTAAAGCCTAATTGCCTACCGCAGAAGTTGCGATGATAAACCTCTAGCCCGCGTTTATAACGATCACTGCGAACTCCTTAGGCTAAGTCTCGTGGTTGAATACAGCTGATAAATTTCTCTCTACAAAAAAAGATTAGCATCTTCTCCAAAGGCATCTTGGAAGGCTTGATAAAAAAACCAGGGATACCTCCTAAAAACAGACACCCCCCACTCTAAGTTTGCCCGAGTTCTGCAGACTCCAAAAAAATAAAAGCAGGCAAACGTGGAATGATCTGTAGGAGTAGCTTCAACTAGAATTTGGGTAAGGGCCACACCTTCTGGGAACTCCAAGTTAGCTGCATGAAATTCTAGGAAGTACCATTGTAGCCATAATTGGACCATCCAGATTGGTCCATTAAGGTTGGTCTCAAATGGTTCGCCCTGAGTCATCTAAAAAAGGAGATGGTAAAGATAGGAGAGGAGGAACGCCCGTAACGACATCGTCAAAATTATGAAGAGCTTATACTAAAGGAATCCATTCAACCTTCATTCCCCTGGATTTGTTGGGGAAGACATGCTTGTTGAGCCAGTATAGAATGAAGTACATGTGCTCTTAATCTAAGTTAACATTAAAGGAACCTGCAACAAAGTTCTTCTTCACAAAAGGGATGAAACCTTTGAAAGATGTCCCATAACTTTTGAAAGTTGTAGAGTTATATTCTAGTTGAAATGGGGAAGCCGAAGTACCCGAACTCTCAGCAGTCAGACGAGAATGAGGAGCTCAGTCATGAGTCACATCCACAATTCTGCCCGATGGTCTTAGCCCGAAAACTTGCGCCATATCCAGGATAATTGAAGACATGAGGCCCATCCTGAAGTAAAAAAGTGTTGGTACTCGAGTTCCAAAAAAGGAGAACGGTGGTCAATAACTCGGGCTTAGCGACCATAATGGTTTTTGAGAGCATTATCATTTCATAGATGCCATTGTTCATCCATTTCCTTTTAAAGGTAGGCTCGAGCTAGTTTATCCACTTAACCTAGGACTCATCATTCATAAGAGGAAAGCTGCGGCGGTGGTTTGACCACTTAGATGAGGAAATGCCCGACTCAGCCAAGAATGGGTTCGGAGTAAACCAATTGGCCTTGGGCATGTTGGTCTCTACTGCAATTGGAACTTGAAAAGTTCATACAGGTCCTAGTAAGTACACCCTCTTCTTCAAAGAAAAGTTCAGAGTGCAGACCTACCCGAGAGCGTTGAGCAAACATCACAGGGTGGCAATACCTTCACTAGATTCATAACATGATCGAGGTTGAGTGATTGATCGAGTTTGGGTGGTTTTTGGGGCCATTGATTGAGCTTGAAAGGAAAAAGGATAATAAGAATTCAAGTCAGAAGGAAAGATGAAGCCGAAAACAAGAAAGATCATTTGGGAATTCTGGGAAGTTTTGAGGATTTGAAGGTTTGAAATTGCTTAAAGGGATGAGGAAATGATTATGTAATGAGTAGTTGATTAGTAATAAGAGATCGTGGGTTAGTGCAAAGGGCCCAATTCACAAACGGCTGCATTAAAATGGCACAAGTTCCGAGTAAAGGCGTGCGACGATGGTTACTGAGGAGCAGCTGTTCAATCATTATTAGTGGCTCGGTTTGCAGGCTTAACAACGATTCAAGGGGACACTGTTTGGATTAATATTTAAACTTTGGACTTGAAGGAATGGAAGCCCAAAAGAGCTAAAGTGAAGGAACTCGCCCGAGGCCCAGCACCAAGCCTAGCCATCCATCTCAAGATAATATGGCGGCTCCTCATTAATGAAAAGGCTATACAAGAGAAGTGACAACCAATGGAAATCAACCTACTATTAGCTAAAGAGAACTTTATGGTGGCAATACAAGTAAAATGTTGTTGACTCACTACCCCCAAGTTACTTTTGGGCAAATACAAAGGCACAACAGTTACGCTAATTTGACTATAAAATGAGGAAGAGGCCCCAAAGACAAGGACACTCAACCAATCAAACAAACAAACATACAACTTGCCTTTCAGTCAAGCAAATACCCAAAAAGCTATGCTTTGCCCATATTATGTACCCTTTTAGCCTTAGACTCCTCTTAAAAAGACATCTTTTGTCTAGTATAAAAGCTCTGCTACCTTTTCTAAATGTTGTAGTATCAATTGTCTTATATAAACTTGCTTACCACTCATCCTGCTTTAGTACTCAACCCACTGTAACTACAAAGAGAAGAAATCACAAGATGTTTAAACCTTGCCCGACTCTCTTTGTTTTATCTTTAAGTTAAGAGATATGGTGTTATGATGTATTCCTCAGTATATATTCAAGTCATTTCTAGTCTTTTGATGAACCAAAGTTCTGTTAGTTCTCATATTTGGTTCACTTAGTGATTTTTCTATCATAAGAAGACTAAATGTGAATTAAACTGATGACTTGATCAGATATAGACATTCACCCTTTAAGGATACAAGATAACCAACTAAAATTCCCTAATCTTAAGGCATAGAAAGGAACTTAATGTAGACTTAACCCATCTACGACAATCCTTTGATAACAAGAAGTCAGAATAACTTGGAGCGCAAGTAATCGGCTTAAACACACTTGTTCTACATCTGCTATACTAAGATGGCAGTGGCACGCCTAAGCACTTAGTTAGTTTTGATTGTGAGCCTCAAGGCCTACACCTAAGGCCCCACAAAGGCACCTTTTAGAACTAACTTTGTCATTCTCTTGCAACATCTCGGCAAACCGGAGCCCAAAAACCAACCAAAGTGCCAACTCCTGGAGGAGCTATGTGCTCGAGCCAGGAACCCCTCACAGCAAGATTTCCTGCCTGAACACATGGTAGTTCCTGCACTAGATTTGTGTAGTTGTTACCTTTTTTGGTCTATGTGTTGTCTGGATTTGATTCACCTTCTTTACTTGATACTTTGCCTTCATTTGGTATAGATAATTGGATTAGACATTATGAAAACTTCTCTCTTCTAATCCTACTATTTTGGGAAGGATTGGAATTGATAAACTTGTCATTTCTACCTTCTCTTTTTAATTGTCCATCTCCTACCTCACATTTTATTTTTATTTCTTCCTTCAATATACCTTAAATATAATGTCTTACTCATTTCGACCCAATCCTCTACCAAGCAAGACAATTTATATTGGTGGCTTAAAAAGTCTTTGCGGCATGGAGTTTATATGTTAAAGTTCCATTGAGCTTGTATATTGGTTCAGAGACTTTCTTTAGGGATAATTTAGCTGCGGTTCCTGGTCTCTAACTGTTATAGACTTAAACCTTATGCATTTTAGGTGTTTGATGAAGTCCCTCTTCTGCCACATAAATGACATAATAATTAAAGAGATGAAATAATACCAATAAAGACTCAACAGTTTTTTTGCTTTCATTTACACTTCCAATTCAAATTTTCAAAATTAGCATTATATATATATATATATATATATATATATATATATAAAGGGATTTTATTTTATTTTTATAAAATATAAGTAATTTATATAATAAAATTTGGCTACATTTTACATATAAAAATTGGCACATATATATAAAAGTGTTGGTACATTAACATTCAAAAGATTGATACATTTTATGCAAAAAAGGGGCACGATTATATGACAAAAAATGCATTTTATATATAAAAAAAGGGTACATTTTATATATATAAAAAAGGTACATTATAAATAATTATGGGTACAAATAAAAGATTAAATAAATTATGAGTACAAATAAAATTTTAAAAAATAAGAGAAAAAAAATTTAATATATGGGTACAAATTAAAATTTATAAGAAATACAATTAGAAAAAGGGTTTCAAACTAAAAATGGGTACATACTAGAAACAGAAATACATGATAAAAAAGTTTAGCCATAAATATAAATATACCAAATGTAACGTTTCTAACATGAAATGAATATATTTAGAAATAAAATTTAATTATCTTGACATGTAAATATTTTATTTTTGAAATAATTAATGACGTTTATTAAAACCCAAGGACCTTTATAAAAATTTGAAAAGGAATAAGATTTTAATAAATGGAGTAGAAAAAATAGGGATGAGAACCTAATTTCTCACCTTCTTTACAATGACCTTTTAAACAAAATTTGATTTTTTATTAAATAAAATGACAGTGTACTGTTAATTACTCAATTTACACACAAACACTAGTAAAAAAAAACCCCTTGCGTGACGAAACACATATCGTCACGCAAAGTGAATTTGCTCGATGAAATATTAAACTTCGTCACGCAAAGTCTTGTGCGATGAAATTTTGCACGGCAAAACACTCATCGTCATGCAAAGTCACTTTGCGCGACAAAACTTTAAACTTTGTCGCGCAAAGTCTTTACAAAAATAAATAAAATAAAATAAATTATTTTTGAAATCTTTGCGTGATGTAATCCAAATATTTCATCGCCTAAACCAATTTATTTTTCGTTTTTTATTTAATATTATATTATATGTCACATCCCAGCCCGGGCCCCCACCACATCCTGGCCCCGACTCCACCGTAGTACAATATTGTCCACTTTAGGCCCAGACCATACCCTCACAGTTTTGTTTCTGGGAACTCACACGAGAACTTCCCAGCAGGTCACCCATCTTTGGATTGCTCTTGCACGAACTCGCTTTACTTCGGAGTTCTGATGGAATCCGAAGTCAGTGAGCTTGCAAAAGGTCTTGTGCTAGGTAGAGATGAGAATATACATATAAGGCTTACAGGATCCACTCCCCTTAGTGATGTGGGATGTAACAATCCACCCTCCTTAGGGGCCCAACGTCTTCGTCGGCACACTCGGCCAAGGATTGGTTCTGATACCAAATTGTCACATTCCGACCCGGGCCCCCACCACATCCCTGGCCCGACGTCCTCGTTGAAACTAGTTTCGTAGAATGTGTATAAGGTCAAGTGTACCATAACTAGTGTAAATATTTTAAATTGAAGATCGAATTCTTTCATTGTATTCATATAAGGTCAAGGAGTGTAGCTATAAAAAATCATCAAAATTGAAGTTAAAATGACCGTTAAATAGTGATTTTTTGTTTATAACCATCGAAAATTTTTGTCCCGTTACTTGATCTTTGAATGTTTGTTTTTTGCGATCTTTGGTGTATACGATCTCGAAGTATATATAAACATGTTTGACGATTGGATGGTTGAATGATATATATATTTATTAAGTAGCTTTAAATTTATTTATTTATTTTGTACGTATAACACTTAAGAAATTGAATGGTGTATATATATATATATATATATATATATATATATATATATTTATTAAGTAGCTTTAAATTTATTATTGTAGTTCGGATCGGGTTTTTGTTAGAAAAATAGAATATTGTGGGTCTTATGTAAAAAAAAAAAATTGAATTTAAAGGGAGTAAAGTCACATTTTCAGTAAATTTTATAATAAATTTTTTTTTTAAATGTAACTTGTGTGGCACCATAATGGGGTCGTTGCGCAAAAACCAATAGCGCGACGTCATAATGTATACATGCGTCGCACAAACCAATTTATTTTTGTTTTTTATTTAATTTTATATTATAATTTTAGAATATAGTTGTTTTCATAAGTTTTTATTATTTTTTAAAAACTTTGCGCGACGAATACCATTATTTCATTGCCTAACCCTTATTTAATTTTTCATTTATTTATTTTTATATTTTATATTGTTAAACTAAATTATTTCTTTATTTTTTATTATTTTCTTTATGGGACGAATACACATTTGACCGCCAAATTCGTCGCGCAAAATCCTTAAATTTGGACAAGAGCCAAAAATGGGACGAGGGAATTAAAAAAAAAAAAATTTAAAGACTTTGCTTGACCAATCATTCGTCGTGCAAAACTTTGCGTGACTAACACTTCGTTGCACAAAACTCTAAAAATTTGGGCGGGCGCCAAAAATGGGGTGTGGGAAAAAAAAATTTATAAATTTTTTAAGACTTTGTGCGACCAATATTTTGTCATGCAAAGTGATACGGTTTTTAAAACCAAAATATATAACTCCACAATTTTCTCAATGTCTTTCTCTACTCTTACCTCTCCTCTTTCTTTCCCTCTCCCCAAATCTGACCCTCTCTCTCTTCACTATCTCTCATTCTCACTCACTCTCTCATCTCTCTCTCACTGTCTCCTTTAATTCTCTCACACTCAGCCATCCCTCTCATTCTCACTACTCTCAATCTTGCCAAAAGGTATATTCTCCCCAAATTTTAATCTTTTTCTTTTCATTAATATTTTTTTTGGAGTTAATTTTAAGTATGGTGCAGGCTTTGGGTTTGAGTATAGAGTGAGGGGTGGAGTTTGGGGTCGGATTTGGGGTATACCAATTTTCGGGGAGATTATGCCAATTTTATGGTATTATTTTATGTTATGTTTTGGTTATTTGACCATAATTGTTTTTTTGTAGGGAATCGTCGAGACTTTGACGACTAAAGTTGAGGATTAGGACGTTATCAAACCATATCACCAGCCACTACCTGACACACCCCGACCCAGAAAGTCCACTTGGACCCTGAATCGAGCTGTGCTGGCCGACACCTGGAAGGTGACGAAGCCATAAAATGTGATAGTGTATAAAAAGTGAATAAATTTGAATCTAAAAGTGTCTAAATACCAGAGTACGCTACGAGTAGGAGCGAACCCATTTCACACGCGATGTCAGAGCATAAGTAAGGTACAGTAGTGTGGGTAAGAATCATACCCTTAAAAGTAGCCACCAATACTAAGATTAGCTATATATCCTCGTCAATACGAACTCAGCAGTTAAAACCTGAAGGGGTACAAAACAGAAAATGTGAGTAAGCTGTAAAACCAAGTTTCCCAAAACTATTACCTTTCAAACAGTAATAACCCCTCACTGTAATTCCCTTATCGTTTTCTATAGGACAGTACAACATATATACATATATCCAAACCATACTCAGAAATGACCAAAACCACGGCTTGCCATCAACTCCACCATGCATTAATAAGTAGGCCAAATGTACTTAATCAATACAAAATGATATGTCAGTCAGAGTCATCTAAAATGACATGTACAACTTATCCATATCTCATCAATCATGGCTAGCATATAAGTCGGAGTCACCTATAGTGACTTGTACGACTTATCCATATCTCATCAATCATGACTATCATATAAGTCGGAGTCACCTATAGTGACCTGTACGACTTATTCATATCTCATCAATCATGGCTAACCAATAGCTCAAAGTATACCTGCACACGAGTTGGAACCACCTAAAGTGGTATGTACGACAGGACTGGGTGTAAATAAATACGCTTAAGTGCTACGATCACGTGAAGACTGTGCGAATAATCGCGGGTCACCTACGAGTTGGAACCACCTAAAGTGGTCTGTACGACAGGACTGTGCACCTACCTTGGATCCAAGGTGAGCGTAAGGTGCGGGAGGTGAACATCACGTGAAGGACTGTGCTCTGGCCACGGGCGGGACACTAACACCGGGGTGCAGGTTTATGAGCTATACTATATCTCAACACAATCGTACTCGCTACCATCACTAACATCAACATGTACTCACCTGAAGCTTACCTGGGCGTCCTGCGTTCACCTTTGCACTTGAAAACATTCCCAATAATTATATGCAAGTAGTATACATATGGATATACCATGATGCAATCTAATACTCAACCATGTTGTAGCATTTTCAATTATAAACAATACGGTGTGAAATGTACAATCAATAACGCCCTACTCCCGAACTACTTATTTTCAGGGATAATTATCCATGACAACCCAATTAACACTAATTAACTAACTAATTCACAAAACTAAAACTTGCATTTACCAATTTCCTTCGCATTACTCAATTTCCCAAATAAGGCTTTTGTCTCAAATATATTATGGCTGCATCTAACGTCTCGTTAGACTACCTACGTACCCTAAACAGGGATCAAGCCATTCGTAGTTCATATAGTACTTCAAGCATTCACAATAATTATATATGAAAGTAATATACCTAATCAATTTAAAAGTATCGATAGAACTCTCAATAATATGTACGATAAAAAGGAAAAGATGCACTCACCTGGAGTCCACGCTATGATTCTTTAGCGCACGCATCGAGGTGTCCTAAATGATTGGTCCCTGTGACCAATTATCAAATCACATCTCAGAATTCTTATCCGTAGAATACGTAATTCACATAAAACACAACCTTAAGGGCATTCTAAAATAGTTTGAGACCCATTGACCACATGTCAACAGTCGATCAAAGATCGACGGTAGGGTCTACAACCCTGTATAACTCGACCCGAAAGATTCACATATAAGATTTCCAATCCGTAACTGCCAACGATCCACAATATGTTTCTAGAACAACATATTAAAATTTCATTACGATCCAACGGTCGGATCTCCGCCAATTGCCTAAAACAAGTGGTCGTGAACATTTATTTTACTAACTTACAAATCCAATTCAGGAAGATCCGTACGTCAAATTCCTAATCCATAAATTCCTATGATCTTTAAATATTACTTAATATAATGTATCCAATTTTGGTGACGATCCAACGGTCGGATCGTCGATTCACATTTTTATCAAGTAACGTATCGTAACAAATTTAGGTTCCAATGATCAACCTATGTCATTCAAATAACAAAACTGAATTCAAGACATTTGACATAGCCTAAAAATAGCATTGGCGGCCCACTGGCCACGTGCCGCCGCACACGCCGCCGCGGGTGGCGGTCGGCCGCCCCGACTCGTCGGAAAATCCAACTATTTCCAAAAATTCTCAAACTTCACAGAAATGAAGATCTCAGTGAGTGGAGCAACTTTCATACCTGACACGAAGTCCAAAAGTGGACGGAAGATGGTCAATTTTGCCCACAAAGCCGGCGGGTGCCTAAAACTTCCCGGTGTCGATTCGTCTTCTACAGTGGTCCAACGGGGTCAAGGTTGGTTGGGTTTTGCTCCTGGGATCATGGGCTACAAAGCCCAAGTGGTGGCATCGGCCATCACTTTGCCGATTTGCCGGAAAATAAAAAAGGGTGCCCGGAGCACCGTGAGAACCGCCAACTTTCGTGGCCTCAACCCGCCACATACCGTGGTTAATCAAGGTGGTTCTTGGGTGGGTTTTGTAGAGGGGAATGAGAGCTTCAAGATGGTGGTGGTGGCATCGAAAAACTCCACCGGAGTTGGCCGGAATCGACCTTAGAAAATGGTGGTTGCGAGTTGTAAAAACCCACGGGAAAGCTGGGATTTTTTTTTTCTTTTCTTTTTCTGATTGGGTCTCACCCTCTCCCTCTAATTTAATTGGTTCCTTCCTATTTGTGCCTAAAATCAGATTGGCCACTTTCCCACAAGGTGGGAATTCAAATAATTTATAACTAAACTTTAAATAGCCATTTTCAAACGTCCATAACTATACCGTTATAATCCAGACTCGCAAACGGCTTTCGCCTATGCGTTCACATCCACGAGTATTACGAGAATATGCTAAAAGAATAAGTCATACGTCTCTCTAGACGATGGTCAACATAAGTCAAAGCCCTTGCCTCTAGGGCAATTTCGTAAATTCACGCTTTTAAAATAAAATAAAAACGTAAAATTTGGAACGGGTTGTCACACTACCACCATAATAGACTTGTATTAAGATTTTATTATTGTACTTTGTTAATTTATGTGTACATTTTGAATACATTATATATATTGGATAACTTGATCACTATTTTTCATATGTAATTTTATTTTGAATATGTCAATTTAAATTAAAGTAATTAAAAAAAATAAAATCATACAATTAAATTAAATTTAAAAAGTAAAAATTCAAAAAATTTGCACTACCAAATATTTCGTTGCGCAAACAATTAATATAAGAGAAATAATAGAACAAAAAGTCAAAAACTTTGCGCGACAAAATATTTCATCGCGCAAAATATTAAATTAATTTATTTTAATTAAAAAATAAAAATCTTTGCGCAACGAATATTTCATTGTGCAAAATATTATATTAATTTAATTTAATTAAAAAACAAAAATCTTTGCACTACGTATTGTTTCATCGTGCAAAATATTAAATTAATTTAATTTAGTTAAAAAATTAAAAAACCAAAAATCTTTGCGCGATGAAGATTAATTTTTGTCGCGCAGACCCTATCTTCATAAGCTTTGCGTGACAAACCATGCGTGACCAAAATTTCGTCGTGCAAGGTTTTGCGCGACGAAATTGTATTTTGCGCAACAAACTTATTTCGTCGCGTAGAGTGTTTTTTTTGTGGTAGTGAAATGTGGGTTAGGTCAGTTGACTAGTGCAACAATGCAAGTTCTCACTCAGCTCTTTGTATAGTAGAGTTGTTTAGAATAGTCTTGTGTTTAAAATTAGCACTTTTAAGGTATGTTGTTTTCAACTATATCATAATATTATGATATTGGAACTATATAACACAACAATATTGGAATTGCTTTTATAATAACTAAAAGCACTTTCAAGTTGCTAAAATATTTCTGATTATGCTTGACAGAAAAAAAAGTTAAAAGTGTTTTTGTGTTTCAAAAAAGTTGAAGAAGCACGTGTTTAAGTGCTTTTCAAGGAAGTGTACTAGTGTGTTTCAAGAAAGCAGTTGCATTATTTTTTGTTAAAAATTTTAAGTGCTTCTAATAGAAGTGCTAGAAGCGGTGATATTGGAAGCACTTTTGAGGAGAAATTCTTTCTAAAGAAGCATTTTCAAAAGGACCATAAAACTACAAAAGCATCATTTACGTTTTGTACCCACAAAGTTTAATTCTTTTTGGTAGTCTTTAAAATGTATTGAGGAAACAACTCTAAGTTATAAATCGCATACTACTAGTTCATTCGTATGGCAAACTATTAGGGGGCGTTGATTGACCTGAATTGGGTTATCTAACATTAGTTCCATCTTTAACCAAAATATGGGGTTAATTGATACCTGGATAAGCTGAGACTACACATTTCCTCTATCAACTTATTTTAGACAACTTAAAATGAGAAGCCTAAATAGGAACACTCAAACCTAACCAAATCAATCCAAGCCAATCATATATATCAAATCTGCCTTCAAATCATCATCAAACCCTGAACTCTTCTTCTGAACCTATTTGCAGGTGGACTTTGCAAACTCCTTACTGCAACGACGATGATTTGATTGTTGAGTTTCAGGGAAGGTAGGTGGGGCTTGGAGAGTTGTCGTGGGTTGAACAAGTCCTGAGTGTACCAAACACCAAATAAGACTCCAATCCTAACTTATTCTATCCGATATACAAGTCCTATCCGATCCAAACCACCAAATGAGGCATAAGAGAGTGGTGAGGTAACCTTAAGGGCTTATGTGTTGACTAAACATTGGTAGGAAGTGGTTCTCAATCTCTCATTTCATATAAAAGCAACTTACATGTAATGAGTTCACCGCTACATGATTTTCTCAGAGATCTGTATGGATGGGGCATCCTTAAACAACAAAGTCACAAATTAAAAAGCTCAAGAATTTACTAAACAAAACACTTAATATATCCATAAGGTTTTTCATACAATATATTACAATATCCCTCGATGTGTTTTCATGTTTTGAAAACGTTGCATGACAACTTCATTAACAATACCATCAAATATCTCTCTCTATAAAAATAACCATATTATCATTCATCCACTGATCTCATCCAATTTCTCAATCGATTGTTCTCATAAATTTCATGGCCAAAAATGCACTTTCAATGGTGATAGTAGCAACTTAAGGAGTTGATGCTAATATAATGTCTCTCATGTAGGTTTGCTTTATGCAACATGTACATTTTTCTCAAAAAAAAAAAAAAAAAAAAAAAAGAACTTAGTGGGGGCATCCATCCCCTGGGTCTAAGGTGGCTTTGCCTATGGGTTCCCGAAGCTGTAACACATTGTCATGTAGAGAAAATCTTGCACATTACACTAAATTATTGAACAAAAAACACTACGTAATGATGAACATGTTTCATATAAGTCATTCTCCTTTCATACACACATCTTCAAGGTACTCATAACTATTTGCTTTAGGAAATCAATAGAGAGATAAAACTGTCACAATGCTTGTGGGTCACATAGATGAGGATGGCGTTGCAAACATACACATAATTCGGTCCAAACCTTTTTGCTTGGCTTGGTTGGTAAACAGTATCTAGTCAAACTAAACCCAAATCTTATGGCATTATTATTTGAACATGTGTCCTACAGTTCTCAATATATTAAACTATTACAGAAATACCTATCTCGTGAATCTTGTAGGTGAAGATCCGAAAGAGAGAGAGAGATGCATGCAAATGCATGCATTGATGATAACGTTATGCATATTTTGGCACGTCACCTTTTGTACTTGAAATTTGCAGTTGAACAGAAGTAGTTGAGATGTGGTTGGCCTTAGCTTTTACCCTAGCTAGGGTAAACAACATAGGGTTATACCAAAAACGGCAATTAAAACCATCCTCTCATAATTCAACCCTAAGCAAACAACTTCTCTCTCTCTCTCTCTCTCTCTCTCTCTCTCTCTCTCTCGCTCTCCCTCTCTCTAACTTTGTTCGTGTACGTCAGTCCAACTTCTTCTCACCTTCCACCACCTCGCTGGAGAGGACTTCGTATATACTTCCCTCCATCAAACATTCTCGTTTCCTTTCACATCATTATTCTGATTATTCAGTAATTATAATTAGATCACTCCTATTAATTATAAATGGAGGATCATCATCAACAGCATAATCCACCTCCATTAACCTCCCAATTGCCGCCCTTATCGTTACCATTCTTGTTGCCCCCGCCACCCCAAAACCCTCCTCTTCCTCCTCCCTATCTCTTCACACCCTCTTCATCCTCCTCACTGATGACCAACCCTCCTGATCTTCTAGACATTGATTGGGTCAGCCTTCTCTCTGGTGGTACTCAGGCGGTTGGCTGGCTTAGTCATGATCAGATTAATAGTTTTAAGCCTATGGCTATGGTGGACAAAAATATTAGTGGCTCTGCTGGGACTATTATTAGTGAATCTGCAGATCAGGAAGAAAAGTTGGGTATTAAAAGGAAAGCTGGGGGTAGGATGAGAAAAGCAGCGGCAAGCCGACCTAGGTTTGCGTTCCATACTCGGAGTACGGATGATATTCTTGATGATGGCTACCGCTGGAGAAAATATGGACAGAAAGCCGTCAAGAATAGCTCATATCCCAGGTTTATTCATTATTTTTTCTTTTATAAATATTATAAATATGAACACATTGTTCATACCATGTATCAATATAGCTAGGGAACAAATTTTATTATTCTAGAAAACAAAATTTTGAAAATAATGAATACTGGTTACTTCGCTGGCTAGTGAATCAAGGGAATCTGAGACATAAACGAAGTATGATATGCATATATTCATCGTTTTAGCTGCTTAATTTGTCAGAACTTGTGAATTCTCTAATGAACATAGGGAATCAAGTTATTTAGTCAAATTGTTTGCATGACTAGGGTTTGTCTATAATATTTAATATAGCAAAACATTTCTAAGCCTGACCCCAGAAGAAAATTGAGTACATGAATATTAATTGTCATTTGAAGTCATCAGAAATTTATGATCCAAAATTTCAAAAGTTCAAAATCCGAATCCTATATGTACTTTTAATAGCAAAATATGAATCTGACAAAAAAGTATATTGTTAGTAGAAAATACAATTCTAACAAAACATTTTTCCCACAGAAAAAAGCTCCCAAGTCGTTTAAAATACCAATATTAAATTGATTAGGGAAATTAGACTAATTTATACCATAAAGAAGAAGCCATTAATTGGACCAATCATATAGGTACATTATGTTCTAGCTAGCAACCTTTGAGGTTGTCTAGCTAGCATCTTGAATCCAAAACTCCTGTAATTATTTGGTTATGTGTATTATATAGGATAGGACCTCCATATATAACTGTGTGACAATATATATGCAGTGAATGATTCAAAAATTTATATGTTGGGGTAGTTTATTTTTGTCCAGCTAGTTAAGCACAATGATATTATTAGGGCATTTACTCAATTAATTATGTATTGTAGGAGCTATTATCGCTGCACACATCACACATGCAATGTGAAAAAACAAGTCCAGAGGCTGTCTAAAGACACGAGCATCGTCGTGACAACGTATGAAGGAATTCACAATCATCCTTGCGAGAAACTCATGGAAACCCTAACTCCTCTACTGAAGCAAATGCAGTTCCTCTCTAGGTTTTAATTAACAAGTTCACTATATTTCATCTTTCATTGGCATTTGTACTTATATATTAACCCTTTGCACAAGTTGGCGACAGATTTGTAGATCAAGTGGGTTAAGAAAGTTTACTTTGCATCCCAGACTATGAGTCATGTGTTCAAGTCCCCTTCCCTTAGTATCCTCTTGTATAAAAAAAAAGAAAAGAAAAAGGGAATTGTTATTAGCACCTCAAAAATCTCATTCTACACTCCAACTTTCTATATTAGGAAAGAAAATACACTTGTGAGGAGTGTAGAATGAGATTTTTGAAGTGCCAATAACACTTCCCAAAAAAAATTGTACACATTAACTGTTGACTATGTGATCAAGAAAAAGAAATTAAATGTGATCAAAGTACCTGCAGAATCAATATTAGTATATGTTATGCATTAGGCTTTAGTCTTTTGTATATTTTGTGTTACTAGATATACATATGTTTAGACTCCTTTTTTTATTCTTGCTTTCTAAATGATATGCTTGTGAATAGTGTTACAATTGCTCCACTTGTAATTGGGAGGTCTCGAGTTAAAGTCTCATGAATGGCGAGTTTAAAACCTAGTTATAGCTTGCCCATTGGCAAGTTGTATAAAATATGAGACACTAAAATCCTTACCCTGGTTAGAATAGAATATCGCTCAATAAAAGAATGATAACATTTTGGTTGACAGTGAGACATAAAGCCTGAAAGAAAGAAAAACTATAGGGATTTTTTAACTTTAATCCTTCAAGAACATTGAAATTTAAAATAAACCTAGTGTTAGATTATATATAGATTATAGACTTATAGTCCCTTGATGTGTCCTTAATTCAAAATAATTAATGTGCATTTTATTTAATGTCTCCCATTAAATATATAAATTTATTAATATACAAATTTTAATTTATTTTTTGACCAAAAAAAAGTTTTTTTCTTTTTAATTTATTAATTTTATTTAACATTCTTCAAACTTGAAAGACTCAATTAATGTACCTAAATGTATGTACCGAAATGTATTATATTGAACTAATGTATTTAAATGCTAGTATCGAAATGTATGTACTGAAATATATGCACCGAAATGTATTATATTAAATTAATGTACCTAAATGTATGTACCGAAATGTTGCACTGAAATGTTAGTACCGAAATGTATTATATTGAATTAATGTACCTAAATATTTGTATCAAAATATGTATACCTAAATGTATGCACCGAAATGTATTATAATGAATTTAATGTACCTAAATGAAGAAGACAAAGTACATTGAAATATATTGTATAACAAAAATTAGTTTAAATGTTTACAACAATATATATTATGATAAATGAAATTAAAATTAAAATTATAACGAAATAAAATTAATACATTAAAATTAAGAAGAAAAAGATAAATAATTAAAAAATCAAAATGTAATTAACAAGTGAGGTTATTAATGTATCAATGGACTAAAATTATATTTTGATCTTACTCATGGTTTTAGTCTAAAAGTCATCTTTGCCAAATATTAGAATGAAGTTTTTTAAAAACTATATCAAACTATCTCAAGGCCAAACGATCTCAACTATATCAATAACCAAACGAGATTGACAAGATGGAGGAGTTTGCTAAAAAAAGACTAGATCTAAACCCAAATGAGCCAGTTCATCAATAAAAAAATTCATTTTCCGATATATAGTATGCCAAATTTCAAAAGACCAATTATGGTGCATAAAATCACGATAATTTGTAATCAAACTCCCCAAAAGTTGAATATCAACTTTGGCATTTAAAAGCAAGTCCACAGCAAAGGCAGAATTAGATTCAACCAAAATATTCTTATATCCCTTATTTTGCACAAGTTGCAAAACATACCCCAAATTTCAGCAATTAGAATCTCACCTCAACAAAGGTTGTCACAAAAACCCGCAACCTCTTGCCATGAAGAATTTCTGAAGACCCCACCATCGTTAATAAAATTAGCCCTTTATAAGACCTATCAACATTACATTTTACCTAAGCCCTTTGGAGGATGTTCTAAAGAATATAAGGCACGAGATCGAGGAGGATCAAGGAAACCCGTTAGCCTAAAACCAATCCTTCAAGTAGGCAGTAACAACATACTTAGGATCCGAAGGAACAAAATCCTACTCAAAAACTCTTCTTCCTCGAATGCCAAAGGAACCAAACCATATATTACTATTTAAGTGGACTGGACCTCAAGCAACCGAGCCTAATGGTTTTTGTGGTTCTTGAGGCTTTCTCTAGTGAACATCAAAAGTGTAAATTTAAGTTACACATGTAAATAAGAGCCATTGGATCTTTTAATCTAATGAAATCTAATGACTCATGTTCATATGTCACTACAAGAAAAATTGCCACTGCACACAAAAAAAAAAAAAAAAAAAAAAAAAAAAATATATATATATATATATATATGTGCCCTATGAGGCTTAAGGACACCAATATAGGTGTCTTATAACAATAGCAATAGTGCAACAACTTAAATATTATTTGTGCTCTCTACGGACGTGCCCTTTGGTCATAGGGCACAATATAGCATTCTGGACTCAAAGACTTAGCACAAATAAGAGCTATTTTGTGCCTTTGTTCTGACGACATGTCAGATGGCTTTTCCAAGCCATGTTAGCACAATTTTGTTATTGTGCCCAAAAAGTTCAATATTAGAGAAAAACAAATCTAGATATTACAAACAAGCTTTTACAATTTAGTTCTACAAACAATCGATTTATACTAATAATGACAATAACAATTCTTAATACATGTTTTCTGACACACCCTAACCTGGAATGTCCGCTTGGACTCCGAATCAAGCTGTGCTGGTCAACATTAGAAAGGTGACGCAGCCATAGAGTGTAGTGATGTGGAAAATATGAATAAATTTAAACCTAAAAGTAACTAAATGCAAGAGTGCACATGTGAGTGAGATTGAACCCATTTCACATGTGATGTCAGAGCATAAGTAAAGTACAGTAATCTCCTATACCAACATTTGCCAAGAATCCTCGTCGACACAAAAGCGCTGCCACTAAAACCTGGAGGGGTGAAAAACAAGGGTGTGTGGGCCTAAAAATCAAACTTTATAAAACTTTTTCGAAAACGTAATAACCCCTTGCTATAAAGCAAGTATAGTTTCCAAACATAATATATTACATATTCTAAGAAAACACTTACCATAAACAATAATATCTTGAAAACATGCAATAATTCCCAATATTTCCGCATATAAACATATAACATCCAGTAATTACAATATATTGCATAAATAAACATATCATATCGAGTGCTCATCGACATATGCTGACAAACAAGTTTATGCAAAGATATTCTGACGCGAACAAGACTAGGTGTAATAATGATTTATGCTCTAGTACTACAATCACGTAAAGACTAGCGCTATGTGTATCACATATGAGCCCTACACTAGTACAAAAAACACTTTGCGCAACGCAGGTCCTTCGTCGCGCAAAGTCAAAAAACGTCGCGCAAAGGCAAAAAACGTCGCACACAAACCGTCGCGGCAAGGCAGTGACAGAAGGCTTTGCGCGACGCAAGTAACCCTATCGTCGCGCAAAGACACTTTGCGCGACGTATTTTGCGCGACTCAACATCCGTCGCGCAAGTTTCTTTGCACGACGCATGTAAAGGCTTCGTCGCGCAAAGTGTCTTTGCGCGACGTATTTTGCGCGACTCAACCTACGTCACCCAAGATCCTTGTGCGACGTATTTTGCGCGACTCAACCTACGTCACTCAGGATCTTGCGCGACGTATTTTGCGCGACCCAACCTACGTCACTCAAGATCCTTGCGCGACGTAGACTATAGTCGCTCAAAGTGTCTTTGCGCAACGCATGTTCCCAAGTTGCGCAAAGATACTTTGCGCGACGCAGTCTACGTCACGCAAAGATACTTTGCGCAACTTGGGAACATGCTTTGCACGATGTATTGTATGTCGCGCAAAGTGGAAATTTGGTTTTGGTAAAAAATATTACTTTCTTAATTTTTAATAATATTGTAATTAAATTCTAAATAATAATTAATTAACCAAAGAAAAGTATTTAATTATACAATATATGAAAATGTACATACAAGATGTCCAAATAAAAAAGAAAAAACTACAAGTAATCTTCTAGGTGAAGTGGCTACTGGGTATCGGCAGGGTGAAGTGGCTCGGAGGTTGAAGGTGTAGCAAGATCAGGTATTGGTAGTGAGATTTGGAGGCCGGTCATCTGTATGGCTCGTATAAGATCTCTCATCTGTCCGTCATAAGTATGCAGCTGCTCGCCCTGGGCCCTTATCTGCTCCTTCATCTGCTCACCCTGGGCCCTCATCTGCTCGCCCTGGACCTCAAGCTGACCCTTTATGGTTATCACTTCCTCCTTCAATGAATCGACCTCTGTGGTGTTTGATCTGGAAGAAGAGGCACCAGTCTCACGAAGTCGTGCTTTCCCTATGCACCGAACAACCTTGCCGTGACGACGACCGAAGTTCTGATCTAGGACATCAGTCAAAATCTGAAAACCTGCATCATCAGGTACTGTGACGTCCTCAATTGGGGTCTCCGGGGGAAGTTGCGATGTTGCTTCTTGGAGAACAGTAGTGCTCTTTTCCACCATAAGAGCCTGTAATAATAAAGAAAAAACATATATATAAATAATATTTGAACGATTCATACATATAAGAATAATAACAATTACATATACTTACATGAAGCTGCCCAGCGGTCTCATCTCCAGGTCGAACGTAAACGTCCTCGAACATGTCGATCTCTGGGAACTTAGAACCCTCCTGAAGAAAGAAAAAAAAACATTAAGAAAATTTTATTAATCAATAATAATAAATAAATTGTATAAAATTTCTAAATTAATATACTTTTACCTGACGTCGTGTCTGAAGCCTATATGAAAAGGGCTTCGAACCAGAATGGTGGAGAAGTGTCTTTGACTCCCGAGCTATCTTGCCAGCAACAGATTTCTTCTGTTAAACACACAATATACATGTTAATGCGACTATTTGAAATAAATTAATAAAAAAAGATTTAAAAAATAACTAAAACAATAATAAATTATTATTCAAATATTATGTACATACCACAAATTTTGGGTCCGTAAAATGTTTGAAAAGCCATTCCCAATCCTCTGGCCGGTCCCTCAACTTGCTTGGGCAACCATGTAGGCGAGCAATCTCCGGAGTATCCCATAGCTTAAAATGCGTGTGAAGATAGTTCTTCCAATGTTTCTACCGGATTGCTAAGGTCTCATCTAAGTAGGCCTTGACCTCGGGAAATATATCATCAAGATCGAAAATTACCTACGAATATGAAAAACAATAAAATAATAGTAAGAAATATAATAATATTAAGATAATATATTTTGGTTTTTAATATTTGTAAACAAAACTAAAAAAATGATATTGAATCCGAATTTGTTTATTTAGATGAAGAAAAGAATGCAAGAATCGGAAAAATAATTTATGAACCCAATGACATTCATGAACAAGCAACTCAGACATGGCATAAAGTACAAGATTATAATAAACAAGAATCGATAAGATTAGCTTATGAATTTGAAAAAGAAACAGAAGAGGTAATTTCAAAAATTGATGAAATAGATCAAAATGAATTAAATAACGAGATACAAGAGTTGGATGATTTAATTTCATTACTAGATTCGATACATACCTAAGTAATCCAGTGAGTCAAAATGAATATACAGAACATCAAGAAGAACAATATTTTTATGCAGAACCAAGTAGTTAAAGGTTAAAAATTAATATACTAACCGACAACTTGTCTCGCACCAAATCCTTCGTCCAATCTGGAATTTCTGCCCATTTCTCCCACTGCATAGGACAAATTTGTTTAATAACAACACCACAGCTACTAGCGATGATGCTATGTTGTTGAGCTGTAGCCGCTCCACGATGTAGTGGGTCATACTCAATCTTGATCTTGGAGCCAGTCAAACGTACACTCTGTGCCGGCTTCAGCATTCGACTAGGCCCCCTAGTTTTTTTTTTAGCTGGCCAAAAATACTTAAATGGTGAAAACCCAAAGCTTAAATTTTCACAAAAAATTCAACATAACTTCCCCTAATAGTATAGCATTTCCCAAAATGATAATATAGCATTTCACAATCCAACATAACTTCCCCTAATAGTATAGCATTTCACAATCCAACAAATTTTTAGCATCATAAAAATAATAATTTTAAAATGAAAAAAAAAAATACAACGTAGTCATCAAGAATTAGAAAAAAAACTACCTGGATGGGAGGCCTCACCCTCGACTCTGGATGCTGCGGAAGTGTGATCAGAAGGGTCCGGCTCACGACGACGTCGGTGAGGTCGTCGTGCACTGAGCGGGTGAATGGATACTGATGACGTCGATGAGACAGGCACCTGGGGCCCCATAGGAGTAGCCTCAGTAAGGGGTGTAGGAGGCGCATTGGTCACGCTCCGACGACGAGTGATCAAATACGACATCTATACACTTAATTTGCGTCGGCTTCGAGTTTGGCGTCACTGCCTTGCGAACGAGAGGGAGAAAGATGAGTCTTAAAAATCAAATTCGGATTCAATATATGGGAAAGAGGGAAAGAGGGAAAGAGGGAAAGAAAAAGGGAAAAAGGGAAAAAGGGAAGAAGGAAAGAGGTTTATACGGGAGGGAAAGAGGGAAAGAAAGAGGGAAAATCAAGTGGTCTATTAATTATATTAAGTGGTCTATTAGATTAAGAGGGAAAGAGGGAAAGAGGGAAAGAGGGAAAGAAAAAGGGAAAAAGGGAAGAAGGGCTCACACAATCATCCATGTGGTGACAAATGCTTCATGTCCGGTTACAGTTGTCAAGGGCTCACACAATCATTTTTTTTAATTAGAGTGGTATTATCCGCATATAATATTAAGTGGTCTATAAGAAAGAGGGAAAAAGGGAAAGAAAGAGGGAAAATCAAGTGGTCTATTAATTATATTAAGTGGTCTATTAGATTAAGAGGGAATTATCCGCATATAATATTAAGTGGTCTATAATGTTACCTCAAATTGTCCAGAATTGCTAATGGAGGGGATGAGCTTTGCAATGTGAAGGGATACATCATTGTCATTCTATCACCTATGCAAATATCTCCATCATCATCACATTCAAATCAACTTTAGTTAATTGAATTAACTTTAATAATTGTAATAGGAAGTAATGATTATGTCCAACCTTCGGGACAACATTTGTAGAAAAACTTTAGTTAATTGAATCAACTTTAGTTAATTGAATTAACTTTAATAATTGTAATAGGAAGTAATAGGAAGTAGAAAAACCCCGCAATAATATATTATTCTAAAAAAAACCCATAATAATTTTTTTTACATATATTATTCAATTCCATCTTCTCCTTGGTGATTGCATTGAGGCTTGATCTTGGTGATTCCACAGGCTTACTCGTGAACTGGGCTGGAAGATTCTTTTGGTTTCCTCCAATCGTTGATTTTCCACAGGCTACTCTTGAACTGGGCTGGAAGATTCTTTTGGTCTCCTCCACTCGTTGATTTTTCTTTGTGCTACTCTTGAACTGGGCAGCAGGATTCTTTTGGTCTCCCCCGAAGGTCTGAGCTTCCTCCTTTTATCTGTTTCTTTGTTCAATCTTTCCAATTCGTATTGAAGAGGGTTAGAGGATAGCTCAGCATATGCAGTTGTTGCTTGTCTCCACATGCTACAATGTATCATTTTCACTTGCCTTACTTGCTCCCCTTTGCAGAAGTGGTCCCTTCTCCGGAAGTGTATCAACCGTTGAAGATGACTACTCGAGAGCAACGCTAGGTAAGCAACCAGGGAATAGCTTCCAGGCAGTCGGTTCCAGATCGAAAGACTGACTCCAAGTGCCGGCTGATTGCTTCTTTCACTTTGCCATGCGAGTAAGAACAAGGACAAAGAAAAAGACAGGGAAAGAGCATGATATGAGATACTTTTGCTTTTGACCTTGATGATATGAGATACCTTTGCTTTTGAAGAAGCGGTGAATGAATCAGCACATGTATTTGTTGTGCTTGTCTCCACATGCTTCAATCTACCGTTTCCTCCTGGGTTATATGTACTCCAGGCATCTAGTATCTTCTTTGGGGAAGAAGAAAAAATTCAGTATTTCGAAAGGCTTTGCTGGGAGTGCGCCCTCAAAGGTGAGGAAGAGTTGGGCATTTTCTTCAGGTCTGCCTTGCCATAAAAGATGAAGGTCGACATATATAGGGATTTCTCAATAGCAAGTGGTGGTATTGTTCTTTTACCCTTGTCGACAAAAGTTCTGAACAACGCCTCTTCGATTTCTGAACGACGCCTCTTCCATTTCTGAACTTCAAATAGTGATGACTCTTCGATCTTTGAATAAGCGGCCCTTCGATTTCTGAACAAACGCCTCTTTGATTTCTCGAGCCCAGAGCCAAACGGCTCTCTTCTGTCCATTCCCATCCCCTGTGCAGAAGGATAATAATATTATTTGTTGTAAACCCTGAAGCCCTTTGTTCTCTCTAGAAAAATGAGAGACATCTCTCACTACTCTCATTTCAAACCTCCACGCGTCTTCAACTTTGTCAGAGATATGAAAAGCCGAGATTGTGTCTGAAGAGTGTTGACGAAATTTACGCAGGAAAATCCGGTGGTTGTGTCACAAAGTCTTTATAGAGGTGATCGATCACCTCTAACATGCACACTTTGAAGATTGCCCATCCGTGAAAATCGTCTCCGACCCTTTGAGATTTTATTCCGTCCAACCCTTCTCTTTTAACATCTTTGAAAATGGCTAACCCATCTAACATTTGCTTAGATTTGAGTTTCAGCAGTGCTCTGGTTGCGCCGCGTCAAGGTAATGTATGGTGCCCGTCTTTCTTATCTTCTAATGGCCCTCTTACAGGTGAAGACTCCGTGATGACGGATGCAACAACAGCTACGATAGTAGCTAGGAACCTCCTTACTCCCAAAGATAGTAGGCTGCTTTCAGGACGGTCCGATAAGTTGGCCGTTCAAGAGTCCCTCGCTCTCAGTGTTCAGTGTGCAGACTCTATGTCCAACATGGGCCAACGCCTGCTTGCTCGATCCCGTCAAGTGGAATCATTGATGGCAGAGGTGGAAAATCTTAAGCAAGAGATCAAACAGCTTAAGTATGAGAATAGAAGTTTGCATGTGCTTGCAAATAACTATTCGACGGGTATGAAGAGGAAGCTTGATGAGCTGCAAGAATCTGAAGGTCGAATTCAAAGTGACCATCAAAGGCTTGCGGCTTATCTCCAGAGGCACCTTTTTCCTGGGTCATCTAGCGTTCCACCCAGTATTGAGGCCTCGAATGCTCTATCTTCGATGCCTCCTGCTCCGATGCCTTCCGCTTCGATGCCTTTCGCTTCTAGAGTTTTGCCACGTAGTGGGGCTTCACGTAAACAACCTTTGTGAAGGCTCCATCATTCTGCCATGTTTTTTTTTTTGTTTTTTTTTATTTTTTTTATTTTTTATTTTTATTTTTTATTTTTTATGAACATGTTTTGTTTTATTCAGTGTATTGTTTTATTTTTTATTTTGTTTTATTTTTTATGAACATGTTTTGTTTTATTTTTTTTATTTTTACTCCAGGATATGTTCACGAATCGGATGAGAACTCCGAGTCATAAACTAGTACCTAAAACAAGAAACAAAACAAGATTAAGAATCTGGAATAAAATAAAAACAAACGAAAATAAACAATCCAAGGGATTAGCAAAGTTGCTAATCCCCGGCAACGGCGCCAAAATTTGATGCGAGATTTATACGCACACAAATTAAACCCTTAAAACACTAAAACAACTAAACGCTTAAAACACTAAAACAAACCAAAATACTCAAACATCACCCAAAACACTAAAACCCGTTTTGCTTATAAGTACAAAATAAATAAATTAAAATCTACTCAGTAAATACATATATGAAAACAATGAATTGATTCGATCATCAATTTAAAACATTTACAAAAGTCTTTTTTTTTGCGCGACGCAGTTGTACATACGTCGCGCAAAGTCTTTTTTTTTTTTTTTTTTAAAAAAAACCCGTTTTGCTTATAAGTACAAAATAAATAAATTAAAATTTACATTGTAAATACATATACCATTGAATTTGATAGGAAATGCATTGTACGAAACTAATTTCAACGATCCAACCGTCAAACTTGTTTGTATATACTTGGAGATCTTATACGTCAAAAATCGCAAAAAACAAACATGCACAGATTAAGTAACGGGACAAACCTTTTCGACGGCTCTAAGTGTTAGTGTTTTGATGGGATACGCATTGTACGAAACTAGTTTCAACGATCCAACCATCAAACTTGTTCGTATATGCTTTGAGATCGCATACGCCAAAAATTGTAAAAAACAAACGTGCAAAGATCAAACAACGGGACAAACCTTTTCGACGGCTATAAACGAAAAATCACGATTTAACGGTTATATTAACTCCGATTTTGATGATTTTTTACAACTACACTCCTTGATCTTGTATGAATGCAAGAAACTCATTTGATCATCGATTTCAAATATTTACACAAGTGGATACCACAAAATCTTATGTTATACTTGATGAAAGCATAAATATACTCCAAGTGTTAGTGAATCTAATGTTTTGACAGGATACGCATTGTACGAAACTAGTTTCAACGATCCAACCATCAAACTTGTTTGTATATGCTTTGAGATCGCATACGCCAAAAATCGCAAAAAAAAAAAATTGTAGAGATCAAATAATGGGACAAAACTTTTCGACGGTTATAAACGAAAAATCACGATTTAACGGTTATTTTAACTCCGATTTTGATGATTTTTTATAGCTACACTCTTTAACCCTATATCAATATAATGAACTGATTTGATCGTCAATTTAAAATATTTACACAAGTGGATACCTCAAAAGAAAAAGGCAATGCAAGAACCCTAAAAGAAAAGGAAAAGGGCAAAAAAACAAAAAAATTAATAAAAAGGGACTTTGCGTGACGTAGTACAAAATATATAAATTAAAATCTACTTACTAAATACATATACCATTGAATTTGATGGGGGTACGAAATTAGATTCAATGATTCAACCGTCAAACTTGTTTGTATATACTTTGAGATCGCATACGCAAAAAATCGCAAAAAAAAAAACATTCAGAGATCAAGTAACGGGACAAAAAATTTCATCAGTTATAACCAAAAATCACAATTTAATGGTTATTTTAACTTCGATTTTTATGATTTTTTTACAGGTACACTCCTTAAGCCTACGTCACGCAAAGTTGGCAAAAAAAGGGTAAAGTATTCTTTGTTTGGTGCCAAGATCTTGCGCGATGCATAAAACGTCGCGCAAAAGGCATTTGCGCGACGGAACTTTGCGCGACTAAGGCTAACGTTGCGCAAAATACCTTTGCGCGGCGCAGGAGCTAATGCGTCGTGTAAAGCTGTTTTGCGCGACGCCACTCTTTGTTGCGCAAAGTTTCGTCGCGCAAAGTCCTTTTGCGCGACGTTTTGTGTTTTTGGTCGCGCAAACATACTTTGCGCAACGAAATGTTATGCGTCGCGCAAAATTCAGTCGCGCAAACATGTTTTTCTACTAGTGCTAATTGCCTATAGCAATCTAGGACATGACTAGCACCTACAATGGATCTAAAGTGAGCATACGGTGCGATGTGAACATACACGTGAAGACTGGCTTGGCCCGGGCGAGTACTAACACCAGTGTAGTACATGATGAGCAGATAACGTAAATATAATCATGCAACAGAAAAATTGATAATTCTACTCAACATAATACTATTCATGACCATAAATATAATTAAGGCATCCTTTTGGATTTATAATGATCTCATGATTCTCATCATTACGACATTTTTGTGTAAACATTAATTTAATTATGGCATCACGTAGGAAATTCATTAATATATATATTTATATACATATATATATATATATATATATATAAAAGAAAAGACCCACTCATAGATACTTGCAAGATCACATCCGTTCGAGCTAGGAAAGCCGGAGTCTCCGATAATAATCGCACCTAAGCATGATATTAAGGCCCATTAATAAAACTCAATTAAAACGTTTGAATTTGAAAAAATGAATAGGGAATTCAGAATCAGGGCGTCAAAATTCATTAAGAAGGGGTATGAGCAAATTCTGTAAAAGTCAATGAAAAGTCAAAGGTCAGCCAAAAAGCCAACCGAGCCGCCAAGGCGGTCAACTACGTTAAAACTTTGGAACTTCACTAAACAGATGTCAAAAATAGACTCGGGGCATCGAAATTAGCCCAAAAGAGGTCTTGACAAAAATATGTAAAATCAACGCAAGGAATATTCCAGATTCGATTTCATAAATGGGTCTTGGGATCTGGTTCGGGTCGGTTTGCAAATTTGGGTTTGGGCTAATCGGGTTGGGTCAATCCGTTTTGGGCTCACGGGTTGCACCCACCGGACCTAATGAAGAAGAAAACCGGATTTGGCTTTTTGGATGGAAATTTTCAACAGCTCTGATAGGGGTCGAAACCTCAACCATTTTCTACAATTCAAAAGCCAAAATGAAGCTAAGGACGTAAGGAACAAGTACATACCTAAGTTAGAATAAGCCGTGGCTGGAGTTGGTTGGAAATGACCTGCAAAAATCTCGAGTCCCGTAAAAAAATCTGGAGAAATTTCCCCAAGTTGATTCTGCATTCAAACATCACCAAAAACTCTCAAAATTACCCTAATCATACTCCAAAACAAGATCTAAGAAGTTCTTGGAGGGGGGTTTGAGGTTTACCTTCGTCGAGAACAGTGAGAATTTGCCGGAGAAAGTCTTGAACAGTGGTGCTGCCATTATGCATAGAGAGAGAGATAGGAGAAAGAAAGTGACCACGTCAGGGCTCAATGTTTGTGACATAGGTGGTCAGGTGGTTGTGTGGTTCCCGGTGTTGCTGGGTTTCATAGAATGAGAGATAAGGGAGTCAGAGAGAGTGAAGGAAAAGACATCGAAAATGTTTCGAGAGAGTTGGGGAAGATTGATACGTGGCAATAGAAAGAAGTTAGTCATGTGTGGGCCCCATTGGCCACAAAAATCACACCAGAAAATAATAAAATATCTAAAATTCAAATTTACTAAAACACTTTCAAGTTTTGTAATTCCGTAAAATTTTAATCGTAACTCCGATTTCGATTTCACTTACACCCACGCGTTCGTAGCAATGAATACTACACTAATACGATAAAAATAGCAGCTCATACGCGTTGTGGAATGACAGTCAACGAAAGTCAACAATCTCGCCTCTAAGGGCATTTTCATCAATTCACTCTTTTCAAAAATTAAATATTGTAAAATCAAGGATGGGTTCTAACATTTTCTGCTATGAAAATAAAGTCAACTAAATCTAAGAATTTAATGGCTTCCAAATTGAAATCATGATTCTTATTCTTTACCTGATGAGCTATTGTAAATCTTTCCTCCACAGATCAACCACAAACCAACAAATATTGTATCTTGTCTTTCGAGTTCTAACGGTGAAGGACTAGTCCCCAATGCTAAAACCACAAATCACAGTATAAAGTAATAAGGAAACTGCATAAAAGCCTTTAAAAATAAAACCCAACAAAATTAGCATATTTATATTACATCTAAAGCCTAAAAACAATTATCAAACGAATATTAAGCATAATTTTAAATTTAAGTCCAAATATTTAGTGGGAAACACGTAAATCACTTACCTCAAAGTTTGCCTCCAAATATTTAGTGGGAAACTGGGTAGCCATGCAACCACGCCAGAAACTGGGTAGAGGTTCTAAAATCTCTTTTGAGGTTAAATCTCAACCAAACGCAACATCCATACATTAAATTAAAGCTGGAGATATAAGGAATAATATTATACCAAATTTGAGGCGATAGTCGGCTGGAGATGACTAGAAAATGGCCTAGAAGGTCTCGTTCGTTTTTTGTGCCTTCGATGTAAATCACTACGCAAACTTGAAATCAAGCATGCAAGGCTTGAACTAGATCTAGGGAGGTTGTAAGTGACCTAATTGGGTTTGGCCTTGCCAAAACTACAAGGATTTGGCCAGAATCATTGCTGAAGTTTTCTACAACTGGTTGGGAACTGGATAAGTTAGTTTTTCATTCCAAATCACAATTGCAGAGAAAACCATATGGATGCCCAAAAATCAAATTAGAATGACAAGAGAAAACCATTTGTGGTGTTTTCGAGACTCACCTTTATTGGAATCGACAAAATCTTTATCGAAAAAAATTCTCTTTTTTGTTGAAGCTAGTTCGAGGGTTCCCATTTGAGTTTTGTGGATGCAGAGGTGAGGAAAAGGGTTTGTGGTGAGGAAAGGGTCGTGGGCATTGTGATTGGCCATGTGGTTCGTCGTATTGAAAATGTGCCCTAAACCCAATCAATGTGATGATACTTTATGGACATTTCACATGTTAAATTAAACTAGTTTAATATAAGGGTAAAGATTATTGTTTAAAGCTATCTCATATAAATCTTATACGCTTAACCAATAAGTTCAAGAAATATGTGATTAAGAGAATGTGATCTAAAGAAGTTAGATTCATGAGACCATGATCTTTTGTACACATATCATAAATGTTCCTGATCATAAGATTGCCAATTATGCATTAACGATATGTTAAGATTAATACATGCTATGTATTCTGTCCGGGAGAGTGACTGGTCTCGAGTCATTGGTGTGATTGATGTAAAGACAAGAATGTAGAAGCTCAATAGAGAATGAGTCCACTGAACATGATCAATGAAGAGTTCTCATACTCATGTCACATGAGAAGTCATGGTTAAGATAATGTAAAGTAGTCGTTTCACTTGAGGTATCATAGTTGTCTTGTGCTTAGTTCATTGATCTTTAACTATGTCAAAGGTAATCCATCAGAGGGTGTCCACGGCATAATTGGGATTAAGCTACTTAACCATAGAGGTAGGTGAATGTGCAATAAGGGATCTCTAACCTTCAAACCATTGAGAGACAATACTCTGTGATACGATTACAAATCTCTAGCAGAGTATGAATGAGATTTAGGAAGTCATTCTAAATCATATTAAGGTAATCATATAGACAAGAAAATCACATTAGATAGTAAACATGAATAAACTATCATACTAAACAATGTGATAGAGAGTATTGTATTAGAGAAAGACTGTATTGCATTTGTAATCCCAATATGAATAGGTTCTCCACTTCTTTTGTCTAGCTTGGATAACCATGACATACTGTTAGGTGTCAATTATGGCTTATGGAATCCTTAAAGATGTATAATCGCTAGGGGTGGGCAAACGGGTCCTAGACCCATGGGGCGAGGCGGGTCCATGCGATTAGGGACGGGTACAAGACGGATCTGGAAATGTAAAATACAAAACAAGGAAGGGCGAGGTGGGGCGGGTTCACGGAATTAAAAGGGGGCGGGGCGAATCCAAAAGTCTAAGGAAACGAAGCCCCAGCCGGACCCGTATCTCCTAATCCCACTCGTTTTCTAGAATATTGTATTTGCTTTGGTAGTACACATCCACTAGTACTACATTTGTTTACTACAATACACTATTACTACTTTCGTTTTCTTTATTTATTTATTTATTTTTGTTATTTATTTATTTAATTTTTCTTTTGTTGCAAAGAATTTCATCCATCATCAGACCATCTTCTGCTCCATTCCATCCATTGTATGAGGAAACGGGGACTTGGATCCACTGTCTTCTTCTCCACCATTTTCATCTCTCAATCACAAATCTTTCTCTCACTCAGTTTTTCTGCACCAACAAAAAAAAATAAAACTCATAGTGTTTTTAAAACCCGATGTCTGATTTTCATTTTCTGAAAACCCAAAAATGATAAGCAATCTAAGGTCGAATCTCACTTGCCATTCCACTTCACTCTCTATTTCTCGCACAGGCACGCTTTCGCGTTCTCTAATTTGTCTCTGATGTCGCCTTATTTCTCTCCAACAATTCAATTTCAAACTCGGATCTGAACTCAATCGAGTGGAAATTCAACTGGGATATTGAAAATTAAAAAAAAAAACTAAAAAAAAAACAAATTGTACCTGTTGGACCCGTAGGAACTAGCCCATTTTAAACAGGCTGGGTTAGGTCCGACTTCAAATTTTGTAATAACAAGATCTGCCCTGCCCCGCCCCGTTTTATTTCCAACCGAGTCCACTCCAATCCCTCCAATTTTGGGCCCGGCCCGTGCCCACCCCTAATAATCACTAAAGGGAAAATTGAAAGTAAGTTTCAATTCACAATCGATTAGAAAAAGTTCTAATCTCCCATTGCCTCACTAATTAGAACCTAATAGATCGTAGACCGTGTAAGGTAGAGATTGAAGAAACAACGAAGTTGAGTAAAGACAATTAATGGTTTAATTGTTTATGGCTAGGATTAATCAAACAAACAAATTCGTTTTAGACATCTGGTTAGTTTTAGGCCTTAAGGTCCAATGGGCTTTGAGTAGTCAAGCCCAATGACTTAAGTTGTATGACAACTTAAATCACAAAAGGGTGAAAAACCCACTAACACCCCAAAACTGGTCATAGAGAGTGAGGGTTATGGTTTCATTATTTGGGAGCCCTATTTAAGGAACTTTATAGCTCCATCCTCACTAAAGGATTTTGTGTGAGAAAAAAGAGATGGTTAAAGTTTCACCATTTGGAAGCCCTATTTAAGGAACTTTATAGCTCCATCATCACTATGATGTTCTTATGAACAATATCTCAGTGTAAAATGAGTAGGGGAAAGGGGTTGGGCCAATGGATCTTTGATATTTAAGTCAGTTTCTCTGATAAGAGAGAGTTTAGGGCTTAAGTGCGTAGCAAAAACTTACCAAAGATTGGTGGAGATGAAGTATTTATAGAGTTAGGGACAACTATATGTGTAGGATTTTGCCCTGACATGTGGCAGCATCCGATTGGCCAAGGTGAGTTATTCGTAGGATGGTTGAGGAAGGAATAATCCTAATAAATAATATTTTGAGATTATCTTGGAAGTATCCTTAATTGGAAATTTTTGGGATTCCTTACTTGTTTGAGTTGATCCTTAATTAGGAGAGTATTAAAGATAAGATTGAGTAATTGATCATATCTTTAATGCCTTTGACTTTGGGCAGGGGAGCTTAGTGATATTGTAGTTAGCTGCTCGAGCCTCCAGGGATGTTAGACTGCAGGTGGGAGTCTCATGGGTCTTGCCAATTTAGTAAGAGCATTCTTGCCTTCTTAAGAAAAAAGTAAATGTGCCACCTACATGATATTTCAGATTATTTTTGGGAACTTTAACGAAAAGCTCCCGGTACTGTTTACTGTAACGAAAAACCACATTTTTACACTAAAAAGTCAATCCTGGTACTATTCACTTTACCCTTTATTTTGTCATTTTTGTTAAAACTCAAAGTTTTCAAATCATTTTCATTAGTTTTCCTATTATTTTTTGCTCCACGGGGAATATTTACCATACATATCAAATTCATTCTCTTCGATTCTTTTTTAGGGATTTCTAATATTCTGCTTAATTATATTTTACTAAAATAGAAGAATATGTCAAGCATGTTTCAGTTGGATTGTATTCCGATATTTTTAAGAGAAGTTAACATATTTTTCTCAATAAAATTGTAAGAAACAAAGAAAAAAAAAATCTCTGGTGTAGCATACATGCTGCATTTTGACCTAATACACAGCCATTATTTAGTCTTAACGCTTAATCAAATGGACAAATATTACTATAAATACCAAAATTTACGCATCCATGTTATCTAATCACCGATATCCAAATAAGGAATAATATAATCCCAACACGTATGTGATTATAATCAAGGTGATTGTGGGAAAACCACAAATTAATTAAGCAATGCACCTCCTATATATAACCCAAATGAAATTCTGAATCTCAATCAGCAAGGCTGTAAGGCTTGTCTAAATCAATCTACATTATTTTGTTCATCTGTGTTTTCTTTGGCTAATCTATTGGTTTGTTCTCAATTTCTTGATCTCCATCTTGGAAAATGTCGGGGTTGGTGGACAAGGCCAAACACTATGTGGCAGAAAAGATAGCAAATGTGCCGAAGCCTGATGCAAGCCTCACAGATGTTGATTTCAAGAAAGTGAGTTTTGACTCTGCGGATTACATTGCAAAGGTCTCTGTGAACAATCCCTACCCACATCCTCTCCCCATCTGCGAGATCAAATACACTCTCAAAAGCGTTGGCAAGTTAGTTTCAGCTCTCATTGTCGCATTTTTTTTCAGTATTAGTGATCTTTTGAGCAATGAATAAGATCAAAACTGAAACCCTTTTTTAAAAATTGTAAATTTTCAAGTTCTACATATCTAACCAATTAGAGGGTTTCCGATCAAAATAGAGCCCTAATTTTGAATTCAATGAATGAGATCAAACCCGATAGCCTTTTGAAATGAGCTTGGATTTAACAATCTGACAATCTTTCGAGTCAAATTGATGAGTCTTCAGTTTAATCTGCTGAAATTTAAGGGTATATTAGTTTACAGAAAAACGAAAATGGTAATCATATGATTTAGGAAAAGAGATTTCTACACATTTCGTTTTATACACGCCTCTGTTTATTTTAAGATTTTGAATTGAATAAATCAAACAAGAATTAATAGACTTGTGCAGCAGAAGAAAAAAATTGAGAAATTTTGAAATTGTCCATCAAAACTTTTGCTCGATGTATATTGATCCTTTTCTGGTTTGTATTTATATATGTGAATTAGGGTTATTGCATCTGGGAACATGCCAGACCCTGGCTCGATAAAGGCAAGTGGCACTACTGTATTGGAGGTGCCGGTGAAGGTGCCGCATAGTATTATTGTGACATTGGTAAAGGACGTTGCTAAGGATTGGGACATTGACTATGAGTTGGATTTGGGTCTCATCGTTGACCTTCCTGTAGTTGGGAACATTACCATACCACTCAATAGGAAGGGCGAAATCAAGCTTCCCACCTTATCTGAAGCCATTTGGGGTTCAAATGATGAAGCTGCAAAAGAGGCTTCCAAGGAGACTAAAAGGGAGATTGCAAACTAGACATGGCTAGATCCGAAGATGGAAAAAAGGTGAAAGCCGAATTCTCGTCATAAATGTAAAGAGTACGTAGTTTATCTTAGAAAAAGAAAGGTGAAAGTCGAATTCTTGTCATGTGGATGAGCATTATGTCGATTGCTTTCTTCCCGGCATTGAATTGGCATTGGGAAGGCATTTTAGTACTTAGTAGCAATATATTAAAGCGGGGTTGGTTTGGGAATAGGCTTCCTACTAATTGATTAATTTCATGCGGTACGCTTTAATCTTTTGCTTATAATTTCGCATCAGATCTACTTTTTGTTTTATATTCATGCAATTATTTTTACTTAATTGACGATTCTAAGTTTATTTCTTATAGCGGAGTAATTTTTATACTCTTTTTATCTCTAGATGATTCTTTTATTAACTTTGTTCATTAATTTTTTTTCATCCAATTACTAGAAAGAAAGGGATGCGGTAATCACTCCCTAAATTGATAACTGCGCTGCAATTTTAAAATCTTCTTCAACTTGCTACTTTTCTCTTTGTAATGTTCTAAGACCATCTGTAAAAAAATGTCAAATCATAAGAATTAAATTACAATTGATGGCTGATGTGGCAATCTGAAGTTTTATGTCAAACTTTGTACCTCTCCAACCGAATTGTCAAATGTTATTTTATAATTTAAATAGAGCTTTAAATGGTTGTAAAAATTAAAAAGAATATTGAAACAAAATTTTTATTAGTTGAAATATTAGTGGAATAAGGGATCCACTTTTAAAATGAATTAAAACTAAATTTGACATTGTGTCAAATTTGATTCCAAATCACAAAGCCTTCAAATCCAGTCAGCAAATAACATTTCGATTGGAGAGACTTTGATGTCAAATATATACAGTGGTGTTCCACCTAAGATTTTGACATCTCCTTTGAAGATGCTCCAAGCGATATGACTAATTCATAGCGCATATGTTGGTTAATTCTTCTTATTTGCTTATTGTTTTGGTTGCAGTCAATCCCTACAAACCGACCACAGAAAGAAAAGATATAAAAATAAGATGAAGTTTTGCTTGTTGTGTATATGAGACTTTTCTTTCATTTTACATTATCCGTAATGTCCTTTTAATTAGAAACACAAAAAGAATGGGTAGAACTTGAAGTTCGAAGTCTAATCATAAGAAAAAATAGCATGATTCTAATTGTTTGAATCATTAACAGAATTGTCAATTGAATCAATTCAAATTTGTTAGCATAAGCATGCGTATTGAAAACTATATTAACATCTTATTCTATTACTGAGTTTAGCAAATTTATTTACTTTTTCAACTAAATAAAACACTAATACGGACCTGAAGTTCGATGATCATTCCATTTCTTCAGGTTCGCAATTAAGTATTTCTTTGAAAACCAACTTTTATAGCAGTCATGATAGCTTAGTCTCAAGGGAAATTTGAAAAAATAACCAAATTTTTGACCTTATATAGAATTAAAGTCATCATTTTAATTTTATAATAATTATAACCAAAATTTGATGTAAAAGTACTAATATATCTGATGAGTCGATTTTATATTATATATTTTACCTTATTCTTGGTTATAATTTATTGTTTATTTTGGTGAATTTTGATACTTTGATTTATATTCTTAATGTAAGACATTCAATTTTCTCTTGAGCAAAAAATGATCAAACAGACGAATTTTCAAGTGATCCCAATTGGAGGATGTTCTTGAGTCTTTCAAGATGATTGTGTCAAAGTTTTAGACTTTATTTATAATCGAATCAAAATGTTTACATCCATAGCAAGAATATAAAATAAAAATTCCGGGCCTATCTGTGACAGCCCGTCCCGAATTATTCGTACCGTAGGTGTGAAATGACGATTTGGCCCTTGGTAGGTATTTGTTATTTTGGGGTGATTGTTTTGTTGTTTTGTTGGTTGAATCTGGACCACACACCTACACCCACATCATCTCCTTCCCCTGTGTATCTCTCTCTCTCTCCTTCTCACTTGTACGGACAAGGTTCAAAACCCTTGCAAATGTTGCAGATCGAAGTGAAAAATGGTGCCCTTGTGTTCGTGAGGATCATACGAGTTCAACCATACCAATTTCAGGTAAGGAATCCTTCGATTTCACGTCGAACCAAGAATCTCCGACTTGGTCACTGTTTATGCACACATGAATTATTGACTTTTAGGGAATTTAAAGCTTTTAGGAAGCTTAGTGAGGTCCTTAGGAAGCTCGGGGTGGTTCGCTGGGTGGAATTGGACGTCGGGATCGTGAGTTGCGAGTTTGGCCGATTTTTCTTGAATTTCTCCGGCGACATCTCATGATCTTTGGAACTTTAAACAGGTAAGGAAATTTCTACAAGTTAAGAGCTTCAATTTGGTACTGGTTTCATGAAATTTGGTGAAGAAACGAGTGAGATATTAAGATTTGAAAATTTTCCAGTTTTCCGGCAACGGCAACGGTACTGGAGGAGTGCCGGAGAAGACAAGGAAATATTCCATTAAGTTAACGGAATATTCTTAACGGCGTCAGGTTAGTTTTAATGGAATCTGTTAGTTTTCACGGAATATTCCCTAACGGCGGTTAGGGAATCCGTCAGTTTTGGCCGCGTGTGGGGGCGTGTAGGGCCGTGCACTCTCCAGTACGTGGCAGCATGTGGGGTCTCAGAAAATTATTTTAAAAATATGGGGATGTTCGTGAGGTTGAGTAGATCATGTTGGTATATCCAAACATCCCATTTGAGCATTGTATGAAAAGTTATTACCTAGTTTTGGTTATGTGCTTTAAATTGACATTTTTATAGTTGTTTCGCATATAGGTAAGACCTATCCTGAGCACGATCGCAGTTACTCGAGGCAAGCGGGTTATGACCCTTCCACATATCAATGAGTGGGCTTTTGGTTTTCCGTATATACCTATATACTTGTGGTTTTTCCTAGAAAATGAAATGGAATGTTTATATGTTTTAAATGCCTTGCATAGTCATTGCCTATTTTAATTATGCATTAGTAGTTGCATATATTTATGATTGGTGCTGTGGACGCACAGGTAAGTGTCATGTAAGTTTGTGGTTTATGATTGTGAATTAGTGGTTATGTGAGATGCATAGAGAGCTCATAACCTGCCCCCTGGTGTTAGTGCTCTCACCCAGAGTAGGGCACAATCATTCACGTGATGTTCACCTCCCGCACCACACGCTCATCTTGGATCCAAGTTAGGTGCACAATCTTGTCGTACAGACCACTATAGGTGGTTCCGACTCGTAGGTGACCCGCGATTATTCGCACAGTCTTCACGTGATCGTAGCACTTGAACGTACTTATTTACACCCAGTCCTGTCGTACAGACCACTTTAGGTGGTTCCGACTCGTGTGTAGGTGTAGTGATTGAGTTGTGGATTTAAGCTCTAGATTCAGCCGTACAGGTCACGTTAGGTGACTCCGGTTGACTTATATTCTGCATTGATTGACATTACCTGGGTTACTTACATTTTATGTGGAGGCATTCGACATGGCATATTTCTGAACATGTTTTCGATATATGTGTATATTCTATTTTCTGGGAAACTATACAGGTTTTACGGCGATAGGTTAGAACTTTTGATAATGAAATGATTTTGAAAAGCTTTGTTGTTGCCCACTCACACTTTCTGTTTTGTGCCCTCCAGGTTCTAGTTAGAAGCGCTTTGGTGGCTCACGAGGACTTGACGGTGGTTCTGACAGAACATCACAAATGTAGGATCACCTTTGGGTGTTGTGTAATTAGTATTTGTTCTTATGGACTGCACTTAGGCTCTTTGTGCTCTGATTATGTTTATCCCACTTAGTCTCACACTAGTGTGTTACTTTAACTAGTTTATTTAGTAGTTTGGTTTTTATTTTTTTTGTACTTTTATTATTATCTTTTGTTTCCGCACTGTGCACATGGCTACGTCACCCTCACGTGACAGCCAGCACGCCTTGATTCCGGTCGGGGTGTGTCACTATCTCGTCCCAAACAAATGGACCACCATGTTTGGCAGTAAACGAGGCAACCATGTGAGCAGCCAGGTTGCTACCCCGTGGCACAAACCCTATTTTGACATCCCCAATATGATTCACCAAAGAATCAATATCAAACAGAAGACATTCCAAATCAGCATCCACTTCATTCTCCTTATTAATCATTCGCAATAGCACGGGGGATTCTGATTCAATTTACACCTTCGTAAATCCTTCGTTTTTGCAGAACACAAGCGCTGCACGAATGGCCTCCGCTTCGGCCAAGATTGCCGAATTAAAAGGCCTCTTGCTCGCCCCTCCTGCTCTCCGCAAACACCTCGCAAAATCTCGAATCATCCACCCATAACTCCCCAGCCTCGTTTTTAAATTCCATGATCCATCACAATTTACCTTCAAAGTACCAAACTTTGGTTTCCTCCACCCTTCAATTGCTCCATCATCCTCCAATGCCCCAATCTTCTTTGACTTAACCAAAGAATCCCTCACCTCCTTCTCAATTACCCGATGCACACCCACATGTCTACTCCATACCTCAATTGCCTTCATTGGATTCCATGTTTTCCCTTGAAACACCACATCATTTATGCACTTCCAAATTCTCCACAACCCAAAGACCATGTCTTGGAGAATTTCTTCCTGCCTTGCCATTCCTTTTATACGTGACAGCAAACCCTCCCAACATCCCCTAAAGTCTTGTCCCACCAGAGACCATGAATCCATTTGTAATGGGTAGCAAAACCAGAACACTTTACTAAATTCACACCTGAAAAAAAGATGTTCCTCCGTTTCCTCCATAACACCACACACCACACACCTACCATCCACATTCATACGTCTCTGAAGCAAGTTCTTTCTTACCACCAGCGAACCGTTGCAACATCTCCAAATAATTATTAGGAACATGAAGCCCCCAAATTCCTTTCCACAACCCGTCCCCTTCAACCTTCCCACTTGCCATGCCCGTACCTCTTCTCCCAAACTCCTCATTCGCTTGCAACTCCATCGCAACCTTATACCCTGTTTAAACCATATACCCTCCATGTTTGGTATGATGCCAAATAATCCTATCCTTACAACCCATCAAACTCAATGGTATTCCCAAAATTAACTTTGTAAGTCCTTGAACCCCAATCCACCCCCCGCTTTTCTCTTCTTCAATTTTTCCCATGCAATCTAAGGCATTCCAAATTTTTTTTGTATTTCCCCTCCACCAGAATCTAGCTATTTCCAGCTCCATCTCTTTGCACATACTCATCGAAAGCTTAAAACAAGACATCGCATAGTTTGGCATAGCCATTGCAACCACCTTAATTAACACCTCCTTACCTGCTTGTGACAAATATTGCTCTGCCCATCCATTAAACCGTGCATCCATGCCTTTCTGGACTTCTTCAAACACCGCACGCTTGGAATGCCTAAAATCTGCTAGTAAACCCAAGTACTTCCCAAAAACATCTCTATCTTGAATATTTTTACATTGCCCAATTGTGTTCCTTTGCCGTTTAGAACAATTAGCTCCAAAAAATAAGGAGCTTTTCTCCCAATTAATAAATTGCTCGGAACCATCCGCATAATAATCAAGCACCTCTAGTACTCCCTGAACCTCTTGTACCGAAGCTTGACAAAAAATCACTGAATCATCCGCAAAAAATAAATGTGAGATAGACACCCCCCCCTCGAGTTAACTCACTTACCATGGAGCACCTCAATTTCTTCATTTCGATGTAATAGTGCCGATAAACCTTTTGCACAAATCCGAAACAAAAAAGGAGACATTGGATCTCCTTGCCTAAGACCCCAACCATTAATCAAAACACTATAAGTAACAGTGGAGATGCAGGCCTTAATTCTCCTGCAAAATTCGTCACTGAAACCCAATTTACGCATCATTGCCAACAAAAAACTTCACTCCACCTTATCATACGCCTTCGTCATTTCTAATTTCATAGCCAAATGTTGATCTTCACTAGCTAGTTGCATCTTTGATAGGAGCATATTTAGGCAACTTAGTTGGCTTGTTGTTCTTGTGCATTTACATTGTTATTTCTTAGTTCTTTAAGTCTTTTAAAGTTATTTTCGTATGTTTTCAGGTTCTAAGGGCTAAAGGAGCAAAGAAGTGCATTTTGGAGCCTTTTGGAGCACTTTTGGGCTAAGGATGGATAGCTTATGCTTGGAGCCAAAGTGTTGGACGAAATTGAAGGCCTTGTAGGCACTTTAGGACACAAAACAATGGCCCTAGCCCAATTACACAACCTTGTCGTGGGCTTAACCCTATTTCCCTTCCCTTGCCGTGCAAGGGGGAGCATTTTGGGTCCATTTTATGCACTTAAATCCTAGCCCTTTAACCTTGCAGCCTTATTCTGATTTATTCACTTTCATTCATATTTTATTTCACCCTAATTCACCCTAGCAACCACCATAACATTATTCCATCTCAGCCGTACCCACCAATTCCATTCAATCTTCATGATTGCAGCCACATGTTTTCCCATTCTATCATTTCAGCACATTCACTTCCATATTCCCTCTTTAATCCACATGCATTCATCATCATTCACCCTATCTTGCAACCATATGCTTTCCCATTCTTTAAATCAGCCACATGCACCCAAACAAGCCTTTGCCGTGCATAACCTTGGCAATTCCAGCTTTCCACCAAGCAACCTAGCTGTCATCTCACATGCATTCCCTTCATTATTTCAGCCACATGCACCCATAATCATTGAGCCACATGCAATCTTAATCATTCAGCCACATTTTCTCCCATTCTCCCTATAAAACCATGCATTCCCTCACCAACAAGGGGACTGGCCTTTGGCCATGACTTCCCCTTCATTTCCAGCATCTACCCCTTCATTACACATCATCTTCCCCTTAGAATTCCTTAGCCGTGCATCAGCCATTCACACCAACAAAATCCCTTTGTGCCGTGCCTTCCTCCACCATTCCAGAAATTCATACACACTTCACACCATCACACAACCATTCCTCCATACAAATACCACCCCAAAACCTATCCTTAGACCTTGTGCCGCAACAAAGAGGAAGAGAAGAGGGCCTAAACGTTCATACAATTCAAGTTTGAGTTGTTGGAATGTTTAGGTGTTTCTTTTCCTTTGATTTCAATGTTTAATTTCAATTCTCTTTGTCTTGTACGTATGAGGAACTAAACCCCCCCCCTTGGCTAGGGGGGGATTCGAAATACATGTTTATGCTTGCGATATGATTTGATTACTATTGGTTGGAATTTCATGTATTGTGGATTCAATTTGTTTAACTGCTTGATTGATAACTTATTTGTGTATGTTTATTGAGAGTGCACGCTTAATTTTCATGCATGAATATGACGCTAGAATATAAGTGAATTTCACCTAATAGTTATGAACTTATATTCACAAGTAGTGGAGGTTGCTTATAAACAATCGCGTTGAATGAATTCTTGGCACTAGTTTCATGCTTATCATAGTAACGAATGCCTCGTCAACACTTATGATTTCCAAAGAACGTAATGATTCTAACTTGTATCTTTATCATGTTGTTCATATCGAGAACTTGTTAAGAATAATTTGGTTGCAATGCATATTCATCCAATTCAATGATTCTAGGGAAATCTGAAGGTTAATTTAAGCGGACCTAATTAACTTGGAGTGTCGAGGTTTATAATTCATCGAAAGACCAACTGAAAATCAAATTGTATGCAAGTGTGACATGTGTGGAGAAGAACCTTCTAGCTAGCATTCATCCATATTTTCATCACATTCATATTTACATTCAGCCTTTAAATTACAATCTGTGCATTTAGTTTAATTACGTCAAAACCTCAATCCCCCTTTACTTTAGTGTCCAATTTAGTTAGAAAGTGTCTTAGTTTGTGTTTTTAAGTGTTTTGATTCAAGTTATTACCCAAATTCGTCCAAATTCACCAAAGTGCTCAAAACTGCCCAGAAAGTGTTTTTAAGGCAGTTTTGAGTGTTTTGGGTGCTGTTTGAGTCTTTTGGTTTGTTTTAGTGTTTTAAGTGTTTAGTTTTGCATTCTTTGAGTCTAGTTTAGTGTTTTAAACTTTATTTTACGTTTTTGAGTCAGTTTCCAAGTGATTTTGCAATCCCTCCTAATCCCCGGTTAAGAACGATCCCTACTTACATACTTACTACAATTGTCAAAAAGAGGGTTTAATTTGTGTGCGTATAATTCTCGCATCAATCTTTAAAGAAAGCAAAATCTCATGAACATCCAAGATATTATCTTGGATTTGCCTCCCCGCCACAAATGCGGATTGATTCTACCAAGCCATTTGACTGTGGCAATGAAATAAAGGCCTAGCGCGCGGCTTTCCTAGATTGACTTTTTGGATGTTTTAGGTATTTTTGAGGTCAAGATGACATATTTTGAGGAAGATTCCTTCTGAGGATTTGTTGGGGACAACTTAAGCTTTCAAACGAGACATTTTGGGATCAAATCAAAGTTGATTGGGTCAGTCAAAAGTCTGATTTTGTGAGAAATCCGGTTCCCTGAAATTAGCATTGGTTTCCTGTGGTTAATAATTGTAATTTCACTTAAGACGAACATCACGTCTTAAGGATTGCATGTTAGATATATGTTCTATATTGGAGGTTCCAGGTACAACATATATTAGGAAAACCTAACCTTTAAAATATGCATGGGTAATTTATAAGTAATTGGAAAAACTACATAGGATTGTTAAGGTGATGGTGGAACCTAGTGTTTCTTTAAATTGTTTTCTAGTTGATTAATTAATTAATTTTTTATTTTAAATTCGTTTTTAATATTTTAAGTCACAAAATCAACATTTTCCAAAACCTTGTTTTAAATAGTTAATTAAGAATTAGTTTAAATACAAATTATTCATTCACTCTCTGTAGAAAATGATCTTGCTTGAGTCATTTATACTACAACTATCTTATTTTCTGCAAGTATTTTTAAGTGTTTTTTTTATCCCTATTTGTGCATGTGGTAAAAATCCTATCAATATCCTTAATATTAGTGTTTCTCACAATAACCAAAACGCAACCTATAAGATTGCATATTTGAATATAGATGGAGAAAGTTTTCTAAGTTCCCACATTATTTTTGGCAAATTGGTGCCAATTTGAGAAAGTCGTGTTTTTTGTGTTCATGTCGTTTTCGTGTCATACCCAATATCTTAATGGGTCATGTCGTGTAACACCCTCTAAAATAAACGGGTAAAATGATCCGACCCGATAATATTAACAGGTAATATAACCCGACCCGTTACCCGTTAAGGAAAATATATTTTAAACCAATAAATAATCAAATGAAAAACATAATACTAAATTAGTATATACATATCATATTGTCACATCCAAAACATAAAAACATATTTTTCTTTTAAGTATATTTTCACTTACCTAAATTGATCAAATGGTAAAATTGGAAAATATTGGAAAATATTGGAATAGAGAAGGGGTTTTTTTGTCCAAAAAAATTCTAATCATATAAGTGAAATAGAATCCAACGGTACAGATTTATTCTCATTTATCTTACGGCTGTTATTTAAGTAAAATCTTTAATATTTTTTTAATTAATGTAGAACTGTAAAAAATATATAAACGCTCGTAATGACAAACTTTACAACTTTCATGAAGAGCTTAATTTCTAAATTCGCCACTATAATCAAATAAATCATAGATCAAAATTTAACTGTTAATTGTTGTTTACATTTACGCTTCATTGTTCTCATCAAATTTTTTTTTTTTTTTCAGATTTTCTTTTTTTGAAAACATGATCTATTAGAGGATGCAGGAAGACGAACGGTTTGGATCGTTGATATTATATTCAGAGTTTTACAGTTAGTGAAAATATTGCTTGATGTTTATAAAGTTTCTACAAGCTATATGACATCGACTCATATTTAAGTTAATCATAAATATCGAAACGTGATATCAAAGATCTGAACCGTTCATCTTTTTACATCCACCAGATGATCAAGTTTTCAAAAAAAGAAAATTTTAAAAATGAAATTCAGTAAGAAGAATAAAGCGTAAATGACAATTGACGGTTAAATATAAATTTAAGGTTTATGGATTATATTGTTGGATTTCAAAACTGATCCCTTCATGAAAGTTGTAAAGCTTGTCACTATGAGTGATTGTATTTTTTTTATTTTATTATTATTACATTTTTTGTTAGATCCCACATCACCTAGAGGAAATGATCCTATATGCCTTATATGACATTGTGACATCCCACATTGCTCAAGGGAGTGATCCTTAAATGTATATTCTTGTCCCTACCTAGTACGAGGCCTTTTGGGAGCCCAAAGCGGATAATATCGAGCTACGGTGGTGGAGCGGGCCCGGGAAGTAATCTACCTCGGGCCAGGATGCGACAAATTGGTATCAGAGCCTAACCTGGCCGTGGTGTGCCGACGAGGACGTCGGACCCCTAAGGAGGGTGGATTGTGACATCCCACATTGCCCAGGGGAGTGATCCTTAAATGTATATTCTCATCCCTACCTAGCACAAGGCCTTTTGGGAGCTCACTGGCTTCGGGTTCCGTAGGAACTCCGAAGTTAAGCGAGAAGGGGGCTAGAGTAATCCCATGATAGGTGACCCACTGCGAAGTTGCTCGTGAGTTCCCAAAAACAAAACCGAGAAGGAATGGTAAGCCCAAAGCGGACAATATCGTGCTACGGTGGTGGAGCGGGCCCGGGAAGTGATCCCTCCCGGGCCGGGATGTGACATACATGCCCACCTCCATATAGCACGAGGTCTTTTGGGAGCTCATTGGCTTCGGGTAATGTAAGAACTCTGAAGTTAAGCGAGAAAGGGGCCAGAACATTCCCAGGATAGGTGCCCCATTAAGAAGTTCTGCTCACGTGAGTTCCCAAAAATAAAACCGTGAGAGCATGGTCGGGGTTTAAAGTGGACAATATCGTGCTATGGCGGAGTCAAGCCTGGAATATGGTGAAGTCCGGGTCATGATGTGACAATTTGGTATCAGAGCCACTCCTTGGCCGAAAATGTGCTAACGATGACGTCGGGGCCCTAAAGAGGGTGGATTGTTAGATCCCACATCGCGCAGGGGTGAGGATCCTCTATGCCTTATATGTACATGCCCACCTCCTTATAGCACGAGGCCTTTTGGGAGCTCACTGGCTTCGGAGTTCATCGGAACTCTAAAGTTAAGCGAGTTCGCACGAGAGCAATCTTATAATGGGTGACCCACTGGGAAGTTCTCATGTAAGTTCCCATAAATAGAACCGTGAGGTTGTGGTCGGGGCCCAAAGCGGACAATATCGTGTTACGATGGAGTCGAGATGTGACAATTTGGTATCATAGCCAATCCCTGGCTGGAAGTGTGCCGACGAGGATATCGGGCCCCTAAGGGGGTGGATTGTTAGATCCCACATCGCCCAGGGAAGAGGATCCTTTATGCCTTATATGTACATACCCGCCTCCATATAGCACGAGGCATTTTGGGAGCTTAGTGGTTTCGGGTTCCGTAAGAACTCCGAAGTTAAGTGAGAAAGGGGCCAGAACATTCCCAGGATGGGTGACCCACTAGGAAGTTTTGCTCGCGTAAGTTCCCAAAAACAAAATCGTTAAGGCGTGGTCGAGGCCTAAAGCAGACAATATCGTGTTATGGCGGAGTCGAGCCTGGAATGTGGTGGAGCCCGGGTGGGGATGTGACATTTTTTACACTTCTACAATAATTATTATTAATTTTTTCCACAAATAAAAAACATTATTCATGAGGGTTTGGAGCATTTTAAAAATCTAAACAGTAATGTAAGTGTAACCATTATCTACTCGTGGATGAATAATGATGAATCACAAGTGTTTATATATTCTTTCATATTTTTCAGACTTGTATGTATGTCTTCTTAGTTCTTGCCTATACAAATACTATACTAGTTTATTTTAATTTTGGACAACAACATGTTAAGTAAAATTTATCCTAGTAATGATAATAAGGAACTCTCATAATAAAAATAAATAATGACTAAAACTTTTTTTTTTAACTTATATAGAATAAAAATACAAAAATACATAATTAATATAGAATATATTGTATATATTAATATGGCTATTGTATTTTATAATAAATCATTTAGTAATTAAACTTTAAAATTATCAAAATAATTTTTTTCTTAACGGGTTACCCACGTGTTACCCGCATGTATACCCGTTAAAAACCTGTTATTAACGGGTCACTCGATAATGACCCGATTAGTTATCGTGCTGATCTGAAACTTGTTATTTTCGTGTCGTGTCAGAAATTGCCTGGTCTGGATGTCTGTGACCTTTAACTACACCTTTAGATGTATGCAACCTTTACACCATAATGAAATAATAAACTCTAAAAAAAAAACACTTTGTGCAATGTAGGTGCACTTGCGTTGTGCAAAGTTGTTTTGCGCAACACAAGTGTACCTACGTTGCGAAAAGTGTTTTTTTTTTTTCTTTTTTTTTTTTTGCCCCTTTGCTTTTCTTTTGTGGTATCCACTTGTGTAAATGTTTTAAATTGACGATCGAATTAGTTCATTGTATTCATATAGAATCAAGGAGTGTAGCTGTAAAAAATCATCAAAATCGGAGTCAAAATTACCGTTAAATCGTGATTTTTCATTTATAACCATAAAAAATGTTTGTCCCATTACATAATCTCTGAATATTTATTTTTTGTGATTTTTAGCATATGCGATCTCTAAGCATATACAAACAAGTTTGACGGTTGGATTGTTGAAATTAGTTTCGTACAATGTGTATTCTATCAAAACAATAGATTCACTAATACATTGAGTTTATTTATAATTTCCTTAAATATAACATAAGATTTTGTGATGTCTACTAGTGTAAATATTTTAAATTGACGATCGAATTAGTTCATTGTATTCATATAGGATCAAGGAGTGTAGCTATAAAAAATCATAAAAATCGAAGTTAAAATAACCGTTAAATTGTGATTTTTCATTTTTTGCCGTTGAAAAGGTTTGTCCCGTTACTTGATATCTGAATGTTTGTTTTTTGCGATTTTTGGCGTATGCGATCTCAAATCATATACAAACAAGTTTGACGGTTGGATCGTTGAAACTAGTTTCGTACAATGCGTATCCCATCAAAACAATAGATTTACTAACACTTGGAGTTTATTTATACTTTCATTAAGTATAACATAAGATTTTGTGGTATCCACTTGTGTAAATATTTTTAATCGACAATTGAATTAGTTCATAAGCCAAAAAAATAATAATAATAAATAAATAAATAAGAGACTTTGCACGACGTAGGTGCACCTGCGTTGCGCAAAACAGCTTTGTGCGATGAAGACCTACTTCGTGCAAAGTCTCATTTTTTTTTCTTTTTTTTTTTTTTTTGAGCTCCTTTTTCTTTTCTTTTGTGGTATCCACTTGTGTAAATGTTTTAAATTGACAATCAAATTAGTTCATTATATTCATATAGGGTTAAGGAGTGTAGCTATAAAAAATCATAAAAATCAAAGTTAAAATAACCGTTAAATTGTGATTTTACGTTTATCGTTGACGAAAAGGTTTGTCCTATTACTTGATATATGAATGTTTGTTTTTTGTGATTTTTGGCGTATGCGATCTCGAAACATATACAAACAAGTTTCATGGTTCGATCGTTGAAACTAGTTTCGTACAATCCGTATCTCATCAGAGCAATAGATTCACTAACACTGGGAGTTTATTTATACTTTCATTAAGTATAACATAAGATTTTGTGGTATCCACTTGTGTAAATGTTTTAAATCGATGATCGAATTAGTTCATAAGCAAAAAAAAAAAAAAAAAAACTCTTTGCGCGATGTAGGTGCACTTGCATTGCGCAAAAGCGCGACGCAGGTGTACCTACATCGCACAAAGTGTTTTTGTTTTTTTTTTTTTGGCCCATTTTGCTTTTCTTTTGTGGTATCCACTTGTGTAAATATTTTAAATTGATGATCAAATTAGTTCATTGTATTCATATAGGGTTAAGGAGTATAGCTGTAAAAAAAATCATAAAAATCGGAGTTAAAATAACCGTTAAATCATGATTTTTCGTTTATCGTTGTAAAAAAGGTTTGTCCCATTACTTGATATCCGAATGTTTTTTTTTTGTGATTTTTGGCGTATGCGATCTTGAAGCATGTACAAACAAGGTTGACGGTTGAATCATTGAAACTAGTTTCGTACAATTTGTATCCCATCAAAACAATAGATTCACTAATACTTTGGGTTTATTTATACTTTCATTAAGTATAACATAAGATTTTGTGATAACCATTATTGTAAATATTTTAAATTGACGATCGAATTAGTTCATTATATTCATATAGGATCAGGGAATGTAGCTGTAAAAACTCATCAAAATCAGAGTTAAAACTACCGTTAAATGGTAATTTTTTGTTTATAACCGTCGAAAAGGTTTGTCCCGTTACATAATCTCTGAATGTTTTTTTTTTTTTTTTGCGATTTTTGGCGTATGTGATCTTGAAGCATATACAAACAAGTTTGACGGTTGGATCGTTCAAACTAGTTTCGTACAATGTGTATCCCATCAAAACAATAGATTCATTAACACTTGGAGTTTATTTATCCTTTCATTAAGTGTAACATAAGATTTTGTGGTATCCACTTGTGTAAATATTTTAAATTGACGATCAAATTAGTTTATTGTATTCATATAGGATCAAGGAGTGTAGTTGTAAAAAATCATCAAAATCGGAGTTAAAATAACCGTTAAATCGTGATTTTTCGTTTATAGCCATCGAAAAGGTTTGTACCATTACTTAATATCTGAATGTTTGTTTTTTGCGATTTTCGGCGTATGCAATCTCGAAGCATATACAAACAAGTTGAAGGTTGGATCGTTGAAACTAGTTTCGTACAATGCGTTTCCCATCAAAATGATAGATTTACTAACACTAAGGAAAATATAGCTTGCGCGACGTCACAATGGAATCGTAGTGCAAAACCTTTTTGCACGACGCCACAATTATTGGAAATTGCTTGATGGTGTCACTTTGATTTTGTCATATCGTTTTGAAATTGGCCTGTGATGTTTTGATGTTTGGAGAACTCCGCTTTTCGGGCTTGTTGATGCCAACTTTACACTCTAAGCCTTTTTTTTGTTTATACATAATTTCTGAATTTTTTGTGTTGATTTGGGTTTTTAAACGATTGGGTGATAGGAAAGGCAAGATTCACTTGTTTCGATAGCGTAGTTAGTGTTGTACGTTGCCGATAAGAAGATGGGAACTAAGATTCTGGCATTTTCCTTTTACTTGCAAAAGGTTTATGCATTCAGATGTTCCCACATCCAAATTAAAAATTCAAGTTAATTGAATTTGTGTAATTTAATTGGGGTTTGGAAAGGCAACAAATTATAGTCTTTGATGTTCTAAATGCAGTCGGGCTTTCAGTGTTGTAGGAAATGTTGTTATCTCAGATGGTACGGACAATACAATATTTTTTGTGAATTGTTAATTTGGGGATTTTTATGCTATTTGTTCCTTGATAAATTGTTTGAGATTAATTTGAACAATGCCCCGAAAACATCAACAAGTATGCGTGTAGAATTGGTTTAGCAGCTGGTAAAACGTTTTATGCTTGTGCGAAAAAAGTTACATTGACAGCAGAGTTGAACACTATAATTGTTTGGTATAGGGCTGAATGTAGTAAAGCATTTATAAGCACCATATCTCCGAATGTCTTTCACAATCTTTGGGACGTAATTGGAGCTATCTAGTGCTACAGTGCATAAAAAAGAACCTTTTTCGTTTTCTTCCCTTGTTTGAGTATCGGCGGTTTATATGTTGCGATAACAAGCTTTGGGTGGTTGGAACAAGAAGAAGAATAAGGGTTTCTACAAATTTGTGAATTTTAAGCAATGTATCAATGCAATTCAAATGAAGGGTTCAAATTGTTTGTAGGATTTGGGAGGGTTTTGCTAGAAGAGGGGGGGGGGGGGGAGAATGAAGGAGAAGAAGAAGAAGAATTGGGTTTTAGTTGGAAGTTTTGATGTTGTAATTGGAAAGGGCTTTCCAGAATTTCAATTTTATGATGAAAATATTTATTCCAATCGTTGTTTTATCTCTGACTAATCCATCCTCGTGCTTCATATCCAATTATGTGACATTTTGTTATATTTTCTTCCTACATTACATTGCTAGGTTTCGTGATTGTTCGGGTTATGAATTTTGTACTTATGCATAATATTTTTCTGGTATTGGTAAATCATCTTTCAACTACTTTGCTAGTAGTGAGGTGTGTTCCAATTATTGAGGTTCCAGCTATTGAGGTGTCATTCTATTAGGGGATTGGATGCTTTTGTTTGCATCATTTGTTTTTTCTCATCACACTACTCCTAAAATGCTTTTGTTTGCACCATTTTTTTCTCAGCTACCACCCTTTCGTCATGCTCGTCTCTCTCCTTGAAAGCAAGTCTAATTACAAATTATGAAATTGTGAAATTAAGGATTTTGTTTGTGAATTGAGATGAATTTTAGAATTTAGGGTTTTAAATTGGGATAAATTACTAGGGCCTGAGATGAATTTCAGGGTATAAAAATTTGTGAATGGGAATTAGGGTTTTAATTTTGAAATGGGGATTGAATCAGGGTTTTTATTTGGGATAAATTATTAGGAAAGAAATGGGTTGAATTTCAGGGTTTAAGAATTTCATTATTGTTTCTTGTTTGCAGTTTGAAGCTATTTCGGCATAGATTTTCAATTCCCAGCCAGCCAGCAGGTATTGACCCAGGTTAGCATATTGCTGGAGGACTTGGTTCTATTCCTTCACTATTTTCTTCTTTGAATGTCCTCAATTTTTTTTCTTTCTAAATAGAATATTATATGTGTCATTTTCTTGTTAGAATTTATAGTATTTGACTCAAATGCTTGGAGGACATGTATAGAAAATGTTTAGCTGCTGGATACACATAGGCATACCCCAAATTCCATTTTGTTTTATCAGTTGAGCATTTCCTTGTCCACATTTACAGTCAGATGAACATTTCACTTGATTAAACATGGTGTGTTTGTTGGTAATGAAAATAAACTAGATGTTTGTTCTCACTTTGATATTGGGCTGTAATTTTCGAGACAATTCAATAGCCGTCCTGATTTAGTTAGGTTACATGCTTTCTCGCTTAATACTTTTATTCCTATGCATTCCATTCCTTAATCTTGAGAGGATGACTACACAAGCATTTGAAGTGTAACACCTTTAAATCATGGCTTAATTATAAAAGCAAAAGCTGTGGAAATTGAAAATTATTGATTTATTACATTCTGGTATGTGTTTTCTTCTTGAAAGTTTGAAAAACTTTGGAAATTTTTAAGATATAGATATAAAACTCCATTAATGTTGTATGATCTATGTGGAGGCTACTTCTTGTTGTTGCAGCTGCTTCACCTTTGCGATGTATTCAACCATTGCTTCTTCTTTGTTCTATGGTGGAAAAGTGCACTACTGTTCTCCAAGAAGAAACTTCGCAACTTCCCCAAGAGACCCCGATCAAGGATGCCACTGTACCCGAGGATGTAGGTCTTCAGATCGTGACTGAGGTCCTAGATCAGAAGTTCGGTCATTGTCATGGCAAGGTTGTTCGGTGTATGGGGGAAGGGGGGGTTCGTGAGACGGGTGCCTTATCTTCCAAATCATCCACAAGAGAAGTCGATGCCCTAAAGGAAAAAGTGACAACCCTAAAAAGTTAGCTTACGGCCCAAGGCGAGCAAATGAGAGCCTAGGGCGAGTAGATAAGGGCCCAGAACGAGAAGATGAGTATGATTGTACGGGCCTTAAATATGTCCGGCCTCTAAATCCCGATGCCAGCACCTGATCTTGCTCCACCTTCGACTTCCCAGCCATTTTGCCCAGCCGATGCCCAGTAGCATGATGTATTAAACTTAGAAGACTTGTAGTTTTTTCCTTTTTGTTCGGACATATTGTATGTACATTTTCATATATTTTATAATTAAATACTTTTTCTTGGTTTATTAATTATTGTTTAGAATTTAATTACAATATTTATTAAAAATTAAATAAAAAAAAAATTTTGCCCCAAAAAAAAGGGTTTGCTCGATGAAGAAGTGACCTACGTCGCACAAAGTAGTTTTGCGCGACATATGGACCTACATCGCACAAAGTAGTTTTGCGCGACGTAGGTCAATTCTTTGTCACGCAAACCCTACTGTCACTACCTTGGGTTGATGGTTGGTGTGCGACGTAGGTTCGTTGGGCTAATTTTTGGTGACATTTGTTTTACTTTGCACGACGAAGGACCTGCATTGCGCAAAGTGTTTTTTGTATAAGCATTGACGAACCATTTGTAACTATGAAAAGCATGATAATCTTGCCAAGAATTTACTTAACTCAATCATGACTAGTGACTTTTACTACTTACAAATATAAGTTCATAACGATTAGGAAATTCCCTTATATTCTAGCATCAAATCCCTGCATGCAAACTAAATGCGCACCCGTAATAAACATACAAGAATAAGTTTTCTATAAAGCACATAAGTAAATAAATCGCATTCATGTTTTATTTTATGAAAGAATAAATAGATGTAATGAATTTATATAAAACATATGATCATGGCTTCGAATTCACCTTTAGCTAAAAAGAAACTTAGTTACAGATGTTCATCATAACTGAAAAGCAATCTAAAATAAACATTGAAACTTAAAACAAAGATAGAATAACTCTGAAAAATTCTAGCAGCTTCAATGGATGAATGGTAGGCTCGGCACACTTCTCTAACGTTTTGAATTATTTTAGGACTCTAAGAAAGAGTTGAAGAGTGTTGGAATGTGATTACGATTCTTCCTTGCAGCTGGAGATAAGATAAGATAAGATATAATAAGATATAATAAGATAATGTTTCACTCCAAGTAAGATTCCTCTTTCTTGTTTAATTCCTTGTCTTCCAAGCCTCAACTTTAATTTCTCCAGATTTTAGCACATGTTTAACACCTTTTAAACACCAAAAACGTCCAGCCCATATGATATCCAATCCAAGTCCAAAATTTCTCCAAATTGCTCCATTTGATATCTAATTGTCAACTTTACCAATTGAACCTACAATCAAACAAAAATAACTTAAATTACTATAATAAATGGAAATCAACTAAGTAAATGCAAAGAAATAAGATAACAAAGTCACATAAGTATGGTCCCGTCAAATTCCCCCACACTTAACTTTTGCTAGTCCTCGAGCAAAACAAAATAATTTAATCAAAATATTAAATACTAAATAATTAAGTAAAGAAAAGTTAAAAAAAAAAACCCTAAAACCCATGTCTTACCAATCCCCAACCGCATTCACCCAAATTCCACTTCGCTTGATTCCAACATCACTCTATATTGGCATCATCCCAGCCAATCCTCGTCTTTTGCAACCCACACAGACCAAGCCTTTCAACGAGGATCAGGCCTTCAAGGTGCTCAACACAATTTATAGATCCGGCGGACGTGGTGTTCATCACCGATATGAAGGGTTTGTTGATGGACACGGGAATCTCAATTAGATCCCAATTCGTTAGGAAATGCAAGATGAGATTGGTTAGTGTCCTCTGAGAGTTCCTCACCGGCGACAACCTCGGAGTCGATTCATCACCCTTGTAGTTGCTGCTCCGCCCTTCACTCTTACTCCGGTGTAGAAACTCCTTTACACCTATCTGGTATTTTAATTCCAACCTAGAAATTCAAAATTTTGAAATCCTAGATCTACCCAGCGGAAGGGACGAAAAGGTAGGCATGATGCAGGAAGACAATTTGCTTAGGCTTGGAGAGCCTAGGTGAGGTGCAACAAAAGTGGGTTGCCGAGAACGGATCTAACAAGTCTATCGAGGATCCTCACCGTCGACATGTTGAGATCCCCGAAGCTGTTATTATCCCTTTCCAGAACCTTCTGCAACTCTTTAAACCCATTTGACGTGGCAGATGGATATCTATGTGTCCAAGTTTTGGAGGAAGTGGGCTGACGTGTAATAGGGTCCACTACTGCCACATCATTTCTTAACGAACTAATGAATGAAAAATGTAATGGAGGTATTTATATTGAAATAAAATAGTACGTGAGGTATGGAAGTGAATTTTTTTGAAGATGATGTATAAGGTTGCAATAGACCTTAAGCCTAAACTGGTAAAATGTAATTTACCCAATTAATTAACTTTTTAAAGTTGTCATTAACTTTAGCGTTTTAAAATAATATAATTAGAATTAAATAAATTATTTACTATAAATATTGTTTTGAAAACAAATTTTTTAAGGGGTGTGATATCCACACACCCATTTTTACTTCTCCCACACCTTTTTGGTTTTTGACCGTCGGATCAGATGAATTGAAGAAGATCAACGAACAGAAATTAACAAGAAGTGTGTGAGAAGTAAAAAGAGGTGTGTGGATAGCATACCCCATTTTTAAAAGAAATGGAAAAGGTTAGCCCGACAAATAATTTCGTAAAGCATACTTTTTACTATATTTTTATTTTGGTTTTAAAAAGTTACCTAGCGACATTTTCGTTGGGCCAAATTTTTAATACTATTTATTTAGTGCGAGGTGACGAAATCTCTTGGTCAGTCAAGATAATTTCGATGGGTCAAAAATGTCACCGCACTACTGTGTGACGACTGTATTCAGCGGACAAACTTTGTTTCACCCGACGAGTTTCTATTTTTATCAGATAAAGCTAGACTAGGGGGGAGAACTGGACTAAACCTCACAATGTACTAGCAATAATGTGGTTCAAATTCGTCTTTGGCGAGAATCAAACCTAAGACTTCTCACTTACAAGTGAAGAGGAATACCACTAGATCGTATTACTAAATAGCTTTACAACAATATATTTATATCAATTTAGAGCCTTTGTCTCTGTACCATTCAAGAATCATGACTATTGCCTATTGGAAAAATTGGAAATAAAATTATAATTCGATTACGTACACGTTAATTTTAAAATAAAATTACAATTTAGGGCCTTTGTCTCTGTACCATTCAAGAAGGGTAAATTACACTTTACCACCTCATGTTTGAGGTCTATTGCAACCTCATACAACATCTTCAAAAAAAAATTCTTTCATACCTCACATATTATTTTATTTTAATATAATACATCCATTATATTTTCCATCCATTGATCCATTAAGAGCTGACGGGGGTGCCACATTTGTGGCATGTGGTTGCCAAATTTGTGCCATGTGGCAAAATAATAATTTTTTATGCATTAAAAATATTATAATTGTAAACACGAAAAGTTTCTGCAACAAGAAACAAGAATACCGTGTACAAAATATATTTTTTCGTGTTTAATGATTTTGGGGTTACAATCTCTTTGTAATTTGATCATCTGATTCTATCTTCGTAGGGTGTAGGTTTGTGGATGAGCTGTTGATCCAAAGGGCCGTCGGGGCTTGGTCTAAGGATGAACAGTTGATGAACGGATCTTCAAGGGGCGTTGGGCTTGATCTTGAAGAATGGGTGTATGGGTTTGTGGATGAGCTGTTGATCCAAAGGGCCGTCGGGGCTTGATCTAGGGATGAACAGTTGATGAACGGATCTTCGAGGGCTTTTGGGCTTGATCTTGAAGACTGGGTGTATGGATTTCTTCAAGGGCTTTTGGGCTTGATCTTGAAGGTTGATGGATGAGCGGATCTTCAAGGGCTTTTGGGCTTAATCTTGAAGAACGATTGGATGTGTGGATTTGTTGAGGTTGTTGATCCAAATGGCCGTTGGGGCTTGATCTTAGGATAAACGGATGATGAACACTTTCTTCAAGGGGCCGTCGGGGCTTGATCTTGAGTTGGTGGAAGTTCTTCAAGGGCTGTTGGGGCTTGACCTTGAAGGAGGATTTGACGAAGAACGAAGAGTGTTTTCTTGATCCTTCGGGATTTGCTTGAGAGCTTTAGAGTTTCAAGGCTTCAAGGTTTTGGTGTGATGTAAATTTCCTTCTTTCTTTCTTCTTCTTCCTTTCTCCAAAATGAATGCCTTGGCTTCATATTTATAGAATTCCAAAACTTGATTTTTGGATTTAAATAATCAGATGAAATAAATCATTTCTGCCAGGTATTGACACGTGTCCTATTTGATGACTTTTCCAATTTATTTCGATTTTTCGTTGAGTCACACGCTACATGTAAAATTTATGTGACACGTGAGCGTTGAAATTTTAATTATTGGTCAACATTCATTTCACCGAAATTTTGATGTCTACAAATGCCCCCACTTCAAGGCGCGTCGTAGACATGTGCTTGTCACGTGTAGAAGATGCGTTTTGAAGTCCATTAATGTAGATGTCAACCCAAGGGCCGTCGAGGCTTGATCTTGAATTGGGCTGGAAATTTCTTCAAGGGCCATCGAGGCTTGATCTTGAGTTCGACTGGAAGATTTTCTGGTTTCCTCCAATCGTTGATTTTCCACAGGCTTAATCTTGAACTGGGCTGGAGGATTCTTTTGGTTTCCTCCAATCGTTGATTTTCCTTTGTGCTACTCTTGAACTGGGCAGCAGGATTCTTTTGGTCTCCCCCGAAGGTCTGAGCTTACTTCTTTTTTTCTGTTTCTTTGTTCAATCTCTCCAATTCGTATTGAAGAGGGTTAGAGGATAGCTCAGCATATGCAGTTGTTGCTTGTCTCCACATGCTTCAATGTATCATTTTCACTTGCCTTACTTGCTCCCCTTTGCAGAAGTGGTCCCTTCTCTGGAAGTGTATCAACAGTTGAAGATGACTACTCGAGAGCAACGCTAGGTAAGCAACCAGGCAATAGATTCCATGCAGTCGGTTCCAGATCGGAAGACTGACTCCAAGTGCCGGCTGATTGCTTCTTTCACTTTGCCATGCGAGTAAGAACAAGGACAAAGGAAAAGACAGGGAAAAAGCATGATATGAGATACCTTTGCTTTCAAAGAAGCAGCGAATAAATCAGCACATATATTTGTTGTGCTTGTCTCCACATGCTTCGATGTATCATTTTCACTTGCCTTACTTGCTCCCTTTGCAGAAGTGGTATTTCCTTATGCAGGTTTGGCATCTTCTTTTGTAGTATTTGTCCTCTGATGCAGGAGTTGAATGCAAACCTTGCATTTGAATGGACCATCACTTCTTGGTGGCAGCGCAAGTTTGAGTGGAGGTTCCGGCATATTGTTTTCTCTGTCCTTATCCTGGCAGGTGAGAACATGGGCAAAGGAAAAGACAGGGAAAAAGCATGATATGAGATACCTTTGCTTTCGCCCTTGATGATATGAGATACCTTTGCTTTTGAAGAAGCGGTGAATGAATCAGCACATGCTTCAATCTATCGTTTCCTCCTGGGTCATCTGTACTCCAAGCATCTGGTATCATCTTTGGGGAAGAAGAAAAAATTGAGTATTTCGAAAGGCTTTGCTGGGAGTGCGCCCTCAGAGGTGAGGAAGAGTTGGGCATTTTCTTCAGGTCTGCCTTACCATAAAAGATGAAGGTCGACATATATAGGGATTTCCCAATAGCCAGTGGTGGTACTGTTCTTTTACCCTTGTCGACAAACGTCTCTTCGATTTTTTTAACAAGCGTCTCTTCGATTTCTGAGCGAGCGCCTCTTCGAAAAAGTAGTCACGGGTGCGGCTCTGTCACCACGCTTGTTGGCAAAGGCGCGTAGTTGGGATGATAACCTTCACGTGTTTTTAACTTTGTCAGAGATCTTTTGACAAAGTTAAACGCGTTATCTGAAAAGCCGCGAAAGCGTCGCCGAACTTCACGCAGGAAAATCCGGTTTTTTGAATCGGTGGTCGTGTCGCCTTGGCTTTTTATAGAGGTATCGATCACCTCCAACATGCACACTTTGAAGATCGCCCCTTTGTGAAAATCGTCTTCGGCCCTTTCTGATTTTACTCCATCCACCTTTCTCTTTTAACCCTTTGACAATGGCTAACCCATCGAACATTTGCTTAGATTTGAGTCTCAGCAGTGATCCGGTTACGCCGCGTCAGGCTAAGGTATGGTGCCCGTCTTTCTTATCTTCTAATGGTCCTCTTATAGGTGAAGACTCCATGATGACGGATGCAACAACAGCTACGATAGTAGTTAGGAACCTCCTCACTCCTAAAGATAGTAGGCTGCTTTCAGGACGGTCCGATGAGTTGGCCGTTCAAGAGTCCCTGGCTCTCAGTGTTCAGTGTGCGGGCTCTGTGTCCAACATAGGCCAACGCCTACTTGCTCGCTCCCGTCAGGTTGAATCGTTGATGGCAGAGGTGGAAAATCTTAAGCAGGAGATCAAACAGCTTAAGTACGAGAATAGAAGTTTGCACGTGCTTGCCAACAACTATACGACGGGCATGAAGAGGAAGCTTGATGAACTGCAAGAATCTGAAGGTCGGATTCAAAGTGACCGTCAAAGGCTTGCTGCTTATTTCCAGAGGCACCTTTTTCTTGGGTCATCCAGCGTTCCACCAAGTATTGTGGCCTCGAATGATCTAGCTCCGATGCCTCCCGCTTCGATGCCTTCTGCTCCGAGAGTTTTGCCAAATAATGGGGCTTCACGTGAACATCCTTTGTGAAAGCTCCATCTTTTTTTTTTTTTTTTTTTTTTTTTTACGCACTTGTAATTTCTCGGAGATCAATGGACATGCTTTATTTTATTCAGTGTATTGTGCTAAATACAGATAAAACATATATATCACCAAGATTTTTTTTTTTCTTCTTCTTCGGTGGCGCTGATCCACCAAAGATTTTTTTATTTTATTTTATTTTTTTATTTATTTTTTATTATTATTTTATTTTTTGCTTTCGGTGGCGCTAAGCCACCAAAGATGTTTTTTTTTTTTTTTTTTTTTAATATTTTTTATTCTTTACTTTCATCCTTATTTCCCAACATCATCATTTCCTTTTACTTTATTTTATTATTTTTATTTTTATTATTTTTTTATTTTTTTTGCTTTCGGTGGCACTGATCCACCAAAGATGTTTTTTTTTTATTTATTTTTTTTTTTTTATTCTTTACTTTCATCATTACTTCCCAACATCATCATTTCCTTTTACTTTATTTTATTATTTTTTATTCTACATCGTCATTTTTTTTCTTTATAAGAGGGTTGAGGCTCAACCTATTCTACATCGTCATTTTTTTTTTCTTTATAAGAAGGTTGAGGCTGTCAAACCGACGAAGAACCCAGGAACGCATAAATTGGTGGTGTAGAAGAGTGGTGTTGTGCAAAGATTGCAAAGGGATTTTACTGTGTAATGCCTTTTGGTCACAGTCTTCCCCTGGTAGTGACGTTGCCGTGCCTCTTGCCACTGCTTGGAGCTTGTTGCAGTGTGTCACTTTTACCGTGTGGGGTTATGCAAAAGACTGCAGCGAGTTTATGCTGTGTAGTGCCTTTTGATCATAATTTTCCTCGGTGGTGACGTTGTTGTGCCTCTTGCTGCTGCTTGCTGCACCGTCATCGCTCCACTGTTCGCTACACACCATTGCACTGTCTGTTGTCCTGCTGTTCAAGTTTTGTGGCTGTTTTTTTTTTTTTTTTTTTTCAACATCATCATTGCTTCCTTTTTCTTTTTCTTTTTTTCTTTTGACTTGCTAATAGTAGCATGCATCATTTTTTTTCTTTCTGTATAATTGCTCTCGGTGGGCACCATCAATACTTTTCTTCTTTATTATTATTTTGTTTATTTATTTATTTTATTTTTTTTTATTTTTTTATTTTTATATATATATATATGGTGCTCTGCAAGCTAGGTTTGTGGGTGAAAACCCAGGCCGAGTTCGAGAGAAGACGGAGGAGGAAGAGGTGTCCGTGCTGCTGAAGCTGATCGGTAGAAGGAGAGGGCTCGCAGAAGAGGACGAAGACGGACAGAGAGCTGGAGTCGAGCTTGGAGGTAGTGCAAAGCGTCGAGCTTCACGATCGGCTAGTCGTTTGACAGCGGTCGTTGAAGTTCTTCTCCAATTCAAATGCAGCAGCAGAGGCAAGAAGATGGATGAGGTCTTTGGGTGTGAGTTGACAAACTTTGGTTTTGTTGATCACATTCAAAGGCAGCAGCCATGGCGAAGGTCGATGATCGAAGGGAGAAGGCCGCGCTGCTCAACCTTAGAGAGAGACAAACTGCCCATACAAAAGCATAAAGATCTTACTGGGGTAGATGGGCAGAATGGAGAGCATGGACGAAGAGCTCGACGAAGACGGAGACGGCTCGGGGTTTGGAAATGAACATTTTTGTTGATTGTTCGGATGGAATATCTTCAGCAGGCTTAGCAGCATCTTGATCGACGGCTTTAGCGATTTCACCAGTGGATTCTCCTTCAGTTGCAGGAGTGGTGTTCTTAATAGATCCGACCTTGACATTTTTTTTTTTTTTTTTTTTTTTTTTTTTGGAAAAGAGAATATATATATATATATATATATATTTTTTTTTTTTTTTTAATTATTTATTTTGATGTGACTGTACTTGAAGTTTTGAAGTTTCAAGTTGCCTACGTACTCTTCCAAAGAAGAGATCAAGTCATAACGTAGTTCAAATGAGTGATGGTTTTGATGATGATTTTGCCGTACACAGTTTATGCTCTTGCGGGCCAGGAGCGTGGTGCGTTTGCTTTAGGGGTAGTAGCGCTTCAAAAATCTGCCGTTGATGGGGTCGATCTTCAACCCGTCTTCTGCCAAGATTAAGTAGGCGCCATTGGTGTAGATCTCTTGTATTACGTAGGGTCCATCCCACTTTGATGGGAACTTGCTTTTTGTCTTATGAGTTGTAATGATAGGCCTACGCAATGCCAGCACGAAATCTCCGGCTTGGAAAGACCTTGGGCGAACTTTCTTGTTGAATGCCTTGGATAACCGTGCTTGGTAGCATTCCAAGTGTTGTTGAGCTTCGAGCCTTCTCTCATCCAGCGCTTCCAACTCCTGAAGGTGCAACTTTGCATTTTCTTCATCAGTCAAGCCTTCTTGTATAGCCATCCTTAGTGAGGGAATTTGACTTTCGAGCGGTAGAACAGCTTCTACGCCATATACGAGAGAATAAGGTGTAGCTTGGGTAGGAGTCCTATGTGTAGTCCTATATGCCCAAAGTGCTTCACTTATTTTTTCATGCCAGTCTCTCTTTGTTCGGCCGATTACCTTTTTCAGGAGGTTGCACAGCGTCTTGTTGAATGCTTCCGCGAGGCCGTTGGCCGGAGCATGATACATGGAAGACTTGTGCTGCTTGAACTTGTATTTGTCGCAAAGCTCGTCCACGAGTCGGTTGGAGAATTGTTTTCCGTTGTCAGTGATAATGTAGCGAGGCACCCCATATTGGTGGATGATATGCTCCTTGATGAAACGAACAACAGTTTCCTTTTTTACTTCCCTTAAAGGTATGGCTTCAGCCCACTTGGAGAAGTAATCTGTTGCAGCTAGGATGTAAGCTTCCCCTGCAGATGACTTTGGCGTAATTGGTCCTACAACGTCCAATCCCCATGCGTCGAACGGCCATGAAGCAACTGTAGGGTGTAATGGTTCAGGCGGTTGATGTATGAAGTTGGCATGGAATTGGCAGGCTTAGCACCTTTTGGCGTGTTCCAGGCAGTCCTTCACCATGCTCGGCCAGTAGTAACCCATTCTTTTAAGCTGGAAATATAGCTTTGGTCCAGACTGATGTGCCCCACACACACCTGAATGTGCTTCTTCCATGGCTTGTTTAACTTCTTCCTCACCTAGGCATCTCAGGAGCAGTCCTTCAAAAGAGCGTCGGTAGAGTGTTCCTTTGTAGTAAAGGAAGCGAGGTGCTCGTCGACGTATTTCGGAATGGTGTCTAAGATCATCTGGAAGCTTTCCGTGCTCTAAGTAGTCGATCAGTGGCTGTCTCCACTCTTCAGCATCGACTGGAAGTACTGAGATGACATTTGTATCATCTAGTGACATTTCATTAACGAGCGGAATCACCCATCTTTGGCAAATTGGCACGTCTGCAACTTCATCTTTTCCTAGTGTCATACTTGAAGCTAGATTGGCGAGAGCGTCTGCCATTTGATTTTCCTTTCTTGGCACATGTTCTAGTGTCACAGCTTCGAACTTTTGTAGCAGTTGGGTCGCTAGCCGGAAGTATGGGACGAGATCATCTTTCCTCACCTCATATTCAGTTAAGAGTTGATTGATTATGAGCTTAGAATCGCCATATACCTCAAGAGCTGTGATTTTCATATTGATCGCCATTTGGAGCCCGATGATCAATGCTTGGTACTTAGCAACATTGTTGGAGCATAGCTCATTCAGTTGGAAGGAGTAAGGTAGTATTTGCCTTTGTGGCGACATGAATACTACTTCTGCCCCCGCTCCGTCTGCTCGTGCGGATCCGTCGAAGAACATCGTCCATGTCGGGAAGATGTCGATGTAGAACACCTCCTCGTCAGGCAAGTCGTCTGAGATTTTCCAATCAGCCGGGATTGGATGATCGGCAAGGAAGTCTGCTAGCGCTTGTCCCTTGACGGCTTTAGCTGGGACGTAGATGATCTCATATTGATTAAGAAGCAAAGCCCATTTAACGAGTCGCCCTGTCAAGACTGGCTTAGTCATAATGTATTTGACAGGGTCGGCTTTAGCAACCAAGTGGATGGTGTAAGCATGCATGTAATGTCTGAGTTTCTGAATGGCAAACACCAAAGCGAGGCACATCTTTTCTATTGGGGAATAGTTCAACTCAGCGCCGGTGAGAGTTCGATTGAGGTAGTAAAGTGCTCCTTCTTTTTGGGATTCATTTTCTTGCGCCAAGAGTGCTCCGATTGAACTTTCCTGAGCAGCAATATACAATATGAGTGGTTTCCCGGGCACAGGTGCCCCCAGGACAGGTGGACTTGACAAATATTTCTTTATGCTTTCAAAAGCATTATGGCATGCTTTGTCCCATACGAATGGAACATCTTTCTTCATAAGGCGACTAAACGGTTGACAACGCCCGGCGAGGTTGGAGATGAAGCGTCTGATGAAGGCTAGCCGTCCTTGTAGACTTTTCAGCTCGTGCAGGTTTCTTGGCTCGGGCATGCTTTGAATGGCCTTGATCTTTGATTGGTCTACTTCAATACCACGGTGCTTGACGATGAAGCCGAGGAATTTTCCAGAGGTGACGCCAAACGCACACTTTAACGGGTTCATCTTGAGGTTGTATTTTCGCAGCCTTTCGAACACTATTCGCAGATCCTTCAAGTGTTCTGATCTTTTCTTCGTCTTAACCACCATATCATCTACGTAACATTCTACGTTTTTGTGTAGCATGTCATTGAAGATTTTCTGCATTGCGCGTTGATACGTAGCTCCAGCGTTCTTTAGACCAAAGGGCATTACCTTGTAGCAGTAGATACCTTTTGGAGTACGAAAGGCTGTTAGTTCCTCGTCTTCGAGGGCCATGCGAATTTGATTGTACCCAGAAGAGCCATCCATGAATGATAATGCCTCATGGCCAGTGGTTGCATCCACCATGATTTCAATGATTGGCAAGGGGAAGTCATCCTTTGGGCAAGTATCGTTGAGGTCCCGGAAGTCTACGGAAACACGTATTTGTCCTGATTTTTTAAGGACAATGACGATGTTGGAGATCCACTTGGGGTATTGCACTTCTCGAATAAAGCCTGCTTCGATTAGCTTGTCGATCTCGACCTCGATTTGTGGGATAAGCTCAGATCGATAGCGTCTTTGAGTTTGCTTTATCAGCCGTGTTCCAGGTCTGACCGCAAGATGATGAACAGCGATGATAGGGTCTAGGCCGGGCATTTCTTTGTAGGTCCAGGCAAAGACGTCTTTGTACTCTAACAACAGCTGATAATACTTCTCTATCTCGTCTGTACTTAATAATGCACTTACGAAGATAGGCTTTGGTTCCTTGCTTGTACCTAAGTTGAGTTCCTTGAGATCATCGATCGTGGCTTGCCCCCCATCTTCGAGCTGTGGTGGTGCAGCAGTGACATCTTCCTCGGGGATTTCGTCTTCTTTACCTTCTTGAACCGTGACGTGGAAAACATCTTGGATCTCCTCTTCGGTGCTGTCTTCTCGAGCTTGTCGGCATAAGGATTGTCTGGTGTTCTGGGAGAGGCGTTCCTCGCAATCTTCATAGGAAGGAGCCTTGACCGAGTAATTGAAGAAGTCTTCTGGGAAGAGGTCGCACATTGTGATGGGGATGGACGATCTTTGTGTCGAAATTTCATTATCTCCAACACTTTCACATTGTTCTGGAGGTTGACAGGAGCTGTTTTGCCCCCTTTTCGACTGATAAACTTGTGGACAAGATGGTTGCTGCTTGTCCAATTTCTTCGAAGCGATCTTCGAAATGCATTCCTCACAATCTTCATAACAAGGAGCCTTGATCAAGAAATTGAAGACGTCTTCGAGGAAGAAAAGATCCCACATGAACGATCTTTGTGTTGTAATTTCATCATCCTCAACATTTTCATGTAGCTTTGAAGGTTGACGGTAGCTACTTTGCCCCCTTTCCGATTGGTGAACTTGTGGACAAGACATATGTTTCTCGTGCAGCTTCTTCGGAGTAACATGAATCCATCCTTCATCTTCACTTGACTTGACTGACATGGTTTTGGAGCATGCCCCCAGCGGTTGAGGTGAAGACTTTGAGTCGAAAGAGCCAAATGTGACATCTTTCTTAGGGATTTCATCTTCAGTGCCGTTCTCTTGGGTTTGTTGGCATGAAGATTTGCCAGTGTGGACGATGATGCGCCTCCTTACCTTCAGTGGTCCTTTTGTGTCAACCTCTAGGATTGCTTGGCGCTTCATCCTTGAAGGAATCAAGCTTCGAACGTCGTCTTTTTCTCCTAACCCATCGAGCTTTTCTCCCTTTGGTGTTGTCTTCCTCTTTCCAAAAGGCTTCTCATTATCTTCAAATCTTTCTGAAGCTGATCGTCGCAGAGGAGAGATAACTGTGTTGCTTTGTTTCTTAAGCTTTAACAACCTTTCAAAAACAGAGCTTTGGGATGTCGGCGCGTTAAGCCTCTTGAAGACAGAGGTTCGGTCTTGACCACCAATGCGATTAAGCACTGAAGTTTTGGAGCTTGACTGGCTCATCCTATAGAAGACCGACGTCCGATGGGAGGGTTTAGGCTCTTCTTAGTCTTGTTCAATGCTCATGCTGACATATTGAGTGCTAGTGTTTTTCGCTTGGCTTGAAATCATCACAGGTGCATTTGGTGTGAAACCAAGTCCGGCTTTGTTGTTGTCAACTCCGTAACCATGCTCCTTCAACTTCTTTTGAGTTTTGGTGAGGTTACGTTCTTCGTCATTGACAGTGTTTGAAACCTTCTTTCCAGCCACCGCAGAAGAAGCGAAGTCGTACCCGGCCTTTGACATGAGTTTGTAGGCGTTAGGGTCGAAACCCTCCTCGGTCCTCTTGGTTAGAAGAAAGCTTGATTCCACCTTCTTTGGTAGAGCTTTTATGAAGCCTTGTGGTAGTCTTGCGGCCTTAGCACCCCCTAGCTGTGTCAGAGGCAAAACTACATTCGTCTTGAGCAACTTCACATTATCCGTGTGCCACTGTGTGTCGGATTTTCTAGTTTCGAATGGAGATTGACCATTCTTTCTTCTTGACATCGGGATATACCGGAATATGGGTGCGTTCGGTCCTTCTGACGGCATCTTACTCCCTTTGGTTGTTGCAGGTTTAGCAAACTCGTCATTGTCTTTGCTTGAAGATGGCACGGCCTGCTCTTTTTGCTTTTTAGGTACTGCTTTGCCCGTGGATTTGATCTCTTCTAGAAGGGCTTCGGGTACCGTCTCTTCATCCATGTAGAACTTGGCATCTGCAAAGTGTGATTCGGCTTCGGTGAATGGCTTGGTATCACCTTGGATCACCTTCACTCCTTCTCGGTAAAATTTTAGGCATTAGTGAAGGGTGGACGGCACTACCCCATTTGTGTGGATCCAAGGTCTTCCTAAGAGCAAGCTGTAGGAAGTTCTTGCATCAATCACGTGGAATATCGTGCTTGATTTGAGCTCACCCATGGTCATCTCTACTCGGATCATGCCCATCGCCCTTTGTCCTCCTTGGTTAAAACCCTGGATCAGCAGACGGCTCAGGGATAGTTCATTCACCTTGATGCCGATTATGGTCATTGTTGATTTTGGCATGATGTTTATGGCCGACCCACCATCCACAAGCATGCGGTTGACTTTGTATTCCCTTATGTACCCGGAGACGAAGAGAGGACGGTTGTGAGGCTTTGATCCCAACAGTAGGTATTCGTCAGTGAAGTTAATTACGTCATGGGTGGCACAACATGTGGCACATTCATGTGGCTGAAGCTTCGAGCCTTCGTCGTTACTTTCTTGCACTTCTTGGTCGTCGGGACCTGCCAAGACTGCTGCTAGTGCTCTTCGCATCTTTTTTGGCAATGGTAGCGCTTCCTCGATGCTAAAGTGTGTTGGCAGACCTTCTCCAGGTGTAAGGGCCTTTTCTACCTCAGTGGCGATAGCTTTGCCTTTTGAGGGCTTTTCTATTTCTACTTCAACCATGTGACAGGCCACAGTAGTGCACTGTTGGAAAAAGTCATTCGGGAAGTATTCATGCAAGGAAACGGGAATGCGTGGCTCCTACTCCATAGGTTCCCTAGCATATGTTGTTTTATTATGCTTTATGTTTCTTTTAGGCTTCGCATTGTTGCGGCCGTGGTGATTTCTTCTTTGTTCCACCTTTGGCTGTATGACTCGTGGTCTTGGTTTCCTTGTCTTTTTGTAGGTTACCAATATCCATCCTTCTTCATCATCAGCATGTGCATCTTGGTCGCTTCTCTCCAGTGATGGTTGTGTAGGAGGTGTCGTGCAACTTGAGCATTCACGGGAATGGTCAGGTGTTGTTTGGAGAGGCACATGATTAAACGATCCAAACGCAATTGTAGTGGTATGCGTTGCGGCCGTGTCCTCAAGGTCGAGCTCAATTTGCCCTTGTTGTGCTAGCTTCATGATGAGTTCTTTAAGAACGAAGCACTTGCCAATAGGATGGCTCACAATACGATGGTACTTGCAGTACCTAGGATCGTTTGTACGATTCATTTCTTCAGGACGCTTGCATTCGGGTAGCTCAATCACCTTTTTTCCAGCAAATCATCTAACATGGCAGTCATGTCAGAGTTAGGAAAAAGGTACGTTTTCTGTTCCAACTCTCTCAAGGTGCTCTTGTATCTGTCTTGGGTGCGAGAAGGCTCACTTGTCTTTATCTCTTTTGCTTTCTTCTTGGAGGAGATCTTGATGGGCGCTGAGGAGGTCTTGATGGGCGCTGAGGAGGCCTTGATGGGGGTAGTGTTGACGGTGAAAGCTTCCTTAGCGGGCTTCTTCCCGGTCTTGTCTACATTTGGGGCGAATACTTTATCCTTATTGAAGTTAGCAATCGGCTCCTTTTTCCCGTGATTAGCGATACTCAGCTCCATGTCGTGGGAACGAGTTGCTAGCTCTTCGAATGTTCTTGGTTTTATGCCTTGGAGGATGTAATGTAACCCCCAGTGCATGCCTTGAACGCACATCTCAATGGCAGAGGTTTCAGAAAGCCGATCTTTGCAATCCAGACTTAAGGAGCGCCATCTATTTATGTAGTCGACGACAGGTTCATCTCTCCACTGTTTCATACTGGTCAGCTCTAGCATGCTTACAGTACGACGAGTGCTGTAGAAACGGTTGAGGAATTCCCTTTCTAGCTGGTCCCAACTGTTGATAGACTCAGGTTCGAGGTCAGTGTACCAGTCAAAAGCGTTACTTTTCAGCGAACGCACGAACTGTTTGACGAGGTAGTCTCCCTCTGTCCCAGCATTGTTGCAAGTTTCAATGAAATGGGCGACATGTTGCTTCGGGTTGCCTTTTTCATCGAACTGCATGAATTTTGGGGGCTGATAATCCCTTGTCATCTTCAAAACATCAATCTTCTTGGAGTAAGGCTTTGAGTACAGTACGGAGTCATGCGAGCTTCCTTCGTACTGTGTCTTGACAGTGCTTGCGATTATCTCCTGTAGCTGCTGGATAGAGAGAGATCCCATGAATGTCGTTGCTTGATCTAGCTTCGGCTTCTCTTCAACTTTCTCCACTGGTGGCTCCTCTTCTTCGTCGTCTTCTTTCTTTAATAGGCCAATATTTGGGTCGACTTTCACGTCGGGCAGCGCATCTAGTTGGTTGACAAGTGCGGCAATCTGCAAGTCCTTCTCTTCCACAGTCCGTGTGAGCTTTGCGATTGCTTCATTCATCTGAGCTAGCTGCTCCTCGATTGAAGTTGCTCCAGTGGTCATGACTTGCATGGTTGTACTACCACTCGAATCAGCGTCGGAGAGTAGGGACTCTGAGTATTTCCTCGGGCTTTCCCCCTTTGATGCCCTTAGCGAGGCTAGTGTGATCACAGGCTCGTACCTCAAGTGCTCTTGTTCCTTTGACAAAGTTAATGCAGGGGCGGAAGCCGCAGCAAAAAGAGCTCTTGCCTTACTTCGGGTTATGATGCCCGAAATATCACCACTTGCGGCGATGATATTCTTATTCTTTGCTTTGATTGCAGGAACAGCTTGATCCTTTCTTGATGCCATTTGCGTTTTTCGATGATTTGAGGATAGAGATGAGAGGTAGAGATGTCCCACTGGGCGTGCCAAGTTTGTAAACACGAAAAGTTCCTGCAACAAGAAACAAGAATACCGTGTACAAAATATATTTTTTCGTGTTTAATGATTTTGGGGTTGCAATCTCTTTGTAATTTGATCCTCTGATTCTATCTTCGTAGGGTGTAGGTTTGTGGATGAGCTGTTGATCCAAAGGGCCGTCGGGGCTTGGTCTAAGGATGAACAGTTGATGAACGGATCTTCAAGGGGCGTTGGGCTTGATCTTGAAGAATGGGTGTATGGGTTTGTGGATGAGCTGTTGATCCAAAGGGCCATCGGGGCTTGATCTAGGGATGAACAGTTGATGAACGGATCTTCGAGGGCTTTTGGGCTTGATCTTGAAGACTGGGTGTATGGATTTCTTCAAGGGCTTTTGGGCTTGATCTTGAAGGTTGATGGATGAGCGGATCTTCAAGGGCTTTTGGGCTTAATCTTGAAGAACGATTGGATGTGTGGATTTGTTGAGGTTGTTGATCCAAAGGGCCGTTGGGGCTTGATCTTAGGATGAACGGATGATGAACACTTTCTTCAAGGGGTCGTCGGGGCTTGATCTTGAGTTGGTGGAAGTTCTTCAAGGGCCGTTGGGGCTTGACCTTGAAGGAGGATTTGACGAAGAACGAAGAGTGTTTTCTTGATCCTTCGGGATTTGCTTGAGAGCTTTAGAGTTTCAAGGCTTCAAGGTTTTGGTGTGATGTAAATTTCCTTATTTCTTTCTTCTTCTTCCTTTCTCCAAAATGAATGCCTTGGCTTCATATTTATAGAATTCCAAAACTTGATTTTTGGATTTAAATAATCAGATGAAATAAATCATTTCTGCCAGGTATTGACACGTGTCCTATTTGATGACTTTTCCAATTTATTTCGATTTTTCGTTGAGTCACACGCTACATGCAAAATTTATGTGACACGTGAGCGTTGAAATTTTAATTATTGGTCAACATTCATTTCACCGAAATTTTGATGTCTACAATAATATTGACCCTATTAAATAAATAAATAAATAAAAAAGAAAAAAAGGAAAAGGCAAAACTTAAAAGAGTGGAGGAGAGGGAGGTGGGGCGGGTGGGGTGGTATGGGGTGGGTTTTGGATGAGAGGGGAGTTGAAGAGAGTGGAGGAGAGAGAGGTGGGTCAGGGGAATAGTTTCTAGGTTTTAGTTTTGCTTTTTTTTTTCTTTTTTTTTAATATTAAAATATTTTTAATGCATAAAAAATTATTTTTTATCACGTGGCACAAATTTAACAGTTATGTCAGGTTTTAACAGATCAATTGATAGAAAATGTAACAGATGTATTATATTGAAATAAAATAATACGTAAGGTATGGAAATAAAGTTTTTTGAAAATATTGTATGAGATTATAATAAATCTCAAATCTAAGCCCTAATCATGACTATTGCCTATTGGAAAAATTGGCGATAAAATTATAATTAGGGCCTTTGTGTGTGTCCCATTCAAGAATCATCACTATTGCCTATTGGACCCTACCATATAGCCACTCAAATCGACAACCACTTTTCACCGTTGAGATGTGGAAAAAAGAGACCTCATATAATCTAAACCCGACCTTTTAAAAGTAAAGCATAAACTTTTTATTTGTTTTTAGCGTTTTTGGTCGACCAAAAAATATTTATAGTCTCGTCCTTTTGTTGTGGGAGCTAACCCATTACCCTAAATAAAGTAAAAAGTCAAGCAATAATGTAATGTTTCAATCCGACTACAGGGCCACTTAATACAATAATTTAGTAATATTCTAATCATTTGTAAGTTAAATGTTTTAAATTTAATTCTCATGAAAAGAAATTTGAACTATACCATTCTTAATTTATCATGAAACTTAACCCACCCTCTACTATTTTAATATAAGATAATATGGATCTTAGAGTAAAAAATCCGATCCCAGATCTGTGAACACGGAAGAGACACGAGCGGGACACGTACATCGTCAGGTGTCCTCAACTTCTCATCTCAACCCCCTTGACACGCGTCACAAACCCAGTATACACGCCACCACCTCCCTACAAATATCTCCGAAAATCCTGCCCTGATCAACAAGCCTGCAAGTCTTTGAAGTCTCTATTGGATTCGATCAAAAATCTTGTATTTTGTTGGCTTGCGTTTGAAAAATGGCCGAAGAAAGTTTCATGGATAAGGCCAAGAACTTCGTGGCAGAAAAGATAGGAAACATGGCGAAGCCAGAAGCAGAAGTCACAGACGTTGATTTCAAGAAGGTGAGCTTGAGCTCTGTGGAGTACCTTGCCAAGGTATCCGTGACCAATCCCTACAGCCACTCGATCCCCATCTGTGATATCAAATACACCCTCAAAAGCGTTAACAGGTTCCATTTCTCACTTTTTAACACTGCTCAATTGGGTTCTTTGATTTCTGGCTGCAACAATCTTTACGAAGTTCCGCTTTCGTGCATATATTTCTAACTGTGTCGAATCTGATCCGTGTAATTTGCGAATTGTTTCGATCCGAGGAGACACATTTAGCACCTGTTGATTTCTTCGCTAAATCCGTCAAGTTTGCCCTAGCATTTACTTTTGACCATTTCGTCACAAGAAACCAACAGAAGTGGACAAATGTCCTCGGATTAGAACAGTTTACAAACTAGGTGAATCAAATTCGATGCAATTAAAGATGCAATTGAAAAGTCGTTTGTACTGCAGTCTGTTGGAGGTAAGTAGGAAGTTTTAGGTTCGATTGAGTAAAAAAAGGCTGTAACGCGCTAGCATGCATACTCTTTCTCTATCTATGGGCAAGACTTTATCCAGATCTATAGATCTCCCCAGCATCAAAGCAAGAGTTTAATCTCCATTCAATGTCGTTTTATAAAAATAAAATTAAAAGTGGTGGGTTGACTTGGTGTTTAGAACTACTACCTTCAACCCATTGCGTCTTAGTTCAAACCATTTCCATTTAGTTTTAGTTTAAACAAATGTAGAACACCGTTTTTATTAAAAAAATAAAAAATAAAACTTGTGGATATAATTGAAAACACATGGATGATAGTGAAAACTTTGGGAAAATTAGATGGCTAAAAACGCGTTTTGCGCATTTCTTTTTTCCATGATTTGTGGTTTGATTTTGTGTATACATGTGGATTTGCAGGGAGATTGCATCCGGGACCATACCGGACCCTGGATCCATAAAGGCAAGTGATGTAACTGTGCTGGAGGTGCTATTGAAGGTTCCACACAGCATATTGTTGACATTGGTAAAGGATCTGGGTGCAGACTGGGACTTCGACTATGAGTTGGACATAGGCCTCATCATTGACCTACCCGTCATTGGCAACTTCACCATACCACTCAACAAGAAGGGAGAGTTCAAGCTTCCCTCCCTCTTCTAATCATCATGTCTCTTGGGATTCAATTATTTTGCTACTATTTTATGTTATGTTATCTTACGTTTGTTGTTCTTTAATCATGGAATGGATGAGGATTTGCGTGGTGCTACTGATGTTTTCATCTAATTGAGGGAGAATAAAGTATCCTTCATAACAACCACAACTCACATTTTTCTTTTGCCAAATTGCACTCTAGTTTACTTCTTTATGCAAATGTTCGTGTCATTTTCTAGTCACAGTAGTTTGAGCATCTTTCGAAATATCTTAAATTTTTGTTAAATTAGATAGTAAACGGTGCTGCAAATTTATTTTAGCGTGTTTAATTTAGCATATTCAACAACACTCTTTACTTTGAATATAAAAAAAAAAAAAATCACCTTTTACTCTTAATAATTTTAATATTTCATTAGTTTTTAGGGAGCTATACGTGCATAGGTGAAAATACAATATATATTTCACACAATTCCACTAGTTTTCAAACATTTTAAAGAGGACAAAAGCAAAAACCAACCTAAAACCAGTCCAAAAGCAGGAACAAACTTTATCAAATTACAGCACATACCCCTTAACGGGTCCGTTACTAAATGGCCCAACATTAACCACAGAATCGATAAAATAAATGAATTACCAGTACGCCTTTACCAAAACCACTAAACTGACGTCATTTTCTTTATCCTCCACATTTTTCGAATCCCTCGCTCGAAGCTTCAACTGCTCCTTTCAGAAACCTAGATCCACTACCAAATTTTTGAGATTTGTACATTTCTCCAAACTGAGCGACGAAGTTTCTACAAATTGACTGAAGAAGTTTTTGCAAATTGCCGACGATAAAGGCGACCGTTTTCTAAAAAGAACTCAAGGGACATTTCTGCATGATCAGTTCTCCCATTTTGAAAAATGTAATCCACAACTCATAACTTGTTTTTATAAATCCAACTGGTCCTTAAAAAACTTAGATCCACTGTACAAAACACAACTATTTTTTCAAAATATTTATATCAGTCTGGAAAAAAAAAAAATTAGTTTTGCAAATAAAAAAACAAACCCGCTATTTCAAAAGAAACTAAACTCATTCATTTATACCCGAACACTTTCATTTCGCCAAAAGTCCACTGGTTTTTTCTGCATGATAAGTTTCTCCCTTTTAAAAAATGTAAACCCCCACCCAAAACTTATTATTTTACAAATTTGCATTTGCAAAAATCTTATGCGGTTATTTCTGCAGGATCAGTTCCTCCTTTTCAAAAAAAATGTAAACCCCCACCAAAGACTTTATATTTTGTAACTTATATAAATCTTTTTATTGTGTGTGATGCTTGCATAAAAATCTTTGTAGGCGTGTGAAAATTGATTTTTATTATAATTTAATCAAAACTATGTCGAAACAGTTTATGTTAGACTACTCATATTAAAATCAATTTATGTAAGATTAGTATCAAATTTTATGTTCTTAGTTTATTTTTTGTAAGATCAGTTTAAGATTTTTTTTTATTGGAAGCAATTTCATTCTAAGTAAACTGATGTGAAATTAATTTGTGTTAAACTACATGTTACATCACTTGTGTGAAAAAATCATTGAGAAATGCCAGTTTAATTCTTAGTAAAATTTGCAACATTAGTTTCAAAATAATATGCAAGTTTAATATATGCACTCATGTAATGTCAGCTTCAACACATTCAAAAGTTTCTATCGCATCACTTTCAAAACAATATGAAACAAATATGTTACAACATGTGTACCATTGGTTTGTGTTATTATTAAATTATGTAAGATCAAATTTAATGATTCCATATCACTCTTAACTTAGGCAAGTTACAAATTATTGTAATCATTCAATCAGTGCTAAATTGGAGTCATTGATTCATCTAGAATGCTTCATAAAACGTGCTAATTCCTCCAAAGTATTTTAGGCGGTGCCGGAAATGAACCAAGGGAACTGAGTACTTGCATCGAGCCCCAAATCCAACTCGATAAAAAAAAGGTCCCAACACAAACAATGCAAAGAAGTGCCTCATTCCTTTATTCTTGCAAGGCCCACCGAGTCCAAGACCAAGCAAGGCGCTCTGCCACATCATCCCACAAAAGGACACATGTGGGCATGCTCTAGTGTCCCTTCGTTGCCACATATAGGCCAAAGAACATAGGGATAGCTAGCAGGTCTAGTCAATGCATCTAGCGTTTTAAATGCAAAGGAAGTGATATGTTCAAACATAGGGGTTGAAAATTCAGAGAATGGCCTATAAAAGGTGGACGAGTACTCCTTAGAAGAGGTCGAACGAATTGAGAGAGAAACTATAATATTCTAGCCGAGCGCTACTTGTATACCTTGTTCTCAATTTTACATAAGAAACGTGGGGATGAATCACTTACATTCTTTGTCAATTATCCTTTGTTTGCAAAGCTCAAGTCCATCAAAGAGTCAACACTCGATCCATTCAATCTCTGTAAGCTTCTCCAATTTTGAGCATTAACACTACCAATATAAAACTAACATACACTGACATCATATTCCAGAAAATGACGAAAAAATCATACACAAACATGCAAAAACATCATACTTCAGACAGTGACTACAAATTCATCGATAATATAACAACAACAAAATCACATTGGCGATAAATTAATTATAATTTCAACCTTAACTTTGTGGGAGGATAAAATCTGGTTTCAACTCATGGGTCACTACCAATCATCCAAGGGGAAAGTGTTGTGCAAGGTAAAAAGCCCTCAAGAAATATACGGACGCAAGGGAACGTGCTTAGATAACTACCCCACTACGGAGGAGAAGTGGGAGAGGGCGACAAGTCGTGGCACTTGTTCCCAAAGCATGCAGTCATATGACAGATAACCACTAAAGAAGTGGGAAAGGAAGATTGGTCGTGGTGCTTGGTCCTCAAGCATGCAATCCTATAAATAGGGAGAGGAGCCAAAGAACAAGGTACGTAATTAGAACCCGAGAAAATCCAAAGAATAGAATATCAATCGACTGACTTGAGCGTCGGAGTATCTCTTGCAAGTACCACCCGGGCAAGCTACAGAAGAAAACTATTCGGGGGCATCTCTAGCGAAGGATTCGACGAACGTGATGATTGCAGTCAATGAATCTGTGGAGGTATTTCTTCTTGTGAGAAATCTCGCTCCAATAATTGGCACCATCTGTGGGAAAAGAAACAAAATCAAGCTACAAACATGATTGGATCCGCACAAAAAGTTCCAAATCCCTCCGGAGATGCAGGGACTCAATCGATACATGTGAGGTCTCATTCCCCAAATACTGAACCCAGTCTCACCTTGGAACAATTTAGAAGGCTAACGAGGGAATTGCGAGAAACAAAAAAGACAGCCGATGAGGCATTGAAAAAGGCTGAAGTAAGAAACGCAGTGGAAAATATGACCGGCACCAAGAGACAGCATGCAGAAGAGAAAGATAAGCAAGGCAGCTCTAGTAGCGCGTCATCCAGTAACCGTGTTAATGTGACGAAAAATCATGGCGAAAAGGATCACAAGGGAAAAGGATCGAAAAAAGTAAAATATGTTGATTTGCAAGAACAAATTGACAAGATTGTGAAGGGATACAAGCTACAGGCCTCGGCGGAATTTGCTTTAGAAGCGGCCAGACGGATCCACAAATCACCATTCACGGAGGACATCCTGAAAGCTAAAAAACCCGCCAAGTTCACCCAACCAAAGTTTAGGTCGTTTGAAGGCACGATTGATCCCGTTGAGCATATTTACCACTTCCAACAGCAGATGGCGCTTGAAGGAGATGACGAGGCCCTTCTATGCAAGTTGATCCCCTCAAGTCTCTCAAGATCATCTTTAACTTGGTTCAAACAACTGAAACCGAGGTCTATCGGAAGTTTTACAGAGCTATGTGAGGCATTCATATCTTAATATGTTTGCAATCAGAGGCCAAGAAAAGATGTTACGATCTTGTTCAGCACCAAACAAAATGTTGGTGAAAGCCTCAAAAGCTATGTGACTAGGTTCACGGAAGAGATGTCCACCCTAGAAGAATGTGATTCTCACACTGCGTCTTTGGCATTTGGAGAAGGGGTGTTGCCCGGAACAAAGATGCATAGGTCATTAATCGAAATTCCACCATTAGACATGAAGGAGGTGATGGCTCAGGCTGATGGAATCATCAGACTAGAGGAAGAGGAACTTATCTAATCAAAGCAAGGCACAACCACTATTGCTGCATCTCCAGCGGGCACTACTGTGCCTACCTTGAAGCCCACGGCTTAGTTGAGGAACAAAGAGAAATTGCCACATTACGACTTGCGAATTACCAGAACCAAGTTGCTGCTTACTTCAACAAGCGGGTCAAGTTGAAAAGATTCAGGGTAGGAGAATGGGCATTGAGAAAGGTCATGGAAAACACAAAAGATTTGAATGCAGGGACGCTTGGACGCATATAGGAATGACCATACGAGGTGACCAAAGCTTTGGAAAGAGAGCTTATAAACTCAGGCACGTTGAAACAGGTCAATATATGCCGTGCCCATATAATGCAATTTATTTGAGAAAGTACCACATTTAGCTTTTTGTGTTTATGTTTTCCGTATTTAAATTTCTGTTTCCAGCAATGTTGAAGGGTAAATCCCTTTTTGTCTTCCTTGCAAGTCGAAGGGTATATCCTTGGATGTCTGTTGACATCTCCCTATTGTTTGATAAATAAAGTTGCATTTCATTCAAATCTTAAACCAAGGGATGAGGATCAAATCAAGATCGAAAACATAAGATCGAGTGAGGAAAGAAAACCCAAGATCGGATGGGCAGAGACCCAATCAAGATTGGAAATCAAAGATCGAGTGGGAAAAGAAAACCCAAGATCGGATGGCAGAGACCCAATCAAGATCAAGTGGGAAAAGAAAACCCAAGATCAGATGGGCAAAGACCCAATCAAGATCGAGAATCTAAGATCCAATGGGAAAAGAAAACCCAAGATTGGATGGGCAGAGACCCAACCAAGATCAGAAGTCTAAGATCGAGTGGGAAAATAAAACCCAAGATCGAATGGGCAAAGACCCATCCAAGATCGAAAATCTGAGATCGAATAGGTAAAAAAACAAAAAAAAAAAAAAAAAAAAAACGATGAAGACAAATATGGTCTCTCTAATGCACGGCTGTTAATGTTACCGACTAAACTCTCTTTTTATAAATATATTTATAAAGAGAGAGAGAGTGAGAGAAGCAAGTGTGTCGATGTGTGTGTGTGTGTGTGTGTGTGTGTGTGTGTGTGTGTGTATTGATATATGTATATATAGGCGTGCAAATTAGATGTGCCGACTAGGTGTGCAGCCCAGCATTGTGGATTATATGTGTGAGCAGGAAACATACATGGTAAATATATATATATATATATATATATATATATATATGTATATATGTGTGTGTGTGTGTGTGTGTGTGTGTGTGTGTAAATCGGGTAAAAGTGTATATAGGTGTGCAAACAAGATGGGATAGAGATCTATATAATAAATACGATATAGGTATCAGTCCACTTTCGTAATGTGTCAATCCTTGTTCGTAAGTTCTCGTTCGTAAATCATGTCAACGTGTTAGTCCTCGCTCATAAATCCTCGTTCGAAAATCATAGTGGGAAGATCTTATTCGTAACAAAATGAAGGCTTAGGTACATATATGTATAGCCTGTCAGACAACCGACTCAGTTAAATTTCGTCAATTCGTAAGATGTCAATCCACTTACGTAACGTGTCAATCCTCGTTCGTAAGTTCTCGTTCATAAATCATGTCAACGTGTCAGTCCTCGCTCGTAAATCCTCGTTCGAAAATCATTGTGGGAAGATCTTATTCGTAATGAAACGAAGGCTTAGGTACATATATGTATAGCCTGTCAGACAACCTACTCAGTTAAATTTTGTCAATTCGTAAGATGTCAGTCCACTTTCGTAATGTGTTAATTTCATAAGTCCTCGTTCGTAAATCCTCATTTGAAAATCATAGTGGGAAGATGTCAGCCCTCATTTGTAACGAAACGAAGGCTTCGGTAAATTTACCTTCAGTAAATTTATTCTTAGAAAAAGCAAATTCCACAAATTTGGCCTTAGTAAAAAGTGCTTCAAGTTTAGCTTGGCTTAAAGAGTGTAGTTTCAAGGCCCTATGAGATCGAAAAACTCAGTTTTCCCCATTTCACATGCATTAAAAAGTGGAAAATGGGGCACTGTGGGAGGATAAAATATGGTTTCGACTCATGGGCCACTACTAATCATCCAAGGGGAAAGTGTTGTGCAAGGTAAAAAGCCCACAAGAAATATACGGACGCAAGGGAACGTGCTTAGATAACTACCCCACTACGGAGGAGAAGTGGGAGAGGGCGACAAGTCGTGGCACCTGTTCCCAAAGCATGCAGTCATATGACAGATGACCACTAAAGAAGTGGGAAAAGAGGATTGGTTGTGGTGCTTGATCCTCAAGCATGCAATCCTATAAACAGGGAGAGGAGCCAAAGAACAAGGTACGTAATCAGAACCCGAGAAAATCCAGAGAATAGAAAATCAATCGACTGACTTGAGCATCGGAGTATCTCTTGCAGGTACCACCCAAGCAAGCTACAGAAGAAGACTATTTAGGGGCATCTCTAGCAAAGGATTCGACGAACGTGAGGATTGCGGTCAACGAATTTGTGGAGGCATTTCTTCTTGTAAGAAATCTCGCTCCAACAAACTTACAATAAAATGGTTGCTCTACTCCAGGATTATGAAGAGATGCCATCGTCACCAAGATTAGCTGTCAATTGCCTAAATTCCTTTATCTTCTTTTATGAACCCTAATTTACTTCGCCAAGAAGATCAGTGGATTAAACTCAAGGGTAGAATGAAGGCAAGACAAAGAGGTGTGTAAGAAATGAAATGTCTAAAATACCCATGAATTCAATGTTAAGAAATGAAATGTCTAAAATACCCATGAATTCAATGTTTTTTAAATGGAATGAGTGAAGTGAGACCAAAAGAGTTGAAAATGGTAATTTTAGGGGCAAAATAAGACAAAAAACTAATTTGAAGAGGTAAATTGAGATTAAATGACAGTTTTAAGGGGGAATTCAATTAACCAAAGGGATCAATGTTTGTATGTGTCGTAGCATTGTATGTAACTTGTTCCAGTTACACTTTCGACAACATAGGGGATGTAGCTCAGATGGTAGAGCGCTCGCTTAGCATGCGAGAGGTACGGGGATCGATACCCCGCATCTCCATTCCATGCTTCCATTTATTCCACTGTTTTTTTGTATTGTCGATGAATTTTGCTTGTTAGGTAATGAGGACAACTTAATCTATGATTATTTATCTTAATAATTTGTTTCATTAATTAAACCAAAAGAATTAAATCCCCTGTATTGAGGCTGTATGACTTTCGTAATGGCTGCTGTCAAGAAGTCCAAATAGAAACCCAACAGAATCAACCATCAGAGATATAGGCCTCCTCTGGTTTCAAACTCCATGGCAGAACTTTCAAAGTCCTGCACAATTTATTGTTCAACGAATTTTCCTCACAATCTGAATTTTGCTATTTTTGGCTCCAAAAAGTAAACACAAAAAATCCAAGTCCAAATTCATAATCTTAATCTCTCTCTGATCAAGGAACTCAAACATGGCTGATCAGATGAAGGAAGACCAGCTCCATCAGCCCCATGGCTCAAGGAATCTAGAAGAAGTGGTACCAATATTTTCTGACAAGTCACTTCCCCGGCGAAGAAGAATCAAATTCTGTGGGATTGCACTTGCAGTTGTCATCCTCCAAATTGTAGTCATTGGTGTGCTTTGCCTTACTGTCTTCCGATTCCGAGATCCTAACGTCACGATGACGGGAATTTCTACGGAGAATTTGAGCATGGTGGTTGGGAATCCTACCACAATCAACGTGACGCTGAGGGAGGAGATTAAGGTGAAGAATGCAAACTGGGGTCGCCTAAAATATGACCAAAGTGTTGTGGTTTTGTCACATGAGGGTGTGACGGTTGGAGAAGCAACAGTTTCAAAAGGGTCTATTGCGACAAGGAGGAGCAAGGAGGTGAGCGTTTTGGTAGAGGCGAAGATTTATGGTAGAGGCGAAGATTTATGGTGGTGGCGGAGCAAGCAGGGAGATTAGTTCTGGGGTTTTGAATTTGAAGAGCTATATGAAGGTGAGTGGGAAGGTGGAAATGGTGGGGATGGTGTCGAAAAGAAGAAGTGGGAAGATGGATTGCAGTTTCACAATTAGTTTGACCAGGCAGGCAATCCAGGAATTTCACTGCCAATGATTTCCAAGTTAAAATATATATTGCTTTTTTCTTTTTTCTTTTTTTTTTCTTTTTTTTTTCTTTTTTTTTTCTTTTTTTTTTTTTTTCTCTCTAGAGTGCAGCTATTGTATTTTTCAGCACATTATTGTATGCCTTGATGTCTAAATATTTTTCAGTTTATGTTTTTAAGCTTGTTGAACGTAAAAATAGCTGAATGAAATCTTCAAGTTTTAATTTTTTAAGCACATTATTGGTGCTGCCAAAAGTTCATCTTTCAAACAGATGGTCTGGTTTGCAGTGAGGATTGAACCCGTCATGGTTGAAACTTGAAAGCAAACGTTGGAGATTTGCAATGTATTTGGTCGTAGATTTGTATTAGTCACTTAAATAACTCGTCCAAACATTACCATCTAGAAGAAAGATGTGAAAGAGAGTGAGTATGTGACCATGCCATAGATTTGTATTAGCTTCACATTTAGGTCATTTTGTTGTTTGCATGACCACAATACATGTTATAATAACGATAACTTACTTTATCACATCACGTAACAATGTGATAGTAACACTGATAATTCTTGATGAGATAGTATGATCATACATAATGGAAGTAGTAAGTAATGAGAAACTTCGTTACAAGTAAATATTGTATTAAAAATAGGGTTATACCTTTTACACAGCTAACTAAAAATATTGTCAAAATTAGAGTGCCGGGGAAAGAAGGGTTTATTTGCACTTAATTAATTAATTAGAGGATCAGGTGGAGAAAGTAATTAAAGTTGGATGGTAGACTATTGAATTAATTATTTTGTATTTGATATGAATAGTCAATTGAATGAAATAATGGTTTGGAATTTATGTGGTTATTGGTCTCATTCAGGTACGTAGGCACCAGCACCCCCACATTTGACATTTCTTATGTGGTCATTGTCCTAATTAATGTAACATGAACAATGGCATGAATTTGAGAAAGACTGCAATATGACACTACAAGAAATACTTTCACTACCTAAAGATGTAGAGACAGAAAACTTATCTCTTTCTTTAATGAATAGAGACAATGCAGCTACAAATTGGTGATCTGTTTGTTCCAGTAACAGTGTAGCTATTGATATTTAAAACATGCTAAGATATGTCTCTTAAATTTAAAAAATGTTATAATTAGGCTTTGACACATGATGCATGTTATCGCCCTTTTACAAGGGGTTTATAACTTAATTAGTTAGTTCAGAACATTCATTAAAATAGAAAAGATAAGTTATCTATTTTCATTTGTGAGATTTGTTGGAATATGATCATGATGATGTGCTTTACTATGTGTGTATTTGATGTATAGAGGTGCACCATAGGATCGGTGTACTGGTATACACTTAACCAAAAGGTGTGATAAGATGTATGACTTATTATAAGTGTTATACCCTTCTATAAGTGAGAAGTCTCACAACTCTCTAGAGAAGATACGATGAAGTCTATAAAAGGAGAATTCATTAATTTAGACAATCAATCCAATGTGAAATACATTTTCTCTTCTTCCTTTTAGTATGCTATTTCTTCTTTGACACTACTGCATAGTAATTAATAGTCTAATGACATTAGAGATTGATCCTGTAATCCACCAGTGTATCATAGTACTGGTTCTCTAGTATTACAGAAGGAAGAAGAAGGCTTCGGCACTACCACGTTTTACAAAATCCTATTTTGCGTACAAGCATGTCAAGGCATTGTATGCAAGGAATTTTATTTTATTTTTTATTGTCAAGGTTACTCTCCATTAAACCCAAGTACAAATATACAAGGAAACAAAAGGTCTAAAGTTAACATAAGTACAAGCACACTAAAGGCCCAAACTTAACATATAAACTGACAAAACATGGGTCAAAAAAAAAGAAAAAAAAAAAAGAACCACAACACAAAAGAACCCACGAACACATAGACCCAAAATCAGAACAATACAACAAAAACCAGAAGCTTCTACTGGCTTCTCCGCCATAACTGTTCCAGACGATCCGTTCCATTCCTTATTAGTTGCAGAGCATCGCCTCAACAATCGCCACAACCAACCTCAATTTGTTTCCAAAGTACAACCATAAAATAAAGATAGTTGGTACCCACACAAGAAAAGCCAACTACCAGATGAAGTGTTAAGTACTAGATTTATTGTTTGGCTTTCTTTGTCAAAATTTGTAAATGCTATCACACATACTCATAATTTAAAGTTAGGGTACAATACTGATCTGGAATTATTATTGGGATTAAACTTGTCAAATCACAAGCCATCTTCACTACAAAAGGTTTGAATCATGCATTTGCATATCCATATCAAGCTTATTTTTCTAGATTCCTTTTGTTTAGTGTGGTTGTCTAGTCAGAAATTCATTCTATTGTACAGCTGTGTAGGCACGCAAATTAAAACAACCTACATGGGTCATCTGACACCTTTTCCCGTGCGTGGATTTCTCACCCTTGATCTGAAAAGGTTTCTTTGGCTTGTGACACGTGTCTCCTTGTTCCCCTTGTTTGAAACACCCATCTCTCCCATTAAAAGGGTTTTCAAGGATTCATTTGAACTTAGCTAGGTTATTCACATTTCAAGAAGAATAGTGCATTTAGCCTAGAGCTATCTCTTGAGCTTCCAAACTGAAACCCTAGCCACAAAATCATCTCATGCATAAACACCCAATCACTGCATGTTAGGGTTGCATTATTTTAATGGTTTTTCATTAAGCTTTTGGTCTATGCATAAGTTTAATACCCTTCATAGACCAATCTCTCGGATTCATGTTAGGTTCTTCTTTAACTGTTTGACTGGAGAACCTGACTAGTCATATCCATATCTCATAAGCATATGATAACATCATATCATTGATCGTGTTGATCTCGGTACCACAAGGTGATGAGCTCAAGAGGAACTACCACTTCGTAAAGACTGAAGGAGTCCATCTCGTGTAAGGCAAGGTTACACAAAGGTAAAGTTACTCCATAGATAGGGATCTAGGAATTAAGCTTGCGTGGTCTTTGTATGAACCTTTGTTTCCACTAGTGGATTGGACTCAGTGGATGGTCCTCGGTTTTTTAACCCTAAGGTGAATTTTTCTGGCCAAAAACTTCCTTGTGTTCAATTTACAAAGCTTCATGTATAACCTTTGTTGGAGTTAAACATTGTAGGCTTTGCTAGTATTGACAATTTATTAACCAAGTGAACTTACTAAAGAACTAAGACTAAAACTTAATTGAAGTTCACATCGTTAAGTTTTAACCTTTTAAGCTTGTTTGGTTTATATGCTTGTGGGCTTCTAACCATCTATACTCAATTGACTAGTCAGTAACAGTTCGTTTTAAGTATTTTTTGTAGGGTATTCCACTTGATACCAATTTCATGAAACCTGTGGAAGACTACGAGCGACACTTCTGGAATTGTCAAATAACAAAGAGAAAGTGGTGGTGTTGAAAACACCCGAGCTGGTGGATTCACCGGAACTCTACACACAATCTCAATAGGATGTATGGTTAAAAATCGGAACAAGGAAGAGCCAAAAGGAAGGATACTCGTAAGGAAAGAGGAATAGAACAAATCGGAGTAGAAATAAGGGAGAAAAAACAGTAGAGGCAAGGAAAAGAGAGGAAAAATAAAGAAAGGAACAAAAGAAGAAAACGGCAACCGAACATAGCTGAAGCTAAGGCTGGCACTACCAAATTTGCTTGAGTTTTAAAGTCTCACACAAATGGTGAGAAAAGCTATTAGCTTTGAGAGAAAGACTCTCACCTCAGAGAGAAAACTACGCAAGGATTGTTTGTTTATGAAAGTTTCAGACTTGATCTACAACAAAGACAAATTGGGATTATTATTTTTTAATGTGATTATCACATAAAGAATAAAAATCAATACAATTGGTTTGAGAGAATAATATATCATATAATAATATATTTGATAGGAAAACTAATTGAACTTGGAATACTCTTCACGTCAATATCATTCTTGGATTCTGATATCCCAAATCAGAATTGGACGGAACATAAATTTGCGACCAGACTGTAGCGGAATAAGATTTGCATTTCTGCAATCTGTATAGTCAGTCAACATAAACCAAAACAATGGGCTCCATCAATTTCAACCACTAGGAATTCCTCCAAGAACTATATTTGGTATATAATATATCAAATATAACAAACACAATTTTCATTCAAAGAGGTTTGGGACTTCGTGCACTGCATATTGCATCTGGAAAGAAAAGGAAGGTTTGCAACATGACTCCTTCCTTTTGGGAAAAGTCTGGTTGAAGAACCATTCTCGTGGATAAAAGACCCAAGGACCACATACCTTCTAATCCATGAGAAAACATTGTATACACTTTAAAGTGAGAGACACTGCAAGATCTCGAGATTATACAAAGTTGGAGAATAATAATGTAATGGCTTGTGCCGCTATTCTCAAGCATATAGAAGATGTTTGATTCTTCTTTATGAGGGGATACAATTCCCAGACTGGTATCAACCTACTTCTGTGATAAATGTGAATCGTGTATCATAGGAAATCCACTAAGGCACAAAATTTCACAGAAGGCCAAGACATGGTTGAAAACTAATATATTGTCAATGACCAAGTGGGAGAGATATATTCAATGATCATGACAATGATATGGTTAGTGATGTGCTACTAGATTCTAATAGAAATAATTAGAACAATGAGAGAAAGAAAAATAAATTGTCTACAATGATATGGTTAGTGATGTACTACTAGGTTCTAATAGAAATCATTAGAACAGTGGGGGAAAAGGAAAAAGAAATTGTCTACAAGGTTTTGTACTGTAATTAAACTTTTTAATCTTGACAAGATTAATCAATTAGTGGGAGACCCAAAGGAAACGTTATTTCGGATTTCAGTGGGAGACCTAAGCAAACTTTGTTTTGGTGATTTTAATAACAAAAGATGACTATGTTTTTAATCAAATGCGTTGACAAGAAGTCAAGAGGGTTACCAAGAACTCAAGGTATGGAATTTATTGAATTAAGTAATAAATTATGTGTTTTTTTTCTTTTCTTTCTATTGTAGTGCATTTATGCAAGAAATTATGATTAAAAACATAGTGGTCGCTTCTTGAGTATTAAGAAACAAAGTTGTGTTATTATATGGACCATTAAGTACTGTAGTATAGGTTAAATGTTTATTGATATATATATATATATCGATTGTATTCCTAGGAATTATGTCAATGTGTTTTATGATAATAAATCCACCATCTTCTACAAATTTTTAGTTTCTAAGGAGAACACATTGATGTAAAGTATCACTATATGGAATTATAGTGGAGAGGGATGAAGTGAGAGTCGACCACACACCCTTGGCTAAGATGGTGGCTAATCCTATGATGAAAGGATTGCTCTAAAAGATAATTCAAAGGAGTATGTGACTACAAGTTGGAATCATCTAGATGTTATAGTCAGCGCATGCAGTATAGGCATCATTGGAAGGATTTCAGGGATGCCTGAAATGAACAATTTGATGCGACTTTATCTGATTGATTAGTCAGATAAAAGATAGAGGAGCACAAGCAAGGTAACGGAGTTATAACATATCTTCTTGTATGTAAAATCCGTTTATCGGCATTAAGTTTGAATTTGTATAACATCTTGGCGCATAGTGTGTAAAGTCGTTGATAAGGTTTATTGAGGAATGCCTCTAGATTGCCTTAGGAGCAAGTACTTGATTGAAATTTCAATGCAGATCAAATTGGACTTGGCTAAAGTCGCCATTAATATTAGGTACAGATGGTATTTTCCTAGTAAAGAATAATGGTTCCATTTTACTTGAAAGATAGTCAATGGAGTCACTAGTAGAAGTGGGGTCAGTAATAGTGGTCAAAGCGTGCACACATATAAGCCGAACCACAAACTAACAACAGTTTACAAATGTTTGTAAACTACAGTTGGAAAGTCAAGAGTAATCAGGATTGGATATTCGGTAATGATATCCAATATGTGTAGCCAACTAGATTATACATCACCAAGATCAATTGGGAGATGTTGGAATATGATCATGATGATGTTTGGCTTTACTATGTGTGTATTTGATGTATGGAGGTGCACCATAAGATTGGTGTATTGATATACACTTAACCAAAAGGTGCGATAAGAAGTTTGACTTATCATTAAAAGGATAAAACCATTCAAATAAGTCTCACAACTTTCTGGAAAGGGTATGATGAAGTCTATAAAAGGATGATTCATTCCTCCAGACAAATCAATCCAATGTGAAATACATTTTCTCTTCTTCCTTTTGGTATGCTATTTCTCGCTTGGCACTACCGCATAGTAATCAATAGTCTAACGACATTAGAGATCGATCGTGTAATCCATCAATATTATGTCACAACCTCAAATGTAGAAGCTTCTTCATACAATTAATTACGTGTGAACAATTCATGTTATTGTTGATTAGAAGTCAACATTCAACATCTTGAAATATTTTGGGTAGGCAATAGACCCAACAATATCTTCAATGTCCACAATTTATAGAAAAAACAAAATAAGTCTGTCATACACATTCCACAGTTTCACTCCCTGCACCATATAATACACCACATCAAGACCAACACTTCCAAACCTCTCAGCTTTCCTTAACCCCCCCCCCCCCCTTTTTTTTCTTCTTCATCTCTATAATTCTCAATTAGCCATGGTGGACAAGGAACAAGTCTGACCTCTAGACCCCATTACTGCCGACCAGCGACGACAATAAGGCTACTGTTCACTTGAAAAAAGCTGGACAAAGAAAGTTCATCAACTGCTATAATAGTCGTGGTTACTGTTGGAAATTATATATTATAATATTTAATTTTTGTATGAATGAAAAATAAGAGTCATGTATCATAGTTGAATTCAAATTCATGAGTTGTATATGTTCGTTGGAACTTTAGGCAATAGTCATAATGTTTCAAAAAGGGTGGCTTGAGTTCTATATAAACTCAAGCATCCCATCTGTCTAATAGAATCAAGAGAAGAGTTTTCTCCAAAGTGTTAGTAAAAATCCGAGTCGTGTTTTGAGAGCGGAATATGTGAAATTTGCCAGAGTTCGAAGATTGAAGTATTTTGACTTCGGATTATAGATTGTTGAATCCTAAGAGACGGATGCCTACCGGACTACAAGCACGCAAAATTTTATCTTTAGGACATTGCATTTATGCAAGCCTCAATCTCCAAGTTTGTTGGTTTTTCTAACTTTCTCTCTAGCTATTTATATTAATCTCATAATTGATGTTGTGATTTTTTTCTTTATGATTATTATCATTGTAATTATATTGTTATTTTTCATAGTTTCTAAAATTGCTCCAACAATCTAAAGACATAATCTTATATCTCTTTGCAATATTAGAAAATATGACAATTCTCATAAAGCAATGGTTAGATATTGGAAATAGAATATGTTGTGTTTGATGTAAACCCTAGCCCTCTTCGAGAAGGAAGATCACTACATCTAATGATGAAACTGAGACATGAATCTTCCCAATTTCAATATAAAGATTTAATTTGATCATTGGACTAAATGATGGGTTGTAGATTGTATATGTAGTATACAAAATGATAGAAGCATATTTATGCGACTTTGTTAGCTTATTTCCTTGCATTTAGTGAGTTAGTTTTTATTTATTATAGTGATTTAAGCTATTTTCGTGTGTTTGTAGGTTCAATTGGCTAATGTGGCAAGAAAAGGCAATTTGGAGCATTCTAAAGCAATTTGGGGCTTGGAATGATTAGCACATGTATGGAGTAAGGTGGATGGACGAATTTGAAGTTCAAGAAAGGCTAAGAATACGCTAAAGAGATGGAAAAATTAATTCAAGACAAAGAAGATATGGAGCTCAACAAGAAAGAAGGAAACATGAGCCAAACTTCCTTATTTTGTCTTAGCCCAATCCTAATCCTACACTACCTAAGTTCTAGCTGCCAAGGGGATCCCTAATTATATTAGGACACCTAAATATATGATTCTAGAAGGTTTAATCATAATTCTACAAGGGTGCCGCACCCTTTCCTTCTAGAAGACCATGCCTTGCTGTGCACTCCCTTTCCCTTTCTCTCTAAGATCCTGCTGCACCTTTCTTTCCCTTTCCCTCTTGGATTTTGATTTTAATTAGCCTTCTTCCTTGTGGATTTGGATTACAAATCTTTCTCCAAATTTAATTAATGCCATTCCCTTTTCCCTATAATATATGCATTCTACAGCACCAAAAGGAGGACCAATCATCCATTTCTCAACACAATTCTCACAACCCATCCACCACACACTTTAACCTACTTTCAAAGACAAACACCTTTGTGCCGCAACCTTGCAAGGAAGGAGAGGATAGCTTGGAGTCGTATCTGCCATTCAAGACTTTTTTATTGTTGGAGCGTTTCTAGGTGTATTCAATCTTTGGTTTTCAAAGTTTAAATTTATTTATACTTGTTTAATTGCGAAAATGAGGAGCTAAACTTGTTTTGGCTAGAGGAGAATATAAAGCCATGAACATATATGTGATATCAATTGATTTCATCCAATTATTGTTTCGTAAAACATGAATGCGATTTACTTATCTGTTTGATTGATAACTTATTCTTGTATGTTGATTAAGGAGGCCTACTTAGTTTGTATGCATGAATTTGATGCTAAAATATAAGGGAATTTCACCTAATCGTTATGAACTTATATTGGAGGTTGCTAGTCACAATCGTGTTAAGTAAATTCATGGCAGGAGTATCATGCAGTTCATAGTTATGAATGCATTATCAATGCTTATGATTTTCATAGAACTTAATGATCTTTGATATGTATCTCTATCATGCAGTTCATATAAGGAACTTGCTAAGAATAATTTGATTGTGTCGCTAAGTCCAATTCAATGAAATTAGGAAAATCTGAGAGTTAATTTGTGCAGTTCACGGTTAACTTGGGGCATTGTCATTCATGGTTTATTGGAATAATAATTGGAAATCGATTTGTATGCATTTGCGTCATGTGTGGAGAATGACCCTCTAGCTATCCTATCACCCTTTAATTTACCCAAATTTCGTATTAACTTGATTTGTTTTCTGCAATCTACTTAGTTTAGGTTAAATTCGTTAAAACAACCCCCCATTTAGTATATTGAATCTTTTTAGTTTAATTTTCGTCCAAACTTGTCTCTAGTTTATATTTTGAGTCAATTTGCTTGTTTTGTACTGTTTTGAGACATTCTAGTTTGTTTTGAGTCAATAGAGTCTAGTTTTCTATTTTTGAGTCTAGTTTAGTGTTTTAGAGTTTAAATTGTGTAGATTAGCATCCCTTCTAATCTCCGGCCTTAAACGATCCATACTTTCACATACTACAACTATCAAAAAGAGGGTTTAATTTTGTGTGCTATTTTATATCACATCACAAAACAACAAAAGATCGTTTTGGGATTTATTGATGATACATATCATACTGCAATACTTGAATTAGAATAAGTCTTGTGAATTTGGTAGTTAGAATTGCATGATATGAAATTGGGTTGACAATAGTATGTGATTGCTAATTATTCTTTGATGTCTTAAGGTACAATGATACATTACAAAATTAATTAGGGCGTCAAACTGCATTTGGTTTATATATATATTCATCATGTCTATGCATGGACAATACTGTTTGAATGATGCTTTAATATAGTACTTCCTTTTCCATTTTGTGCATGCACTATCTTCTGGAAGAATTACATGCTTATAAACCTTATACGTGCAACACTAATAAAACTGAAATGGGATGAGAATGGCGTAATTATTTATTTATTTATTTTTACATTAATAGTTGTGGCGTTTAAACTCGAGTCTAGACACTGACAGACATGGACATTTAGATGTATGCCTTGATTTGGTTGCTGCATTCATATGTGAAGAGTCTTGTGATTGGTTCATTGGGTGTTCTATAAAATATATGTGGTAGATGTAGAACCCCGTCATAATTGATCAATTAGAGATTCTAGAAAAAGAGGACATCGGTTTAATATCCATTTGAGTCAAGGATCTTGGATCATATAGAACTATGTGGAGGTTAATCTTGGGTCATTTAGAGCCGTGCAATGGTTAAGTTACAAAAAGGATGCAACTATTTGACAAATGGGTGGTCTTATAATGTGGCGGAATTGAAAATTGAAATCTGCCATGTGAGATTCAAAAGAAAAAAGCATGACATTTGAAGCGTTGCTTTTAACAGTGAAAGGGTATGACCTTTCCAACCAGTCATTACCATTCTTAAATATACATGTGTCATGGGCTGGTATTTAACCTTCTACATACCGATTACAGACTGGATGTATATTATCACACAGTGATAACAATTATTTATCTGATTTTTTTTCGAAGAGATGAATAAATTTCAAGAGGCCCATAATGGATATCATATATTGACCATATTCATATATGATGCAGCACATTCTGGAAGATTACTTAAGTAAGCAGTGTTTTGCTTCTTTGCTGAGGAGAGTTTTGCATTTGCCATGTCAACATGGAGAAAATGAATATTATTGAGTGTTATTCAAAATGATATCAATATAGAGAAATAATCTTGAAAGTGTGGAGGTTTTTCAGAAAGAAAAAGATGACACTGAAATTGTGAAAGACATTTCACAGATTTGAATTAGACATAATGATGCTTATTAAGTAAGCATATAAATGGACATGGCCATTGGGTCATACATGTTAGTCATAGTAAGGAAAGAATGAAAGCCGATAAGTGATTTTCTAATAATTTATAGTGAGGCAAGAAGGCCTAAAAATATATAGTCCATCTTAGTTGTTCCTTACTTCTTAAAGTGGATAATGTGATCGATTTAATGATAGCATTAAAAGAAACTAAAATTATGAAAGAAATGTGGGGGTTGGATAAAAGTAATTTGCTAATTGAACGACATTTAAGATGTCATCTCTTGTAATGAGTAATTGTTTAAGGTATGGCAAAGTTAGAGATATTCTTACAAATACCTTAAATGTGGGGCAGTTTACAAGTGCTTAGTGTTAGCATATTACTTAGTAATTAAGTCCTAATATAATTTTGAGGACTTAACATTTCAAACAATGCCAAACAATATTAATGATAGTCAACCTAGTGGTGGATCCAATTATTAAAGGTTAGACTAGAGAGTAAGTTGATCATCGAGGAGAATAAGGCTAAAGCCAACATAATTAATGAATCAGCCGAGCGGAAACCTAACTTAGTTGATTGGAGATCCCATGGTCTAAGTTCAATAGGCAAACTAGTTGGGCATGATTAAAAGAAGTTAACACACTATATACCTCATTCTTATGGTGAAAGAACTGCGTTGTTTGCAAATGTTTTAGGATGTGTATTTATACTTAATGACAGTGATATCTTATAAATAAGAGTATTGCAGAGTATTCTTAATCAGTGGTCACCTATGTGAGAGTAGAAGTGAGTCGCTTCTATGAGCATGTAATGACTAAATTCTCTAAAGCTTTTCATGAATCCGGGATTTGTCCAGGACCAAAATGAACACAACCGTATGAACCAGAATATATTAGGATTAGTGATGTGTGTTGCTTATTGTCACGGTTTACTGCTGCGGTGAACAATTCAAGATTCCATATCCACTACATCATCAAGTAAATCCGATAAGTATTCACTAGAGTAGGTTCAAGTCCAAAACACACATCTCCCGATGCATCTCTTGTCCGTCTATACTCTCAAATTCTTCCTAATTTTTCATTCATGTGAGGGATTGTTTGAAATTATATATTATAATTAATATTATAATATTTAATTTTTGTATGAATGAAAAATAAGAATCATGTGTCATAGTTGAATTCAAATTCATGAGTTGTATTTGTTCATTGGAACTTTAGGCAATAGTCATAACGTTTCAAAAATGGTGGCTTAAGTTCTATATAAACCCAAGCATCCCACCTGTGTAATAGAATCAAGAGAAGAGTTTTCTCCAATGTGTTAGTAAAAATTCGAGTCATGTTTTGAGAGTACGGAATATATGAAGTTCGCCAGAGTCCAAAGATTGAAGTGCTTTGACTTCGGATTATAGATTGTTGAATCTTGGGAGACGAATGCCTACCGAACTACAAGCACAAGAGTAGGGGCGAAATTCTGTCTTTAGGTCATTACATTTATACAAGCCTCAATCTCCAAGTTTATCAGTTTTTCTAACTTTTTCTCTAGCTGTTTATTTTAATCTCATATATAATTGATGTTGTGATTTTTTTTATGATTATTATTATTGTAATTATATTGTTATTTTTCATATTTTCTAAAATTGCTCCAACAGTTACTCCAAGCCATTGTGATCATAATACTAGATCTCATTGTGTTCCGTTTGAAGGAGCCGAAGATCAAGATGAACAAGGTCACAGTTACAAGGATCAATAACAACACAACCCCTAAGCTAGGCTCAAACATTTCACTAACAGCAGATGTATCGGTAAAAAATCCCAATATGACCTCATTCCGGTATAGCAACACCACCACCACTCTGTATTATCACGGCGTTATGTTGGGGGAGGCTCATGGGTCGCCCAGCCAGGCTAAGGCTTGACGGACTATGAGGATGAATATCACGGTTAATATCATCACAGACCGGCTCACGTGGAACCCCAACGTTAGGGCGGATATGGGTTCGGGATTGTTGACCATGAATAGCTATTCTAGAATTCCGGGAAGGTGAAGATGTTGAATATTATCAAGAAACATGTGGTCATGAAAATGAATTGTACTATTCGCTATTAATATTTCCAATCAGGAAATTCAGAACAAAAATGCAAGAGGAAGGTTAATCTCTAGGTTTCATTGGGTTTTTCTACTTTATTTATTTATTTATTTGTTGTGTTTAAAACACAGTGTAGAGAGGAGTAAGTAGAAGGAGGAGTAATAATATAGGTTTTATGAACATGGTATAATACTAATATCATATGTAAAAGTATTGAGAATGCTCTTATTTTTGTTTCCCACTTTTTACATATTGAATGTTTAGATTTAGTTACCATATGCATCGAACTCTTCTATTATTTTTTGGTATTATCCACACATTTATTTTTACTCTTTATGGAGCTCTTGTTAATTTATATTATTTAATATTCTTTAATTTATTCGATCTGATGACTAAAAATTAAAAAGTATGTAAAAAGTAAAAAACGAGTGTTTGGATAACGCACGCTTTTTTTCCTTTCCTTTATTTGTCAAATGATTAAGCGTGGTAATAGAAAAAAAAACATCGCCTGGTAAGATTATTACTCGTGGACTAAAAGAGCCTAGATAGATGAACATGTCATCCAACTGCACAAGGGAATAAATCCCACAGTAAATTTGCTCATCGGACGATGCACCTTTACCGCTCTGCGTATTGAACTCACGTAATGTAACTGACGGGTTACCAAACTTAGCAAAGTTTATTGGCTTCAGAGCACCATTTGGTACATGGGACGGGACGAAATAGAATGAAAGAGGCATTCCGTCTCATATTTGGTGCACCTAAAACGGGTGAATGTGTTGTTCCACGTAACGAGTTTTGGATGAATTTTCGTTCCACTTCACCCTCCCTGAAATGACTCGTTCCACATCTGTAGAACATAAAATTATAACCTCTCTGTTTCCTTCTTCTTCCTCCTGACTTCCCTCCGATGACATCTTTGCTTCCTCCCTTCGTTTTTTCTCTACTTTTATTTTGTATCGAAGCAAAAGGAAGATACAAAATTCACAGAAATAGATTATTTCCAATAATCAAAGCAAAAAAAATAAATAAATAAATCGAAGAATAATGGGAAGAGAGGTTCCACAGCAGGAGCAGGTGGCGCTCGTAGTGGAGCAGCTGCTCGCCGTGAATCCGTACAACCCTAACATCCTTCCCGATCTCGAAAACTACGTCAACGAGCAAGTATGCATCTCTCTCTCCATCTCTGTCTCTGTCTCTGTCTCTTCATTGACGGGAACCGATACTTGGGTTTGATTAATTTTGATTGAACGACTGGGTTTATTTGGTTGTTTTTCAGGTTTCTTCGCAAACCTGCAGTCTCGATGCCAATCTTTGCCTTCTTCGCCTCTATCAGGTAATTTGAGAATTGGGTTTTTAATTTTAATTGATATTTGTTTTAGAATTACTACAAAAGTGAATTCTTTTTAATTGGTTTATGTTTTGCAATCCATAATTTCCTGCAAAGATGAATGCTTTTTAATTGGTTTTGTTTTAGGATTCATAATTTACTGAAAAACGGAATTTTTAGTTGGTTTTTGTTTTAGATTATATAATTTACTGCAAATTCTTTAGTTCGTTTTTGTTTTAGATTGTATGATTTACTGCAAAGCCAAATTCTTTATAATTGGTTTTCGATTTTCGATTCTATAATTTTGCAAGCCCTGAAGAGTGATGAACACCTACAATACCGGTGGAAGCCTCTCAGTCTCTGCACCTCCGGCTGTGGTTTCATAGTCATTCAATCTTTTGGTTTTGTTCCGTTCAACACATACCGAATGCAGAATGGAACAATCGTCTTGTTCCGTCCTGCACGTACTAAACATACACGGAACCTTTGTTCTGCCCATCCTGTCCCGTCCCGTCCCATTCCGTTCTATCTCATCCCGTCTGTGTACCAAACGGTAAGGAATGATCCCGCAAGGTCAGTTAGAGGATAACGATCTCTATAATCATTCTCCGGTCACAGACTATGATCTCCGATTCGGTTAAAGACCTATTTATTTCGGACTCTCAATGGTACCATTTATTACATCTCTCCAAATTATACGGCTAATTAATTTGATGGACGAGATAGCAAGCCTCAAAACACTCAAACCACTATAGGCCACACATATCCTAATAAATCACCTTGAGCTCAACCCTTAATTTAGTACTTGGCCTTCAGCCATGAGAACTTTTCTTCTACCAAGAAACCTGAAGCTACTGAATTCTCATTCGTTTTTATGACTTATGTATCAGGAAGTTTTTCGCTCACGGTATATCAGTGTGACAATATTTAACATGTCTATTCATTTGCTGATTGTAAGAACACGATAGTAATTTTACGTTTGTGCAGAATACATATATAATTCGAATAAGTTACCATCTATATCTAATGTCAATATACTTATCCATTGTGCCATCAACTACATATATCATATTTCGTTATAAAGTATAATTGGATCAATATAAACATCGTTGATTTGAAAAAAGAAGTACCTTGCAAATCAACAAATAGGAAGATCGATGATCAAAAGATTAGAATCAAAATTTTCTGCCAAGAGAATTCTCTGATATCAGTTTAAACAACCACAAGATTCATTTAACTGTGCAGAAATATAAAATAGATCATGGGGTCTGTGAAAAATAAACCAATGCGATATCTCATTCAGCATGATTGAACTATTTAAACATAGGATACAACATCCCTTTTGTTTACTCCTTTATTTGATTTGTTCAATATAATATTGAATCATTGTACACCAACAGTCTTTTCCTGTATTTTACAGCCAGTGCATACAAGTCGATACTCGATCTTTAATTAAATAAAATAACGTATGTGTGATGACTTTGTTTCAGTAAACATTCTGCTGAGTCCATATTATACCATATATTTTACCTTATTCTTAGTTATAGTTTATTGGTTATTTTGGTACAATTTTGATACTTTGTTACATATTTTCAATTTAGGACATTCGACTTTCTCAGGAGCAAAACGTGATCAAACAGATGAATTTTGGAGTGATTCTAGTTGGAGGATGTTTGTGAGTCTTTCAAGATCATTGTAGCAAAATTTCAGATTTTTCTACCAAACCGTTTGACCATGGCAATGAAATAAACACCCAGCACACAGTTTTTCCAGATTGACATTTTTGGACGTTGTGGGTATTTTGGAGATCAAGATGGCATATTTTAAGGAAGATTCCTGTGAGGATTTGTTGGGGACGTCTCAAGCTTTCAAAAGAGACTTTTTGGGACCAAATCGGAGTTGATTTGGTTGGTCAAAAGTTTGATTTTTTAAGAAGTCCGAATTTCATTTTAAATAGGGAACCTTTTATTTCCTAGTTGTCTTATTCTATTATGTTTTCTAGTTTTTAGAAGACTTTTTCTAGGTAGGATTTTATTTTGTAGTAATATAAATAAGGCTTTTTAGCCATTAGGGTTAAAGAGTGGGAGAACGCATACACTACTTTGAAAGTTTCAAGTTTATTTTCAAGGTGTTTTATATCTATGTTCTTAATAATATTTTGTTTATGATTATTCGTAACTAGTTTCGCTTGCTAGGGCAAGGCCACGAGCCTTAGCAAGAATATGTAGTTTCTTTTCAATTTGCTTATGATATTATGCATTCAAGTTTTGAATTATTAATCATCGTGTTTGGAACTATTTATTTGTCTTAGTGATTGACCACCATTAGGATATTTAGAAAAGTAATTTGATGCAATTTTGGCGGAGGGTTGTCCCTGGAATTGGCGATAGCTTCTTGTGGTTAATATGTGTAACTTCTTAGGATGGACGACACGTCTTAAGGGTTATATGGTTTTTCAAAAGGTTTTCACAAAACTTAATGAGTCTTGCATGTTCACATTCAATCTGGACGCCACGGACGGGTTGCATGTTAGATATAAGTTCTATATTGGAAGAACTACGTAAGATTGTTAAGGTGATGACGGAACCCTAATGCTCAAATTTATTTTCAAAACTATTTTCTTTTGTTTTCTTTACTTTACCAATTTATTTAATTATTTTTAATTAAATTCGTTTTTAATATTTTAGGTCATAAAATCAACTTCTTCCAAACTTTGTTTTCAAATAATTAATTAAGATTTGGTATTTACATGAATTATTCATTCAATCTCTGTGGAGAATGACCTTGTTTGAGTTACTATACTATGATATTGTACTCTTGCAAGTATTTTTAAGTTTTTTTATCTCTACTTTTGCAGGTGCTAAAAATCTCTATCACATTCCTAACCGTATTAAACTAATCAATTTAGTTACGGTTGGTTGTAACCATTGCTTCCATGACTTTTTTCAGGGAGAACTTATAAAAGGTCTCTCACAAAACTTTCTCTTTTTTTTTAATTGAAAAACACTTTAGGCAGTTTTTTTTTTTTTTAATTATTATTAAGAACGTTTTTTGTATTATAAGAACCAAAAAAGAAAAAAAAAAAAAAACCAAAACAAAAAGTAGTCCTTTCATGAGGATTTTGAATTTAGAAGAAAAAAAAAATGTCCTTAATAATAATAAAATGTGCCTTTAATAATATAGAAAGTTGTTGCCACTTAGGACTACGGTTTAATGGTATTCCTCTGCACTGGTAAGTGAGATGTCTTAAGTTTGATTCTTGCCAAAAAAGAATTTGAACCACGGAATTTTTCATTTTGTATTTTTTGATATTTACAAATATCTATCTTTATTCCAATTTGTTAGATCAAGGATTCGTTGAATAATATCACTGAAACAATGTTCTTAAAACAAACTTGCTTATTAATAAGAAGAAAAATACTATATACTAGGGGTTTTTTTGGTTGTCAAAAGATGGATTTGTTAAATTATATCTTAGATTAGAGAGTCGACAGAGTTCGAACCCATGTCATGGTGCAAGCTAAGACACCTACATCATCTCAATAATCTTCAACCCTTGACAAGGATGCAAGACAAACCACTAGTCCCCTCCGCTCTCCGTCTGAGCAATGATGTGGATGAGGCTGCTCTTCAGTTAGAAAAAGACAAAGAAAGTTCATCAAGTGATGTGGCTGCATAACAACCACAATCTTAAGCCAAGCTATGCTAATCATAATTCTTACTTTCACTGGGTTCGCGTGAAGATCCAAAGATATAATTGAACAATAACAAGGATTCTAAATGCAAAATGCATGTCAAAAGCTATAGTAGTACTTTTACAACAGCAACAACAAAAAAAAAAAAAAAAGTAACAATGCTTAAAGAGGTGGTTTGCAATATTGGGTGAGACAAGGCTTTCAGAAGTGAACTTCAAAATATATAGTAAATCAGTCCTCATGGGCACATCAGAAAACATAAACATAAATGTTTTTAGATTTACAAATTGTGATTATGGTCCATAAACAGATATTAATTACCAAACTAAATGAGCTCAATTGAGCTCAATTAGGTCAACATATATACACAACACACAAATGAATCAAACCAATCAGACAAATAAAGTTAATTTCTCACAACCCGAACAAACAAAACACATAAATCAACTTTCTCATCCTTTCCTCCATTTTCCAAGGAACCAAACAAAACAATAAAAAAAAAAAGCCCCAATACTTTAATCGTTCCTGCCAGTGAAGAGAATGGCCCGGTTTCATCCTCAATCAAGCACTCAAAGATTTGAACCTTAAAGCTATTCGGTGGAAACTTCAGCCTACTAACTGGAATCTCTTGGTCGCTCATGATTGGTCATTAAGGCCTCCATCGCGAGAATATGAATCGCATGAAAGAAAACCCTAAAATCTGACTTTTGTTGTTCTTTATTATAAAGGATTGTTTTTGAGTTTTTTTTTTTTTTTTCTGAAGAAGAAGGAGAATAAATTTATTAAAGCTTGAACTTCTAATACAACTATTTCCCATACAATCAAAATTAAAGGCCTTCATAGCCGAAGTTGGAAGACAATAATCTCAAAAATGAGGGTCAATGAGGCCCATATGAGCTAATGCGTCCTCCACGAAATTAGTCTCCCTATAAATATGCTTCCATCTGATATGTTGAAACCAGAAGCCAACCATTTGATATTCCTCTATGATAGGCTTACTAAACTGATTTTTTTAGCCTAAAACTTAAAAATTGTTTTTTAGTTAAAAACTTTGAACTCAAATCCAAAAGGGCCATTAGTTTCTCACTCAAAACTGTTTATTTTTTAGTTCCAAAATGTACCAAAGCTTTTGATGCAATGGTTGTACAAAAGGGAGCAGGATATTCTCATCTTTTAAAAGCTTAAAGACCCACATGCATTACATACACCTCGGAACTCACTACACTTACCCGGTGTACTCCAAGCAAATGTAGTGAGTTCAGAGGTGTATGTCATGGGTGTGAGCCTTTATGCTTTCAAAGGATGTGAATTTCCCGCTCTCTTACAACCATCGCAACAAAAAAATTTGGAATATTTGATGCGGATAAGGACTCTAACAAAAAAAGAAAAAGAAAAACAAACTCAAGAAGAAGCCGGAGGAGAAGTAGAGACGTCTGAAACTTAGGTCCATCGGGTCCAGTGGTGTTGTTTGGTAGGTCGACCTGGTGTTGTGGTCCGTAGTGGTGTGTGGCTTTCTTAGTAGTGGGTTTCTAGTTGTCGTGTCCGGTCGGTATCTCACTGTGTATTTCTGTCATGATCGATCTTTTGTTTTTCTGATGTTATTGTAACTCGGTTGCAAGATGAAATGAAATAACATTTTACTCCTTTTTTTATTGTTGTTATTTATTTGTTAGTATTCACTCTTCCCGTTTTTTGGTTTGTGCGTTTTTCTTGTAATTTTAATGTTATTAATTTCTCCCTTAAATCCGACGCCCAGGGATGAGGATTTGGGAATAAAGTTGCTTTCTTTTTGCTGAATTTGAAGATTTTTGTCACTGGGATTTGTGTATGGAGATTTATTGTAGCAAAAACCTCGAGTCAGGTGTGGAAGCTAGGGTTTTAAATTTAATAAGCCGAACCAAAATCGCTGATTTCTGGTAACAAGAAGGAAATATGGAATTTCAATTACTTCATTATGTCCATGGCGTCCTATCATGCGGCAGAGAGAACTTGCATTGTTGTGGTTGGTGTAGGTGGATGACAGTAAGCTCTTAACTCTTCGTAGCTTTGTTTTGGTACATTAATTAGTTTGGAGATTTAGATAATTTATTTTCTTTAGATTTTTTGTGTAGGGTTTTCCGTTGAGTTAGAACTACTTTGGAAATTTAGTCCCTCCACCTCCACTAGTCCAGTTTAATTGGCATCCCTCAATTTGTGAATACAAAGCGTCTAAATTTCTGCATGCTTTCGATTCTCGCCGTGTTATTGGGTTGATTGGATTTGATAAGTGCTGCAAAGCAGACCAACAAACTTGAAACAAGCGAACAGGGAAAAAGAGAAAAAACGCTGCTGCACACCTGGAAGGCTGTTTTACTATCTACAGTGAAACGCAGAATAGGGTAGATCTCCCAGTTGCCATCCTCCAAATTTGTCTCTAAACATCCAATAACTTCCTTTAGTCAGATTCCACAATGATATGTTGGAGACCTCTCTGATTTGCAAACTTGCATCCCTCCAAAACTGCCATTGCCTCCACTAATAACGCACTGGATGCTTCACAACTGTTCATTGAGCTGGAACAAGCTCACCAACATGGTTGCGAACCACACCACCCACCCATGTCATCGGGGAACCCACTTGCCAGCTAACATCGGCATGAACTTTAAGACTTGGGGAATGAGGTGGCACCCAATGATCTGTTACTATTCTACTTGCCCTTTCGATCCTATGCTGCGGCCTCGTGCATTCCATGGCAGATAAAAATGCTGTAGCAGAAATAGAATAGGGTTTTGTATCATTTAACACCGCACTACATCGTGCTTTTCATATTTTCCACAGCAGATAAAAATGCTGTAGCAAGTGAATGCAATGTATGTCAAGAATCTCCGGTTCTCGTTCTTAGTTCGAAAATCTCTCTCAATCATCTACGAAAACCAGGCATCAGGAGTAGTGATCTCTTGCCTAATCGTTCTGCAATTTAGAACTCCCCCAAACCACACAGGTTCAACCCAAGGACATAAGAAGAGCATCTGCTCCACCGTTTCTACTTGCATTCTGACCTCATTTTCAACAGGCCCTTAGAAGTTGCCAATGGATTCCTCGTAGCCCTCCATGCACTTGAAATGACGTGGTGGAGCTTCAAGGTGCCAAATTCATTTCCAAATACTTTATAGCCAATGCATATAAAGTCAAAAGTCGCTCTTTAAAATAAACAAAATATAATAACGTATGTAAGCGTCTCTAATTAAACTAATCAATCCATTTACTTATGTTTGGATGCCGACGTTGCCTCAATGCCATTTGATTATTTCCAAATTTCTGGATTCGAGGACTGCCTAATCCAACTTTGTTACATCAAGGAACATCCGTTCACCAAATTATAACATGTATATTAACACAAATTATTTAATAAACGGACATGTATACATGACAATATATATAATTGAAATGTTTATTAGGAGCGCAAGTGACTTGTAACTCAGTTGATTAAGACTAGAGAGTATTCACTCATGTCCTTGAGTCCCCCGTGTTTGAATCTCCTTCCTCGTAATCTAGATGAATTCTGTATAGATTTGCCTATTGTTTGTTGATAAAAAAAAATTGTTCATTAGATACATCATTATAAACACTAGTTTAGATGAATTCAGTATAGATTTTTCTAACATTAGTCAATAAAAAAATAGTTCATCAGATAGATCATTATAAGCACTAGTTTAGATGAATTCAGTATAGATATTTCTAACATTTGTCAATAAAATAATTGTTCATCAAATACATCATTAGAAGCGCTTATGCTAGAATTGCTTCTATTGTAAACATGTGGAAAAAATTTATTAAAAGTTTAATGTGTTTCTTAAAAAAAGAACTTGGGAGTGCTTCGTGAAGACAATCCTAGGACACGCATAAACGTTTTTTACTTTATGAGAAATGCTTTCATTCATCAGAAAACAACCCTAGCTTTTGTCAAAAGTAATCACAGACATATCTTAAGTTTCTAACTAAATAACGCCAGCATCGGATTCAGAATTTGGTGTATATGAAATTGTTGTGGTGGGGTGTGGGCTATTGGTGAAAAAGCCTAAAATCGTACATTGCTATTTAGTGGGCTAGTTGGGGATTGTGTAGGGAGGGCTAAGACCCAAACACAAAACAAAACCCAATCCAAAATTAAGGGTGGCAGTAGTCACTCACACATTTTCCCACCAATTTAATGCGTCTACGTTGTGAGTATTAAATGCAGCAGCAGGAGCACCCACCCACCTTCTCACCCCACCCCCAAAAAAAAATCCCCACCCCACTCCAATGGCTAAAACCCCCCTTCCCCCTCCCTTCCTCCAATGTTCTCCTCCAACTCCACCTCCCACTCGCCCGCTAATTACCTAACTACCCTCGGCCTCGGTTACGGCATCGCCATTTCCCTCGGCTTCCTCGTCCTCTTCTCCACCCTCCTCCTCGCCTCCTACCTCTGCTGCCGCGTCTCCCGCCACCGCCCTCCTCAGCCCCGAAACCCCAATCCGAATCCGAACCCCGAGGGCGTCATCCTCCCCCGCATCATTTTCGTCGCCGAAGACGACAACGAGCAGGAGCAGCAGGACGACGATGAGAACGCCGTCGTCGGGCTCCACCCGAGCGCCATCAACTCCTACCCGAAATTCCCGTTCTCCAAGGAGGCGGCTACCCCCGATTCGTCCACGTGCTCCATCTGCCTGTGCGACTACAAGGACGCAGAGATGCTCCGGATGATGCCGGAGTGCAGGCACTACTTCCACCAGTTGTGCCTCGACGCGTGGCTCCGGCTCAACGGGTCGTGCCCGGTTTGCCGGAACTCACCGCTTCCAACGCCTCTGTCGACTCCGTTGCAGGAGGTCGTGCCTTTGTCTCAGTACCCGGCCAATCGGGGATGGAGGGGGTGACTGATTGCCCCTGGTTGAATGATTAGATTTCTGGGTTTTTTTCCTTTATATAATTTTGGGTTTTATTTTTTTCTGTAGAATTGTGTTAGATTTTGAATGGAGTGTGGGTGGATTGAATTGTTGCTTGGTTTCGGGAGATTGGGAAATGTTAATTTTTTGGGATTGTGAAATCGGTGAATTGAATTGTTTTGATGTTAATTAACACGAACAACTCTCGTTCACGATATTTAAACTTACATCCTCTGACAAAATAAAAATTGAGCACTGCTTAGACAAGCTAGTCATGTCACATGTGCAACGCATTCCCCGATATTTAAACTTACAACATCTAACAAAATAAAAACTGAACGCTACTTGACAAGCTAGTCATGTCACATGTGCAAAGCATTCCCCATTCGGCCAAGGGTTGCGTCTATATTTCTTGCTTGGTAGCTAATCATGGTGAAGTCTTAATGCTAAAAATCATACATTTCATGGGGAGGTCAAAGGTCATGTGGTGGTCATGATTCAAAATCATATATTTTAATTGTTCCGGCTCATCCTCCACATGTCTCTTAATCGCACTACACCAGAATAATGATCAGCTTTTTAAGGAATGGAACTGTATTTCCCTTCTTATGTTGACTAAATCACCTCATACTGTTTCTTAAATCCCATGATTACACTAGTCTTAGTCGCTTTCATTTGAGTTTGCCTCCCACTTTGTATATTGGAAAGATTAGTTTTAAAATAAACATAGTGATTTTCGCACTATCGTTTTTCCTTCTGCACTTGTTTCTTTCTTTGCACCTTTTTATTCTCTTTTTATTTGTTCAATCCAACAAAGAAAGAAAAAAAGAGGAGTAAACAGTGCAAGGAAAAAAAAAACAGGAGCACGAAAACCACTTTCTTTAAAATGTGGAATTTGCGTCCCCACTTTGCATATAGGAAAAAGTGATTTTCAAATATAATAGGAATTTTCGCTCTTTGGTTTTTTTTTTTTTCTTTTGTACTCCTCCGTTTTTTCTAGCCTTTTAATTTTGGGAGTTTTAATAAAAAATTCACGGTATTGTTTACATCAACGAGAAATCATATTTTTACACTAAAAAGTCAATCCTGGTACTATTTACTTTACCTTTTATTTTGTCCTTACCATTAAAACTCAAAATTTTCAAACTATTTTCATTAGTTTTTTTTTTTTAATTTTTCTTTTGCTTATTCAGTCTAAAAACTGGAGTTTGTATAAAGTCACTTCTCTTAAAATATTGAAATTGGAAGGATGGAGTAGTTTATGATCCCCATATTTTGTTAAACAAAGATCAAGGCTTTTCTATGACTTTTGCATTCTCATAAAGCGCTCATGAAATCCGCCCATAAACCTCTTCGATCAAATAAAACAAATGCACCAATCTCCATGCCTTGACCTACATTTTTTATTTCTCAAATTAGATACCAAGCAACAGTTTAGATTATTCCATTTTCTTGAAAACAGTTGAAATGTGAACTGTGGAAAAGCACTTCTCAAACAGCTGCTTTTTTTTTTTTCTGTATCAGAAAGATATGAGGAAACCAAATGTTTTCAAGAACTTAGGAACATGGAGAGGAAGAGTTCGCAGCTCAATCTTTGCATTAAGTGCTTTTGCTCTTCTCATCTCTGTTGTTACTTTATTCCAATTCAACTCTATCGGATCGTTTCACCTCGCCGATACGCTCTGCGGTTACGTAAATTCTGATCAGAGTCCAAGCAGGAGCGATGGCCATGTCACAAAAACGCTTGAAACTGTGATCCAGAAAATCCAAACACAAGTTAAGAATTTGAGAGATTCGGAACCAGAGGCGTCACACGGACGTGTGTTGAAATACAGTTCCTTTCTTGCTGATGTTCTGGGGCTTATTGAGTCAGTGCAGACATCTCTGTCACAGAATGAAGACACTCGCCAAGTAAACAATGGGAGCAAAGACATTCATCCGCTCTTAAAACCGAAGCAGCAATCCGATGAACCTGCTAATTACTTTCTGACCGAGGAGATTCGAAAGTACGTCAAGATCAAGCCGAACAGATTAGGGAAGCAGAATTTCATGGGAGCCAATGGGACTTTCACCAGCATCGGCCATGCTTGCTTTGCTATGAAGAAAGAGCTCGAAGAGTACATGGACTATGATATCGGCGACATTTGCAACGATGACTGGAGGCTGGCTCAGAAGCTGATGATTCACGGATGTGATCCGCTTCCGAGGAGGAGGTGCTTCTCCAGAGCCCCAAAGCTATACAGCACGCCGTTTCCAATTCGTGAGTCCATGTGGAAGCTCCCTGATGATAGAAATGTCCGCTGGAGTAACTACATTTGCAAAAACTTTACTTGCCTCGCAAGCAACAAAACTCGAAGGGGGTTCTTCAAATGTGCAGATTGCTTCAATCTTGCAGACCACGAAAAGCCAAGATGGATCCAACCAGCAAACCTAGAAGACTCCAATTCAAATGTAACCGTAGATTTTCTCATCCCTGAAGTGCTCGAAATCAAGCCCGGGGAGATCAGGATTGGGCTTGATTTCAGCGTAGGAACTGGGACTTTTGCAGCAAGGATGAGGGAGTTCAATGTGACTATAGTCTCGGCAACTATCAATCTTGGAGCACCTTTCAATGAAATGATAGCGCTGCGTGGACTTGTTCCGCTTTACCTGACAATAAATCAACGGCTTCCATTTTTCGATAACACCCTTGATTTGATCCACACCACGAGGTTTCTAGACGGATGGATAGATCTTGTGCTGCTGGACTTTGTTCTTTATGATTGGGACAGAGTTCTGAGGCCAGGCGGATTCTTGTGGATCGACAGTTTCTTTTGTTTGAAGGAGGATTTAAGTGCTTATTTGGAATCCCTGAAGATGCTGAGGTACAAGAAGCACAAATGGGTTGTTGTTCCAAAGCTTGATAAAAGTGATGATAAGGAAGTTTTCTTCTCTGCTCTATTAGAGAAGCCGGGAAGGCCGTTCCGGTAAATTACAGATTGATCATATGTGTCTCACAATTACTATTGATTTTATATGAGCTTAAGATTTTGATTGTGATGTTATAATTGTCATTACAGTTAGATGAGGTTGCTCTCATAGAAGGGAAAATTTTATGCAAAATCCGTCTTTGTTTCTTTTGACAATACGATATTACTAAATGACTCCAAGTTACGGAAAAGGGGATTTGAATTTGGATGCTAGAGAGCGGATATTGCGCTAATCAGCTAACCTAACTCACATATGTGTTTGAGTATAATAAGAATGGTATAGAACAGGCAGCCCTGCTTCCCAATAGAAGGTAGGAGTTTGGGCAGCCATGGGGCAATTTGCATTGTTGGAGGCAATAGTTAATTTCATAGTGTATTTTTACAGGATCCACTCATATCAGGTTGAAGTAAAAAACACTAAAATTGAGCTATGTTGTCCAGCAGTAAACCTGCAGGAACATGTAGCTGTAGTTGTTGCTACAGAAATTTCAATAGGACTGTCTAAGGAGCATAGTTTTCATATTAGATGAGACTAGTCTGTAGTCGAGCGTACCAAGTTAAAAAGGTCTTATACTTTTGTGAGAGTGGTTATAAATCACGTGGCCACACCCCTACTCAAATTGTATTCTTGTGGCACAAATTTCTTTGCTTATATTGAGTTAAGCCCTTGATTAGCGTTGAAACTAGACATGATTTAATTAATTAAAATAAATTAATTGTTTACTTCTATGTTTGAAGAACTTAATAATGATGACAATTAACGCAAATGATGAATTGTTGTGATAGAAAAGTTCTTACTTTCTACTCACGGCATCTCGGATCAAAAACACGAATCCAAAGCAGAATGAGAGCATGAATATTGCACATATAAAAGGGCCTTTGATAAAATGGGGCAGAAGGACCTTTCTAATCCATGGGCCTCAGGCCCTTCCTTATAATTGGCTATCAGCCAAACTTATTTTTGTTAACAAACGGTATTATCCACGTTAAGGAGAAGGGAATAAACTAGTATTAATATGATTCAAATTCGTCTTTAACGAGAATTAAACATGAAATCCTTTATATACAAATTAAAAAATTATCATTAAAACTGTAGTATTAAATGACATCAACCAACCATTTAGCTCCATTTCTTTATTCTTTGTTTACGTTCCTCTACAAATAATAAGGTAGCCTTTGTTTGTCCAGTGTGACTGTGACTCAAAAGAATGTCGCAGTCACTGCATATTCTTTAACGGACTCAGATTTCTCCTTCCTCCAGCGGCCCACCACGAAAGATTCTAAAGTGCCAGGGCCCTCGCCAGCCAACAAATATGTAAAAAATATCTAAACAACAAAAAAGTTGAAGCTACTGTAAATTTGCATGACCCCCTTCTAAAGTTTACAATATTACGAATTTATCTATAACTACATTTTTACAAAGGTTAAATAACAGTCACTTTAGAGCGATGATGAAATTTTTGGAGCGTAAGTAATAACATCTTTCACGTGTAAAATATCAATACTTTCTGTAAATGAAATGAATAAGAAAGGGTGAAGATGTTATATTCAAAATCTTCACGTGAGAAACAAATAAAATTCAAACTTCCTTCGTTCTTTTGTCTTTATAATTTTATTCAACTTCAAAAGCGGTTAGTGTAATTTACCCAAAAATCAAGAGTTCGGTTTTTTACAATGTAGTAGTAATAAAGTGAAATGCAACTATTGTACTTAACTAAATAAATTCCAAAGATTATATTAATCGTAAATAAATAAGTTCACGATGAAGTTGAATAGAATAAATAAACAACACTTGTCTCGTCATTTAGGATATGAGTTGTGTTAGAAATTAGAATGCCTATGAATTTTGTTTAAACCAAAGAAAACAACTTTTGAAAGTTTTATATGGAAGCCTAAAACCTAAATCCTTTGGGGTTGCCTCAAGTGATGACTAAAGATAAACAAATCAATTAGAATTAAGTATTTTTGAGGAGTTTGAATTAAGTTAGGTAATAGTATAATTTTTTAGCCCCCTCGAACATTGCTTGAACCCCAATAAGTTCGAATCTTCTCGAATGGTTGCTTTTCTAAAACTCCAAAAAATGGGCTAAAAGTCTTGAATATATCCAAAATTTGTGAAAAATCTACAATACTCTACCGCTTGAAACTCTTAAATCCAATTAAATAATTAACCAAAAAAAAATTGGACAAAATTAATTGTTTTTCAGAATTATGTATCAAAATTTTATCTAAGTCTTCCTATTTGTAGACTTTCCACTATATTTGCGACTACAATTCATTTTCTTTCTAAGCCTCAAAATTATAGGCCTTTTTTCAGGTAAATAAAAGCTTACCTCAACATTTAAAATTTAAAACACCACCAAATATCAATTAATTTTTTCCATTTTCTTTTTTTCTTGAAGCGACCCACCACAAAAAAATTACAAAATAAATCTTGATGTCAATATTACCCCCAATCTGGATCCATCTCTATTACTCCCATGACACCACACACCAACGTGGACCCCGCTACAAAGGTCATGAACCCCACGAAAACCCTACCCATAAAAGAGATATTACTGTGCGATTGAGAGCACGATTTGATATATCACTGTATAATATAATTAGTTAAAATTTTAAAAGTATATTTAAATTGATTGTATTATTACATTTAATATATCAGATCGTATTTTTCGCACAACGAAAAATTGCTGCACCCAAAACCAAAAGGCAAAAAGTCACCCGACCGTCCAAACCACTCATCTCCTCACTGCTCCCCGCCACGTGGTTCGCAACCTTTCAAACCAGGTCGGTCACTGTGGACCAGAACCATTTCAAATTTCCCCCGAAGCACCCGGTTTCGGACCCGAACCTCCAGCCTCGCGCTAATCAACAAAAATCAACGGCCCAGATCTGATCTCGTTTCCCGCAACCGTATATATCCACGCTCTTATCCACCCCCAAAACCCTACTCACTGTCCGTGTTATTATTTCGGTTCACTCGTCTGAGATTTTCGGTGTGATTTTTTATATACTTTTTTTGAACTTTTTCGGTTTCGGTGGCCATGGCCGACGAGAAGAACGCCGGATCGCCGGTGGAGCACGAGCCATCGCTGTTGGAGAAGATAGGCGAGAAGATCCACGGCGGCGATCGCCATTCCTCCTCGTCGTCTTCTTCCGACTCAGATGACGAGAAATCGGAGAAGAAGGCCGAGTCTGTGAAGACCAAGGTCTTCCGGATTTTCGGCCGGGAGAAGCCGGTTCACCATGTGCTCGGCGGTGGAAAGTGTACGGACATCTATTCTCTCTCTTGAAGCCTTTACTTTCCCTATTATTAGAAATGAATATATGTATGTTTGATGTGTGAGTAGTGATTTAGGGTTTTAGGAAGTGTGGATTTGTGTCGGTTGTATGTTGATCTGGGATTTTAGATGGTTTTCAGCTGTGTTTGGAAGCTGAGAAAATTTCTGAACCGATTGAAGTTTTGCTTTTTGATTATCTATTTGATGTGGTCTACCGTATAAGTAGAGTAGCTAAGTTATTCAGTGTCTTTTCGGGGTAGTCCCGATCGGCGAAGTTGATCAATATACTAATTACTTTATTAAGTTTTGGATCTTCGGATGCCTTGTTTAATATTGCAGTAGAATTTAGATTTCATATTTTAATATTGCTGAAATGTTGCAGCTGCTGATGTATTTTTGTGGCGAAACAAGAAGGTTTCGGGTGGGGTTATCGGCGGAGCCACCGTAGTCTGGGTCCTTTTTGAGTTGCTTCAGTACCACCTGCTTACTCTTGTTGCCCACATTTTGATTGCTACCCTTGCAATCTTGTTCCTCTGGTCCAATGCCCATACTTTTATCCACAAGTAAGATGCTCGGCCTTTCCAATTTGATTGTTTCTTCGTCTGATGCTTTTGTTGGATCTTAATGTAATATATGGTTATGTTTGGATCATTGCGTAATGGGTTAATAACTTCGCTTGTGTAGAACTCCTCCTCGTATTCCAGAAGTTCGTCTTCCTGAAGAACCATTCCTGCAGGTTGCATCTGAGCTGAGAGTTGTAATCAACTGTGCATTTGCACTCCTTCACAGTATTGCATCTGGGAAAGACTTGAAGAAGTTCCTTGCTGTAAGAACATTTGATCTCTATAACCCTTTTATACAGGCTTCCCATTCGGTTTTCGGTGACTAGATTGGTTGCTTTTATTCAATAGAAATTTCAGTCAGTCTCATGGGTTAATAATATTCATTTAGAATTTGTGCTATGCTAAGTTTCATACCTTAATTTACCTAGGTTTTGTTGATTTTGTTGTACGGTTTTGCTTGATTGTTAGTTTAACGATGTACCGTTGTTTTTAGGTTATTGCTGGCCTGTGGGTTCTTTCCGTTGTGGGCAAATGGTGTAACTTCCTGACCTTGTTTTACATATGTAAGGACTATGGAAAACTTGCGTGCGCTTTCGATGCCTATTTATATTATTGTACTGAATTTTCGCTTACTAATGTATGACCCTCATTTTACAGCCTTTGTTTTGCTGCACACCGTGCCCTTCATTTATGAGAAGTATGAAGACAAAATCGACCCACTTGCGGAGAAGGTGACAATCGAATTCAAAAAGCAGTATGCCGTCTTTGATGCCAAGGTTTTGAGTAAGATTCCGCGTGGTCTGAAAAACAAGAGGGCTTAGAAAGCTTGGGGGTGTTTCGTTGTGTTCCAAAGCTCTAGGTTTCATAGTTGAGCTTCCCATTCTGTTCCAAGTGTTTTGGATTTGTAATTTGAATGACTATATTCATGTGGTCTTCAGTTTCGATAATTAGGTTTTGTTCTTGTGCTTATACGTAATCGTGGGAAGCCACTAAACAGCACCTGAGCCATATGTTAATTATGACAACTTTATGTTACTCAACGCTGCGTGTACATGGGTTGTCGATTAATATTTGAACACTTGTGGTGTATTTGTTATTTCATGCTTGGTTCTCTTTTTGGTTATGAGCATGATGTTTTGGTCGTTTGTGTTATTTTTGCTTGTGTTTCAAGTACGCAAGTTTTTGGTGTTTGGTTCAAGTATTTAAATTTTGGTGTTTGGATGAAGTGGAAGAGTGCATCGGATGTGTTGTGCGATGGGTGCATGCCACTAAAGCTTAAGACACAAAATGAGTGTAATGGAGATGAGAATGCCTAGTTTGATATGTGGGGCACACGAGAAATGATAAGATTAGGAATGAGAATATTTGAGGTAAATTAGGAGTAGCTGAAATTGAAGCATATTCGAGGTAAAGTAGGAATAGTCGAAATTGAATGTGAGAAAAAATCGGTTAAGGTAGTTTGGACATATAAAACAAATATTTGAGGTAAATTAGGAGTAGCTGAAATTGAAGCATATTAGAGGTAAATTAGGAATAGCCGAAATTGTAGATGTGAGAAAAAATCAATTAAGGGAGTTGGGACATATAAAACAAAAATCTGCAGACGCTCCGACTGGAGGATGCAATTACGAGACAGGTTCAGGACTAAAGGGGTAGAGAAGAAGACTTAGAAGATTTGGATAGATATTCTAAGAAAAATCTTGGACTACTTAGATCTAACGGAAGACATGGTACAAAACCAAGCGCAATAATGTTTTAAGATTCATTCAGCTTCCAAAACTTCTCGCAATCTTACTGTAATTTAGCGCTGGATTATTTCCATGTGTGTCTTAAAAGAGAGGTAAGGATTTAGCACAAGGTGCCTTGAAACAACAGGACTGCTTATTAATAGGCAATAAGGATTGTTCACCGAAGATATGCGCCAATTAGATTCAGACCGATCTTGGATATAAATTGAATCGTTTCAAGTCCGTCATTGTATTTAGGTTTTGCAATCGTCTGAGTTACAGGCCCCAAACCTAAAATTACCAGGCAACCATGCACAAACTGGTATGGGTAAAAAGAATTGATTGAACAAAGATTGCGCGTCTACAAAATCAAACAATGATCTATACCTTTGATTAATTACAAGATACACCGCCGCAATTTCAAAATCTAGGAAGCATTCTTGAGGCGTATGGATTGCTTTCTGACCACGTGAGAGGAACTGTTGAGAATTCGGAATCCGAATGCTCCGACTGAAAATTACTGCCAAAAGGTGCGGAACTTGTGTTTTGGACTGGTGATAAATTACTTCTTGAGAAACCAGGCTCAGACCCGCTAGTTGTCGTCCTGTGGTCGGGATCCGGACCGGTGTGTGCCTTGCTTGGAGTTCTATATGAATCTTCGTCAGATCTGCCTGAACCGTCTGCCAACTCCCTTTTCTCCCTTTCTTCAGTTTCCTTAAGAAGAAAATCAACCCACAGATCTGCAAAGGACTGGACTTGGTACGGAACAAAGTCAGGGGAAGAGTCCATGAATGCAGAAATAATTTGAATTTAAAAACTAATGTAGAACGACGTATCGACAAAAGCCTTATGCAAGGTAGAAAACTATATGCCAATTAATCTCTGGATCGAAAGGAGACAAAAAAGTACCTGGTTATCAGCAGCTGCATTTGCAGATAATCCAGCTGAGCTGCCTCCCAAAATTCCCCCAACAAGGCGCCCAGGCAGAGAGAAAACTCCACGAACAACACCTTTGCCTGCACCTTGAGAGACACCTATTCTCTGCTTGTCTTCGTCAGAGAATCCCAGCATGCGAGCCATAAGATCCAGAACCTGAAGAGCCTCATCAAAACTACATGAGTCTGGTTACTTAAAATAAAAGGAGAGAACCAGGTTTAGAGGGCACAAAACTATTGTCTTGTGTCTGGTGCATAACACTTGATTGGTTTCAGGGAATTAACCAACGAAAAATTATTATATTCTAGCAGAAACTGAAGAAAACAGTACAAAAATTTTCGGTAGTGCCCCTCCCTGTAGGTAGTCTAAAGAAATCTTCATACCTCTTTACTGTGGTTTTTCTGGAAGTAGGTCACCAGTAATTTGATCACAATGCGTCTGTGAACAAAACCAATCTTCATTAATCCTCTTTTAATGAAACAGCATATAAATAAAGTATGTAAACAAAAAATACCAATAATCCTTAATGACAATAAAAGAAAGCACTTCTCTGAAAAAGTAAAAAGAAGGAAATAAAGGAAGGGGGCCTATAAATTGAAGGCCAAACAAACACGAGCCATAACTGAAAATTGAAGGCCAAACGAACACGAGCCATAACTGAAAATTGAAGGCCAAACGAACACCAATACTCTACCTACCTAAAACCCAATAGAAGGCCACCTGAAAAGTTAAACAGACCAACCTGTCAACAAGATAATCTGAATCTACCGACATCCTATTAAGCCTGGTCATGCTCTGCTCAACAGCTCGGCGTAATTTTGCATTGTCTTCCTCAAGTTTATTTACTCTGCTTTTCCAATCTACTACTATTTTTTCAGCTTGTGAAAGCTTGGACAAAATTTCTTCCTTTTCCTTCTTTGATGCTTCCGCCTGATGATCCGCTTCCTGGTAGAATCATAAACATTTAAACTCTGATATGCCTGTGCCTGTGTGTGTTAGCATGTGTAGGGGTGTGTGTGAGAGAGAATGTGTGTCTGTGTGTGTAGGTGTGCGGGGCCCTGGGCGGGGTGGACTCCAGTTTTATGCATGTTAAACATTGTGAACTTAAATAGTAGCAACCATCAGAATATACAGAGCTTAAATTCGTGTAAATGATGCAACTTTATATGATATAACCATGTAAGGAATAATCTTCTTCTTCTTGTCGTCAATAAGATTATCCTCAAAAAACCAAAAAAAGGAGTATGATTTGCATAATCACAGTGATGGAATACCAATGTAATAAATGTACTGCAAGAAATATTATATAACACAAAGCAAATTAGAAATTGCATACTCAGACAAAATCATTTTGAAAATAAAAAGGAAAAGAAAGCAATCATACTTTCAAGAGCCGAGAAAGCTTAGCTGACTCTTCTCTTGCCCGAGACAAATCTCCTTCCAAATGTTCCTAAACATAGAAGGAAACTAGCATCAAAACAATAATCTGGGGATTTGTACATCAACACAAAACATGCCAAATGCCTTCCTTGCTAATACAATTGGCACACAACCAAAATTAACATTTATTACCTTAGCTTCAATTTCAGCATAGTACTGACCAAGAGCAGTTTGAAGATTCAAAAGTTCAACATTTTTGGCATCTATTGTGCTCATAGAGCTTTCAAGTCTTTTATTTAGATCATCAATAACTTGCTTTGATTTCTGAATTTCATTGTTGTTGGTCATCTTGAATTGGTCCTGATTTGCTATTGCCTGCTTCAAAGCTTTCTCCAAATGTATTATTTGAGCTCTTTGATATTCGTTACTTTCTCGGAGTTCTTCAATAATTTTGCTGTCTTCATCCATTTTTTCAGACTCTTCAGATTCCTAGAGAAAGTATAAGCCATATGGAAAAATAAGTCACTAATTTTGCATGACATTTCATTTAGGGGGTACTGGATGCAAAACGCATCAAAAATGTTTTCCGTGCAATAGAAAACAGTACATATAAACAATGTGGTCAAGCTAAAAGTTCAGCATCCGGACTACCCAGCTTATTGTAAGCATTAAATAAAATCACGCTTGTAAACAGAATTACGCAAACAAAGTTGTGGAGTTCTTTTCTAAGTTTCTACGAAAGGAATATTTAACAATAAAACCATAATAAAGATATAAAGACTCAATAACAAGAGGTCCATCTTGAACCTGATTCATATATCAACACAGAATTAAACTACAAATCTGTCATCTTAATTTAAATATAGAAAGTTCCGTCCTATTCCTACCCCACAAGAGCTCCCAGATTTTGTGCCGTCTTTACCAACTCCCTTTCTTCCCATCTCAGTCATCTCATCTCTCTTACCAATTACAGATAGTGAACAATTGAAAGTTCCGTCCTATTTCTACCCCACAAGAGCTCCCAGATTTAGTGCAGTCTTTGCCAACTCCCTTTCCTCCCGTCTCAGTCATCTCATCTCTCTTACCAATTTACAGATAATGAACAATCTCTAGATGCTGGAGACATCTACCTCAAAACGTACTCAAGAACTCCCATCTTATATCTACCCCCGAGCCTATCCCAAGAGTTCTCTTTGTCTTATAATAATCTGGAAATTCTTCTACAATAGTGAATATGTAATGTTTGCTGAAGATTATATGGAGTGTCAAAGTTCATATACTAGCAGAATATATCATACAAAAACAAGCATAGGTCCATTTATCATTAACAGTCATTAGATTTTCTGCTAGCCTGCAGTCACTACCTATTGTCCCCCTCATTATATTTAATTATGAGAGTGCATTAGAGAGAATAATCCACTGAAAAATATCCTCAATCAAAATCCCATCAACTTCATAGTCAAATGGATCACAATAGAAATAATAAATATTTTTCATGCAATATCATATGTCATGCACCACAATGCAAATAATGAATGATTGCAAGTAACCTTTTCTAACAAATGCTGTTTAAGGCGTGACAATTGTTGCAATGCTTTGTCCCTTTCAAGACGTGTTTCCTTCAAATTTTTATCAAACTCTCGTAACGATTTCTCCAGTTCTTCCTTTCCTGGAAAACTTTCCGAAGATTCTACTGTCTGCACAAAATTTTAAAATATTGATAATTAGCAGAAGAATTGCTGTCAAAGTACAAAGAACTGAGTTATGTTACCATGCATAAACATATTTAATACAGTAAAAACGCATGACCCCACCCATACTCAAAGGAAGAGGGATTAGCAAATATGATGCCATCCTATTGCAGGAAAAAAAAAAAAAAGTAAAGATTGTATTCCCCAAAAAAATTCTCAAAAACGGGATTACCTGCATTTCACTTGCGGTCCTGCTCACTTTCAAGGCACCCTCAAGTTCATTTTTCTCCACCTATGCAGTGACATAGTATTAGGGTTGATTGTCAAAGTAACAAAAACTATCATAAAAAATTTACAACAAAATAAAGCACTATTTAGCAACCTTAAGACTATTATTTTCCTTCTGCAGGTTTGCAATTAACCTTTTCAAACTCTCTGCACCATTATTTGCATTTTCATCCCCCCATCTAATCAACTCCATTTGCAGTCGATTTATCTCAGCCATTTTCTCATTTAACTCATTGCTTATTTTGCTAATCTCGACGGAGGTCTGCCAAAAGAAAGTACATGCATACCAAAGACACAGGTCAGAGCACCAAAAAGAGGAACATACATGTACACGTATAGCTGCCCCCATAAATCTAGCCCTTGATGTCTGAAATAAAGTACAAAAATCTTTTTGGATATTTCCAAATTAAAATGGTAATGATGCAGGGTAGAAGAAACCTGCATAAATTACACATATACATGGGTAGATAGATACAAATGGCCAGTGCAAAAATAATGAGCAGTCAAGAGCTAACAATAACCACACAGAACCGAAATAAAGGCATTTGGTAAAAAATATATGCATCTAATATCAATGTCTCTGTCCAACTTTGAAACCCCCCACCTTTTCTTTATCCAACTTCAGAAATTTGAGCTCTTCCTGGATTGCTTCATTCAATTTCTGTTGTTCTGCAAATCAACAGAGATTAAATAAAAAAAATTACAAAAATGTTCAAGATGACTTGTAGAATCCCTTATGAATCTTCGCATAGCAGTGTACCTCGTAACTTTCGATGTATATTTTTCGACTGATTGCCTTCTTTTTCAAGTTCTATCCGCAATTTTTTCATCTCAGCAGTAGCTAGCACTGCTGCTGGGGACCTATTATTCTCTTCTTGTAAATCTGCAAGCTCCTAGAAGGCATTTATACATCTGTCGTCAAGTTCTTTCATCATTACAAGAAAAGTAACATACTGGGGATCAAAAACATAAATTCGAATTCTAACTACACCCAAAACTGCTCTAGATAACTATTATGGGCTTCAGTCTCTACAGAATTCCGGGCCTTATCTTATTCTAGTATGTAGTTAGATTGGAAAGCTTTTATAATCTAGGTTGTGTGGTGTATGTTTATGTCATAGTGGATAGTGCCTTAGAATATATGCTTCTATAATTTTTTTTAATACTGTTTCTATCTTAGTTGTGGCCATTTTGTCCACTCCTTGTGTAATTTTATTGTTTCATCATTTTTTGTTTCTGGAAACAGATTATAGAAAGAAAAATCAAACACTATTGGAAAGAGGAGACAGGTAGATCTAACTGAAAAAGAAAAGAATACAAGGTGCGTTACCCTTTCACTCCCTTGAATATCTGAAAGCTGAGAAATCCCATTACTTATATTGTCTTCTATATGGACAACACCATTCTGTTTCTGATGTCCAGAGTGTCCAATTTTTGCTGGACTTGTCACTTTATGCTGTCTGTTGGGCAACTGATTACTGCTTCCCTGAGTCAATTTGAAGCTAACTTAGCCAATTATTAGAGCTCAAGGAAAACCAATGACAATGAGACAACTATGTAATTTTTGCTAACTCAATAAAGTAGCACATGTGAAATTAATAAACTATATGGAAGCAATTAATCCACTCTGTAAAGGGGTTAAGGATCTGGAACTCTGCTATGGCAGTTAAACTATACAACTCTCGATTCAACTACTTTATTAATGCCCTTCTTATTAAATGTTCAGATAACTAACATGCAGACCAAATAAATAACAAGTAATCAGTTTTTTCTGACCGGTAAACCTCGTAACATATGATAACAGATGTATCATAAAGAAGTTTATGATTTGATTGAAGCTAACCACTGAGTACTGGCAAACTTACTGAACAGATTCATTGCAATCAAATGTTAATGATGACACAAGTAGACTTTGTCATAAGTTCATAACAACTACCTTGACCACGTTGACTCCATTTGCAGCTGCTTTGTGATTTTCGTTTCTAGATGGATTCAGAGATGCAGTAGTTGAGTCCAGATTCTGTTTCAATAAGCCATTTTCTTTACTCAGTCTGAAATTTTGATCCTGTCAAACGTGAGGGCGCTTCAAATGTTAAAAGGCATGTTGTAATGTATTTATCAAGATGCCACTCCATACCAAATATAAGGTGTCCAAATCCAATTAGAGATACCTCCATCAAACACAATAAACAAAAAGGATGAAATTGATGGTATAATTTCATAGAGTCATCTGGGTACCTCTTTTTCCTTTAACAGAGCTGCATAGTTTTTTGATAATGCTTTTATTTCTGCCTCGGATTCTTGAAGCCTCTTAATTTCCGCTTGGTATTGTTCAATCTAAAAGAAATGGGAAAAAAAATGCAGATCAGAATATCATCACATACTCCATCTGATGAAACAAACCAAATAACAGCTGCAAAAGACAAGGGGTGCAAAAAAGTCAACATGGACAGTAACCAGTGATGATGATAATAAAATATGGAACACGACTCCTCTAAGAATCAATTTAATGTTTCGTTATAGATAGATTTCTTGACATGAACTCAGCTTCCGCTAAAATACTTTTAGTGGTGTACCTACTTGTATTAAAATTTAAATTAACGTCAAAATTAACAAAAACAACATACAAAAGAGTGAATGACTCTGAAACCCATTCATCCGCGCAGACACTAGATAGAATGCTAAAATCATATCCATATTAAACGTTACAAACTATGAGGCCTTCCTCAGGAAAACGAAGAATAATAAAACTTATACTTGGTGCATGGATGCCAGGCCATATAGGCAAAAATCTTAGCCCTCCTATAACCGCTGCTGCCACATAAGTTAGATAAAATGTTCACCCTCACACTTCTTATCGACAATTCTGCTACGGGGCCTGTATCAAGGCTTATTAAACACAAAATATTCGTGCATTCACAGCAATGCACTATACTTGTGTAGAGTTTAGCAAATAAATACATCAATTTCTGAATTACTGACACCTACTAACGGGAAGTATCCAACTTTTGTATTTTGAAAAACATAATCATCCCACTCACTAATTAATTACTACACATAATACCCCATTCAAACTCCATTGCTCACAACCTAACCCCGCAGATAAATTAGAGACTCCCATTTCAATACGAAAATAAACCACCATTTGCAAATGTACCTCCCTTTCGAAGTTGGAATTTGTACGCCACACGCAGATGCCGAAAGATTCAATGGCTCACTAAGATAATAACCAAATTCTCAGCTAAAAACACATAATCCTAAATCCAAACTCATCGAAATCGATCTAAGCATTCATTATTAACAGCTAAAAAATTCCCAAACCCAAACATGAACCAAATTACACAAATTGCCAAGAAAAAAAATCACAAACCTCGGGACTAAATTGGAAATCGATGCCATTGGCGATCGGAGAGCGCGAGGGGGACTTGGAATGGGCGAAGCTGTGGGAATTCCTCCGATCAGATAATGAAGAAGCTTGGCTTCCATTGATAGCGTAGATCTCGTACTCTTCGTCGTCGTCTTCGTCGTCGTGCACGTCCTGAGCCATCTTGTTGAGATTCTCCTTCAGGTTCGCAATCGTGCTCCACATCCTTCAAAACCCTCGAAAAAACCAGCAAAAATTCAAATATCCGTGGGTGCTTTATCTGAAGAAATCGGGCGCCAAAATCGTTGGAAAGTCGGAGGTGAAATTTCTTGGACTGGGGATTGAAATTTGGGATTTGGGTAGATCTGAGGGGGGAGAGGAAGAAGGGGCGAAGCCTTAGCCAAGGGGTGGAATTTCGTAATTATAGTCTGGTTTTTAATTTTATAGTTAGAGAGGACACGTTGTGTAACCTATGAAATGCTGGAGCAAGCGCAAGCAAAGAAGAGGGATTTTTTTTTTTTTTTTTTTGGCCAATCATAGGGCACAACATCAAATGTTATTATAAGATTTGTTTTTTAAGTATCTTTTCACTTATACAATGGCGTAGGTCATATGTGTCTGTATTTTGGATACACTGAAAAATTCCTCAAACAAAATGGTTAAAATGGTTATGAAAAAGAAGAGTAGCAAAGATAAAAAAAAATGCATTTTCAACGTAGTTAGCAATTCAACAAGCAAATAGAAGAATTAGCAAATGATATATATATTTTTTAAATACGCTGGCATAACATTAACCAAGGCAAGAAGCCAATATTATAATGAAAACCCAACAAAAGGCTAACAAGACAAAAAAAAAAAAAAAAAAACTACATCAATCGAGAAGATCCAATGGGTGAAGATGGAATTCCATGATACAGACATTGCACCAAGTGCGAAACAGTCATCCATGAACAGTCAACAAAACTTATATACTAGGGGGCATGGTAAACCGTCTTTATCCAAAATAGGAACAAGCGAAGATGGGGGTCTGTTGACCCAAATACCATCTCTAATCACCATGTTTTTGGGCGACACCATGAAATCTGCCGCCAAATTTCTGACCTAAGGATCCAAGACCAACAACACGAGAGGAACCACTTCTTAGCATTCAAGAGTTTCCTTAAGATAGGAAGAGCTTCCCAACTCCACATAATTTTGAAGACATAATGTTGTTTCTTTTGAATCATACTTCAACACAATTTCTTTCAAACCTTGTTGTTTCGCAAACAGGCAGCCTTTATGAGCAGCAATAGCTTCAGCTACAGTAACACTAGAGGCTCTAAAAGATGACTTGTTGGCTACCACAAACTTTCCTTATGCATCTCTTACCACAATTCCTGCACAAGCTTGTTTAGTTCTACAATTTCAACTTGCATCAACATTAACCTTAAATGATTTATGTTCTGGAGGTGACCAACATTTTCTTTATGTCCCAATGTTTTGGTTTTGATGATTCTCAATATGACCACCATTTGGGGCTCCAAAATATGTTCTATAAGCACAAGATATAACATGTATAACTTGCATTGGTGAACTAGTTTTTATCATTGAAAATTAAATTACATCTAGTTTTCCATATTTGTCAAGAAGTAAAAGCAAATTGGGTCATAACATATGCCTTCTCCTTTTTGTTACCCATCTCAGCACACAATATCGTATTTAACCAACCTCCAAAAGTTGTAATCTCATTTTTATTCACTCTATAATTAAGTTGTCCCCTAAATCAGATGTGGTCCACCCAAGGATAAAGAAAGAGCATGTGTTCAACGGACTCCTCCTACTCATTGCACATAGGGCATATTGGAGTGTTTGATAAATGTTAAAAAAAAAAAAAAAAAAAAAAAAAGATTTACTCTTGTATCAATAGCCTATCTCAGAACTCTTCAAATGAAGTTTCTGATTTTGGGAGGGGCCTCTAACTTCCAAATTAATTTCCATACTTGATTGTTTATCAACAATGATGAAGAAGGACAACAGGGTTTGATTCTGACTTCTTTGTCATGTAGCCAATGATACCCCGATTTCACAGTATAATTTCCTTTTTTAGCCTATCTTCGCTTTGATTATCCCCAATTTGTAGCTCCTTTATATTTACCTGCTCATGATCTGAAATTTAAGAACTTATTGAATCCAATTACCACTCTCTCGTGTCTTGACATATTATAGTATTCACTCTTTAATTTATGTCAATTTCAGTACCTTCAATTAGAGTTGGATGTCCTATTAGTAGTGAGGGTAGCCACCGATCCACCCATAGTTTGATTGAATTACATTTCAGTACCTACCAGTGAGCACCTTTCAGTAATACCTCTCATCCTTCCAGGATGCTTGCCCGTGCCCAAGACGCTCTACTTCCTTTTTTAGCTTCCAAGAATGAGGTATTAGGAAAGTACCTATCCTTCAGTACTATAACCCATAACAAATCAGGTTCATGAATTATACGCCAACATTGCTTAGCAAGCAAAGCTAAATTGAACTCATGAAGATTTCCAAAATCTATTCCACCTTGTTGCTTAGGTAAGCCAAGAGATTCCCAACTCACCCAATGAACTTTCCTTTCTTATTCTTTCTGATTCCACCAAAATTGAGCTAGCATTGAGCCAAAATCTTTACATAAAGACAAAGGGAACTTGAAGATATTCATCAGATACACTGGTACTGCTTGTGCAACTGCTTTTATGAGAGCCTATCTTCCTGCTTGTGAGAGCAAGTTTTGCTTCCAACCCTGAATTTTCCTCAACATTTTTTCTTTCACATAATTTAAAGCTTCTTTCTTTGACTTTCCCCAGATTAATGGCATACCAAGATATTTCCCAGGGTTTTCAACTCTTGTCATCCCAAGAATCTAACATAATTCTTCCTTTATTCCAGTAGGAATGTTTAGACTGAAATAAACACTTGATTTTTGTAAATTTACCTTCTGCCCCGATGCAACACAATATGCATGTAACAACTGAATGAAATTGCTGCAATTCTGTTGGTTTACCTACAACAAAATTAAAGTGTCATCTACAAAGAGTAAATGGGAAGGACATGGCCCATTACTTTTACGGATTCCATGAATGTAATCCATATCAACATTATTTTTAATTAACATTGATAAAACCTCGCTTACAAGCAGAAAAAGATAGGGTGATAGAAGATCTCTTTGTCTCAGGCCACAGGATGGTTCGAACTTTCGACCTGGTTGCCCATTTATTGTTACAGCAAAGTCCATTGATTTTACACATTTCATCACAATATTTATCTAGAGATTGTGGAAGCCCATTTTTACCATTACGGCCTTCAAAAAATCTCATTCAATGCGGTCATCCGCCTTGCTCATATCTAACTTAATCCCCAACTCACATTTCTTTCTTGTTTTTCTAAGTTTTAAAAAATGGAAAACTTCATGGGCTATAAGGATATTGTCCTGAATTTGCTTTCCGGAAACAAGGGCGTTTTGCATCGGAGATATTAGTTTCGGCAATATGGGTCTCAATCGGTTGGCAAACACTTTTGATAACACCTTACTAATTGGCCTATATTGATCCACAGTCCATGGATTTTGAATTTTCGGTATTAAAACTATGTTAGTCGAATTTACCTTTTTGGGATATGATGTTCCATTCATGAACTCCTTAGTCATTCCTCAGACTTCTTTGTTAATGATTCCTCAATAGGATCGATAAAAAAAACTCCTTGAAATCCGTCTTGCCCTGGCACTTTAAGACCTCCGATCTGGAATACAACCTCCTTGATTTCTTGATCTGTAATTAGACAAATAAGGCTTGAGTTCATTTCATTTGTAACAGATGGTTCAACACATTCTAGAATTGTCTCCCACTCCCGCAGCCCATGAGTATTAAACAAGCTTTTGAAGTAGTCCTCCACAATTCTCCTAATTTGGTTAGGTTTTCCATCCATTCTCTACTGCCATTCTTTATCTTAAAGATTTTGTTTTGTCGTCTTTTCTGCAAGTTGATTGATGGAAGAACGCCGAATTAGCATCTTCTACGTGCATCCAATTGATTCTTGATATTTGTTGCCAAAATTTTTCCTTATGTTCCCTTAATCTGTCAATTTGAACCAATAAGGAATTAATTTGCGTAGTATTTTCTCCCCAATTTTTCTGAAGCTCATCCAGTTTTTGAACCAGTTCATCAATTTCTTCTCTTCTTCACCTGAATTTCCTCTTGCTCCACTCCTTTAAGTTCTCATGGCAAGCATTGAGCTTTTTTATGCCATTTAATTAACCAATTGCCCTCATAATCAATCTTCCAACAATTCTTCATAATTTCCTTGCATTCTTTCTCTTTAGACCAGAAAGTTTCAAATTTGAAAATTCTTTTTCCTCTCCCAACCTGTGGTTCTTGGGTTACTAGATTTGGACAATGATTCAATCCCAAAACTATGCAATGACTAACCACCGCATTCGGCCAGCACTCCTGCCATTTTGCATTTGCCAAGCCTCTATCAATTCTTTTCTCCACTAATTCACCATTTCTTGTTCCTCGCCAAGCAAATTAAGGGCCATTGAACCCCATATCAATTAAACTCATCTTTGACATGAAGTTGTGGAAAAACCTGGGCCTTCCATGCGATACTTCTCTGCCTCCCGATTTCTCATACTCCCATAGAAATTCATTAAAATCTCCTCTGCAAAATCATGGCATATCACAGGGCTAGAAATTAGTTTCCATCCAATTCCAAAAAATTTCGTCGATTCTATATAATGTGCCATAAACCCAAGTGGCCTTGACCCAAGTTTGTGTTCCTAAGTATCTAATACAAGAATCTATAACATGTTTTGAGAAGAAATTTACTTCAACCTGCAATTCTATGATTCTTCATTTTGGTTTCGGATAGAAAAATCACAGAGGGTCTATATTTTCGAATAAGCCCATGTAGGGCACGAACTACCGTGTCTAACCCAAGACCATGGCAGTTCCAAAGTAAATAACTCATGGCTTGCTGTTAGAGACTAGCCGCCACTAGGGGTGGATTTTTTTGGCAAATTACCATACCAACCGAATTACCAACCGTACTATACCAAAGTTGTGCCAACGAATTTGTACATTGGTAATGATACGGCATTTGTACCGTATCATACATATTCGGCACAATAATGGTATTCAAAACCATTACTAGTGGTATATCGTACCGTACCACTATATTAGTATTATATCATTTATTTATTCATTTATATATATTATTAGGTATTATCATTATATATTCACTTTATTTTTATCTAGTCATTTATCCAAAACCATCCTCTCACCCCAATAAAAAAACCTAAATCATCTTGCCATTGCGACTTCATCTTTTCACTCATCTTGCCATCGACTTCATCTCTGTTGCTCCTGTTCTAGCTACTTGCTCTCTGCAATCTATCTCATCTTCTCCTTCATTAAATTGGGTTGTCTTTCTCCCTGTCATCGTCTATCAAGTTAATTTTTATACAATTTTAAAGAATGTAGAGATGAAATTTAGGAATCTTTTTACTATTTTTTTAGGGATGCTGGGTTCTTTCATCAATTCTTCCATTTATTTACTTTTTTTTTTTTTTTCTTAAATGAATCTCCATAAAATTCTCATAATTAAATAAAAAAGTTTTAGAAACCCAAAGATAGTGGCGCAAACATGTTTCAGCCTTGAATTGGGTTGGAAAAAAACCAAATTTTGGCCCAAAAGAATGGCCCAAAACAAAGTGGTAATTACTATTACCATGTCAACCAAACTATTTGGCATGCCGAAATTTTGGTATACCGAAAGTTTGGCATGGTAATGCTAATAGATTTTGCCATACCAAAAGTTTGGTATGGTAATTGGTATGTGGGTTTTGGTACGATAATCGTACCAATACCATCCCTAGCTGCCATCGCATTCTCTTTTATCTTGCAACTCCATTCTTTCAATATTGACTATATCTTCGAGGTACTATGTAATCCTCCCTTGACCTTGTCTTTTGAATCTTTCTCTCCCACGCCTTCCTCGTGATGAACTTCCTTTCCCTTTCCTAGCCTTCTTTTGTGGGGGTTGAAAAATACACTTATTCTTCCTCTCTGTTCCTCTTTTTAGACCCATTCTTGCAAATATACTCAGATTTTTCGTGTGTGCTTGCTCTTCTATACTTTTTCCTTTATTTCCTCTATTGGTTGCATAGGCTGGGTTATTTGACTTTCTGTAGCATTCCATCTCTTCGGTGCCCTTAGGCTCGTGTTACTTACCCCCTGCCCATAATTATTCTCATTTATTTCTTCAATCCTTGTTGCTCCTAGTTGGGCTTGATTTTGTTGAAGTCCAAAGACTTGTATCGCATTCCCCATCATAGGCCCCCCATAACGTTTTGATGAGTCATTGGGCTATTAATTTCCCCCAATATCCAATTCATGACCGTCATCTTTGCCCTAAATTTCTGATTGCCACCAAGAGATCTCTGGAATCAGCATCCCTTGGTCTTCTTGCCTCTACTTGACTTTTTTGTTCCCTTGTGGGCCTCTCTTCTTGTATTTCTGTAATCTATTTCCCTGCCCACGCGTGCCGTCCACTCACCACTCATGTCCTCATCTTCTGGCCTCTCTACTTAAACCAGTTATCCCCTGTTCTGTGGGTATGGAATTTTTCGGTATATCATGAACCGCTGTTGCTTGCATCTAATCTCCATATCTTGCCTCTTTTCCTCCAATTAGTCTAAAGGAACATTCAAAGATACCATGACCAATCTGACCATAACTATAACAAAAATCTTGTAATTTTTCATATCTAAATTCAATCCAAGTATCTCTATCATTGGAACGGGGCAACCAAACTCCTGCAATCAGAGGGTTCTTAGTATTCACCATAACTCTGACCCGTAGAAATCCCCTGGCAAGTAATAAATTTTCCACCTCTATTATATCTTTAATCACCCTTGCAAGTCTTCTGGCATTTTCTTCTGTGATCAAATACAACAACACTCATCTAATTTAGACCCAGAATGGAACAAATGAAGTTGAATTTCCTCCAAAGCATGCTCCTGGAACCACCTTTTCACAGAGAAATTTTTCTTTATGACCACCCATGGTACTTGGCTTAAAATCTTTGTTGTCATCTCCTCATCTCTAACAGTAATAATAAAAGTGTTATTCTTTACCCATGTTACCTGAATCTCACCTAGGTCTCTCCATGTCGATCTTAAGATATTTCTTATCCCCCCCCCCCACTTATTGAGGGATTTATTCATTAATACAACACTAACAATTTCACCCCTTGTTCTATACTAGACAACTCTAAGGATTCCTCAAGATGAACCACTAAGTCTTCCACTTCTGGTTGAGCCATTTGAAAAAGACAACTTGACAGATGCAACCCCCTTCTCTCTGCAAGTTGATAAGTTTTCATTTTTTATATGCTCTAGGAAACTCTTTGGGAACTCTTAAGATTCTCCAAGTAATTGCAGACCTTTTCCTCTTCAGAGAGCTTGGCTATAAACAAGGGTATTAAGAGAAAGTTGAAAAAACAGGAAGAAAGTTGAGGAAAAGGAGATCTGATGGCAATATTTTTTAAGTTTGCCTTTTGTACAAAGTTAATGGAATTTGAAAGATGGTTTGGTTGGTCTATACAAGGAATCATTGGTGGTTGGGAGTAATGGTTCACTGCTACTTCATCCATCAATGAATGAGAACAAAAAGAAATTGGGCTACATACTTTAATGAGACAAGACGTCAAATAGCTAAGGGTACAACTGTAAAATTCGATCCCAAGGAACTTGCTTACTTGATTTCAACGATACAGAGAGCCAATCTAGATTAAAATATGAACCAAATGAAAGAAGAATCAATTATCTCTCACATCGGAGGAAACATTCTCACAATGGAGATAAGTTAGAGATTAATGGAAATTTCCTTACATATTGACAATCAACAAATGATATTGTTTTGAAGATTAATTTATGGGAGTACAGATCATCTCCGGATCTAAAAAAACTAAGCTTAAGGATCAAATGATCCGAGCTGTTGAAATTTGATCCAATGGCTACAATTATTATAACTTTTAGAGAACTCCTGTTTGTAGCCATTGGATCAAATTTCAAAGGTCTGGATCTTTTGATCCTTAGACTCAGTTTTTTTAGATCCGGAGATGATCTGTACTCAATTTATAGGAGATGATAAAATCATGCTCTTTTTAGGAACTCGCACATTCTTATTCAATTCTGACGACCAGAACAAAGAGTTTTAGCAACTCCGCTTGATGACTATGCTTGTTTCGCAAGACACGCGATTTGATCCAGAAATTGACACAATCATATCCTTTAAGTCTTGGAGTTCCTACAATATAGGACTTGATGTGCGGCGCAAGTAATCATAACTTCTAAGAGGATGTAATATCTACTTCTAGATATCCTCCAGAATTCATCCGATTTAGAACAAGGATTCTATCCTAAAAATGTCTCTCTCCCAACAGTATAAATAAACCCATCTAAGGTTCATCTATGGTAATGCAATCTAAACACTTTAATTCTCTTACCCATTGCAAAGAGTATAAAATCATTCACTAACTTGACAGTCAAAGAGCTTTTGGCCGACACACACCCTCCTCCCCACGTTCTTAGGCCTACTTATAGTTGTTTACTATTTTGCAAGTTGCTCGAGTTTGTACTCAACCACCATTTACGGTGGTGCACGAATTTAGTTCTCATACTCGAGATAATCTTGACGTGAATTTCGAGGAAACAAAAGGAAAGTTGGTACAAAGAGTTGTTTTGGAGAAAGTGCGAAAGAAAATGAATTATTGATACGGTGAGGTTGTTTTTTTTTTTTTTCTTTTCTGGTGGAGCTATGGAATAGAAGCCAATACCAGCACATTGATGTGTATGTGTGGGTATTTTAATAGTAACAGCTCAAGTTGACGGAAAGAGAGAAATAGAGAGAGAGAGAGAAAGAAAGAGAGAGAGGGAGAGAAAGAGAGAGTCTTGAGTAGCAATAGCTTGATTTGGGACTTGTAAGAGTCTAGAAATGAGAGTCAAGAGACTCGTGAGTCAGAGAGGTAGAGTGATAGAGACTATGGGAGATAGGCCCAACGCAAGATCCAACGATTGAGATTTAATCTCACAAGACCCAATAGTTGAAACAGTCAAGTTTAGGTACCCGTTTAACATGATTTTTGGACCCGCCTCATACTGCCTGAACCAGCCTCGACTCGCGGGTTTAAGGACCCATTTTCCCACTCCTAATCCTAACGTATATCAATGATGATGAAGAATCACATATAAAAAAAAAGGCTAGTAGCAGGTTTGGGTGTTTTTCTAGTCAAACTGACCAAACCGCCCAACCCACTCATAATTGACGCTTGAAATTTGATAAAGCTCCATTGTAGTTATTTTGTACTCGTCAAAACCCAACTCATTTGCCTAATGTAATTCAATAATCATTTCCTTGCTAGTCTGGTGCTCTTGTTAGCTAATACAGAAATACTACAAACATGATGTGATATCTTTCTCCTAATCCCAAATTTGAATCTATTTCTTGTTCAAGGTTTTCCACCACCATAGCCACCCACCAAGCAAGTTCAAAGTTTCATCTCCACACTTCAATCTCTTTGGCCTAAAGGCGAAATTCCATTTTCTACAAACTTGCATACCCGCTCAACCCAACCCGCAAATTAGTTAAGTTGGGTTGGTAGGTGTTGCGGTTGTTTCGGACGGCTGAAGTTTCAATAATTATAAATTTGAGCTCTTCAAGTTGGCCAACTAGTAGGAGCCCAACTCCATTCAATCTACCTAATGCCCACCCCTTTCTAATAGATGAATTTGTTTGAGAATATGTGATATCTCATCCCGAATTTTGCGATTTATTTTAGGGTTAATTACACTTCACTATCTTAGGTTTGAGGTCTATTGCAACCTCATACAACATCTTCAAGAAATTTCACTTTCATACCTCACCTACTATTTTATTTCAATATAATACCTTCGTACATTTTCCATTCATTGCTCCATTAAGAGCTAACGTGGCAGTAGTGGACCTTATTACACGTCAGCCCATTCCCCACAAAATTAAATTAAAACAAAATGAAAAAGGGTCCACCTCTTCTTCTTCCACCCAACCACAAGGCTTCCATCTCCTCCAATCTCCATAACCACCAGTGCACCACTCCTCCCAATCCCTAAACCATCATTCTCTAATTCTCCAAATTCTTCTTCTTTCCCAAATCTCTGTAATAAATCTCTCTATTTTCACTCTTTATCTGAAAGACAAAAAAAAACCCCCCAGAAATTTCATAGATTTCGAAATTTTATTCCCAAAATTCAAAACCATCATCTTTCCCAAAATTCAAAAACCCCAGAAAATTCAAAACGATCATGACATTGACGGAGAACCAGCCACTTGGGCTACAAACGGCGAAACCAAGGTTGCTGAAAGACGCGATCTTTGAGAGGCCGCCGCCATGGAGGGAGAGGTTCGCCAAGGACGAGCCTTCCTTAAATAGGTCACTGGTCTCTGATATGATGGCTGCATAGAATTATCTGGAGGAATGAGAAATGGTTGAGGTTGGGCATGCTGCGTTGGTCTCTTCAGCTCCTTCCATGTTTCAATTTCCAACTCCATCCACCATGAATTGTGTTTCTAAAAAAAAATTGCTTGCTGGTTTTTTGAAATGGAGAGCAGATGAGTGGAGAGAGAGGAATGGAAATATAGGAGAAGGAGAGAGAAGGTGAGAGAAAGAGAAAGTGGGTCTCTTGGGAGACAGAAGGGATGGGAAGTGTGGAGAGTGGAGGAAAAGGAGAAGGTGGGTCGGTGAAGACATGGGTTTTAGGGTTTTTTTTTTTTCTTTTCAAAACTTTTCTTTAATTAATTATTTTAGGGTAAATTATTATTTTTTAAATGCATAAAAATTTAAATTTTTTTTGCTATGCGGCATAAATTTGGCAGCCACATTAGCACAAATATAGATCTCATATTTGCCACATCATCACTTAATGGTTTACTTAACAGATTTTCTAACAAATGTATGAAATTGAAATAAAATGATAAGTAAATGTATGAAATTAAAATGTTTTAAAAATGTTGTAAGAAGTTGCAATCAACCCCAAACCTGAGGGGGTAAAATGTAATTTACCCTTTATTTTATTATTAAAGTATTTCAAAAATTTAATTAAAGTTAGTTTATCAAATTCTCCATTTTGAGAAAAGTGAAGTTAGGGGTATTTTAGTGATTTCACATGTTATTCGACCTTTTTGGTCAACTATTAAGTTGTTATCTAGGGCACGATCCCACAAACATGTAAGCATAAACGAATCCCAATTCTGAGTTAGAACAAAGAAGTTAATGATATTTGAACTTTTGGGGGGGGGGGGGGCATTTTGGTAGTTTTCCCAACGTTTATGAATTGGGGATTTCTAGAACATTCAAAAGCTTTCCAAAAGGAGAAAGCCTCTACTGACCCGTTTTAGGGGCAATTGGGTCTCCAACCCAATTGTTTGACCCGATCATTTCTCCTTTGTCCAACATCTGTTTTGGAGATCTTGGTGTCTATGAAAAGCTCACAATGAGCCAACTTCCTGATAATGTTATATTTTCTAGTTTTTTACCCAGTATTACAAATAGAAGTCACAAAGTCCTAAGTGTTTTCCGCAATTTTCTTCTTTTTCTGGTGATTACAGTAACTATTTTCGTGGAGTGAGGTATAAACTTTCATCTACTCTTTATGATATTCAATGGTATGATATATTTGTGCATTGGTTGTTGTTTTAGAGTCGGGTGTTTAGAACCTTATAAATCCGATTTTTTTCCCATGGTTTTGGTCATTTTCCTGCTAGAATTGGTTGTCAACCTAGTTATGAAAAGTGTTTTCCTTGTTGAGCTCTAGCTACCACGTGAATTTGAGCTCATTTGGTCAAGCTTGAAAATTTAGGTTTCTTAGACCCTCCACCACGGCTGTCACCATGCATGGCGTTGCGTGTAGCCTAGTCACAAGTTTTCCTTAGTACCAGAGACCTTCTAGTGACCTTTGTGAAATTGTGTCTAACTCCTGAGATTCAATTGTTTAGTGTGGTGATCAAATTGGACCCCACTTGTTTGTATGATTGGTGGAGATCCAACTGTTAGATCGTTGTCAATTTGCTATATGTTGTTGTTGGAGAGTTGAGATAGCTTATTGGACTAGTCTTTATTGACGTGCTATTCCGGGTGATTTGCGTCTCTGTTCACATGCAAGTGGCACTTGATCTTGTTTTGTGCATCGGTCTTACTAAGTTATCTAAGTGATGTATTGCATACTGTATTAGGTTCCTTGGAGCAATGGTGGTTAATCAGGAATTGCGAAGGATTCAGGTGAGTGATCTTAATATTATGTGATACGATTATTACCCATGAAAGCTCCCATGTTAATATACTTTGTGGATATGACATGAATTTATGAAAGTTTTCTATTAAAATGTTGCTTTTAAATTCAATCATCGATCTATTTTATGAAATGTATTTTGCTTGTGCATATTTGAAACGTTTGTGAGATGTGAATGACTTTAATATTATGTGTTATGGTTATTGCTCATGAAAATGTCATTTTTACATACTATGTGGATATAACATGGAATTATAAATGATTTATGGAAGTGTGTGCTACTATGAAATGGTTTATATGATAGTGTTATCGAAAATATATCTATCTTATATTTCAAATGATTGTGAACTAAGAGGGCTAGTAGAGGACCGTCAACCCAGCGTAATGGTGTAATGTGGCATCGAGTATGCACCATGTAACGATGTGGTACATAGATTGTCCTGCTTGGTTAATCTGCATTGGAGCCATACTATTTAAGGGTTGTGCTTGGTTAATCTGCATTAGGCAACCCTAGGATTATTCATCAATGGGTGATCCTTATTACTTAGGTATGTACATACGTACTTTAGGGGTGATCATTCTTGGTTAATCCGCCTACCAGTGTTCGTAGGAGTGATTTTGCTTTAATCCGCATTGGGGGACCACTTCCACTTCCTATTCGGTTACCTATTGTAGGCTTCAGCTGAGTTGTGTCTCTCTATAGGCTAATATTCTATCACATATATGAAAGAAGAGACTGAAGGCATGTGGGCACAATCTAGAAATAGATGATTAAATCAAACGGTTTACATGATAGTGTATCTAAAATGAACGGATTCAAATGTGACTCATTCCTACTCGATGCAAAATAGATAGCATGATGTAAGAGATATTGATCTCATTCCTACATGTGGATGTATTATTGATGATGTGTCATTCCTACACAACTTCGGTTTGTGTGATGACTAATAATTATCTCGAAAGACGAATGGTGAGATGTGGAATTGAAGAACCATTCCTATATGTATTTAATGAGGAATATGATGGTTAAATTATGAAATAAGTGGCGATAGGATCCTTTTGATCATTCAAAAAATGATGAAAGGCGAGTGGTGAGTCACAATCTGAAGAAGAATGATACAATGATAAGGACGGTGATCAAAGTGGCGAATTGATCTAGTATTCACAGGCTAGTCTTGTGTGGACGCAACTAATACTTTTACATTTTAACCATTTGATTTTACTTATAATCACATATGTTGTATTATTGTTAGTCGCATACGCTTCACAACTTATTCGAGTTTTTCTTTGCCCGGTGCGCCATTCATACGACGTAGGGTTGTTTTGCAGAGTAATTGGTAGCGGTTAGAGAAAAGGATCTCAAGTTATGTAGCTCATCGTTGTATTGGTTGACTAGATTGTGACGGTCTCAATCTTACAATTCAAACATTTGGAGCGTCCTATGTACCAGTAAAAATACTCGTATGCTTATACTCCCTTCTCTGCTTTATTTATCTTATTCAAATTGAATTGAATTGAATACATTATTTGCTTATTCAAACTGAGGAAACTTGTTTTGAAGAAATTAAAAAAAAAAAAAAAAAAATACAAAACTGAGGAAACTTGTGTTCATCGTCTCATAAAGAATGCCAGGATCGATTGTGCGTGGAGCTGATATTGGTCGTTGATGCTTTGCAGGAATCCACAAGAAATTAAAGGTTAAGACCTAACACTGCTTTCGTATACTGGTCACATGGCATCACCATCGCCATTCCCATTATATCAGCCATATTACTAGTGAACAGCAAAGACAAAATAATCAAGAAAATGGACAAGGAGAAAAACCTGAAGCCAAGTTTAATTAACTTTTCAGCAAAATCTGCAACTCGCTGATTCACCAGTGGAATCATTTAGGCTGCACCAGGTAGGATGCCCATATATCATCTGCAGGTGGCGGGGGTTGAACCCAGTGTCCTGGTATGCGGCTGCACCAAATTTAACCGAATCACAAACTTCATTCTCAAAATCAAGCTATTTATTGGGCATCATACAATGTGTGATGGAACGGATAGCAGATTCAAAACTTGACAAGAAGAAAAAAACTTCCAAAGGTTAATCATATGGCGCCTCGTGTTAAAGTGAGAAATGGGTAGCAAGAAAGAATTGGTGCTCACCTTCCTCCTGGTCTTATATAGGCATCCCATGTTCTTCTCACCTGTATGCAATATAATCTCCATTATGATCCGAGCGAGTTAAGCAAACAAATTTGATGTCAAAAAAATTTTAAGTGGCCCCTGAATAGGCAAACCTAGATACTGCATGAATTCATTTGGAGGCAGGAAATATACAAAACTCTTTGTACTGGTGCTTCAAGTTACCTCAATAAGCGTGCCCATATCGGTGTTGCTGCCATGATAGTAGTGATAAAATTCAATAGGTAAGTTTGCCACAGCATCATAAGCTCCGCTATGTCCTTCTCCCTGTGAAACTTGTTTCCCGTAATCCTTGTTAGTGACTGAAGTAGAGGTCCCTGCATTAGTGCTTGGAGTTGTCTGGTCTTTACTCTCCTTTGTCTCGTCTCTATCGCTGCTTTCATCCTTGGAGTCAGGTCTGACATTCTCAGTTATTTTCCTGGACTGCTCAACAGTTGCTATGGCATCCTTAGCAGCGTCCATATCAGCTGCCAAGATAACTTGTTGCTCCTCTTCTTCAACTGCAGCCCATACTTTTTCAAGAAATTTATCATCCTCCTCTGGGAGAAAATGACCTACATGGATAAATATGCAGAGATACAAGTTACAGAAATACAGTGAGACTATGATAATGCTGCTGATGATGATGATAATGCGCGTGTTAAAAATATTTGGTTGTACTTGGATGTATATATGTACACTAACAAAGATACATAACAAGACACACAGCATCAATATAAACACATCGAAAAACATAGTGTCACAGGCACCTTTGATGATGATGCATAATAACAGAACTTCATTACTAACATATCTACCTAGGCAATACAAGACACAATGGCAGTCTGAAATAGAAAAACCAAAAATACAGCAAACCTTGTTTCTTCAATTTTTCGATCCTGATGGAACGCAACTGTTGCAATTTCTCTACAATCAATACCGTCTCAAGCTGAAATATGTAATCAATTGTCATCTTGACACTTATCTAAATTTGTTTAAAACCCAAAGGGCAGAACATTACACTATACGAAAATTCAAGTCAAACATGATTATCACCTCGGATTCTAGTCTCTTTCTCTCTTCTTTTGCTTTAAGCTTTGCAATTTTCTTCATATCCTCCATCTGAAAAACCCACAAGCCATGCCTCCATTACTAATAAACAGAAGTTAAGATTGCCTAAAGTAAAAAGGAGCTCAAACCTTGCGTTTGGCAATATCTTTGGCAATTTCCCTAGCTCTCCACTCATCAGCTTCTCGATCAGCTTCCTCGAACCTCTCACGCTCCTAAACACCATCATACCAAATCAAATGTAAGTAAAATAAATCAAAACAACTTTTGACATCCCAAATCGAAATTCAAACACAACAGTCTACCTCCGCAATCATTTCCGCAATGCGCTTCCTCTTCGCTTTCCTCCACCGTTTATTCCTCTTCGTCTTGTGCATCTTATTCGCTAACCGCACCACCGCAGACTTCTCCTCCCACGGACACATTTCATGTGTGATCATTCTAAACGGTTCCAGCTCAACTTGCAGTTTCGCCATCAAAGCATTCGCAGCTTCCACTGAGAGCGACACTTGAGACTCCACATTTACCCTCCTTTCTTTCAAATACTCCGAAAACCCACCAACGGAAGCTTCACCATCGTCGGACCCTTTACCGTCTTTGATCAATTGCAGCATCTGAAGCTCTTTCTGCCTACAACAATTCATTCAAATCGCAATTCAAAAATTAACAGAAGATGCAGAAAGTTCAGAAGCAAAATTGAATTGGAATTTTCAATAGTTCGATTTCGTACATTGCTTTTGCGAGACTCAGAGTGTCCTGCAAGTTCTTGAGCCGATCACGGACGTTTGTGGTTTCCCAGAAGGAGCTCGACATTGGCGGGTTGGGCGGCACCACAGGAGGCCACGGAGGGCGGGGCGCCTGTGGTTGGTACGGAATTGGGTTCATGGCTATCGAAATTGGCCGAGAAGGAAACCCTAGAGATTGAAACTGGGGACTGATTACGAAACCCCCTACCGAACGGGAGGCGAAGATTTAACCAGTTCGCGGCGTAGAGTATAGACCAGAAAACGGTGCCGAACTGCTGCGTGATTAAAAATAGTAAGAAACATAATTATGTTTCAAAGATATAAAATATCGAAAATTAATATTATTTATATAAAAAAAAGATTACGAATTCATTTTGGAAGGAGATGAGTAGTGAAATTAAGGAATGTAGTCAATTTGAATTTCAGAAGATTTTAATGGAGTATTTTTAAAATGATAAATTTTAAAGGATTTTAATAGAATTTACAATTCTACATGGATTTTGATGAATTTATATGAATTTTGTACTCACTGTATTGAAATTGAACAAATTCCTAACCCAATTGGAGTCCCTGTTAAAACCCCTCACTGATATTGAAATTAAACAAAACCATGCCCTGATTTGGAAACTTGAAAATCGACTCATATCTTAATTTTGAGTTTCTTCAACGTTCGGTTCGCCGATATTCCGACGGAAATAGCTTGCAGAATGAAAACCGAAACCCTAACTGCTTAACACTTGAAATCGTAGAAATCGATTGAGGGTTCAAGGTTTTTTGCCATTTTTAGGTTTCAAGGTTATATACTATGTGTGAGACAAGTGTAAATCGATTCGTTGGTTTTTTTATGGTCGAATTTGGACATATATTTTAATGAGCGACAACACTACAAGAAGTCAGGATGGCCGAGTGGTGTAAGGCGCCAGACTCAAGTTCTGGTCTTCGAAAGAGGGCGTGGGTTCAAATCCCACTTCTGACATTTCCTATTCCCATTTTTTTTTTTTCGATTTTTGTAACTTTTACTCGATTTTTGTAATTTTGATCTAGCTGTTTGAATTATACCACCCAAAATTTGATACTTGAAACTTAAAATTGGAATGACGAGGCGAATTAATTCTAAGCTATATATGATGAACGCACCCCAAAAGAAGGTCAAAGTTAAAAGAAATTGAGTAGAAGTGAGATGTTGTCAATGCATTGAGACAAGAAGTTGTAACCAAACTTACATTACAGCATGCAGAAGATATGCTAAAGATTTTTCATTGAGGATAACGTGAACGTAGGTGTGGCATAAGACGAATTGTAAATAAGGAGGAGCGGTTTGTACATTCAAAGGCGAATTGTAAAAGTTCATCTCTAAAGTCCGATTCATTGTGCCCTCGTCTGTGTCTAGGACTGAAATGGAAAATGTAACTCACTACATTCAAAGTAAGTATGATGAATAAATTGTGTCAAACTGAAAGGTACAAGATGGATTACATGTTACGGTCCCCACAAAATGATACGATTAGTGGAGGTACATTTCCTTCGTGTCCAATCCCTTCTAATCGCTTCTAAATGAAAAATCATTCACCTCTGCCTTCAACATACGTTGAACTTATCAAGTATCCAATCCAAAGGAACCCTAAATTCTTTGGCCACTATACCACAAATGGATATGGTTTCCAATAATCCATATCAAGAAGCCTGAAATAAACTCAGAAATTCAACTTAGACTCCAAATTGTTTGTCCTTCATCACAAGGAAGAAAGCGGATGATTATCGATTAGAGTAGGCCTGTAGAACACAGATAACTTACTGGATTCAGCATATGCACCGGTGGAAGAAAGGGAATACTCGAGAAAATCCGAAATAAAAGCTTACTGAACTGGTTTAAATCTCATGATATCTATGAAATTCACGAAAAAAATCGACAAATCAATGGAAATAGATACTCTCCAAAATTTGTATTGAGATCCAACATGATATGAAGATCAACCGAAAATGAAACCGTGTGTTATGGAGGTTTAGTTTAAACATAGAAAACATATAAATCAAATATCAGAAAAAGACTGCCAAAAATAATATCAAATAGCAAATGAAAAAACCTGCTAAAAAGGATGCCCCAACTTATAAACAGAGAAGCCTAATGCAGGGGCGGTATTTAGATGAGCGTCAACAAACATCAACCATGGGTATTGACAGCTTCCCAGGCCAAGTTCTTCGGGACGGGAAGGGCCATGTCCCAAGCCTGCCGGGCAGCATTCCTTAGCATCCTAATGGTAGTCACATTGGCATCCAAGAAGGACAAACTCTTGTAAGGTAAATTGTGCTTCTTGCATAGTTCCTTCACAGTGGGAGAAATCTTCCTCAGCTGGGAACGGGGCAATCGTGGGAACAAATGATGCTCAAGCTGAAACTGCAGGCCACCATAGAACCAGTCCATCCTAGTCGAGCACAAAATATCCACGGTACCAGCTGCCTGCTTCTCAAACCAATCGTTGCCAGTTGGTGGTCCAAGATAAGTATCTCCTGTAAAATGGTTCAAAGTGAACTGAATGTGCTGAAGTGCTGTCACTGTAAAGCTCGCCAACACAAACATAAACCTCTCGCTCCAATTAGGCAGACACGAAACAAGGAGAGGAAACCAAGTCCAGAAAACAAGGATCCCCATTATGTTCAAAGCTCTATCTGGGATGCTCCTCTTCGAGAACAATAACAAGAACGTCTGTATAAACAAGTTTACCCTTCCGACAATCATGATTGGATAATACGTAAAATGCTGGTGGCTAACTAAAAATCTAGCCATGGCATCAAACGTCAGCTCTCTTCCGTAAAAGGTTGATGTTATTGACTGAAAGAATTTCGAGGACACGGCAAAAACTGGCATGTGTTGAAGATCAGGATCATAATCAAGGCTGTTGCAGGCAATGTGATGGGCATTATGAGTCCATTTCCACCAAGCAATGCTGATCCCAGTAAGGCAATTCCCAGCCAGAAATTGCGCGAGTTTGTTGTACCTGCGGCTAGACATGACCTGGTAATGCCCGGAGTCATGACCCATATAGGCACCCTGAACCCAGAGGACCCCCAACAAACAACCGCAACCGAAATGAACCAACACACTCTCAGACTTCAACACACCATACACAACAAGGTAAAGCATAACCAGAATACTAATCACCGAGTAAAGAGCCCCATGCCCTTTGTTTTCAAACAAGCCGAGCTGGTTAAACTCGGAAGCAAGCTTCCTGTAATCCTTGGAGACCTCCGAGATCTCGAAATCTTTCAGATAGTACCCAGTGAAGAACTTTCCCAGGTACTTCCATGCGGATGGAGGATGGTAGGCAATGAATCCATCAGTGACGTCCTGGCCGGACATATTGAAGAGAATGGCATCCCCACCCGGATGATCTTTGGCCCAATCAGTGATATTGTAAACCTTGCCCTGGATAGAGATCCACAAATCCGAAGGCTTGTTGTGCAGCTTCAGCTGCTCGACAGTAATGTACTTCTTCTCACCCTCCATTGTTGTCCAATCCTAATGAATTCCAATCCAAAAACAATCAGATTTTCAAACAAAGGATCCGGATATGGATCGGATAACACAAACAAATCAACCCCAGATAACCCTTTTGGATCTGGGTTCTGGGTTTCGATACAAACACGCAAACACAAACAGTTTGAGCAAAATCCTGCAGTTTTAATGCAAAAAACAGCAGAAATGCAGAGCAAAGAAGGAGAAAGTTTGAAACTTTCTTCCAGATTCAATCACAAACCAACAGTTACAGAAAAATACTGCCAGTTATAAAGCAAACATGCAGGACAAAGTGTACACAATACAGACAAGAAGAGGAGAAAGATTGAACCTTTCTTCAAGGGTTTAGTCAAAATACACGCTCTTCCCAGCAAAATATCCTCCTGACTTTCCAATCAACTAGACCAAATGCTGAACGGGTTTAGACCCCCGTTGCCCCCAAAGTCTTGGGTTTCCAGAAGAAATTTCAAAACCGCCTCCAAGATATTTTCGAGCCTTCTGCTGCTGCGTTTTAGAGCGAGTGTGTGTGAGAGTATATCTGATGAGAGAGAGAGAGAGAGAGAGAGAGAGAGAGACCGCTCCTCTCGTATACAACGCGCTAATGTGTGTGGCAAGTTGTATATTCGCCACGGCCGGTATCGTTGACCAGTCAACGGCTGTGAAAAAACGAAGGGGCAAGTTAGAGCGCGTTTTATACCGCCGCGGGTGCCGGCTGGGTGCGGGTGCGGGTGCGGGTGCGGGTGCGGGTGCGGGTGCGGGTGTATGAGTGACTAGTAGAGTAAGAGAACATGTTAAATCGGGCAATTGGCAGCGAATATAAACACCCGTCGATGCTTACACCTCTCATCGATAATGTAAGCATCAAAGAATTGTGAACAGCACACTATGTTGAAAATTACATGGATGAATGTGATGGAAGACGATTTTTTTTTGTACCTAATATTTCGGATGTTTAACCGTTAGAATTTGGTTATAGTTTAGTGGTATTATTTTTCACTAAAAGGTTTTAGGTTCAATTTTCATAAAGACGAGTTTAAACCATATATTGTGAGGCTAAGCTTACCCCATTCCTTAGTATGGATAATATCGTTTATTTAAAAATAAAAAAAATAAACCGTTGGACTTTTATTTAAAAATATAAATAAAAAAAATTCAGATTTAACGATTAAAACATATAGAGAACCAAGATTTTATGAAGAATTTTTGGTGAGGGAAGATGTGTTAGTTTTTTACTTTTTTTTTTGTGTCTAGCAAAAGAAAAACCTAACGACGAAGATTTGTTCAACTAAAAAAATGACAAGTTAGTTTAAAATGTAAATTATAAGTCCACACATAAAATTAACCGATTAATAAAAAATATAAAGAAAAAAAATTTATGCAAACATATCAAGCTGTCATACTTTAACATGACATGAAGCTCTGATGTGAGAAGTATAAACATATTCCAAATTATTACTTCCTTTGTACCACTTATTCATCTTCTCTCTCTTTCTTATTGATTAAGTTACCTATCATGTGACTAACGAAGGGTAAAAATTTCCAAGCATCTCATTCAAGTGCAAGTCTCATTCACGCTAAAAAAAGAAAAAGAAATTAGTGCCAGTCTCATTCATGCTAAAATAAGAAGTAACTTAAATGGAATATTTTAGCCTTGATTATCATCCTTTTCATGTCATATTTATCTAAAACACGATATTTATAAGCACAATTTAGTTGACCAAACCATTTTTGGTTTAGATGATGAGAACAAAGTCGCTCGCTTGAATGTTCTTTTGATTCGAGATGAACGTCATTTTATTAATACTCTTTCTTATATTTATTAATCTTCTTCCCATGATAGGATTAATACTAATTCTAACATTGAAGAACAAACATCTTAACCTAGGACGGTTGGATCTCCTCTTTGAAAACCTACTTCCAACTTTATTAGGATATTCAGGTACCTAATTTTCTCTTATTATCTGTTTTTAAAGAAAGTTTTCAATGTGCCGGAAACCCGGCTTCACATACTTAATGTCATAATATAAGTGGTTGATCTTTTAGAAAATAAACTCACTCGCTTGAATATTCTTTTGTTAGTATTCTTTTGATTCGAAATGAATGTTATTTTATTAATATTTTTTCTTATATTTATTAATCTTCTTCCCATGATAAGATTAATAATAATTCTAACATTGAAGAACAAACATCTTAACCTAGGACGGTAGGATCTCCTCTTTGAAAACCTATTTCCAACGTTATTAGGATATTTAGGTACCTAATTTTCTGTTATTATCTGTTTTTTTTTTTTTAAATTTCGATGTGTCGAAAATCCAATTCAATACACTAAATATCATAATACAAGTGGTTAAAATTTTCTTTCTTAAATATCCAACCACTAGTTTATAACATTAAATATATAAGGCCGTGTTATTGACATACTAAAAAAATATCATCAACCCTTGGATGCAATCACATCATATGGCCCTCTTTTGTGTGCTGTGGTTTTATGGGCCACTACCAACAACCAGCAAATCAAAAACTTAGTGCTCTAGAAGTGGAACGCATCAATTTGTATAATTAATTAATATAATGTTAATAAACTAATCGAATACCTAATTGGTTAATTATTAATATAAAAAAATTAGTGGCCAGCAATGGACAGCAGGCAGGCATATGGAAAAGGAACAGGATCCTCGGATCCTTTTCCTAGAGATCCTAAAGATCCTGAGATCGTTTATTGAATATTATGTGATCAGTTTTCATTAAATACTATTTATATTTAATCTTAAATTTTAAAATTTGAAATGATTTCTCAACGCACAATGTACAATGAATGATTACGATCACAAGATCCCGAAGATTCCCGGAAAAGGATTTGACAAGAAGTTATGAACGTTTGAAGTTTACCCAGTTTCCGGCGAGTTTCCAATTTTCCCTTGGATCAGTCAACTTTGAGGCTACTTTCCGACCATCTCCGGCAACCATTGGGCTTCCAAATGGTATAATCTTATTCTACACTTTCCTATCTTTATTTTGATATATTATGGGTCGAATTTGGTTAAGAAACGATTGAGTTATGAAGTTTTGAAAATTGCCCAAACTTCCGGCCAAGAGCTCTGGAATACTTAACGGAATTTTTAACGAAATGACCAAAATGATGGATGGTGGACAATCTCAAGGACCACTTCTTTATACAAATCTTAGGGACCATTTTGGTTAAAAAGCCGACACGTAATGAATTATATAATTTTATTTTTATTTTTCAATTAAAATACAAAAAATTCAAATTATTGAAAATGACAGCATAAGATGAATCAACGGCTAAGGCAGACCACAATCTCATTGCATGTCGCATGCTATTTGTCACATCCAAATATAAATACAGAAAAGGCTTGTACAAAATTAGCAAAGGCATGTCGCATGCTAATTTTGGACATATTTTTAGAGGGAATTCTGGATTTTTTTACTCCAGGAATTCTGGAATTTGAAATTTGAATGCGTGCTCCAATTATGCAAACTCAGTTTACTATTATGTTTTCTTGTAGAATTTTGTAAAATTTTATTAATTGGCATCTGCAACTTTGCAAGTCATGAGTTTGGTAATATGTGGTATATACTATATATTGTTGTAGCCGTTTAGAGGTTTACTCTTGTTTATTTGATTGTGCAAGTTCACTTCAAATTAATTTATTGGTTACTGGAGTAATGTACCTTATAGCATCCTTGTATTTGTTTGTAATGATTAATTTATTACCATTGTACTGTTTCTTGTTAAAAAAAGACTGCCAGTTGAGAACAAAATAGTATTTTTTTCGATCCTATTGTGACGGTTTATTATCCATTTACAAAACAGATGGAAACTATAGCTAACAAGTGTGCCTTGGTAGAATCGTACTTACTGTGTAGTTCGAACTATTAAAGAAAAAATAAGGTGAAATGTGGAAAGAATACAGAGTAGAGAAATATTCAGTTTGGATTATTTTCTTTATTGTACTTGATTGGATGAATCTTCTATTGTAATACCTGATTATTTAATTGAGAAGGATATCTCTTTGTTGGCTTATTTAATGTACAGAGAAGGATATCTCTTTATATAATGAATTTCATACCGCCGGGGGTGCCGGGCTGCCGGGTGGGTGCGGGTGCGGGTGGGTGTGACTAGTAGATCAAAATGTTAAATCGGGCAATTGGCAGCGAATATAAACACCTGTCAATGCTTACACCTCTCATCAAAGAATTGTGAAACAACACACTATGTTGAAAATTAAATGGATGAATGTGATGGAAGACGATTTTTTTTTTTTTTTTTTGTAACTAATATTTCAGATGTTTAACCGTTGGAATAAGGCCACTTAAAACTACGGTTTAGTAGTATTTCTCTTCACTTGTAAGTGAGAGATCTTAAGTTCGATTTACATTAAAGACAAGTTTGAACTACATTATTGCTTATACATTGTGAGACTAAACTCATCATCTTCCTTAGTGTAAATAATATTGTTTGTTTTTAATGTAGATAATATCGTTTATTTAAAAAAAAATAACCATTGGATTTTTATTTAAAAATATAAAAAATCAAATTTAACGATTAAAACATATGAAGTACCAAGATTTTATGAAGAATTTTTTGTGATGGAAGATGTGTTAGTTTTTTTTTATTATTATTTTTTTCGTCTAGCAAAAGAAAAACAAAGCATGAAGATTTGTTTGACTAAAAGAATGCCAAGTTAGGCTAAAATGTAAATTATAAGTCCACACATAAAATTTAGTGAATAATAAATAATATAAAAAAAAAAATTATGCAAACATATCAAGCCGTCATACTTGAACATGACATGATGGTCTGATGTGACAAGTATAAACATATTCCAAATTATTACTTCCTCTGTACCACCTATCCATCTTCTCTCTCTTTCTTATTGATTAAGTTACTTATCGTGTGACGAACAAAGGGTGAAAATTTCCTAGCATCTCATTCAAGTGCAAGTCTCGTTCACGCTAAAAAAAGAAATTAGTGCAAGTCTCATTCATACTAAAATAAGAAGTAACTTAAATGGAATATTTTAGCCTTGATTATCATCCTTTTCATGTCATGTTTATCTAAAACAAGATATTTATAAGCACAATTTAATTGACAAAACCATATTTGGTTTAGATGATTATATTTGAGAGCTGTTATTCCCACCTCAATGTCTTATCTTCCCACCCACCTTTTAATGATTTTTTAATTACAAATTTGTCCATTTGTAAAATGACCAATAAGGACCTTAGTTACCCTCTTTTGCATTATTATTTTTTTATAAAAAATAAAAAAGAAAAGTTTGAGTTTGATAACTTTTTAGACTATTTGTCTTCCTTGAACCCTAACTCATCATTCCCATCTCTCATCCTTCTCATCGCTTTTCATTCAGAGAAAGCAAAAAGAGTGAACTTAGAAGATGACGTTTTTATGGAAGAAGCAGAGGATTATGTTTCCATCAAAGAGGTAAAAGAACAATTTTTTGTGTGCAATTTGTTAGGATTTAAACATTTGCCTTTCTGGGTTTTTATTTTACATGCAATTGATGAAAGTTTTAATTCTCGGAGAAATTCAAATGTCTTAGGTCTTGTAACTATCACTTTTGTGTCTCATGTTACACAGCCCGATTTCAGAAATCGAATGGAATGGCTTTTTATTTTTGGGTTTACTTGGACAATAAAGAAGTGCTCGAATGTTGGGTCTAAGACGAGATTATTTGTATGTGTATGCAGTGTCTTTAAAGCCTGAACCGTTTGAAGGGATGCGCTTCATTTTACTAAAGTACTCAATCAGAGAGTCTCCCTCAGTCACAGGTCTGATCGGACTTCCAATTCATTCCCATCATCATTCTATTTAATCCTTATTATTTAGACACTGATCTGAGTCATAATGCTCCTATGCCATCAGTGTGTTCCATGGGACCTACGGAGATTCCTTCACAATCTCCCGAAACTATTAAAATTCCCACTGCTCACTATGAGTTTGCTGCCAACTTTAAAGATCCAAAGGTAACTAACCATCTTATGAAATTAGTCATCTGGGATACTTTTCTATGAAATTAGTCATCGTGCAATTGAAGATTTGTGTAAAACTTTCACGTTTTCATAGTTGTTCGATGTTTTGAGAAACGGTGAAAGTGCAGCATAGACAGCTGAGTTGAAAAAAAAAAAAAATATATATATATATATATATAAAGGGTTATTTTAGGAATAATAGTGAGTGGGGAAATAACATTTTAATTTTTTAACTTTTTATAGTGGGTGTTGACACACTCCGACCGAGATCAGGACACGCTGGCCGTCACGTGGAAGTGACATAACCATGTGCACAGTGCGGAAGCTAAGAAATAATAATAAAAGTACGAATAAAAACAAACCTAGCTATACACAAAGTAAATAACATACATGTGCAAGTGTAAGTGTGAAAAACAAAGTTTAGAGCACGAAAGACCTAGTGCAGTCCACGAGAAACAACACTAAATAAACACACCCAAATGTGGTCCTACACTGGTGATAATCTGTCAGATAAACCGAGAAAATCCTCTGGGGAGCCACCAAAAATGCTAGCCAACTAGAACATGGAGGGGCGCAAAACAGAAAACGTGAGTGGGCAAAAACAAAGCTTTTCAAAAATCATTTCATAAACAAAGTTCTAACCCCTCGCCGTAAAACCTGTATACTTCCCAGAAAAATATAATATATACATATATATAAATCATGCTTAGAAATATGCCATGCTAAATGCCTCAAAATAAGATGCAAGTAATCAGGTAATGACAATCCATGCTATGTAATTTGTCAACCGGAGTTACCTAATGTAACCTGTACGGCTGAAACTAAAGCTCAAATCTCCAACTCACTAACTACACCTGCACACGAGTCGGAACCACCTAAAGTGGTCTGTACGACAGGACTGGGTGTAAAATAAGTACGCTCAAGTGCTACGATCACGTGAAGACTGGGTGAATAATCGCGGGTCACCTACGAGTCGGAACCACCTAAAGTGGTCTGTACGACAAGACTATGCACCTAATTTGGATCCAAGATAAGCGTGTGGTGCGGGAGGTGAACATCACGTGAAGGACTGTGCCCAACTCTGGGCGGGAGCACTAACACCGAGGGTGCAGGTTATGAGCTCTCTATGCATCTCAAATCACTACTAAACATAAACATAAACCATAACTTACCTGGCACTTACCTATGCGTCTGCAGCACCAAACACATACATACATACATATATATATATATATATATATATATATATATATGCAACTAATAATGTATAATTAAACGGGCAAACATAATGCATGGCATATAAAACATATAAACGTTTCATTTCACTTTCTGGGAAAAACACAAGTATATAGGTATATACGGAAAACCAAAAGCCCACTCACTGGTATATAAAAGGGTCGTAACCCCCTTGCCTCGAGTGACCGCGCTCGTCCTCGGGATAGGTCTCACCTATATGCGAAACAACTATAAAAACGTAAATTTTAAAGCACATAACCAACATTACGAAATAACTTCTCATACAATGCTCAAATGGGGTATATGATTACACCAACGTGATCTACTCAACCTCACGAACATCCCTATATTTTTAAAATAATTTTTCGACACCGCACGCGCCCCCACTTGCCGGCCAAGGCACGGCCATACGCGCCGCCCACGCACAGGCACGTGTCTGGCACACTGACGGCGTCAGTTAACGCCTTCAGGAATATTTCGTTAAAACTGACGGAATATTCCGTCATCTTCTCCGGCTAACCTTTGGCGCCGTCGCCGGCGTCGAAAAACTAGGAAAAATTCCAAACTTCGTATCTCACTCGTTTTTCAACCAAATTTCACAAAATTGGTACCAAAATGAAGCTTACAACAAGAGGAACAAATCCTTACCACTTTCAAGCACTAAAACCAACGGAATCTCCCGGGAAAACACCACCAACTCCGGCCAAACCTGCAACTCACGATCCCGACGTTCAAAACCTTTAAACGAACCACCCCGAGCCTCCTAAGGACCTCACCAAGCTTCCTACAAGCTTGAAATTCCAAAAAACATAAGAATTAACGTGTGCATGAACAGTAACCCGATTTACACCTCTCGGGTTCGACGTGAAAATGAAGGTTCCCTTACCTGAAATAGGTATGGTTGAACTCCTAAGGACCTCATAAGCACAAATATGTAGTTTGTTTCCTCGATCTGTGAAGATTCCAAGGGTTTTGGGTGTTGTCCGTACAAAGAAGATAGGAAAGGGGAGAGAGAGGGACTCGGGACAAGGTAGAGAGAGAAAGAAATGAGTGTGGGTATGTGTGTGGTTCAAAATCAACCAATCAAAACCCAAAAATGACCACACAACGAAACACTAGGGGCAAAACCATCATTTCACCCCTACGGTACGAAAAGTCCGGGACAGGCTGTCATAGATGTAAATATAACGTGAGTGGGAAAATAAGACAACGGGGTGGGTCTATCAACTCTCTTATATTTTAGAGAACAAATTCGCTCACTTGAATGTTCTTTTGATTCGAAATGAACGCCACTTTATTAATACTCTTTCTTATATTTATTAATCTTCTTCCCATGATAGGATTAATACTAATTCTAACATTGAAGAACAAACATCTTAACCTAGGACGGTAAGATCTCCTCTTTGAAAACCTCTTTGCAACATTATTAGGATATTCAGGTACCTTATTTTTTCTTATTATCTATATTTGAAGAAAATTTTTCAGTGTGCCAAAAATCCGGTCCAATACACCAAATAGCATAATACAAGTTGTTAAGGGCCTGTTTAATATTCTATTTGAAATTTTTTATTATTTCTCAAAACATTTCTTGAGAACATTTGTTGAAAACAATTTTCTTTAAGACTCAAAAACTTGATTGGTTTGCGATTTAAAAATTTTAAATCTTACGACTTAAACTAGACAAAGAGATCTAAACAGAGGGGATCACATGAGAGGGAGAAAGAGGAGAGAGGAGAAAAGAAAGTAAGAGATGATTGAAGAGGAAGATGAGTAAGAGAAAGAACCGAGAGAATGAAGATAGCGGATTAGAGAAGAAATGAAAAAGGTAAAATAAAAGAGGAGAGAGAGAAGAAAAGAGAGAGATTTGGAGTGAGAGGGGATGATGGAGAGAAAAGAAAGGAGCGAGTTAAGTTTAAAAACTCTAAAAACTCACTTTTTATGTTTTTAGATAATAGATTATGTTTTGGGAAGTGTTATTGGCATTCCAAAAATCTCATTTTACAAATGTATTTTTCTTTTCAAATATAGAAAGTTTGGAGTGTAGAATGAGATTTTTGGAATGCCAATAACAATTCCTATATTTTTGAGTTAGTTTTGAGTTCAAATTTTGAAAATAATCATACCAAACAAGTTTTTAAAGCCTAAAACTTGAAAATTGTTTTTGAGTTTAAAAAGTTAGATTCAAGTAAAGTATCAACCATGCTCTAAAAATTTTCTTTCTTAAATATCCAACAACTGGTTTATAACACTAAATACATGGAGTCGTCTTTTTGACATACTAAAAAATAACTTCATCTCTTTGATGCAATCACATCACATCGCATGACCTTTTTTTGTGTGTTGTGGTTTTGTGGGCCACCACCAACTACCAGTAAATCAAAAACCTATAACGCATTTACGTAAGGGTAATGGGAATAAAAATACGAAATTGAATTTCGATTACGGATTACTCCGGTGTTTACTAAATGCTGGGGAATCAATAGTGTGGTGGACCCCACCCGAAACAAGGAATGCAATTCCTAAAATTGAAGGAGTGAGATTCCCTTAATAGATGAGGTATTTGAATTCCAGGAGGGTGAGGGAATCAGGAATGCATTTTTTCTTCCTATTATGCCCTCATTCACATTATGCACAACTCCATGCTTATGCCGAAGAGAAGAAACTACAATTTGAGCAAGAAAATTTAAATATTAAAGTAAATACTTAAATTTATAAAAAAAATAAACAAAAGCATTTTATTGTGTCTATGAAATAAAAAAGCAATTTAATTTTCTTCTTACTATTATATATTATATCAAATTTTATTAAAAAAAAGTATATAAATATTTGATTTAAAACAAGGGCATTTTAGTAATCATACTGGTTTATATTCCAATTCTGCTAAATTAGTAAACAGTTTTATGGAATTAGTATCATTTCTATTCCGATTCCAGAACATTTAAGTAAACATTTTCAATAGGAATCCGATTCTGACTTCTCCTTATTCCAACTCTTCCTCAATTTAATTCATCTTCAATTCAATTCCTCCTATTTTTATTACGGTTACGTAAATGCGCCATTAGTGCTCTAGAAGTGGAACGCCTCAATTTGTATAATAAATTAATATAATATCTACTAATTAATGAAATTCTCTTTGTCAACTAAAAGAGGGTGAAAAGATAAATTCGCCTTTTATCACACAAAAAAAAAAAATGATGGGCAATAATGTAATATCACATGTCCAAAATTTACTTTTTTTATTGAAACCTCATGTAACATCCCACATCGCCCAGGGGAGTGGATCTTGTAAGCCTTATATGTATATTTCTATCTCTACCTAGTACGAGACATTTTGGAAGCTCACTGGCTTCGGGTTCCATTGGAACTCCGAAGTAAAGCGAGTTCGTGCGAGAGCAATCCCATGATGGGTGGCCTACTGGGAAGTTCTTGTGTGAGTTCTCATAACAAAACCGTGAGGGCGTGGTCGAGGCCCAAAGTGGACAATATTGTGCTATGGTGGAGTCGAGTCTGGGATGTGATGGGGGCCCAGGCCGGGATGTGACACCTCACCTATAAGTGATGTTAAAATACCTTCAATATTAAAAAAAAAAACCCAAAAACAAAAACCTTCCACTTCCCGCACGTTCTCTCTCTCTCTCTCTCTCTCTCTCTCCCCCTCTCTCCTTATCATTTTCTAAAAAAATGTGTTCATACACACAAAGTGTAGGCAAATGCTAGTATGAATAAACTAATCCAATACTTAATTGGTTAATTATTAATATAAAAAGAATTAGTGGCTAGCAATGGACAGCAGGCAGGCAGGCAGGCACACGGAAAATGTCTAATTATGGGAGGAAGGGGTCTTGTCAACCCTAATTGCCCTTTTGTGTCAATCCAATACCATTATAATTTATATTTACATACATATATATATATATATTTATTTTCAATTAAAATACAAAAAATTCAAATTATTGAAAATGACAGCTTAAGACGAATCAACGGCTAAAGCGGACCACGATCTCATTGCAAGTCGCATGCTATTTGTCACATCCAACTATACATACATAAAAGGCTTGTACAAAATTAGAAAAGAAATTGACATATATTTATCTAATTTTGGACATATTTTTAGTGGGAATTCTGGATTTTTTTACTCCAGGAATTTTGGAATTTGAAATTTGAATGCATGCTCCAATTATGCAAACTCAGTTTACTATTATGTTTTCTTGTAGAATTTTGTAAAATTTTGTTAATTGGCATCTGCAACTTTGCAGTCATGAGTTTGGTAATATGTGGTATATAGTAGTTCGAACTATTAAATAAAAATTGAGGTGAAATGTGGAAACAATAAGGAGTAGAGAAATATTCAGTTTGGATTCTTTTCTTTATTGTACTTGATTGGATGAATCTTCTATTGTAATACCTGATTATTTAATTGAGAAGCATATCTCAATTGTAATGTACTGAGAAGCCTATTGTTGGCTTATATAATGAATTTTAAGCCACTTCTTATAAAAAAAATATTCACGGGTACAGTACAAGGGACCTAAATACACGACTATATTCGTGCATGTGGAAATTCATTTCGATTTCTAATTAAGTAGCCGTTTGGGTAAACCAACTGCTATCAACATAATAATTTGTGCTAGAATTAATTGTTTATGCGTGTTTGTTCGTGTACAGGCAAACTTGTTTTACAGTGTTTTTGTTTATTTTTTTAACAAATAATATTTTCTATAATATGAGGGACAAGGGTGAGCTTAGCTTCACAATGGGCTAGTAATAATGTGGTTCAAATTCGTTTTTGATGAGAATCGAACCTAAAATCTCTCACTTATAAATGAAGAAAAATACTATTAGACTATAGTATTAAATAACAACTTGTTACACAGTTGACAAAAAGAAAGACATGTTGTGGAGTCGACCCTCGGCCAAGGCAAATCAAACAAGGGCTAGGCCGTGGGCCACTAATCGGATAAAGGCCTCAATTATAAGATATGTGGGGATGCGATCTGATGTGCTGTGTGCGTCAATCGACGGCCATTGGTTATCTGATGCAAAAGGCAATCAGGCGGGCAGTAAGTGACTTGTCAGCTACGCAGTGGTGTTCCACAAAAGCACAGGGTGTTTCCATCGAATGGGATCAAATTCCTCCTATAAATTTGAAGGAATGACATGTTAATCGAAACACTACACCAAGAAAGTAGTGATTAACAAAAAAATATTAAGCAAATTCTAGTGCAGATTATGGCACCAAAGTTAGGAATTTCACTAGCATTCCTCATTTCAATAACCCTAGCTCTACAATTCGGAGCTGAAGCTGCGGGCATTGCCATCTACTGGGGACAAAACGGGAATGAGGGTACCTTGGAGGAGATTTGTGCCACAGGCAACTATGAATATGTCATCTTAGCTTTCCTTCCAACTCTTGGCAATGGCCAGACCCCCATGATCAACCTGGCCGGACACTCTGATCCATACACAAATCGCTGCACCGGTTTGAGCTCCGACATTAAATCATGCCAAGCGAAAGGTCTCAAGGTCATTCTTTCCATCGGAGGAGGAGCAGGGAGCTACTGCCTTACATCTAAAGAGGATGCTAGGCAGGTAACAACTTATTTGTGGAACAATTTCTTGGGGGGAATATCTTCATCGCGCCCCCACTTGGTGACGCTGTTTTGGATGGAATTGATTTTGATATTGAGGGAGGAACAACCCTACATTGGGATGACCTAGCAAGGTTCCTCTCTGCTTATAGTAAAAAAGGGAAGAAAGTTTGCTTAACTGCAGCTCCTCAGTGTTCTTTCCCTGATGCTTGGGTTGGAGGTGCCCTAAAGACGGGCCTTTTCAACAATGTTTGGGTGCAATTCTACAACAACCCTCCATGCCAATACTCGTCGGGGGATCTGAGCAGCCTTGAAAATGCATGGAAGTAGTGGATTTCTGATATTCCGGCGACAAAGATCTTCCTGGGACTACCAGCTGCTCCTACAGCTGCTGCGAGTGGATTCATTCCTGTGGATGATCTCACTTCTAAAGTGCTTCCAGCAATCTAGGGTTCTTCCAAGTATGGAGGAGTTATGTTGTGGTCCAAATACTATGATGATCAAGACAACTATAGCTCTTCCATCAAGAGCCATGTCTAAGATTAATTGTCAAAATCATTGACAACTCTAGTTGTCTGTGATGTTAATTTGTGTACTCTTTACGTACATATATCATAAGAATATTTTGTGTTTTTTATACTAATGCTCCTTCTCATGCTTTTCACAGCCGAAACAACTTTTTTACAATGCACAGCAATACCAAACTAGTTCTTAATCATTCTAATAAACTTGACAACCTCCTAATTAACCAAACTTAATTTCATCCAAAAAACCACCATAACCTATGCCAAAGCAAGATGTTTTGTATTTTTTGCTATTAAGCATAACTCATGGTGGAAACAAAATTGACTTGATTTCAACCATTCCAAGTTTTTATTATAGAATAGCTCAAAATTACATTTTTCCCCTTGCACCATGAGGAAAAATGTATAGAATTTGAATATAAAATTCTAATTTTCAAGTCTAACATGTGAATAACACAAATTAAGTGGCATGGAGTACGTATGACGTTGATGTTGTTGGAAAAGTAGTTATTATTTTATTATTGTTTATGGTTTTCTTGTGGGCCAAAGATATTAGAGTTTCCTGCCCGTTAAGGATTAGGGTTTTGCTTTAGTTTTCACTATATATAGTAGTGTTTATATTAGTTATTTTCAATCAAGTTAGTTGGGATATAGTCTCTTCGGTTCATGTAGCCTTCTTGGTAATTCCATTTAATAAAATTTTATATTCAGTTAGTTCGTTTGTTTGTTGCGTACTCTGATATTCAACTTGGTATCAGAGCAGATTCGATCCTACGGGGTTGATCTGTTCTTGGTGGTATCAATTTGTTTTTCAATCGCCGGATATCAGTTCGGTTATAGTTTGTTTTGTCCTTGTACCTAGATTAGGGTTTTGTCGTTGAAAAAAAAAGAAAAAAAAACACAAAAATTGAACTCGTTGTTGCACCAAGCTATCAGAGCCTTAATCCGTTGTTTACTGTTGTATGATCCCATGGTTTCGAATTGCCGCTACCTCGTTTGCCTGACCGAATCATCCTACCTGCATCATCCCGTCTCGAACCTCGCTTGCTTGAACCACCGCGCCACCATCTTCTCGAACCACCAGCATTCATTGTCTTCTACATTAACCACCGCTACTACTCGACATCCATGAACCCATCACTTGTCTGACGAAGCCCAGACACAAGAACCACAAACTCGGATCGAGTTCGTCTTCGCCTTGCACTTTGCCGCAGTCTCGTACTTGCACCACACCTCTAGACCACTTGATCAATGACCTGCACCATCTGCCCCGTGGTTGAAGGAAGTCCCCAGAATAAAGGGCAAAAGTAAGAAAAAATGATTGGTTTTGAAATGAGGTCCACGTGGGCCTACCGTGTTGAGCCGAGTCTGTATTTGTTAGTTGAAGCCTACACTCTTGTATTTGAAAGTCTATTGTTCTTGCTTACCACAACGATCGTTTGAGTGCTTGGACTAGTGATCACTTGAATGACGTTTTGTGCATGTTAATAAATTGGAGTGCCTAATGTTTGTTGTTGCTGATGGGGTATGGGAATCCGTTCGTTTAGTGACGGAGAACGTTCATATGCTTTTTATTTATGCTCCTATGTTGAATTTGCCCTTGGAATCTGCTGTTGAGTGATGATTGGTTGATTGGAAATTGCTTTCTAGTTTACTGGTATTGATTGTTCGCTCGCTTGAATTGTTCGCTCGAATTGCTCACTTGAATTGTTCGTTTGAAGTGCTCATTGTTCGGTTGTCTTGCTTTGTTCGCCTAACAGAACTTGTCTTGTTGTGTCCGCCTAACGGAGCTTGCCTTGTCATGTCCGCCTAACGGAGCTTGCCTTGTCGTGTTCGCCTAACGGAGCTTGCATCCGCATTTGTTTGTTGGCAAACTCATGACGTGTACCACCATAAGTTTGACAGAGGTGTTGGAAAATTAGTTATTATTTTATTATTGTTTATGGTTTTCTTGTGGGTCAAGGATATTGGAGTTTCTTACCCATTAAGAATTAGGGTTTTGCTTTAATTTTCACTAGATATAGTAGTGCTTGTATTAGTTATTTTCAATCAAGTCAGTCAAGATGTAGTCTTTTTGGTTCATGTAGCCTTTTTCGCAATTCCATTTAATAAAGTTTTATGTTTAGTTAGTTCGTTTGTTTGTTGCGTACTCTAATATTCAACTGATGTTTGTACTGGAATACATGTGTAGTGATGTGATATATAATAGCACACAAATTAAACCCTCTTTTTGACAATTGTAGTATGGATAAGTAGGGATCGTTCTAGGTTGGGGATTAGGAGGGATAGCTAATCTACTCAAATTAGACTCAATTACACTAAACTAGACTAAAAAACAGAAAACTAGACTTTAATAACTCAAAACAAGCTAGAATGACTCAAAACAGCACAAAACAAGCAAATTGACTCAAAACAGAAACTAAGAATGATTTTGGACGAATTCTAACTTATCTTTGACTCAAAACACTAAAAGAAACAAAATTAAACAGGTTCTAACTAAGTAAACACAAAACATCAAAGGGGGATTGGGTTTTGACGAATTTAAAACTTTAAAAAACAAGTTGCAGAAACTAAGTAAATTGATACGAATTTGGGTGAATTGATGGATGATAGGCTAGCTAGAGGGTTCTTCTCCACACATGACACATATGCATATAAATCGATTTCCAATTATTATTCCAATAAACCATGAATGACAATGCCTCAAATTAATTGTGAACTGCACAAATTAACTCTCAAATTTCCTAATTTCATTGAATTGGACTCAGCGACGCAATCAAATTATTCTTATCAAGTTCCCTATATGAACAACATAATAGAGATACATATCAAAGATCATTAAGTTCTATGAAAATCATAAGCATTGACATGACATTCGTAACTATGAAAAACATGATACTCCGGCCAAGAATTCACTTAACACGATCGTGACTAGTGACCTCCACTACTTGCAAATATAAGTTCATAACGATTAGGTGAAAATCCCTTATATTTAGCATCAAATTCATGCATGCAAACTAAGTATGCATCCTTAATCAACATACAAGAATAAGTTAATCAAGCAGTTAAGTAAATTGCATTCATGTTTTACGAAACAATAATTGGATGAAGTCAATTCATATTACATATATGTTCATGGCTTTGAATTCTCCTCTAGCCAAGATGAGTTTAGTTCCTTATGTTTGCAATCAGACAAAGTTAACTTAAATTAAACATTAAAAAAGATAGAATACACCTAAGAATGTTCCAACAATCCAAATTTGAATGGCAAGCACGGCTCCAAGGGTCTCCTCTCCTTTCTCCTTGCAAGGCTGCGACACAAGGTGTTTGTGTTTGAAAATTGGCTGGTGCTGAATTGTATGTATGATGGATGGCTGAATGGTCCCCTTTGTGCAGCAGAAACATATGAAAATAAAAGGAAAAGGCAAGGCATTAATTAATTAATTTTGGGAAAGATTTGCTCTCCAAATCCTCAAGGAAAAAGGGTAAATAAATGTCAAAATCCAAGAAGAAAAAGGAAAGGGATATGCAGTAGGATCCTAGAGAGAAAGGGAAAAGGCTTGCACGACAAGGGAAAGGGTTTCTAGAAGGAAAATGTGTGTCTCCCTTTAGGAATGGGATTAGGCCTTCTAGAAACATATATTTAGGTGTACTAAATTAATTAGGGACCCCCCTAATAGCTGGAACTTAGGTAGTGAAGGATTAGGATAGGTTTAGGACAAAATAAGGTAACTTGGCTCTTGTTTCCTTCTTTCTTTGCTGAGATCCATATCTTCTTTGTCTTGAATTAATTCTTCCATCTCTTTAGCATATTCTTAGCCCTTCTTGAACTTTAATTTCGTCCATCCACCTTGCTCCATGCATGTGCTAACCATTCCAAGCCCAAAATTGCTCTAAAATGCTCCAGATTGCCTTTTTCTTGCCACTTTAGGCAATTGAACCTACAAACACATGAAAATAGCTTAAATCACTATAATAAATAGTAACTAACTCACTAAATATAAGGAAATAAGCTAACAAAGTCACGGAAATATGCTCCTTTCAAATTCCCCCACACTTAGCTTTTGCTAGTCCTCGAGCAAAACAAAACAAACAAAACATAATCTAGACCTTTCAACATTTGCCTTAGGGATTTTCAATGCAACATGACATATTAAAAATCACCACTCCCACATATTTTTTGCTCTCTTTACTCTTGAGTAAACACTTGACCACGGTCACCACTCACTAGCTCGCATTTAATCAATTAAAACAACATTTCAATTAAAACAACATTTTGAATGTAGTAACGTGCCTTAGAGAATTCCCTCAATTCCTCACCGGATATACTCTCTATTTTCACACAGATTTTCTGACTACACTCCTTACACTAGGTATATGTGAGAAGATTGATGTAAACATGTAGACTAGCACTCACATATGTTATAACAAAGAAAGCACTTTATGGAATTATTAATACAACATGTATATGATCTCATGAACGGAATGCCACTACTTAGAAGCGAGAACTAGGGATTTCATATGCTCATACCAATTTCAAACTCTACATATTGAAACACATAACAATCAAGATAGAAGTCTAAGGGTTGTAACGGGGCTAAGGTATTGGCTAACAAAGAAAGGTAAAGGATAAACAAAGGTTCTTAAAGCGATAGTAAGCAAAGTAATAAAATAAACACTTAGAATTCACTTTTGAATGCAGAAATCAACTTTGAACACCCATGGGAGATTTACATAATACTTTGGGCCAGATTTCAACTTTTGGACACTTTCTTCAATAACCAATACTTGTGAGTTTATTCTCACTTATTTCTCAACTTTTTTTTATTTTATTTATTTATTTTTTAAGTTTCATATTTCCAATGAAAAACCTTCCCCCACACTTGTTCTTCTGCATAATGTAGATCAAAAGGAATTCCCTCTAAGTCATGTTTCACTATCCTTTAAGAACAAGGGTATGGATAGTCCTATTCTAAGGTAGGTAAGGATATTGTGGCTAACAAAGAAAATAGGCTAAATAAGGCTCAAAGGGGTTAAACCTACAATACAAATGCAAAGGGTAAGGCTTTTTGGCTCTGGTTTAACTAAACAACTTCATCTTATTATATGTTATGCACTCAATTTTATGCTTTGAATGAAACGGGCATGAGTTCTAGTATTTGGATCTATAATGATGAAAACACATTCTAAGTAGCAACCAAGCAAAGAAATAATGAGATCATGCAACGACCTTAGAAAACAAGAAATCACAGATTAATAACTCTCCAAATAAAGTTTAGGCTCAAGTCTCTCAGGGTTGTAGCGTTAGTTTGAGTTCTTTCCTTCAAGCATGTTACAAAAACTGATTTTTTTTCTTTTGTGATTACATGTGAATTCGTAAACGACAACTACAACTAAGCATAAACCAAAGAGAAAATCAAACTTCCATCCATGTTTGTAACTTTCTTTAACAGTCATGCAATTAAGAACCAAATCCTCATCATTGTGTTGGAAGGTACCCTAAGACACAAACACACATAAAAAACAACTCTAAAAACGACTCATTTTGGGTTTTTTCAAAACTTTTTCGATTTTTTCTTCAAATTTTCGTATTTTCCTTTCAAAACACATTAAAACATTTCAAAACACAATAAAAACACTTAAAAACAGTGAGTAACAACTTTAGAAGTGATAGGTGATAAAATCTGACGAAATTCATGAAAAACACTTTGTTTACCCCCTCCCCCCCCCCCCCCCCACACTTAAACCAAACATTGTCCTCAATGTTTCAAACAGAGACTCACACACAAACAATCAAACAACTAACAAACATGACAATTATGGCAAAGTAAAAGCAATCAAGAGTAGGGTTAAGGAACGCAAATCTGGTTGTGGATTGTTGGAGATTCCTAGGTCATCTTTATTTGAATGCATGGGTTGCCTCCCAAGAAGCATTTGCTTTAACGTCTTCCAACATGACGATACCTCATTTTAAGCTCCATTAGGGTCCACGGCATGGAGGGGTACATCCTCCATGACATGCTCCTCAAAATACTCATAATAAGGCTTTAAACGGTGTCCATTCACTTTGAATTCTTGTCTGGTCTTTAAACTTTAAATGTGAACTGCACCATAAGGAAAAACATTAGTAACAACAAAATGACCAATCCATTTAGAACGTAACTTACCGGGAAACAATCGAATGCGAGAGTTGAAAAGTAACACTTTCTGCCCAATTGAGAATGTCTTGCTACGAATCATCTTATCATGGAATGCCTTTGTTTTTTCCTTGTAAATACAAGCGTTCTCATAAGCCTCGTTTCTAATCTCCTCAAGCTCATTCAATTGAAGCTTTCTATGAATTCCAGCCGCATCTATGTCCATATTGAATGTTTTGACCGCCCATTGTGCTTTGTGTTCCAATTCCACGGAAAGATGGCATGGTTTCCCATAGATGAGCTGAAATGGGGACATCCCAATTGGTGTTTTGTAGGCCGTACGATACGCCCACAATGCATCATCCAAACACAAACTCCAATCCTTTCTTGTTGGCCTAGCTATTTTCTCCAAAATTTGCTTGATTTCTCGATTAGAAACCTCAGCTTGCCCACTTGTTTGAGGATGATAAGGTGTTGAAACCTTATGCGTGACATTATACTTCTTAAGCAGCGCCTCAATGGTTCAATTACAAAAATGGGAACCCCCATCACTTATTAGAACTCTCGACATCCCAAAGTTGGAAAAAATGTTAGTTTTGGCAAAATTTGCAACCACTTTGGAATCATTAGTATAGGTGGCTTTTGCTTCCACCCATTTCGATACATAATTAACCGCAAGTAAAATATAATTGAAACCATGAGATGAAGGAAAAAGACCCATGAAATCAATACCTCAAACATAAAAAATCTCAACAGAAAAGATAGGATTTTGCGGCATTTGATCTTTTGCACCTATATTGCCCGTTCTTTGACAACGATCACAAGTTATACAAAAAGTTTTAGCATCCTTAAAGATAATAGGCCAATAAAATCCACATTTTAACACCTTAAGGGCTGTGCGTTGTGTGCCAAAATGACCCCCACATGCATATGTGTGACAGAATTGAATTAAACTCAGAATCATGCACACACTTACGAAGAATCTGATCAGAGTAATATTTCCACAAATATGGGTCATCCCACACATAAAACTGTGCATCCTTTTTGAGTTTATCACGTTGGTGCTTATTTAGGGTGCTTGGAACTTGTTTAGTCACTAAATAATTCACCAAATCAACATACCATGGTTCACTTACCTCAATGGTCAACAATTGCTCATCTAGGAACGTCTCTTGGATAGGTAGTGACTCCTCATTGTGCACCAAACGGCTCAAGTGGTTAGCCACCACGTTTTCACTTCCTTTCTTGTCTCGAATTTCGATATCGAACTCTTGGAGGAGAAGCATCCAGCAAATTAGCCTTGGTTTGGCCTCTTTCTTGGTGAATAAGTACTTCAACGCTGCATGGTCAGAATAAACAATAACTTTAGTGCCAAGTAAATAAGAACGAAACTTATCTAAAGCAAACACAACATCAAGAAGTTCTTTTTCAATGGTGGAGTAGTTCAATTGAGCATCATTCAAGGTTCAGGATGCATAATAGATGACATGTGGCTATTTGTTCTTCATTTGGCCTAAAACAACTCTTATTGCATAACCAGAGGCATTGCACATGAGCTCAAA